>NC_139142.1:83473825-84073825 GCF_964270905.1 Leucopleurus acutus | reverse complement strand
ACCGTTTATTGAAAAGTCTGTATTTTCTCCTTTCAGTTACCTTTGCACCTTTGTCAAAAATCAGTTTTCTGTATGTATATAGGTTTATTTATTTATGGACACTCTATTCTGTTACATTGATCTAATTTTTCTATCTTTACACCAATACTAGACTGTTTTGTTTATTGTTGATTTATGATAGATCTTGAAGGCAGGTAGTATTAATTCTCCAACTTTGTTCTTTTTCAAAGTTGTTTCAGCTGTCCTTTGTTCTTTGCATTTCCCTATGAATTTTAGAATCAGCTTGTTAATTTCTACCAAAAAAGAAAAAACTCTGCTGGAATCTTTTTTGGGATTACAATGAATTGATAGATCAGTTTGGGGAATATTGACATCTTAACAGTATTGAGTATTCCATTCCATTAACCCAGTATACCTCTACATTTATTTAGATCTTTAATTTCTCAGTGTTTTGTAGTTCTCATTGTATGTCTTACACATCTTTTGCCATATTTATCCCTAAGTATTTCTATTTTTATACTATTATAGAAGGTTTTTGGGTTTTTTTGTTGTTGTTTTTTTGTGGTACGTGGGCCTCTCACTGTTGTGGCCTCTCCCGTTGCGGAGCACAGGCTCCGGTCGCGCAGGCCCAGCGGCCATGGCTCACGGACCCAGCCGCTCCGCAGCATGTGGGATCTTCCCGGACTGGGGCACAAACCCATGTCCCCTGCATCGGCAGGCAGACTCTCAACCACTGCGCCACCAGAGAAGCCCTAGAAGGTATTTTTTAAAACTTCTATTTTCCATTGGAGAGTTTTGAGCAGAAGAAGCAGTATCACTCTGGATACTGTATAGATGCTGAGAGGAGGGCCAACGTAAGAGCATGAATACCAGTTAGGAGGCTACTGAAATAATTTTGTTTAGTGGGTATGGTGGTTTGGACCCTCGTGGTGGCAATATGGTTGGTAGGAAGTGGTGGAATTCTGCATGTATATTGAGGTGGAGCCAACAAAATGTACTGACAGATTAGATGTGGTTGTGAGAGAAAAAGAGGAAACAAGGATGACTTCAGGGGTTTGGGCTTGAGCAGCCTGAAGTATGGGAAGGATTCTGGGTGGGAAAGGTTTTGGGGAGATGGTTAGGAGTTTAGTTTTGGTCAACCTAAGTTTGAGTGTAAGCTGAGAGATGAAGACAAAGATCTGAGGTGGAGATATAAATTCAAGATCTAGCCTATAAATGATATTTAAAGCCTTGAGACTAGATGAGATCACCAAGAGAGTAAGTATGGATAGAAAAAAGGAAGTGGCTTATGGACTATGTCCTGTGCCACTTCAGAGTTTTAAAGTTTGGGAGATGAAGAAGAACTATATGTTATGCTATACCTCTAATCTTTTAAATTACATAATTAGAAAAATAATTAATTTTCAGGATCCAGAGAATTCCAAACGTGTGGACATTGGTCCATCTCCAGGACTAATTTATTTTAAACTATTATTTTTTATTATGAATGTGCTTTTAGAAAATGCATGTCTTAAATACTGTATGATATCACTTATATGTGGAATCTAAAAAATACAACGAACTAGTGACTATAACAAAAAAGAAGCAGACTCACAGATACAGAGAACAGACTAGTGGTTCCCAGTGTGGGGGGGATATAGGGGTGGGGCAGTGGGAGTCACAAACTATTGGATATAAGATAGGCTACAAGGATGTATTGTACAATACTGGGGAATATGGCCAATATTTTCTAATAACTGTAAATGGAGAGTAACCTTCAAAAATTGTATTAACATTTTTTTAAAAGTACATGTCTTGAAGTATTCAAGACATAAACTTATGATGAAGGAAACATTACTGGATTATCAAAGGAAATGAGTAAATATTTTATTTTATAAGATATCATCAGTGGGGCTTTTGTTTATTCTCAACTGACAAATAGGATGCTAATAGTGTTCACTACGGGATGGGCTCATGCAGGTGATAATGAAATAGTTCTCAGTATTCTAGGCTTAGTCTCAGTAGTTCTAGACATTTGAGTTGCAATAGAGTAGGACTTTAGGATTATGGCTAAAATTAGTGGGAGGGCTAGTCTATTGCCAAGGAAGATAAATATATATAATAATATTCTCCTGTAGAGGAAGAGGAAGTGACATACACAGTCATTGATCAGTTCCAGCAGAAATTTGGTGCTGCAGTAAGTATTGCCCTCAATCATTCTCCGTATTGTCTGCAAATGTGTATCATGTCTATGTCTCATAAATTTCTCTCTTATTATAAGATCATTAGTGTTTTTCCTAATGAGTTAACAAAACATCCGAGAGCCGGCTATTTGCCAGGCATTGTTCTGAGGTCTGGGTTATAATAATAAGACAAAGTTCCAGCCCTGAAGGAGCTTATTTTAATGCAAGAAAATAAACACATAATTGTATATCAACTGGTGGTAAGTGCTATGAAAAAAAGTGTAGTATGGTGAATAGAATGACAGGGAGTTCCTATTTTATTTAGGGTAGGCAGAGAAAACCTCTGTGAAGAGGTGACATTGGAACAGAGATCTAAAAGAAGTAAGGGAGCTAACCATGTGGATATCCAGTAAAAAACTTAAAGAAGGCATAATTACAAGTGCAGAGGCCCTGAGGCTGAAGCACACTTTACTTGTGTGGAGGAACAGCAGGGAGGTCATTGTGGCAGGACCACAGTGAAAAAGAATGTTAGGGAATGGAAGGGGGCAGGAGGCAGGTCAGGTAGACATAAGGATTTTGAGTTCGACTTGAGTAAGATGGAGAGCCATTGGCAGTTTTAGAGGAGAGTCAAAAATTTTTTTACTTATATTTTTAAAAGACCAGTCTAGATGCTCTATTTAGGCAATTTCTCTATAATATTTTTTTAATTTGAGATATGGCAGTAACTAATTATTCAGCTAGGCTATGGTTCACAGTTAGACTTTAGGGAAGTCGTTAAGTTTTTTGTTTAGGAGCAAGCTTATGCTCGTGTATGCACAGATGTATTTTTTAAGAGAGGGTTAGCTTTCAGCAGATTCTTTGTTTTTTAAACAGCTTTATTGAGATATAATTCACATGCCATAAAATTTACCAATTTAAAATGTACACTTCACTGGATTTTAGCATATTCACAGAATTGTACATCCATCACCACAGTGAATTTTAGAACATTTTTAATACTCAATAAGGAAACCCCACATTCCTTAGCTAACACCTCTAATCCTTTCTGAGTACCCCCAGCCCCTGGCAACCGCTAATCTATTTTCTGCCTCTATGAATGTGCCTGTTTAGGACATTTCATATAAATGGGATCATACGATGTGTGGTCATTTGTGATTGGCTTGGCTTCTTTTGCGTAGCATAATATTTTCAAGGTTTATCTATGTTATAGCGTGTATCAGTATTTCACTTATTTTTGTTGCCAAATAATATTCCTTTGTATGGATATACCACATTTCATTTATCCTTTCACCATTTGATGGACATTTGGGTTGTTTCTACTTTTTGGCTATTATGAATAGTGCTGCTGTGAACATACATATACAAGTTTTTGTGTGGACATGTTTCCATTTCTCTTGGATAGATACTTACAAGTGGAATTCCTGGCTCATGTAATAACTCTGTGTTTAACTTTTTGAGGATTGGCCATACTGTTTTGCAAAGCGCTGCACCACTTTACTTGCCCACCAGCAGGGCGTGAGGGTTCTAATTTCTCTACATTCTTACCGACACTATTATCTGTCATTTTAATTATAGCCATCCTAGTGGTGTGAAGTAGTATCTCATTGTGGTTTTGATTTGCATTTCCCTGAAGGCTAATAGTGTTAAGCATATTTTCATGTGTTTATTGGCTATTTTTTTTCTTTTTAAAAAAAATTTTTGCTGGAGTATAGTTGATTTACAATGTTGTGTTAGTTTCAGGTGTACAGCAAAGTGAATCAGTTATACCTATACATATATCCACTCTTTTTTAGATTCTTTTCCCATATAGGCTTATTGGCTATTTGTATATCTTCTTTAGAGAAATATCTATTCATTTGCCATTTTAATTGAGTTACAAGAATTCTTTATATATCAACAGATGCTTTAAAGGGTCCATGACAACAACAACAAATAATAAGATAAGAACTTTTGCTCTGGAAATTTAAAGAGTTAGTTGGAAATTCTTATCAATAGGGAAATATAGCTTTTGTTCCCAGTTTTGCAGCCTTCTTGTTGATTGAGAATGGAACTGAAGTTCAGTCCCCTTTTTTTATCATTGATGAAAGATACTCAGAATATAGAACACTTTATGCTCTGTAAAGGAAGATATTGTGCTAGTGTAAGTTACTTTGCCTTTCTATTCTTGAGTAATTTATCTACCTGTAAAATGGGGAGAATCTTGTGCCATGCAGATATTTTCATGGATATGCAGTAAAGATTTTAGAATTGTATAATGTTTTGAAATATGATAAGAATATAGATAATAAGAGGACCAGCATATGTTTCCAGGATACACCTATTTCAGTTTTGAATTTAATGAATCCAAGACTTTAAAGGACCTGTTAAGTCTGTGTTTTTCTCATTCTGAACAGTAGATACTGTGAGACTCAGCCACTGTGTGAGTTCCCTTTAGGTACAGTAAATTGCTGTTCTTTGCATGAGGAATCTTGCCATAAAGACTAGAAACCTTTTGCTGTAACACCAGTGGTAACAAAAGGTATCTGAGTTTTCAACTCTTATTAGCATTTGCAATATGAATGATTTATTTTCCAGTTGTGGAATAACTTTGTGAACCCTGAAAAGAGGATCAGAAGCATTCAATGTGATTTGTGTGTGTGTGTGTGAAGCAGACATGTGTTTTGGATTTTGTAAGTTTAAAAAAATATGATCCACTTTGTTTATTTCTAGCCATTTTACTTGTGCCATTCATGATGTCATAATTGCAACATTTATTTCCTGGAGATTTTTATTTTCTTCCTTTTCTTACCAGATGCTCCACATCAAGAAGCAAAGTGTCCTGAGTGTGGCAGCAGAAGGAGCTAATGTGTGTCGTCATGGGAGACTATGTTGGCTTCAGGTAAAAGATTTCTTAAAACTTTTTATTTTGAAATAATTATAGATTCACTGGTAAATTTATTTTAATTGTCTTTTTTATGTCACCCCAGTGTCACTGTCCTATAGCTTGTTTGGAATTCCATTCAATTTTCTTGTACTCAGTTTATTATTTTCAAAGGAAAGAGCTTTAGGGACTTCCCTGGTGGTCCAGTGGTTAAGACTCCTTGCTTCTGGGACTTCCCTTGTGGCTCAGTGGTTAAGAATCTGCCTTCCAATGCAGGGGACACGGGTTTGAGCCCTGGTCAGGGAAGATCCCACATGCTGCAGAGCAACTAAGCCCATGTGCCACAACTACTAAGCCCGCGCTCTAGAACGCGAGCCACAACTAGTGAGCCCGCATGCCACAACTACTGAAGCCCACGCGCCTAGAGCCCGTGCTCCGTAGGAAAAGCCACCACAATGAGAAGCCGGCGCTTGTCGCAACTAGAGAAAGCCTGTGCACAGCAATGAAGACCCAACGCAGCCAAAAATAAATTAAAAAAAAAAAAGACTCCGTGCTTGTACTGCACAGGTTTGATCCCTGGTCGGGGAACTAAGATCCTGCATGCTGTGTGGTGCGGCTGAAAAAAAAACGGAAAGAGCTTTATAATCATCATTGCTGTCTCTGCTGTCTCAGAGGCTCTACCTGACGTTTTCTTTCCCAGCTCTGTTCTCTTGCCTTAGACATATGGAGAATTTCTTTTTTTTTTTTAAGATTTATTATTTATTTACTTATTGTATTTATTTTTCGCTCTATCAGGTCTTAGTTGTGGGACATGGGACCTTCGCTTAGGCATGCAGGATCTTTCTTTGCGGCGCACGGGCTCCAGGCTGCGTGGGCTCTGTAGTTTGTGGCATGTGGGCTCTCTAGCTGGGGTGCACGAGCTCAGTAGCTGGTGCACGGGCTTAGTTGCCCCGCAGCATGTGGGATCTTAGTTCCCTGACCAGAGATTGAACCTGCGTCCCCGGCATTGTAAGGCAGATTCTTTACCACTGGACCACCAGGGAAGTCCTGAAATATGGAGAATTTCTTATCTTTCCTCTGGTTGGTAGATTTCCACAGTAGATTTCTGCCACATCATTCTCATTTTCCTGGATCAAGGAGATGTAGGTGAGGATATCCATTATATCCAAAGAACTTTGTAGTGAGCCTTGAATAGCTAGAGGATGGATAACCACCTTTGGATCAAACTCAGCATCATCAGTATTTAAGGGGGAGTGGGCCAAGAAAGCCAGCTGAATTTCCAATCAATGTCCTCCATCCTTTTTTTTTTTACCCATGTCCCCTGCATCAGCAGGTGGACTCTCAACCACTGCATCACCAGGGAAGCCCCCTCCATCCTTTGAGTGAAGACCTACATCAGCCTACTGAGAGAATATTTTTATTAGGATTGGCAATCTGCCTTCTCGAACTCTTTCCTCTGGAATGTTTACTTTCTCAAAGGGTAAGGAATGGAGGTATCAAGCCCAGTTTTGCTCAGGGATTAAATTGCCTCCCTCTTGTTCCATGCACTTTCTAGGTAAACCTTAGCTTTTAGATGACTAGGTTAGAGTTAGCAGCACAAATGCAAATTATTTAAAACAAACCTCCACAAACAACAAAAGCAAAAATAAACAATTTGGACAACATCAAATTAAAAAGCTTGAGATTGGTTCAAGATGGTGGAGTAGAAGGACATGCTCTCACTCCCTCTTTCGAGAACACCAGAATCACAACTAACTGCTGAATAGTCATCAACAGGAAGACACTGGAACTCACCAAAAAAGATACCCCGCATGCAAAGACAAAGGAGAAGCTGCAGTGAGACGGTAGGAGGGGTGCTATCACAATAAAATCAAATCCCATAACTGCTGGGTGGGTGACTCACAAACTGGAGAACACTTATACCCCAGAAGTCACCCACTGGAGTGAAGGTTCTGAGCCACATGTCAGGCTTCCCAACCTGAGGGTCTGGCAACGGAAGGAGGAATTCCTAGAGACTCAGACTTTGGCTAGGAAGATTTGATTGCAGGACTTTGGCAGGACTGGGGGAAACAGAGACTCCACTCTTGGAGGGCACACACAAAGTAGTGTGCACATTGGGACCCAGGGGAAGAAGTGACCCCAGATGAGACTGAAGCAGACCTACCTGCTAGTGTTGGAAGGTCTCCTGCAGAGGCAGGGGGCAGCTGTGGCTCACCAAGGGACAAGGACACTGGCAGCAGAAGTTGTGGGAAGTACCTCTTGGCATGAGCCCTCCCAGAGTCCGCCATCAGCCCCACCAAAGAGCCGGGTAGGCTCCAGCGTTGGGTTGCCTCAGGCCAAACAACCAACAGGGAGGGAACCCAGCCCCACCCATCAGCAGACAAGCAGATTAAAGTTTTACTGAGCTCTGCCCACCAGAGCAACAGCCAGCTCTACCCACCACCAGTCCCTCCCATCAGGAAACTTCCACAAGCCTCTTGGCCTCATCCACCAGAGGGCAGACAGCAGAAGCAAGAACTACAATCCTGCACCCTGTGGAACAAAAACCACATTCACAGAAAGATAGACAAGATGAAAAGGCAGAGGGCTATGTATCAGATGAAGGAATAAGATAAAACCCCAGAAAAACAATTAAATGAAATGGAGATAGGCAATCTTCCAGAAAAAGAATTCAGAATAATGATAGTGAAGATGATCCAGGACCTCGGAAAAAGAATGGAGGCAAAGACTGAGAAGATGCAAGAAATGTTTAACAAAGATCTAGGAGAATTAAAGAACAAACAGAGATGAATGATACAATAACTGAAATGAAAACTACACTAGAAGGAATCAATAGCAGAATAACTGAGGCAGAAGAATGGATAAGTGACCTGGAAGACAGAATGGTGGAATTTACTACTGCGGAACAGAATAAAGAAAAAAGAATGGAAAGAAATTAAGACAGCCTAAGAGACCTCTGGGACAACATTAAAATGCAACAACATTCGCATTATAGGGGTCCCAGAAGGAGAAGAGAGAGAGAAAGGACCCAAGAAAATATTTGAAGAGATTATAGTCGAAAACTTCCCTAACATGGGAAAGGAAATAGCCACCCAAGTCCAGGAAGTGCAGCGAGTCCCATACAGGATAAACCCAAGGAGAAACACACCGAGACACATAGAAATCAAATTGGCAAAAATTAAAGACAAAGAAAAATTATTGAAAGCAGCAAGGGAAAAACAACAAATAACATACAAGGGAACTCCCATAAGGTTAACAGCTGATTTCTCAGAAGAAACTCTACAAGCCAGAAAGGAGTGGCATGATATACTTAAAGTGATGAAAGGGAAGAAGCTACAACCAAGATTACTCTACCCAGCAAGGATCTCATTCAGATTCGATGGAGAAATCAAAAGCTTTACAGACAAACAAAAGCTAAGAGAATTCAGCACCACCAAACCAGCTCTACAACAAATGCTAAAGAAACTTCTCTAAGTGGGAAACACAAGAGAAGAAAAGGACCTAGAAAAACAAACCCAAAACAATTAAGAAAATGGTAATAGGAACATACATATCGATAAGTACCTTAAACATGAACAGATTAAATGCTCCAACCAAAAGACACAGGCTTGCTTAATGGATACAACACCCATATATATGCTGTCTACAAGAGACCCACTTCAGACCTAGGGACACAAATACAGACTGAAAGTGAGGAGATGGAAAAAGATATTCCATGCAAATGAAAATCAAAAGAAAGCTGGAGTAGCAATACTCATATCAGATAAAATAGACTTTAAAATAAAGAATGTTACAAGAAACAAGGAAGGACACTACATAATGATCAAGGGATCAATCCAAGAAGAAGATATAGCAATAATAAATATATATGCACCCAACATAGGAGCACCTCAATACATAAGGCAACTGCTAACAGCTCTAAAAGAGGAAATCAACAGTAACAGAATAATAGTGGGGGACTTTAACACCTCACTTACACCAATGGACAGATCATCCAAACGGAAAATTAATAAGGAAACAGAAGCTTTAAATGACATAATAGACCAGATATATTTAATTGATATTTATAGGACGCTCCATCCAAAAACAGCAGGTTACACTTTCTTCTCAAGTGCTCGTGGAACATTCTCCAGGATAGATCACATCTTGGATCACAAATGAAGCCTCAGTAAATTTAAGAAAATTGAAATCATATCAAGCATCTTTTCTGACCACAATGCTATGAGATTAGAAATCAATTACAGGGAAAAAAATGTAAAAAACACAAACACATGGAGGCTAAACAATACGTTACTAAATAACCAAGAGATCACTGAAGAAATCAAAGAGGAAATCAAAAAATACCTACAGACAAATGACAGTGAAAACGCAACGATCCAAAACCTATGGGATGCAGCAAAAGCAGTTCTAAGAGAAGTTTATAGCTATACAAGCCTACCTCAAGAAACGAGAAAAATCTGAAATAAACAATCTAATCTTACACCTAAAGGAACTAGAGAAAGAAGAACAAACAAAACCCAAAGTTAGCAGAAGGAAAGAAATCATAAAGATCAGAGCAGAAATGAATGAAATAGAAACAAAGAAAACAACAGCAAAGATCAACAAAACTAAAAGCTGGTTCTTTGAGAAGATAAACAAAATTGATAAACCATTAGCCAGACTCATCAAGAAAAAGAGGGAGAGGACTCAAATCAATAAAATTAGAAATGAAAAAGGAGAAGTTACAACAGACACAGCAGAAATACAAAGCATCCTATGAGACAACTACAAGCAACTCTATGCCAATAAAATGGACAACCTGGAAGAAATGGACAAATTCTTAGAAAGGTATAACCTTCCAAGACTGAACCAGGAAGAAACAGAAAATATGAACAGACCATTCACAAGTAATGAAATTGAAACTGTGATTAAAAATCTTCCAACAAACAAAAGCCCAGGACCAGATGGCTTCACAGGCGAATTCTATCAAACATTTAGAGGAGAGCTAACACCCACCCTTCTCAAACTCTTCCAAAAAATTGCAGAGGAAGGAACACCCCCAAACTCATTCTATGAGGCCACCATCACCCTGATACCAAAACCAGACAAAGATACTACAAAATAAGAAAATTACAGACCAATATCACTGATGAATATAGATGCAACAATCCTCAACAAAATACTAGCAAACGGAATCCAACAACACATTAAAAGGATCATACATCATGATCAAGTGGGATGTATCCCAGGGATGCAAGGATTCTTCAATATACACAAATCAATCGATGTGATACACCATATTAACAAATTGAAGAATAAAAACCATATGATCATCTCAATAGATGCAGAAAAAGCTTTTGACAAAATTCAACACCCATTTATGATTAAAAACTCTCCAGAAAGTGGGCAAAGAAGGAACCTACCTCAACATAATAAAGGCCATATACAACAAACGCACAGCAAACATCATTCTCAATGGTGAAAAACTGAAAGCATTTCCTCTAAGATCAGGAACAAGAAAGGATGTCCACTCTCACCACCATTATTCAACATAGTTTTGGAAGTCCTAGACACGGCAATCAGAGAAGAGAAAGAAATAAAAACAATACAAATTGGAAAAGAAGAAGTAAAACTGTCACTGTTTCCAGATGACATGATACCTATACATAGAGAATCCTAAAGATGCCACCAGAAAACTACTAGAGCTAATCAATGAATTTGGTAAAGTTGCAGGATACAAAATTAATGCACAGAAATCTCTTGCATTCCTATACACTAATGATGAAAAATCTGAAGGAGAAATTAAGGAAACACTCCCATTTACCACTGCAACAAAAAGAATAAAATACCTAGGAATAAATCTACCTAGGGAGACAAAAGACCTGTATGCAGAAAACTATAAGACACTGATGAAAGAAATTAAAGATGATACAAATAGATGGAGAGATATACCATGTTCTTGGATTGGAAGAATCAATATTGTGAAAATGACTGTAATACCCAAAGCAATCTACAGATTCAATGCAATCCCTATCAAATTACCAATGGCATTTTTTACAGAACTAGAACAAAAAACCTTAAAATTTGTACGGAGACACGAAAGACCCCGAATAGCCAAAGCAGTCTTGAGGGAAAAAAACGGAGCTGGAGGAATCAGACTCCCTGACTTCAGACTATACTACAAAGCTACAGTAATCAAGACAGTATGGTACTGGCACAAAAACAGAAATATAGATCAATGGAACAGGATAGAAATCCCAGAGATAAACCCATGCACCTGTGGTCAACTAATCTATGACAAAGGAGGCAAGGATATACAGTGGAGAAAAGACAGTCTCTTCAGTAAGTGGTGCTGGGAAAACTAGACAGCTACATGTAAAAGAATGAAATTAAAACGCTCCCTAGCACCATACACAAAAATAAACTCAAAATAGATTAGAGACCTAAATGTAAGACTGGGCACTATAAAACTCTTAGAGGAAAACATAGGAAGAACACTCTTTGACATAAATCACAGCAGGATATTTTTTGACCCACCTCCTAGAGTAATGGAAATAAAAACAAATATAAAAATGGGGGACCTCATGAAACTTAAAAGCTTTTGCACAGCAAAGGAAAATATAAACAAGACGAAAAGACACCCCTCAGAATGGGAGAAAATATTTGCAAATGAATCATCGGACAAAGGATTAATCTCCAAAATATATAAACAGCTCATGCAGCTCAATAGTAAAAAAACAAACAACCCAATCCAAAAATGGGCAGAAGACCTAAATAGACATTTCTCCAAAGAAGACATACAGATGGCCAAGAAGCACATGAAAAGCTGCTCAACATCACTATTAGAGAAATGCAAATCAAAACTACAGTGAGGTATCACCTCACACCAGTTTGAATGGGCATCATCAGAAAATCTACAAACAACAAATGCTGGAGAGGGTGTGGAGAAAAGGGAACCCTCTTGCACTGTTGGTGGGAATGTAAATTGATAGAGCCACTATGGAGGTTCCTTAAAGAACTAAAAATAGAATTACCATATGACCCAGCAATCCCACTACTGGACGTATACCCAGAGAAAACCATAATTCAAAAAGACACATGCGGGGCTTCCCTGGTGGCACAGTGGTTGAGAGTCCACCTGCCGATGCAGGGGACGTGGGTTTGTGCCCCGGTCCGGGAAGATCCCACATGCCATGGAGCGGCTGGGCCTGTGAGCCCTGGCTGCTGAGCCTGTGCATCCGAAGCCTGTGCTTCACAACGGGAGAGGCCACAACAGTGAGAGGCCCGCGTACAGCAAAAAAAAAAAAAAGAAAAAAAAAAACGCCAAGAGATAATGCTGATGAATATATCGGGAAAAGGGAACCTTTGTGCTCTGTTGGTGGGAGTATAAATTGGTGGAGCCACTATGGAAACAGTATGGAGGCTCCTCAAAAAAATTAAAAATAGAGCTTCCCTGGTGGCGCAGTGGTTGAGAGTCTGCCTGCCGATGCAGGGGACACGGGTTCATGCCCCGGTCCGGGAAGATCCCACATGCCGCGGAGCGGCTGGGCCCGTGAGCCATGGCCGCTGAGCCTGCGCTTCCAGAGCCTGTGCTCCACAACGGGAGAGGCCACAACAGCGAGAGGCCTGCATACCACAAAAAAAAATAAAATAAAATAAAATAAAATAAAATTAGAAATAAAACAACATGTGGTCCAGCAATCCCACTTCTGGGTATATATCTAAAGGAAATGAAAACAGGATCTCAAAGAGATAACTGTAGTCCCATGTTCATATTGCAGCATTATTTACAATAACCAATACATGGAAACAACCAAGTGTCCATAGATGGATGAATAGATAAAGTAAATGTGATATATATGTACAATGGAATATTATTCTGCCATAAAAAAGAAGGAAATTCTGCCATTTGTGATGACATGGATGAACCTGGAGGGATTCAGCTAAGTAAAATAAGTTAGACAGAGAAAGACAAATACCGTATGCTCTCACTCATATGCAGAATCAAAAAAACCAAACTCATAGAAACAGAGAGCAGAGTAGTGGTTCCAGGAGTAGGGGAATGGGGGAAATGGATGAAGGTAGCCAAAAGGTACAACTTCCAGTTATAAGATAAATAGGTTATGGGAATGTAATGCACAGCACGGTAATTATAGATAACAATACTGTATTGTATACTTAAAAGCTGCTAAGAGAGTAGATCTTAAAAGTTCTCACCACACACAGATAACCATGTGAGGTAATAGATATGTTAACTACCCTCATCATAGTAATCCTTTTGCAGTATATACTTACATCAAATTATCATGTTATATACCTTAAACTTACACAATGTTATATGCTAATTTTATCTCAATAAAGCTGGGTAGGGAGGAAGAAACCAAACCAAAACCTCTCTCTACCAAAACAAAAGGGTAGACTTCCTGGTAATGCAGGCCTGGGCACCTCTAGGTTATTTCCTAATTTGTCCCCTTTTGTTGTCTAGATACCAGAGGGGACATCCAGTTGGTTACAAATATCATCTTTGTGACTGGAAGCAAATCAATGGGCGCGTTTTCTCCCACCAGGTCCTTGGACTTGTATGTTTAATTTTTTAAATCAAAGTATCACATGCCCTATGTATTAAAAGCAAAAAACAAAAATGCTAAAAGGCTTATGAGGACAGAAAAATCCTCACTCCATTTCTCTCTTCAGAGGTGGTGCTTTTGTTTTTTTTTAAGAATCCAGTAACAAGGTTGTTAAAGTACATGTGTACAGCACTTTACAGTTGACAAAGTACTTTGACAAACATTATTTCATTTACATTTTTCATTTCATTCTCCTTATAGGAGACCTGTGATGCAAATGTTAGTCCATGTGATGCTGTTCCATAAGACCTTAAGCTATCTTTACTTTTTTCATTGTTTTTTCTTTCTGCTGCTCTGAATGGGTGAGTTCCACTGCCTTGTCTTTGAGTTGACTGATCCTTTCTTCTGCTTTATCTAGTCTGCTAGTGAACCCATCTAGTGTATTTTTCAGTTCAATTATTATATTCTTTAGGTCTGTGACTTCTATTTGGTACTTTCTTACATTTCCATCTCTTTGTTGAAGTGCTCACTGTGTTCATCCATTCTTCTCCCCAGTTTGGTGAGCATCTTTATAGACCATTATTTGAGCTCTTTATCAGGTAAATTATTTATCTCCATTTCATTAAGTTTTTTTTCCTGAGGTTGACTCTCTGTGTTGGTTTCTATATAGTAGATGAAACAGCCACTCCTCCCGGTGTTGAAGGAGTGGCCTCATGTAGGAGATGAACCTTGTCATTCAACCCTGCCTCAGCTCCTGGCTGTCTTTCAAACCTCTTGGCCTTGTCCAAGCAGCCTATTATATTTTTAATAGCTCCCAGTAGTTGAGGATGTGCCAAGACCTGTCAGTGTCCTAAAGGGGAGAATCTCGGCATATAGACTCAGGGTGACTGGAAGTGAGACCCTCAGGCATCAGTTTTTTAAGTATGCAAATATGTACATTCCTGTGGGACCACAGCATAAACCTTGCTGGCCACCAGAGCCAGGCAATTTGGAGGTGTCCCCTGAGCAGCAGTTGCAGAAATCAGGGCTCCAGATGAGTGTCAAAGCTCTTTTCTGGATGATATAGGTGAGCTGGAGCAAGGGAGAGCGTCAAGATGGAGTCCACAGCTTATGTTCCTTGAGAGCAACTCCATAGGCCACTAATGTGTACCAATCCTGAAGCCTGCCTCTCAGGCTGAAGCTCCAGGATGAGCGAAGAGCCCTCCTTCACAAAAAGACTGGAGAGTGTGCCCCAGCCCACTGTCTGTGCAGTGCCCTAGGGGTGGTAGCCTGCCAAGAACTGTCCCTCCGATTGCCACAGTCCCACGAGACCCAGGAATACAAGCCACCCTGGCCACCAGAGCCATGCCATCAAGGGGTGTCCTCTGGTAGCATCCTCAGAACCCAGGGAACCAGACACAAGAAAGTAGAGGCAACTACTTTTAACATGTTGAAATGTGTCTATTTTCATTTTTTGATAATATGCTTATTGCTCTCTCTTTATTCATCAGTTTTACAAATTATTAACTTTTATTATACTAACAAAGATTTTGCTCACTTATAGCACCCACACCTCCCTAGAGCCTCCCAATTTAGTTATATCCCAATTTTAAAAGATTTTATTTTTATACAATTTTTAAAGGTTACTTTCCACTTACTGTTATCACAAAATTGTTGGCTGTGTTCCCCATGTTGTACAATACATCCTTGAGCCTATATTACACCCAATAGTTTGTACCTCCCACTGCCTCACCCCTATATTCCCCCCACCACTGGTAACCACTAGTTTGTTCTCTGTATCTGTGAGTTGGCTTCTTTTTTGTTATATTCACTCATTTGTTGTATTTTTTAGATTCCACATATAAGTGATATCCTACGGTATTTTTCTTTCTCTATCTGACTTATTTCACATAGCATAATGTCCTCCAAGTCCATCCATGTTGCTGCAAATGGCAAAATTTCATTCTTTTTTATGGATGAGTAGTATTCCATTGTATATATACACCACATCTTCTTTATCCCTTCATCTGCTGATGAACACTTAGGTAGTTTCCATGTCTTGGCTATTGTAAATAATGCCGCTATGAACATTGGGGTGCATGTATGTTTTCAAATTAGTGTTTTTGGGTTTTTTGGGGGGGAAGTTATATCCCAATGTTTGGTTAAGACAGGATTCAGGCTATATGTGATTATGGCTATGTAACCATTGCTCCTTGTTGGTCCAGTAAGATTGTTTCTTTTCTTGCCCAACTTTTTGTTTTTCATAGAATTGATAATTGCCTCATCTTACTAGCTTTGTTTTCCTTTCATTTGTGACAAAGCCTTCCCATATATTCCCCTCAATGTAGTTTTTCACATGCTTACATCTATCTTGATAATCTGTGCTTCATCTTTGTCTTGAAGCCATCTTCCCTGGAGCCCTCTATCCTCCTGTTCCAATACTGGCTGGTGGTACCAAGCTGGAAGCTACAAGGGAAAAGGTCTGGAGGCTCACAGTTGTGTGCAGACTCATTTTTCAGTCCATTACCAAACCTCTGCCCTCTTCTATATCTTATATTCCCAACCCTAGAGCCTCCCTTGTTGGATTTATACAGAGAATATATCTTCTGTCCTCCGTGGGAGTGGGAAGGGATAACTTGGAGGCTTACTTCTTCACATACAGACCTCAAGCCTATCCCTCTATTTCCAGCTCCTCACTGTCCTCAGTATCTGTCACCTTTAATTCCTAAACCTTTATTTTCATTTTGTGTTTCTTTCTTTCTTCTGTTTTTTTCTAATCTGCTTTCTTTCTGTCAGTGTTTCCCACTGCTTTTCTTTTTTTTTTTGGCTGCATTGGATCTTCATTGCTGTGCACGGGCATTCTCTAGTTGAGGCGAGCTGGGGCTACTCTTCATTGCAGTGCGCGAGCTTCTCATTTGCAGTGGCTTCTCTTGTTGCAGAGCACAGGCTCTAGGTACGTGGGATTCAGTAGTTGTGGTGCATGGGCTCAGTAGTTGTGGCTCACGGGCTCTAGAGCGCAGGCTCAGTAGTTCTGGTATACGGGCTTAGTTGCTCTGTGGCATGTGGGATCTTCCCGGACCAGGGCTTGAACCCATGTCCCCCACACTGGCAGGTGGATTCTTAACCACTGCGCCACCAGGGAAGTACCTCCCACTGCTTTTCTTTAACTTTAAATTATTTAAATGTTTAACCTTCATCTGTGGTCAGATATTTTCAGGTATAATATTATGTCTTAAGGTAGCAAATATTTTTTAAGAGTCTTAAAGGTTTTTTTTGTCCTTTGGCCTACTTCTCAGGGCTGTTTCTGGGAATCTATCCTAAATAATTCAAAACATGAAGAAAAATTTCTGTGAGAACCTATTCATTTTGGCATCATTTATAGTGGTGAAAAATCAGAAGCCACTTAGTTAACAGTAGCAGACATTACAGTACATTTGATAGATCTTATGTGGCTGTCAAAATCGATGACAAATGCAGCATAGAAAAATGTTTGAAAGTTTATGAAAAGAAGAAGTGGGATATAGATTTGAATGCATATTATTAGAGTGTTATGCATTTTTTATATGAACAAATGGAAGGGGGTGTTGTGTAGCATGATGCACTGATTCACTGAAGAGATGAATAACAGCTGTCCATGTGCCTGACTCTGTTCTAGTGGTTGCTTTAGTTACGAGTGGTGAATCTGACATAATCTCTTCTTTCACAGAGTTTACAGTCTAGCAGAGAATTATTTTCCAAACTTCTATAATGTGTCTATTCAATTTTTACAATTAAAGAGGTAGAGGAAAAGCAGGGATTGACTATTTCGGGTGTCAAATTTTGGCAAACAACATGAAAGAGCTGAGAATGGGTGCCTGGTAGGCCTGGTAATTGTAGCTGTATCAATAGTTAGCTCTTGAAATGACAAAGATGGCATCTGACTGTCCTGTGGCTGGCTGTCTAGACCTATTTGGATCTGTTCTTGCCTTCATTCTTTGATTCAGTAGATTATCCAGCTGTATGGCCTCTGTGACTTTTATGATCAGAAACAACCTAGAATACTTATAATTGTATAAAATTGATCAAAATGACAGTATTTCACATCCTACCATTTGTGCCAGTGTGTTTGTTGCCTGTTTTAAACTGCTAGAGGACAGGGATCTTCTCTTATGAGTAATTTTATGTAACACCCAACACAATCATGTGTATTATGGAACTCAGAGAAATAGCCTTTGGTGTTATCGAGAGTGAAATATTGTTCATTTCCCTTAAACCTATAATCCCTGCATTTTAGAATGCCACAGGTGAGACATAAAACATTAAAGAAGAAAAAAGCTAAAGGCTAAACTACTAGCTTGTCCTTTTCTTTCCTTTTGAAAATCACAGTGATTGTGTTTTGTTTCTTTTTTACTTAAGGTAAATTTAAACCTGTTTTCCCTAAGAATCAATGAGTGCCTATTGTTTACTTTAAAGATGAGGCTGTTAAATATTTTTCACATGCCTTTCTTTGTTGTTGTTGTTGTTGTTGTTTTTTGCAGTACGCGGGCCTCTCACTGTTGTGGCCTCTCCCGTTGTGGAGCACAGGCTCCGGACGCACAGGCTCAGCGGCCATGGCTCACGGGCCCAGCCGCTCCACGGCATGTGGGATTTTCCCAGACTGGGGCACAAACCCATGTCCCCTGCATCGGCAGGCGGACTCTCAACCACTGCACCACCAGGGAAGCCCTCACATGCCTTTCTTGATCCTCAGATCCCCTTCCCTAGTTCTTTCTTATGTGTGTCTGGATGGTCTGTTGTAGGTGGCCACAAGTAGCCGAGTTTACTTATTTGACATTTTCCTTCTGGGAAGTCGTGTTTTCAGCAATGGACTTCAGATAGTATTAGAAGACAAGAGAATTTTGAAGGTGAGTGTGTAAGTTGATTCATCTGCTAGTAAGAATAACAGCCAGGTTCTAATAACTCTTTCTCTGTCTTCTGATTCCTTAGGTTATCCATGATTGTCGTTGGCTTTCTGATTGCCTCTCTCATCAGTATGGAATTTTGCTGAATAATGTCTTTGACACCCAGGTACATGCAGGGAAACACTGGAATCAATGCAGTGTATATAGCTCCTGTAGAAAATAGGCCTTATCTGATGAGTGATTGAAAGTCTTCTTGTGTGTGCCTCATTCCCGCCCACTTCTCATGTAAGATGTTTGTACAATATGTGAGAACATTTGGTGCACTGAAGAAGTACTGGAGAAAAGTTACTTGTAATTATTTAGGGTTTTTTCCCTTCATTTTGCTCCAGAAATTTTCAAATAAGAAGCAAGCCCCATACTCTGTAGCATTCAGAAACTCAAACAATTTTGGGGTCATTTGGAAATCTGACATGGATTCTTACTGTGAGGTGGACAGTCAGTCACCTCTATGCCTTTACCACATATGTATCAGTTAAGGCTGATGGCTAATTGGCATCTAGCTCAGGGATGCAGGTTGTCCTAGATGTTCCCCCAAAGCCTATACTGGCCCCAGATAGCCTGAAGATAAGCAGTTTTTCTCTGATCTAAAGGACCTAGAGAAATGAGAAATTCCCAGATTATACTAGATCTGGGTTTCTGGTTTGGCTGTGAGAGCCATAAACCCACTAGTTTTCATTATGTATTCTTTAAGTTCTTCTAGTCTTCTAGGTTAATGCCATGAAAGGGAGATCTTGAATATATAAACCTAGAGCCTTTGGAGAGGGGTTAAAATAATGAGTTAGCCAATTATTTTTTAACAGAAATTCCTAAAAGTTCAACTTTATGTTATTGTATGTGGTTTAAGTTTGCTCTTTATGTATCTGCTTGTAATGAACTTTGTGCCACTTCTCTTGTTTACGTGTTCCTTTGGGTCTTCTTTCAAGAGCATTCACTATATAGAGATTGCTTCTATGCTTACTCCAAAATGTAACACAGTTGCTCATTGTTCCCTTGAGGCCATCAGGCTTCTTGATTAGACCTCGTATGTATTGTCTAATGAAGACATTGGCATATCTTTCCATATTTTTCTTTTCAGATTTTCATAGTACAAGAAGCAGGAATTCAGAATTATTTCAATTTGTTTTCCTTTAACACAGTGTATTAGTTTCCTATTGCTGTTGTAACTAATCACCACAAATTTTGTGGCTTAAAACATAAATTTAGGGCTTCCCTGGTGCCGCAGTGGTTGAGAGTCCGCCTGCCGAAGCAGGGGACACAGGTTCGTGCCCTGGTCCGGGAAGATCCCACATGCCGCGGAGCAGCTGGGCCTGTGAGCCATGGCCGCTGAGCCTGCGCGTCCGGAGCCTGTGCTCCGCAACAGGAGAGGCCACAACAGTGAGAGGCCCACGTACCGAAAAAAACAAACAAACAAACAAACACAACACATAAATTTACTCTCTTACAGTTCTGGAGGTCAGACATCTGAAATCATTTGCACTGGGTGAAAGTCAAGGTGTCAGCAGGGCTGGTTTCTTCTGGAGGCTCTGAGAGGACAGTCTGTTTCCTTGCTTTTCAGTTTTCACCTGTGTTCTTTGGCTTGTGGCTCCTTCTATCTTCACAGTGCACCAATCTCTGCTTTCATCATCACATCACCTTCTCTTCTGGCTGTAGTAAAATCTCCCTCTGCCTCGTCTTATAAGAATACTTGTGATTACATTTAGGGCCCATCTGGATAATTCAAGTTAATCTCCCTATCTCGATATCCTTAACTAATCACAGCAGCAAAGTCCATTTCGCCATTTAAGATAACATTCACAGGTCCAGGAATTAGGATGTGGATATATTTGGGGGCTGTTATTTAGCCTACCACACACAGACAAATAATGATTGCAATTCTTAATTTTATTAGCTTTCCTTACCAAAACTTTACCAGAGTTGCTAATAAGTAGAAGTAATTCTTTAATTTTATCTTCCTTTCCCCATTCCTTGAAGGCACCAAAGAGTAATAATCATAAGGCAGGCAAATAAAAGAAGTGGAAAAGAAAATAGACAGGGACACATTAAAGTTGGGTGATCCTTTTTCTTTTTCTTTTCTTTTTTTTTTCTAATTTTTCAGAATAAGATAACCTAACAACTTTAAATTTTCTAATGGCATTGTCTATCATGTGGGTCCTTGGGAAAAATGGTATTTAAAGATGTTTCTCTAAATGTATTTCTGCTATTTCTGTCATGAGATAGCTCTGTATATATCCTACAGACTGGTCTGTTTGTCTTTTTTTAATGCCACAGGTAGCAGATGTCCTTCAATTTTCCATGGAAACAGGCGGCTTTCTTCCAAACTGCATTAGTACTTTACAGGAGAGTTTAATCAGACACCTTAAAATAGCCCCTAAATATCTCTCCTTTCTGGAAGAGAGACAAAAACGGATTCAAGTGAGTATTAACGTATGTCCCATATAACATTAATATTTTCAAGTGTCTTGTGAGTGGGATTATCAGCATATTATATAGAGAAATGACAGCTGCTGTGTAAGCGTATGAACATTGCCAAAATCTTAGTTGTTCCAAATGGGAACAGTTTGTTTGTGGCCTCAAGTGGAAAAAAGCCAGCATCCAGATTTGTTGGTTATCAATTAAAAAGTACTCTGAAATAAATTTTCAATTGGACAAGTGGGGATTTTATTGGGAATTTGGATTAAGGCAGTGGAACAAAAATCATGCCAATTATTTCTCCCAAAGTAAGATAGATTTTCTTCAGCTTCTAATAGCCTTGCATGCAAACTTAGGTCATGACCGTATTGGCTGCAATTTTGGCCATATAATCTAATCAGTCCTGCTGCCTCCAGTTTTGAATGAGAAGCCCTGATCTCTCTCTCTCTCTTCTTCCCTCCCTCCCTCCCCACATCTTTCCCCCATCACATACACACACTCACTGTATACACACAATAAGTGTGTGTATGTGTATGTGTGTATATTCTCAGAAGGCTAGCCATAGTGTGAAAGTAGAAGGTAATAATTGAAGAAAATGACAGTAATGGTGATTTAAGTTAAGCAGCACTTAGATAAACCATTATTTTCTTTAAAGATTTGCTTACTATTCAGAGAAAATTGTTTTGGTGTCTCTAGGAAAACCCAGAACTATGGTTCACACGACCTCTTTCACCCTTTTTGCTAAAAATTTTGGCCTTGGAAGCTACCTACCTGCTGCCCCTTCGCTTGGTACTCCTAGATGAAATGATGTCTGATCTAACTACCCTGGTGGACGGGTACCTAAACACCTACCGAGAAGGGTCTGCAGACTGGCTGGGAGGCATGGAGGTAGGTGCCACTCTCTGTGGCTGTGTTTTCAGGACCTCTGTGTCCTCATGGGGGCCACAGTGATACCCACTGTTCACAGCTGCACCAAATTTCTTTCAGCAGATTTGATGATAAATATTCTTGAAGCGGCTATAGCTTGGGCTTAATTCAGCTCCTTAAGCACTTTTTTTCTATATATATATATATATATATATATATATATATATATATATATATATATATATATATTTATGATCACTGACATTTATTTCATATGATGCAACTGGTGATGTGCATTTCAATAAAACTAAAAGTTGATGTGCTAGAAGTCCTAACTCCTTTCTTAAATATTGTACCAATTTTCTCACAATATTAAGTTATGTTTCCAGTAAATATATCTTTCAAAGAAAGGGTAAATTTCATTAGTTATTTTTATGAAGCCAGCACAATATAAGAAAACTTATATTGTTGGCAAACTATTGCATTAGGCCAAATCTGGCCCATGGCCTATTTTTGTAAAACTCACAATCTAAGAATGATTTTTATAGTCTTAAAGGATTGTTAAAAAAAAGAAAAGTATGCTTGTGGCTTACAAAGCCTAAAATGTTTACTATTTGACTCCTTACATAAAAAGTTCACAGGCTACTGCTATAAACAGTTCTCATTTAGGAATACTGATGCAAAATCCTAAATAAAATAATAGCATTTTTGGTACAAACTCCACTTAGATATATTATACTTTTCTATTAATGTGTCTCTGGATTCTAGTTACAAGCATGGTTTAATATTATATTAATATTTATTAATATTTAATATTATATTAAATTCTGTATTTTATTGGGGCCAAGAAAGTCTTATGATTATCTCATAAATGCTGAAAAAGTTCTTTTGTAACTTTTTTATATTTTGCTCTCACTGTTTAACAAGAAAAGATCAATGTAAAAATCCTTTCATAGTTTGCTTGATTGGAGAATTTTAATGTTTTTCATTTATCATTGTAAAGCCAAGGACAATTTTTTAACTTTTTAATATTTTGTTCTCACTGTTTATTGCTGAAAAAATTTGATAATATTCTATATACATTATTGATTAAAGTTGGAATAGGTACTTTAACATGATAAAACATATATCTCAGGCAAGAAGACTACCTAATATTTGATTGGGAACATCAATATCAAGAAATATACAGAAATGGTGACTATCACCACTACTTTAATACAGAAATGGTGACTATCACCACTACTTTAGTAGTTTCTGAAGCTATTAGCCAGTGAGGTTAGAAAAAAAAAAAAGATGAACTATAAAAATTGAACAGGAGGAATAGGAATGATGACTTGCCTATGATATACCTGAATACTGAAGAGAATCAATTGAAAAAGATTGCCAAAAACAAAAAGGCAGTTTAGGGCTTCCCTGGTGGCGCGGTGGTTGAGAGTCCGCCTGCCGATGCAGGGGACACGGGTTCGTGCCCCGGCTCGGGAAGGTCCCACAAGCCGCGGAGCGGCTGGGCCGGTGAGCCATGGCCGCTGAGCCTGCGCGTCCGGAGCCTGTGCTCCACAATGGGAGAGGCCACAACAGTGAGAGGCCCGAGTACCGCAAAAAAAAAAGGCAGTTTAGTAAAATAGGTACAAATATAACATAAAACTTAATAGCTTTCCTATATCCCTGTACACAACTACAGAATATAATGGGGGAAAAATTCATTTATAATTGTAACAAAAAATAGATTATCTAGAAATAAATCTAACAAGAAATGTGAAATATAGAGATGAAAAAAATGTTAAAGTATTACTGAATGGCATAAAAGAGGACTTAAATGAATGGGGACATTAAGTATTTTTGGCAATCAGTTATTCCTAAATTAACTTTAAAAAAAATTAGTTTATTTATTATTTATTTTTTTGGTTGCATTGGGTCTTTGTTGCTGTGCACGGGCTTTCTCTAATTGCAGCAAGCGGGGGCTACGCTTCGTTGTGATGCGCGGGCTTCTCATTGCGGTGGCTTCTCTTGTTGTGGAGCACAGGCTCTCGGTGTGGGGGCTTCAGTAGTTGTGGCATGTGGGCTCAGTAGTTGTGGCTCACGGGCTTAATTGCTCCACGGCATGTAGGATCTTCCCGGGCCAGGGCTCAAACCCGTGTCCCCTTCATTGGCAGGTGGGTTCTTAACCACTGTGCCACCAGGGAAGCCCCCTAAATTAACTTTTAAATTTAACTTTCTTTTAAGAAAAATGCTAAAGCCATAATTACTTTGGCAAACTGTGATTATAGTGTTTATAGAGATAAATAAGAATAGTCCTGTCAGATATTAAAACATATGTCTACACTAAATATGAGCAGTACATGTATAGGCAGATCGATGGAATAGAGAACCCAGAAATAGATCTCATATATATCAGTAATGGTTGAGATAAAGGTAAAATTTCCAATCAATGAGAAAAAGATAAGTATTTAGTAAATGGCCTCAGGCAATTGACTAACCATTGTGGGGGAGGAGAATCAGAGTTGGATTGTTATCTCTTTCTGCTACACCAAAATAAATCCCATGGATCAAGTATTTATGTAAGAACTAGAATTATAAAAGTATTGGAGGGACTTCTCTGGTGGTGCAGTGGTTGAGAGTCCGCCTGCCGATGCAGGGGACGTGGGTTTGTGCCCCGGTCCGGGAAGATCCCACATGCCGGGGAGCAGCTAGGCCCATGAGCCATGGCCGCTGAGCCTGCGCGTCCGGAGCCTGTGCTCCGCAACTGGAGAGGCCACAACAGTGAGAGGCCCGCGTAAAAAAAAAAAAAAAGTATTGGAAAAAAAGTATTGGGACTTCCCTGGTGGTCCAGTGGCTAAGACTCCGCACTCCCAAAGCAGAGGGCCTGGGTTCCATTCCTGGTCAGGGAACTAGATCCCACATGTGGCAGTGAAGATCCCATGTGCTGCAACTAAGACCCAGTGCAGCTAAATAAATAAGTAAATAAATATTTTTAAAAAGTATTAAAAGAAAATTATGTCACAGTAGGGAATATGTCCCCTCCCCCAACTTTACTGAGGAATAGTTGACAAAATTAATTGTGTATATTTAAAGTGTACATTGTGATGATTTGATATACATTGTGGAATGATTACCAAGATCAAGATAACTAACATCCATCACCTCATAGCTAACTTTTTTTTATGTAGTGAGAATGCTTAAGATCTACTCTCAGAAACTTTCAAGTATATAATACTGAACTATTAACTGCAGTAACCATGCTGTGCATTAGATCCTCAGAACTTATTCTTCTTATAACTGAAAGTTTGTACCCTCTGACCTACATCTCCCCATTTTCCTCTCCCTCAACCCCTGGGAACCCCCATTCTATTCTCTGATTTCATGAAATCAGATTTTTGTTTTTGTTTTTTAAGATTTCATATATAAGTGATACTGTGCAGTATTTGTCTTTGTCTGGCTTATTCACTTAGCATAATACCCTCCAAGTTCAAACATATTGTTGCAGATGGCAGGACTGCCTTCTTTTTTATGGCTGAGTAATATTCTATTGTATAGAATATTGTATTGTGTAATGTATATACATCACATCTTTATCCATTTATCTATTGATAGACACAGGTTGTTTACATATTGTGAATTATGATGCAGTGAACAAGGGAATGTACGTATCTCTTTGCGATCCTGTTTTCATATGCTTCAGATATGTACCCAGACGTGGGATTGCTGGACCATATAATAGTTCTATTTTTAATTTTTTGAGGAACATCCATGTTGTTTTCCACTGTTTTACATGGTAATGTAAATTGCATCAATTTACATTCCGATCAACAGCATATGAGTTCCCTTTTCTCCACATTCTCACCAACACTTGTTATCTGTCTTTTTGATAATAGCCATCTTAACAGGTGTCAGTAACACCTCATTGTGGTTTTGATTTGCATTTCCCTGATAACTAGTGACTTCGAGCACCTTTTCATGTACCTGTTGGCCATCTAAATATCTTCTTTGGAAAATTATCTATTCAGGTCCTTTGCTCACTTTTAAATTAGAGTATTTGCATTTTTGCTATTGAGTTGTATGAGGAAATGCTTTTCTATGCAATACAGAAATACTCAGAACTCATAAAAGATGAATAAATATGACTTTAAAAATTTTGTATGGCGAAAATACTGTGAACAAAGTCAAAGGGAAAGCAACCTAGGAAAAATTATTTGCCTCATGTAACAAAGAGGACATTTTCTTAATATATTCTTTATTGTAGCATTTATGTAATGACAAAATACTGAAGACAACCCAAATATCCATCCACAAGGGTTTGGTTAAACAAACTATTGTATATCCATACAGCCATTAAAATTGCCAATATGGAAAAATCTCCAAGACAGAACTTTTAGTTGGAAAAATCAAGAAGAAGAAGAACATATAATATTATGTAGCCACTTGTATAAAATAATTTTAGAAAGAGTTATCAAAATAAAAAGTTGGGGGAAAATAAAAATTGAAAAATATAATCCAATGAATAGATAAATATTTAGTAAGGGATCATATATGCAAAGACTGTCTCTGGAGGCTACAGAAGAAGCTGCTTTTTAGAGGATGCACCTGCTAAGGCAGTTGGGGCGAGGTTGGAATGGACCCTTACTTTTCATTGTATAATCTTTATACATACACACATGCACAACATACACACAAAATTGGATTAAAAATATTTAAATTACTTGAAAAATAGTACTACTATAGTTGAAGACACTAGAGGGTGCTATAAGAACACATTTGAATAGACCCTTGCTTGCCAAATACTAAGTGTAGTAGAAGTGATTTTAAAGTGATTTTAAGGACCACATTCAGAAATTTAGTTATAGTAGACTTGTGTTCATTTTCTTTTCTTAGCGTACATGTATGGAGCTCCCAGAGGAACTGCTTCGACTGAAGGACTTCCAGAGACAGCGCAGAGAGAGAGCTGCAAAAGAATATAGAGTAAATGCGCAGGGACTCCTAATAAGGACAGTACTACATCCAAAGAAGTCTATGACAGAGACAGCAGGGAAAAAGGGAAAAGTAAGAGGTTTCTTACTTTGTAAAAATTCTAGGCTAGATAAAGCTCCAAATTTTACATCTCACAAGGATGTAAATTTGCTAAAAGAAGAATCTAAGAGTAAGCAAACCACAGCGGAATCTCAGCATCTACCTCCCATAAAGGAAGAAGTCAGTGAAGATTCCAGTAACAAACGAATTTGCCCTGAGTCAGAGGGGTTTAAGGACCAGAGAATAACTCTAAAAGAATACCTCAAGATACCTAAACAAGAGTTTCAGACAAATTTATCTTTGAAAGAGGAGATAGAACAGTTACTGATGGTGGAAAACAAGGAAGATCTAAAATGTACAAAACAACATGTTTTAGTGTCTCCTTCCCTTCCTCAGGAAACCAGAGTGTCTCCAAGTGACATTTTTCATCCTTTTAGAAAAGCTGTGCTTCCCACACTTCCTCCCTGCCCAGCTTTGGAGAATGATTCCTGGATAAATCCAGATCCTCCCAATCTGCCTTAGAGATCTGCAGTTTGTTCTTGAGGCCAATAAAGGTGGCTTATTTCCTCTGCCATCAAGGCCTTCCTCAGTGCTTAAGTTTCTTGTGCTGTAAATTATATCCTCTTGCTTGCTCCTATATTCTTAGAATTTGATTAGGATGGGAATGAATAAGTTAAATAACGGAAGAAGTAAATGTTCTGATTATGTCACTGTGTAGAAATGTTCCCTGTGGCCAAACTGAATTACTTCTCATAATTTGGGTTTAAAGGATTTGAAGAAGGGAAAAATTTTGGACTTAGTGTCTGGAAGAATCTATACTTGAAATTTTTTGTTGTTTTTTCTGGTTTGAAGGATGTTGGTAAAACTCTTAGCCATAAGTTTAAAAATATTAGTACCTGACAACTTTACCTGTACTTTTTTCCTTTTTAGAATATTAACTTTGTCAATTATACCTCAATAAAGATGAAAAATATTAACTTTATTTTTGAATTTTAAATGTTTGGTCTGTCTTATGTCATAGACAAACAATAGTTTATGTTATTACAGGAATCAATATCCCAGTTTTAATTTCTTTTCATTCCATTTACTTTTAGAGAGTTTTGTCCATTTCCCTAACAAAGCAGGGCCTTCTTTAGAGTATGTCTATTATGTAAACTTGAAGTTTGATTCCACTATATTTGCCTGGAGTTGGTATGCCTTCTTAGGGTGAAAGGAAGGTAGCCTGTACTGAGCCCTTTTTATGTTGAATACTTGCAAGTTGCTCATTCTTTTGTGTATAATAACCAGTAAACCTGGTTGGTATTAGGTTATCTCTCACTTTTCTTCATTGGGTCAGGGTAGGAATAAATTGGAATGTGTTTGCATTTCTAGGTCTAGAATCCAGTGAGAAATCTGTAACTTTTTTTTTTTTCCGGCCCTGCACGGCCTGTGGGATCCTAGTTCCTTGACCAGGGATGGAACCTGGGCCACCTCAGTGAAAGCACCGAGCCCTAACCATTGGACTGCCAGGGAATTCCCTAGAAATCTGTAATTTGACTGTTATACAGGCCTCTACTACTTAGGGGAGACAGGGACAGTCTATAATTAGGAACATCCTTGTCTGTGCTCATTGATTCTATCATGAGTACCACTGAAAGAACAGCTGTGTCTTCCAAATCCCAGAGCCCAGATCTGGTCTAAGCTTAAGATGAAGGCAGGACTAAGAGCAGTCAGCTCAGCCCTGCAGTTGCTGTCCCTCACTTTGTCCATAGTTTAGAAGGTCATTGGAGGCCAAGGTGGTTTCTGGTTCATTCTGGGTGAATGTGTTTTCAGGTAGAGCCCAGAAAGTGGTTAATCTAGGTTTACTCTGGGAAGGGCATGAATTTCTGTGAAATTCATAGAATTGATTTAGCTTCTTATGGAACCATACCACACACAATTTTTATACATACATACGTGTAAATATACAGGCTACAAAGAAAAATGTGACATTCTTCATATTTAAAAAAAAGGATTCTTCTTTCATTATGTATTTTGTGACTAATAAAGAACAGGATTCTGTTGGACCTTTGCTGTACTGCTCAATATGGTAGTTATATGTGGCTATTTAAAATTAAATTGATTAAAATGAAATAAAATTAAGAATTCAGTTCCTCAGTTGCACTTGCTATATGTCCAATACTCAATAGTTTCATGTACCCAGTGGCTACCATATTGAACATCACAGATATAGAACATTTCCATCATTCCAGAAAGTTCTATTGGACACTGCTATTTGAGAAGTACTTTGACTCTCAGAACTAAATGAGCCTTCCGAGTTTCATCACAATATTTTCTTAGTGAAACGGTCACATAACTGGAACTGCATTTTTCTCCATATTCTAGCCTGGAGTGCCTACCTAAATTCCATGTGCTCAGATCCAACCATGAACTTCTGTCCTTTGCTGGATAGAGTGAAAAAAAAATCCCTGGGTTCTTCAAGCCCTGCTGCTAGTGCTCTGTGCCATTGCCATTACTTAGATTTCTTATCTAAATTTTGCTCAGATTTTGGAAAATCTTTGGTTCTTGACCCAACCAGTTGTTGAGTTCTTACTCTATATTTTTCTAGTTGAGAGTTTATAAACCATACTGCCTGCTTTTCCAAATTCTTGGAGTCTTGCTTCAGTCTACACTGAATTCCTGCATCTGTCCTACTCAGGTCTGACCTTTCTGTACATGATCTGCAGTTAGAGATTCTCACAAGCAATCTGATCCTTTTAATTTGGGAATTAGGAAACAGAGTTAAATGACTTCCCTGAAGAAAAGTGCTGCACTGAGAATAGAATCAGTGTTTCTTACTTCTTGGTCCATTCAGTGTTCTTTCAACTATAGTATGAAAAATCATTGCAGCAGCTTTGCCTCCAGTCTGGCTGTGAGCTTGATAAAGCCTAACATGACACAATATAATTTTAATACACTGGGACTTCCCTGGTGGCACAGTGGTTAAGAATCCACCTGCCAATGCAGGGGACATGGGTTCGATCCCTGGTCTGGGAAGATCCCACATGCCGTGGAGCAACTAAGCCCGTGCGCTGCAACTACTGAAGCCCGCACACACTAGAGCCCACGTGCCACAACTACTGAAGCCCATGCACCTAGAGCCTGTGCTCTGCAACAAGAGAAGCCACCACAATGAGAAGTCTGTGCACCCCAATGAAGAGTAGCCCCGGCTCGCCACAACTAGAGAAAGCTCATGCACGGCAACAAAGACCCAACGCAGCCAAAAAAAAAAAAAAGAATTTTAATACACTATAGCCCTGTCGTTGTTTTGACACAAGGCAAGTCACAGCAGCAAGCCAAGATAAGGCTTGGTGCATACTTGGGGAGTTGAGGGTGATTAGCCAGATGTACTTATCAAAAAGGCATTTACTATAAAGGTGACATCAATAAATACCTTACAGGGCTTCCCTGGTGGCGCAGTGGTTGAGAGTCCGCCTGCCGATGCAGGGGACACGGATTCCTGCCCCGGTCCGGGAAGATCCCACATGCCATGGAGCGGCTAGGCCCGTGAGCCATGGCCGCTGAACCTGCGCGTCCGGAGCCTGTGCTCCGCAACGGGAGAGGCCACAGCAGTGAGAGGCCCGCATACCGCAAAAAAAAAAATAATAATAATAATAAATAAATAAATAAATACCTTACAGAAAAATTTAGAAAATAATGAGAAAAAAATACTCAACTATCATCCTACATTATACAACCCTTCCTAGCATTTTGGCACTTTTCTTTCAATTTTTCCTCTCTCATTCTCTATCTCTCTACACACACACCATCACAACCATACCGTAAATACATTTATTGTGTTTTTTATATCAAGTATTTCTCCATTTTATAATCCTAACAACCAACATTTTAAACAGATGTTTCATTTTTAAATTAATATGCTATCAAATAGAATTTGGAAAATAGAGGAAAATAAGAAAAAAATTACTCATTTCTCTAGCCCAACAGAAAAATCAGGTAATATTTTTGTTAATGTCAGTGTTTATGCATAGATTTTACCCTCTACATAGTTATATATATACACTCTACTTTATGAATGTTTTCCTATGCTGTTATACACCCTTTGTAAAGATTTTTTAAATGTATTTTTTTAAATTTATTTTTGGCTGCGTTGGGTCTTCATTGGTGCGCGTGGGCTTTCTCTAGTTGCAGCGAGCAGGGGCTACTCTTCCTTGCGGTGCGCAGGAGGTGGCTTCTCTTGTTGTGGAGCTCTAGGCGTGTGGGCTTCAGTAGTTGTGGTGTGCAGGCTCAGTAGCTGTGGCTCACGGGCTCTAGAGCGCAGGCTCAGTAGTTGTGGCACACGGCCTTAGTTGCTCCGTGGTATGTGGGATCTTCCCGGACCAGGACCAGCGATCGAACCTGTGTCCCCTGCATTGGCAGGTGGTTCTTAACCACTGTACCACTAGGGAAGTACCAAGATTTTTTTTTTTTTCTGCACGGCTTGTGGGATCTTAGTTTCCTACCAGGGATCAAACCTGGGCCCTCAGCAGTGAAAGCGCAGAGTCCCAACCACTGGACCGCCAGGGAATTCCCAAGACTTTTATGACTACATAATACTTCTAAGCGGATACACCATGGTTTACTTAGCTCTGTTTTGGTATATTCAGGGTGTTTCCATTCCTTATTTCCTGCATTTTCCATATTTTGGATCATTTTGTCAGAATGAAATTCCAGAAGTAGGGTCAAAGAGGTTTTCTTGGTTTTGTTTTTTACAGCTCTTGCTAAGTTACTTTTCAAAAGTGTTAACCAATTATATTGCCACTCCAATTTTTGTAGTAATGATGCACCATTGAGAGCATTAGATTTTTTTCTTGAGAGGCATTGCATGTTTTTGACTTTCAAAATTCTAACTTCTTTATCCATAAACCTGAAAGGTTTCCTGTCATTTTTTGTAACTTACCTGCATTAGATACCATGAAGATTAATGAAAACATACATACTGGGAATATTTGAATTCTGATAAATGTCCCTGATCTCTAAGTAAGGACATTATTATGGGTAAAATATTTTAATCATATAAACCCTAAAATAAAACCAAAGTCTATATACTCATGATGAAAGACATCTTTGAAATGTCTTGGAACTCTCATCAGGGATGTCATAGAAAATGATATTTATTGTTATACGAAATGAGAAAGAATCTTAGCTAAATTGCTAGGTTTACCCTAAGACAAAATTTAATACATTCTATTCCACATACTCAACAGGAGTTGAGCCTGTAACTCTATAATTTAGTAGATCTCCTTAAACAGGAAAAGCTGTCAAATTGTAATCAGGGCATAATTAGCAACCCAATCTTAATATATATATTGCAAATAAAAAATGTCAAAAAAAATGTCGAAACTATGCTTCAATTTAGTCAGTCATGAACAGCATTTCTTAAACAATGGAATAGAATAGAGAATATCAGTGCATTATACATAGTAAAGAAAAGTATCATTTTGTGAAACTTTTTTTTCTCTGTTGTATGCTAGAGTATGTGTACTTTTACTATTGGTTGCAGTAAAAAGCAGCTCAAGATAAGCATAGAAGGAAACTTGCATCTTTAAATACTTACACAATAAAACAAGAAAGATCTAAAACCAGTGATCTCAGCTTCCATCTTAAGCTAGAAAAGGAAGAATAAATTAAACTTGGGCTAAGTAGGATGAAACAAATAATGATAAGAATAGAAATCAACGGGCTTCCCTGGTAGTGCAGTGGTTGAGAATCTGCCTGCCAATGCAGGGGACACGGGTTCGAGCCCTGGTCTGGGAAGATCCCACATGCCGCAGAGCAACTAGGCCCGTCAGCCACAATTACTGAGCCTGCGCGTCTGGAGCCTGTGCTCCGCAACAAGAGAGGCCGCGATAGTGAGAGGCCCACGCACCGCGAGGAAGAGTGGCCCCCACTTGCCACAACTAGAGAAAGCCCTTGCACAGAAACGAAGACCCAACACAGCCCTAAATAAATAAATAAATAAAAATTTTTTAAAAAGAATAGAAATCAATAAAATTAAAAGTGGAGAGGGCTTCCCTGGTGGCACAGTGGTTGAGAGTCCGCCTGCCGATGCAGGGGACACGGGTTCGTGCCCCGGTCCGGGAAGATCCCACATGCTGTGGAGCAGCTGGGCCCATGAGCCATGGCCGCTGTGCTCCGCAACGGGAGAGGCCACAACAGTGAGAGGCCCGCGTACCGCAAAAAAAAAAAAAAAAAAAAAAAGTGGAGAGAAAAAAATCAATAAAACCAAAACCTGTAAGATCAGTAAAATTGTTAAACTTTTACCCATACTGACCAAGATTTTTTTTTAAAAAGGCACAAATTACCAATATCAGAAATGAAGAAATGAAAGATTATTATTACAGATCCTGTATATATATATATTAAAAGGATAGGGACTTCCCTGGTGGCGCAGTGGATAAGAATCCGCCTGCCAATGCAAGGGACATGGGTTCGAGCCCTGGTTCGGGAGGATCCCACATGCCATGGAGCAGCTAAGCCCGTGCGCCACAACTACTGAGCCTGTGCTCTAGAGCCTGCGAGCCACAGCTACTGAGCCCTTGTGTCACAACTACTGAACCTGGTGCACCTAGAGCCTGTGCTCCGCAACAAGAGAAGCCACCACAATGAGAAGCCTGAGCACCGCAATGAAGAGTAGCCCCCACCCACCGCAACTAGAGAAAGCCCACGTGCAGCAACAAAGACCCAACGCAGCCAAAAATAAATAATAATATTTTTTTTTAAAAAAAAGGATAACAAGGGACTACTGTGAACAATTCTATGCCCACAAATTGAAAAACTTAGTTGTAGTGGACAAATTCATTGAAAAACACAAAATACCAAAACTGATTCAAGAAGAAATAGAAAACCTGAATAGTCCAAAATCAACTAAATGCATTGAATTCATAATTTAAAACCTTCCCTAAAACAAACTTTGTTCCCAGATAGCTTTTCTGGTGAATTTCTATCTAAGGAAGCAATAATACTAATCCTTCCAGGAAAAAAAAAAAAGGAAGGGTCACTTCCCAACTCATTTTATGAGGCCAGCATTACCATATACCAAAAGCAGACAACAAAATTGCAAGAAAAGAAAACTACAGATAAATATATCTTATGAACATAGACACTAAAGTTGCAACAGTAACAAAATGTTGGCAATATAATCCAGAAATATATAAAAATAATAATACATCATGACCAAATGGAGTTTATCCCAGGAATGCAAGTGTGGTTTAATGTGAAAATGTAATACATCGAATTAACAGAATAAAGGAGAAAGACCATGTGATTATCTCAGTAGCTACTGAAAAAATTTTTTTGACAAAATTTTACATCCATTCATGGTAAAACAAAAAAACTGTCAGCAAACTAGGATTAGCAGGGGACTTACTCTACTTAATAAAGTTCTTTTTTAAAAAACCTACTACTGACACCAAAGTCACGAGCCAAAAAAGAAAAAATAGACAAACTGGATTTTGTGAAAATTGTAAAAATTTGTGCACGAAAAGACAATATTAAAAGAGTAAAGGGAATTCGCTGGTGGTCCAGTGGTTAGGACTCCGCACTTCCACTACAGGACTGCAGGGCAAACGTGTTCGAGAGTCATGGTTGGGGAACTAAGATCTCACATGCTGCTCAGCCAAAAAAAAAAAAAAAAAAAAAAAGCATAAAAAGACAACCCACAGAATGGGAGAATATGTTTGCAAATCATGTATTTGATAAGGGATTCAAAGCCAGAATATATAGAGAACTCCTAAAATTCAGCAACAAAAAGCCAAACAACCTGATTCAAAAACAAACAACAGACTTGAATAGACATTTCTCCAAAGAAGATATACAAATGGCCAATCAGCAAATGAAAAGATGCTCAACATCACTAATCATTAGAGAAATGCAAATCAAAACTACAATGAGATACCACCTCACACCCCTTAGGATGGCTACTATCAAAAAACAGAAAATAAATGTTTGAAAGGTTGTGGACAAATTGAAACACTTGTACACTGTTGGTGGGAATGTAAAATGGTGCACCTACTATGGAAAACAGCGTGGTGTTCCTCAAAAAATTGAAAACAATTACCATATTATCCAGCCGTTCCACTTCTGGATATATACCCAAACGAACTGAAAACAGAGTGTTGAAGAGATATTTGTTTCCCATGTTCATAACAGTATTATTAACAATAGCCAAAAGGTGGAAGCAACCCAAGTGTCCATCAACAGATGAATGGATAAGCAAAATGTGGTATATGCATACAATGGAATGTTATTCAGCCTTAAAAAGGAAGGAAATTCTGCAGTATGCTATGACATGGATGAAACTTGAGTACATTATGGTTAATGAAATAGCCAGGCACAAAAAATAAATATGAGGTATCTAGAGTAATCAAAATTATAGAGACAGAAAGTAGAATGGTGGTTGCTCGGGCTGGGAGAAAGAAGTGGAGAGTTATTGTTTGTAGAGTTTCAATTTTGCAAGTTGAAAGAATTCTGGAGATTGATGGTTGCACAACAATATGAAGGTACTTCATACCAGTGCACAGGACTTCCCTGGTGGCGCAGTGGTTAAGAATCTGCCTGCCAATGCAGGGGACATGGGTTCGAGACCTGGTCTGGGAAGAACCCACATGCCGCGGACCAACTACGCCCGTACGCCACAACTACTGAGCCTGCGCTCTAGAGCCCGTACGCCACAACTACTGAAGCCTACGTGCCTAGTGTACGTGATCTGCAACAAGAGAAGCCACTGCAATGAGAAGCCCATGCACTGCAACGAAGCGTAGACCCCGCTTGCTGCAACAAAGACCCAATGCAGCCAAAAATAAAATGTAAATAAATAAATTTATTTTTAAAAATACCAGTGAACAGCACATTTAAAAATGAATGAGAGGGGCTTCCCTGGTGGCGCAGTGGTTGAGAATCCGCCTGCCGATGCAGGGGACGCGGGTTCGTGCCCCGGTCCGGGAAGATCCCACGTGCCGCGGAGCGACTAGGCCCGTGAGCCATGGCCGCTGAGCCTGCGTGTCCGGAGCCTGTGCTCCACAACCGGAGAGGCCACAACAGTGAGAGGCCCGCGAAATGCAAAAAAAAAAAAAAAAAAAAAAAAAAAGAATGAGATGTTAATTTTTTTTTTTTTTTCTGTACGCGGGCCTCTCACTGCTGTGGCCTCTCCCGTTGCGGAGCACAGGCTCCAGACGCGCAGGCTCAGCGGCCATGGCTCACGGGCCTAGTCGCTCCGCGGCACGTGGGATCTTCCCGGACCGGGGCACGAACCCGCGTCCCCTGCATCGGCAGGCGGATTCTCAACCACTGCGCCACCAGGGAAGCCCCCACATTTTTTTAAATTGGGGGAAAAAACTATTACTAACATCACACTTATAATGGTGAAAGTCTGAATGTTTCCCCCATATAACAGAGAACAAGAAAGGATAATTGCTCTCACTACTTCAATTCGAAATTGTACTGTAGGTACTAACTAGTGGAATAAAGCCAGAAAAAATAAAGAAAAAGCATATAGATTAGAAGTTTTAAAAGTAAAATTGTATTTTTACATGACGTGATCATGTGCATATAAAATCCTAAGGAATCTACAAAAAGCTACTAGAACCCATAAGTGAATTTAGCAATATTACAGGGTATACTGCCAATATAAAAAAATGTGAGTATACAAAAAATACTAGCAATGGTCAATCAGTAACTGAAATTTTTTAAAATATCATTTACAATAATGTCCAAAAACATGATATCCTTAAGGATATGCTCAATAAAATACATGCAAGACTTGTGTATTGAAAACTACAAAATATTTCTGAAAGAAACTAAAGAAGATGTAAATAAATGGGAAATATACCATGGGAAGCTCAGTATTGTTAAGATGTAAATTATCCCCAAATTGATGTATAGATTCATTACAATCACAGTCAAAATCCAAGCAGGCGGGACTTCCCTGGTGGTCCAGTGGTAAAGAATCCACCTTCCAAGGCAGGGGACACAGGTTCGATTCTTGGTCAGGGAACTAAGATCCCACATGATGCGGGGCAAATAAGCCTGCGCGCTGCAACTGTTGAGCCCGCTCACCTCAATGAGAGAGCCTGCATTCTGCAAACTACAGAGTCCACGTACTCTGGAGCCCATACGCCACAACTAGAGAAGAGAAAACCTGTGCACCACAACTAGAGAGAAGCCCAAGCGCAGCAACGAAGAGACCGTGCACCGTAACGAAAGATCCTGCATGCCTGAACGAAGACCCTGTGTGCCGCACAGGGTCTTTTTTAATTAATTAAGAAAGAAACTAAAAACCACCCTTTAAAGTAAAATAAAATGTACAACCACTATAGAAAACAGTTTGCCAGTTTCACCCCCACAATCCACTCCTAGGGATTTATTCCAAGAGTAATGAAAGCATATATCTACACAAAGACTTGGACACAAATGCTCACGATGACTTTATTCTTTTTTTTTAATTAATTAATTTATTTATTTTTGGCTGCGTTGGATCTTCGTTGCTGCGCGTGGGCTTTCTCTAGTTGCGGCGAGCAGGGGCAACTCTTCATTGAGTTGCTCCGGCTTCTCATTGCGGTGGCTTCTCTTGTTGCGGAGCACAGGCTCTAGGTGTGCAAGCTTCAATAGTTTTGGCACGCAGGCTCAGTAGTTGTGGTGCATGGGCCTAGTTGCTCCACGGCATGTGGGATCTTTCCAGACCAGGGATGGAACCCGTGTCCCCTGCGTTGGCAGGTGGATTCTTTTTTTTTTTTTTTTTAATTATTTATTTATTTATGGCTGTGTTGGGTCTTCGTTTCTGTGCGAGGGCTTTCTCTAGTTGTGGCAAGTGGGGGCCACTCTTCATCGCGGTGCGTGGGCCTCTCACTATCGCGGCCTCTCTTGTTGTGGAGCACAGGTTCCAGACGCGCAGGCTCAGTAATTGTGGCTCACGGGCCTAGTTGCTCCGCGGCATGTGGGATCTTCCCAGACTAGGGCTCGAACCCGTGTCCCCTGCATTGGCAGGCGGATTCTCAACCACTGCGCCACCAGGGAAGTCCCCACTTTATTCTTAATAGCCCTAAACTGGAATCCTAATTTCCAGCTACACGTGAATGGATAAACCAAAAGCAGTATATCCATACAGCAGACTAGTACTAAACAATAAAAAGGACAAACTATCATGCACATAACATGGACAAATCTGAAAAAATTTTGCTGAGCAAAAGATGCCAGATGCAAGAGTACATGCTGCATGATTCTATTATATGAAACTAGTAAAAACAAAACTAGTCTATGGTGACAGGAAAGCAGATGAGTGGTTGCCTGGGGCTAGGGAAAGGGGTTGGGGATTGACTGCAATAGGGCACAAGGGAATTTTTTTCAGGTGATATGAATGTTGTATATCTTGATTGTGGTGGTGGTTACACCAATGTATACATTTGTCAAAACTCATTGAAATGTATGTGCACTTTATTGTACATAAACTATGCCTCAATAAAGTTTATTTTAAAAACATTTGGAAGCCACTGGTCTACTGGGTGTGGGGGAAATAATCATTAGAGTTGCAACATTTTGTTAAATGATATTGTTACGAAGGCTGTAGCCCCAGAATCATAACCCCGCCCCTCCCTTGAATAGAAACTAATTACTCTTACTAACGTTTTCGGAGGAAGCTGCAAAGAGAAAAAACGAGAACTGGTTAGAACCACCTAGGCCCAAGATGGTGGAAGATTTGACTTCCAGTAGACCTTGAGCCTCATTATACACTCATTGTAATACATTACCATGCTAAATGACACATCCACCAAAGCCATGACAGTTGGCGATTGCCATGACCACAACCGGAGAAGCCCATACAAGGACTGAAAAGGAGAGTTGCATCAGTTCCAGGTCCAAACCACACCCCTGTTCTGGGATAACTCATGAATATTCCTCCCACTCTTTCCAATTCCCTCCTTTTTAACTCGACCTTCCTGTATATTTGATGTCTCCACAGAAATTGAGTTGAGAAGCTGCTTTGCAGACTAGGTTCTTTGCTTCTCCATTCTTTGGCCACTGAATAAAGCTTGTGCTATTCCAGCCTCAGCTTCAGTTTCATTGTTGGCTGCATGACTCCAATCAGAAAAAAAACCCACCTGGCTGAGACAGGGGGTCTCTGCCCAAGCTAGGACCCCAGTGCAGGTCCAGTTGACTAATTTTGTTAGGGAAACCACTGACCGAAACTGCCCGCCTTGGCCAGGCCCAATAATTACCACTCACATGAGTTACCTTACAACAGGAGGTCCTGGTAAGGAAGACGTAACTAACAAGCTACCACCAACTCGAAGAATTCGGGAAAGGTCAAAAGGAGAGAGGAGACACCAGTCCATATGTCCTACCAGCCTCCCAGAATCCTTCTCGCTAGAATCCATCTTGGTTGAGTGATGTGTGCAGAGCCAGGAAGGACCCTGAGTCAGAATGATCAGCCAGAGACAACCCGGAAACTAACTCCATTACCATAAATTCCGAGACTGTGACCATGTGTCATAGAAGTTCTCTTGGGTTCCCTTACCCTCCTGCTCTCCACCCGGGTGCCCCTTCCCAATAAAGTCTCTTGCTTTGTCAGCACCTGTGTCTCCTCGGACAATTCATTTCCGAGTGTTAGACGAGAGCCCACTCTCAGGCCCTGGAAGGGGTCCACCTTCCTGCAACAATTTGGTAACGATATCAATGGACAAAATAAGCAAATATGTGTTGCTAATATAGTCAGATAAAATTTAAACAAATTTTAAAAGAAACAGTAATATATGCCCATGGTTATAAAATAAATGATAGAGAAAGGCTTATGATGAAAATAAATATCCCTGCCCCATCCTTTCCTGACCTTAGTACTTTTCCCCAGAGGCATCCACTTTTAATATTTTATTTTCCCCTCTCTCTCCTCAATGAACTAGAGTGTAAACTGGTAGATATGGAGCAGTTGATGAAAAGCATTTAATTGTAATGTAAACCAGAAGAGCCAGTAACTTAAGCCCAATGCTGCTGATCTCTCCACATTGCAACAGTAGCCCCTCTGATTTATATGAGATATTTCCACATTCTGGAGTTCTCAAATTCCCCAAAGAGCATTACTGTTTATAACTTGAAAGGCACCTGATGGCTAAACCCTGAATGTTTTAAATAAAAGCTTTGTAATGGAAACACATTCTAAAGGAAACATTCCTTAAGAAGAGCCAAAATGGCAAGTTCCAGGAATGAGGGAGAAAAGAGAAAGAAATTCTCTTCATTATTGTGTAACTTGTTGGGATGCCATCCATAGTTTGCTTAATAATAGTTGTGTTTAAGGTGTACCAGTGAATTGCTGGTGGGGGTTGGGATGAAGGAGGCAGAGTAGCCTTGGAGAGGAGATAGCACTTGCCCTTGCAACTGTGTTGTGTGTCAAAGGGCTTTGAAAGAGGTAAGGGAAGGGTGCATTTTGGCTAAGAAAACTACAAGGAGTTCACTATTACAAGAGAGGAAAACATGTAGGGTGTATTATGAGAGATAAGGCTGGGAAATAGGGTCCATGTTTCTGTTATGGTTTTTTGGTCATAAGCAAAAAAACTGACTTGGCTAATGTAAACAAAAAGGATTTATTGGAAAGATGAGTGGCTCACAGAATTGATGGGAAAGCTGGAGAACTAGGCTTGGAATTAGGATCAAGGGCAGCTGCAGAACTCTAGGCAGCAGGAACTATTCAACTTTCTGTCAGAGTGACTTGAGTGCCAGTACTTTTTTTTTTTTTCCATCCCCGCATAATTTGACTCAGGATTCAAAATTCTGAGAGGGCATAATTGACTTTATCTCATAAACCCACCCATCCAGGGCACCTTGATTTATCATCCTACTGAGGCAGGCAACACTGTCCACAGTGGGGAAAATGTAATTCCCAAAGGAATGTAAGCGCACTGAGGATATGTCTTGTTGAGTTTATGTTTTACCCCATAGACTAAAGGAGACCATTGAAGAATTATGAATAAGAAACTAAGATGATCAGAAATGTAGATTTTAGATAATCCTGGTTTAAATTGGAGGATGGACTGAAAGGGGGCAAGAATAGTATGAGGGAGACTTGTACAAAAACTCTTGCATTGATTTGGGGGAGATGTTGAATGCTTGCATTTGACAGGGATATGGAAGTTGGTAATCTGAAGAGGAATACATTTTTGAAAGATATTTAGTAAGTAGAATGAATCAAAAGACCAATTGAATATGGGTGGTAAAGAAGAGGAAGAGTCTTGGTTGATTCCCAGGTTTCTGTTTTGAACATCTGTTTGAAAGTTGGTGCCATTTATAGACAGGTTGCACTGAGAGGTCAATTAGAGGAACAGTGATTCCATAGGAAGTTGAATTTTACATGTTTCCCATTAAGGATACATTTGGAATTTTGAAATGGATGTATCTAATAGGCAGTTGGATACATGTGGATATAGAGCAAGAAAAAGATCTGAGCTAGAGAGATTTGGAATGTATCACTATGTAAATAGTCTTTGAAGTCAGGGACATGTACCATATTTTCAAGGCTTTGAGTATGGAGTATAAGAGAAAAGGAATGAGAATAACATTCCAAAAGGAGGGTAAGGAGAAAGAGATACACATAGATACCAAGAAGGAGCAGACAAATAGGAAGAACATTCATGTAAACCAGAAGATAATTCACTGTGGTTTGATGAACACATTGTGAACATATCAACCACAAACTATTTTTAAGAGCTTTACTAAGATATAATTGACATACCATACAATTCACCCATTTAATAGTATACAATTCAGGGACTTCCCTGGCGGTCCAGTGGTTAAGAATCTGTTTCCACTGCAGGGGCCGCAGGTTCGATCCTTGGGGAACTATAGGATCCCTCATGCTGTGTGGCCAAATAAATAAATATACAATTCAGGTTTTATTTAGTATATTCTCAGGGTTGTGCAACCACCACCACAATCTAATTTTAGAACATCTTTTCTTTCCTGAAAGGAATACCATGCCCATTAGTTGTTACCCCGCACCTCCCTCATACCTCTCCCAGACCTAAACAACCAACAGTCTGAGTATTTCATTTAAATGGTATCATACACCACGTGTTATTTTGTGGCTGGCTTCTTTCACTTAGCATAAATTTTCAAGGGTCATACATGTTGTAGCATGTATCAGTACCTCATTCCTTTTTGTTGCTGTATCACATTGTATTATATAGATATCCCATGTTTTATTTGTCTATTCATCAGTTGATGGACATTTGGGTTGTTTCCACTTTTTGGCTACTATGAATAAAGCTGCTATGAACATTTGTGTGGAACTGCTATGAACATTTTGTGTGGACATGTCTTCATTACCTAAGTGTGGAATTGTGGGGTCATATGGTAACTATAATGTTTGACTTTTTGAGGAAGTGCCAAACTGATTTTCAAAGTGACTGCATCATTAACCACAAATTATTTTAAATATTTCTTTAGCTAATACTTTGGATGTGTAATTACTTTTAGGAGATATATGTTTTTATAGCTTACTAAAATAAGGTGAACACTCTTTGTAGAAACCACCGAGGTCATGCAGTAGGACTTTGCCTACCATCTCAAAAGATCCTTCACACACCCCAACTCCATCACAGTCCCTAGCTTCTCTCTAAAAGTAAGCACAATCCTAATAATCATATTATATCTGTATCTCTTCCACATAAAGAATTCTGGTTCTGAAAGACACAGAGAATGTTAGAATATCCTATAACTATTCCTTTGCTTTATCTACTTTATACATGCTGAAGTGTTATAATAGTTATACTAGTCATCACTAGTAATTATCACCACCAAGTTATGGTTACTGAAAAGAATTTTCTTCTGCATATATTGTCCCCATCCTCTCCACAATTTTTTTTTAATATTTATTTATTTATTTAGGCTGCACCGGGTATTAGTTGCAGCATGTGGGGTCTTCGTTGTGGCATGCAGGATCCTTTGTTGCAGCGTGCAGGATCTTTTTTTTAGTTGCAGCATGTGGACTTGTCAGTTACGGCATGCAGGATCTAGTTCCCCAACCAGGGATTGAACCCAGGCCCCCTGCATTGGGAACGCGGAGTCCTACCCACTGGACCACCAGGGAAGTCCTGTCTCCACAATTTTTGATAATCATATTTTATCTGTATATTTGTGCTTTCTGCTTTCCCTGTTAGATCCTGACTGATATAGGGGTGTACCACATAGGTTTTGAGATATGTCCTAAGAGGGTACTGTAGTGCTTACCACAATCATCTGTGATTTCTCCCAGAGACAGAAAATTACATTGCATGGATTTGTGTGGTCTTATCTGTGTCCTGCCACCCATGTAATGCCTGGAGGTATAAGACAAACCTGTTTTCAGAGATGCAGTTGGAATTAGATGAGGAAAACTTGCAAGGATGTTTTGGAAAATGATATATTAATGAATTGTAACTGTAGGAAAGGAAGTGGTCTTTGGAGTGATATCTAATAAATAAAACTAGACAAAATTTGATAACCAAGGAGGAATTAGAAAATTAAAGTCAAGCAGATGACCGAAAAGCTGAATGTACATTGAAAATCTCCCTTCATTAAAGGGGAGAAAAGGCCCAGTCACGATGAACTGCAAAGAGCAGTACTGTCGTATGACTCATTGCAAATGTTTAAAAAACAACATGGAGGGTTTCCCTGGTGGCGCAGTGGTTGAGAGTCCGCCTGCCAATGCAGGGGACGTGGGTTCGTGCCCCGGTCCGGGAGGATCCCGCATGCCACGGAGCTGCTGGGCCCGTGAGCCATGGCCGCTGAGCCTGCGCGTCCGGAGCCTGTGCTCTGCAAAGGGGGAGGCCACAACAGTGAGAGGCCCGCGTAGCGCAAAAAACAAAACAAAACAAAACAAAAAAACATGGAAATCAAAGCATTGCCCATTAATAGTGCTTCTCATTATATGGCATGGGTTAAATATTCTCTTTGTTGTAATTTTTCTAAAATCTCAACAATATATCATTTTATTTTCATTCATCTCCATCTGTATTGCAGGCGCTGAATAAGTAATAGGAATTAGGGAAGAATGAGGAATAAATACATGAATTTCAAAAAATGTTCCTGGAAATCATCATGCAACTCTGATCTCAACCTTAAATAAAATAGTGGAATAAATATTTAAAAAGAAAAACTGTGTAAGCCTCTAAAGGATGAAGGAATTCTGACTAATCAACAGCAATGATAAATCATAAATAGTGGACCTTGCCAGATTGGCGTGAGTGGTTTTCTGGGGGGTTTTTGGATTTTAAATTCCAGGAACAAGAGAAGAAGAGAAGTATTAGATATTCTAGATTGGACTATCAGTAAAGCATTTTGAGCTAGCATCTTGTGAAATCTCAATTACGAGATTAATTTATAGTGACTTCCAGGTGAGAGTGGTAACTGGAAACTTTCAAAGGCTTAGAGGAACAAATGAGCAATGACAGGGAATTTTTTAAAACTTTTTTTTTTGTTGTGAAATATTCATAGACATGTATATAATGAAAATGCATTGTTTAAAGAAAACTCTAAAATGAACACCCAGTTCGAGAACTAAAGCATTGCCAGTAACATAGAACCTTACCTTGTATCATTTTCCATCACAACCCCCTTCTACTTCCCCACCCCCAGAGATAACCATTATTCTGACTTTTATGGGAATCATGTCCTTGCTTTTCTTTACAGTGTCACCATCTGCCTATGAATTCTCCAGCAGACGAGTAGCTTTGCCTGTTTTTGAACTTTATATACATGGAATCATACTGGATATATTCTTTTGTATATGGCTTTCTTTGTCCGTGCCATGCGGCTTGTGGGATCTCAGGGATTGAACTCCAGCCACGGCACTGAAAGCACTGAATCCTAACCACTAGACCACCAGGAAACTCCCATGTATCTGGCTTCTTTTTATTCAAAATTATTTTGTTGTTATATATTGTGTGTGTGTATGTCTCATTTTCATTGCTATATGGTATCCCATTTTTGGTATATACCACAATTTATCTATCCCATTTTTGTGTATTAGTTTTGCTGCAGTAAACAACTCTTTAATCTCACTGGCTTACAGTAACAAACATTTGTTTTTTGCTCTTGATACTTGTAAATTGTATCAGCTTTGTTTCTTTTCCATGTGTTTTCTCATCCCAGGACACAGAGTAAAGAAGCAAACTCTGGGACATGACTTTTTGTGGAAGAGGTAGAAGCAATAGCTCTGACAGAAACTCATGGATATAATATATATTATGTCTACTCTGCCCACAGTCTATTGGCCAAAGCATATGTTATGGACAAATCAAAAGTTAATTAGGTGGTATGTATACGCCTCCCCCAGGAGGCATGACAAGTCACATGGTGGGGAAAGACATATAGTTCTTTGAAAAGGAAATGTGGTACAATTCATCACCACTATCAATGTTCCCATATTTGGTCGTCACAAACAGTGTTACTATGAGTTTCCTTGTATATGTAGCCTGGTGCAAATGTGCATGAATTTCTCCAGGAGTGGAATTGCTAGTTATGCGTTTTCAACTTTACTAGGCATGCCTACTGTTTTTCAAAATGGTTTTACATACCTACCAACAGCGTACAAGAGTTCCAAATGTGCCACATCCTTACTGACTCTAGGTAGAAGTTTTTGAATTTTAGGTAACATAATATGGAAAGTAAATGGTTATAGCTCATTGTGGCTTTAATTTGCATTTCCCTAAATACTAATGAGATTGTGTGGGACTCGAGGGACATTGTTCCAGCTAATGATTAAGAACTCTCCAGACAATAGGGGCTTCTTAGACAATGGGTGAATTTCCAGGATGTCCGGCCCCCTTCCGAGAAGGAGGGAGATAAACAAAATGTAAAAAAGGTGTCTGTCAAAGACCAATCAGGCAGCTGGGGACAAGTTCCCTCTCTGGTCCGAGCCTAAGACGGGACCAATCAGCAGGAAAACACAACCAAATCTATAATTTACATACGGGGAAGTGGGAACCTATAAAACTGACATATTCGCGCCCAAAAGGGGTTCCTTCTTCGACCTCCTGCGTGAGGACCAAGGAACCCCGGTGCACCGGCCTTCAATAAACCTCTTGCGTTTTGCATCCGCTTCCGACTCTTGTTGTTTCCTGGGCGAGTCGAAACTCCTAGGAGACCGCGAAGGTCTAACAATTGAACACTGCTATACATACTAATTGACTAGGAATTTTTTTATGCCTGTTCAGATCTTTTGCCCATTTTTCTCCTACTCTGTTGTTTCCTTTTTCGCTTATCAATGTATCCTTTGATGAACAGAAGTTTTTAACTTTGATGATGTCCAGTATATCACTGTTTTCTTTCAGTTAGTGCTTTTTTGTCTTAAGAACGTTTTTACTCCAACTTTCTGAAGATATTTCCATTGTTATATCCTTTTGGTTTTGCCACTCACATTTAGGTCTATAATACATCCGGATTCACTTTTTATTTAATTTAATTTTATTATTTTTTTCATAATTAAAAAAATTTATTTATTTTATTTATTTATTTTTGGCTGCTTTGGGTCTTCATTGCTGCGCATGGGCTTTCTCTAGTTGCAGTGAGTGGGGGGCTACTCTTCCTTGCGGTGCTCTGGCTTCTCACTGTGGTGGCTTCTCTTGTTGCGGAGCACGGGCTCTAGGTGCGTGGGCTTCAGTAGTTGTAGCATGCAGGCTCAGTAGTTGTGGCTTGCAGGCTCTAGAGTGCAGGCTCAGTAGTTGTGGCGCACGGGCTTAGTTGCTCCGCGGCATGTGGGATCTTCCCGGACCAGGGCTTGAACCCGTGTCCCCTGCATTGGCAGGCAGATTCTTAATCACTGTGCCACCAGAGAAGCTCCTGGGATTGACTTTTAAATATAATATGAGGTATGGATCCAATTTTACTGGTTTTTTTAATACAGATTCCTTATTATTTGGCACCATTTATTGGTAAGGCGCATTATTCCCACTATCAGATATCCAGTGTTGATATACTCTGTGCATCCAATGTCAATGTCTGTTGCTGAGTTCTCTCTTCAGTTTATCGGGGATTTGTCTGTCTTATGTCAATAACACACTGTCTTAATTATTATAGCTTTATAATAGATCTTGGTATTCCAAAACAACTCATTCTTGTTCTTCTTCAAAAGAATCTTTGCTCTTTTTGGCCTTTTGTATATCCATAAAAATGTTAAGATTGTAAGTGCCACAAAACTTTTAAGAGTGTTGATTGGGATTGCATTGAATCTACAAATTGCTTTAGGGAGAACTGACATTGTTACTAAATAATAAATTCTAAACCATGAATTTGGCATACCTCTCTATTTAGGTTTTCTTTAACACCTCTCTAAAAAGGTTAATACTTCATCCCATAGAAGTCCTACACATCTTTTGTATCTAGAAGATTGTGTGGCCTATAAGAGGTACTCTGTGAATGTTTGTTGAATCAATGAATAGGTAGATCCACAGAGACAAAAAGTGGATTAGTGTTTGCCAGGGGCTCATGGGGAGAAGAATCAGAAGTGACTGCTTATGGACACAGGGTTTCTTTTGGGGGTGATGAAAATGTTCAGGATTTAAATAGTGGTGATGATTGCACAACCTTGTGACTATACTAAAACCCATTGAATTATACATTGTAAAAGGGTGAATTTTATATATAAATTATATCTAAAATTTTTAATTTGAGAAGTCAACAATAATATGAGGTATAAAGATGTTTGAGCCCTTTGGTTCTGTAATTCTACTTTAAAAAATCAAATCTAAGAATTTAAACTGAAATGTAGGGCTTCCCTGGTGGCGCAGTGGTTAAGAATCCACCTGCCAATGCGGGGGACACGGGTTTGAGCCCTGGTCCAGGAAAATCCCACATGCCACGGAGCAACTAAGCCCGTGTGCCACAACTAGTGAGCCTGTGCTCTAGAGCCTGCGAGCCACAACTACTGAGCCCACGTGCCACAACTACTGAAGCCAGCGCGCCTAGAGCCCGTGCTCCACAATAAGAGAAGCTACCCCAATGAGAAGCCCGCGCACCGCAACGAAGAGTAGCCCCCGCTGGCTACTAGAGAAAGCCCACATGCAGCAATGAAGACCCACCGCAGCCAAAAATAAATAAATTAAAATAAATAAATTAAAAAAAACCCTGAAATGTGGACACATGTGTTAACCACAGCATTATTTTTAATTATGAAAAATTTAGAAATAGCTTAGGCATTATAAGAAGAGTTAAATTAATTATGGTAAATCTACATGATGCATCTGTTAAAAGGCTTATGAAGAATTTTTAATAATATGGAAAAATACTCATACTACATTATGTTTTAGAAAGCAATAATCAGCATTACAAATTAAATTTGTTTTTGAAAATCTATAGTAAAACAAGATGGGAAGAAAATGCACCCAAACACTATCAGTGGTCATCTCTGTGTTGTGGGATTATGGCTGATTTTTTTTTTTTAAGCTCTTTATCCAATTTTCAGTAATGAACACATAGTAATACTTTTTGAATTCGAAAAAGAGCAGTGTGTACTGAAAAAAAAATTCATGTCTCTTGCAGGTAGTGTTAAAACCTGGAAGGAAGTGTATAATGTCAAGTATGTATTCTTAGTTCCCCATTTCATTACATTCTGAGAAGGAATTCTTAAGTCATTGTAGAGTATGTTCCAGAGAGACCTCAGGATTGGAATTGCAGCTGTTCTCTTCTACACTTAGGATGTTTATGATGGCTGATTTGCTAATGTTTTTCAGGCTGGTAAGTCTCTTTATCTGGGTTGAGAGAACTGAGGTAGTTCTTGAGTGAGGGTGATATAGTCGGTTTTCTAAAGTGATTTCCCTGAGGAAGAGGGAGAACTGACAACTCCTACTCAGGTATTCTGTCCTTCAGGAGAACTCTGATGTCCTCCCCCACCACCACCCCAAATTGAGTTAGGAGTGTCACTTAGCTCCCCATGCTTATCACTATCTTTGCACTCACTGCATTGAGTCATACTGATTGGTTTTGGGGTCTGTCTTCCTCAAGCTGCAATCTTTAAGCAAGAACCAGGTCTTGCTCAACTTTGTAGGCCAGTTGTCTGGTACATGGTCAATATTTGATATGTTTGATGAATAAAGAGGGAGCGAATGAATGAATGATGAACAGGTTGTAGGAGATGGCAGGCTGGTACAATGGAATGGGATTTGATGCTATATCAGAGAGGGGATTTGGCAGGTGGTCACACTGGGGAGTTAAGGGAATGTGTATCAGATTTTAGAGGTGAGACTCTCAGATGGACCAAATGACACAAGGGAAAGCATTCCTTGTGATGACGCCAGCCAAGAGGGAATGACAGGAATTTCTACTGGTGAAAAGATAATTTCTCAAGTCTGTGTTTTTCACAGTCTGTCCCAGCACTGCCAGCATCACAACCACTGTGTGCTGATTTATCATACAGATTTCTGGGCCTCCTGTCAAGCCCTTCCAGTTTTCAGAACTGGGCTTAAGGAATTTGCCTTTGAAAAGCTCCCCAGGTGGTACCCTAAAATGAGGGGACTCTGGAGTAAGTGATTTAGTGCTAGCATCTGAGCCCCTGTAATAATTTGCTCTGTAAAACTGTGTGTGAAGCCCCTACCCATACAACAAACACTGTGATTATACCCTCGGAGATTGCTCCTCAGTGAGTTTAGGGTGAATCCTGAGAATACATGTAGTTAAAAAGTAGGTGTAGGGACTCCCCTGGTGGCGCAGTGGTTAAGAATCCACCTGCCAGTGCAGGGGACACGGGTTTGATCCCTGGTCCAGGAAGATCCTACATACCACGGAGCAACTAAGCCCATGTGCTACAACTACTGAGCCTGCACTCTAGAGCCCGTGCTCCACAAACAAGAGCAGCCACCACAATGAGAAGCCCGTGCATTGCAACGAAGAGTAGCCCCTGCTTGACACAACTAGAGAAAGCCAGCTCGCAGCAATGGAGACCCAACGCAACCAAAAATAAAAGAAAAAAATAAAAAATTTAAAAAAAAGGTGTAGGACTTCCCTGGCAGTCCAGTGGTTAAGACTCTGTGCTTCCACTGCAGGGGTCACGGGTTTGATCCCTGGTTGGGGAGCTAGGATTCCACATGCCGCACAGAGCAGCACACACACAAATAAAGTAGGTGCAAGCCCAGCAAGCACAGAATGTATTTGGACATACCTAGGTGTCCAGTTTGACTCGGGGTGAGAATTTTTTTCCCAAGCAATTGATGAAAATATTCTTGGAACCCTCTAATTTGTTATTTATTTTGGCCAGTCTGTGATTTATTTACTCTATGCAAAAAATGTGCTAAGTATTGTGAGAAATTAGACATAGCTTTTACGTTAAAGGCTCTTATAATTGGAAAAATAAGATGTTTGGAAATAATTGTTGTAATAACACAGCTCTCCGATTCACATGCTGGGACCTTCTAGTAAGGATCTAAGAATGGGGGAGATCAGGATCAAGCAGGGGGTGCTGGGATGAAGCCCCATCATTGAGTCCAAAGAACATAATTTTGGGGTTGATCTCTGAAGATCCCAAAGTGAGGGGTCAGGACATGGTTGCAGGATTTCTTATCAGTGCAGATACTGGCCAACAAGTAGAAAAGAGAGAATCATATAAGTCAGTGTAAGCAATACTGCAAGAAATGATAGTTTGAAACTGTGTAAGGGGTCAGAGCTTCGGCTGAGAAATATGCTCCAGGGGCAGGCTGCAACCCTGGCAGGAAACTGGAGTGAGAACCAGGGACCTAGGCCAGAAGTCTTTGTCTAGACTGCACATTGGAGGAGTAAACAGGAAGACTCAATTCAGTGTTCCTGCAGACATCCAAGACTGTTCACACAAGGCCGAGGGCAGAAGACACATCCCTATTGGAGGAAAAGGAACAGAAATTGTGCCAGGCAAGGTCCTCATTAGTTTGGGGCTGGTGGGGCAAAGTCTGCAAGTAGCAGGCTCTCAGTGCCTACAAATGTCCAGGATGGGCTGGAACAAGCAGGAAGAAGTTCATGTAAGAATGGGACTTTTGCATAAGAGAGGTATAGATCCAATTTGACTGGAGTTAACAAGAGAGATGGGGGAATCAAAAAGAGTTTCACGGAGGAGTGAAAATTTGAAAAGAGCTTGAGAAATCAATGCTAAGTTTGAAAAATGAAACTTACCTGTCTGAGTTACCAAGGTCACATCTGGAGCCCTTCTTATGATTAAAATTATGTAGCAATTCATCAAAATTGTGGCCAAGTGACAGAGTTAAATTATTTTCATTATTTGTATGTAATTGAATCGTAGAATTTTTCAAAAACCTGAAACTGAGCAGGACCCCATGGGGCCCTCCTGGGTATAAATCCTCTCTGTGTTCCCCATTTCTTGTTGGAAATAGGCTTCAGCCCCCTAGACTTTCCCTGAGTTCCAAAGGGCAGATTCAAACAATTGCTAATCATGGAAGTGAAGGGATGCAGAAACAGAGGAGCAGTCAAGAAACAATAGTACATGATGGGGCAAGGTCGTGGTTCCTCCCAAACGAATATACCTAACAATATCTTTGAGTTCTGCAGCGACTAAGGCCCCCACCCAGGTGGAGGATGGTAACTTCAGGCTGAGCACAAGATTCCTGGAACACCGCCTTGTTACCTCACCACTAACCAATCAGAAGAAAGTCACACACACCCTGCAGCCCTCACCTCAAATTTTGCCTATAAAAACTCCTCCCTGAAAACCACTGGAGGCGTTTAGGTTTTGGGGGCCTGAGCCAACCATTCTCCTTGCTTGGCCCTGCAATAAACTTTTCTCTGCTCCAAACTCAGTTTGGACAATTTGTTTGGCCTCACTGTGTAACACAAACTTCTGTTTGGTAACAATTTCTGAATATGTACTCTTTTATTCTAGTGACTTTTTTTTCCTGGTAAAGAGACAGGAAGGAAGGGGGGCAGGACACAACAGTTAAAAGAATGACACAGCTGCTGAGAATATGACAAAAACTGGTTAGAACCAACTAGGTCCAAGATGGCAGATTTGACTTCCAGCAGACCTTGAGACTCATTATAAGTTCACTGTAATATATTAGCATGGTAAATGACTCACCCACAGGTGCCATGACAGTTCCAAGGCTGACCATAAAAGGCCGAAAAGTGGGCTGTGGCCCAATTGCTGGAAATCCCTGCCCCTTCCCCAAAATAGTTAAAATAATCCTCCCACTCGTTACTGTATGAAATTACCCAGCTCATAAAAACTAACAACCCCATACCCCAGGGCCCACTCTCACCTTCTGAGAGGGACCACATTCTGCCTATGGAATGTGTATCTCTCTAAATAAACTTGCTTTCACTTTATTCTGGCTCGCTCTTGAATTCTTTCCTATGTGAAGTCAAGCACACCCTCACTTGGTGGCCCATCCCAGGAACTCACCTGAGACCTGGGAAATGACCATTCTCTCGCTCCCCCTTCTCCTGTAATAGTATCTTACTATAAAAATATCAAACATACACAAAAGTTATTTTACAATGAATACTACATCCACCACCTAGATTCTACAACTGCCACCTTATATATATATATATGTATGTATATATATATATATATATTTTTTTTTTTTTTTGGCTGTGTTGTGTCTTTGTTGCGGAGCACGGGCTGTAGGCACATGGGCTTCAGTAGTTGTGGCACATGGGCTCAGTAGTTGTGGCTCATGGCTCTAGAGTGCAGGCTCAGTAATTGTGGCATGTGGACTTAGTTGCTCCATGGCATGTGAGATCTGCCCGGACCAGGGCTCAAACCCGTGTCCCCTACATTGGCAGGCGAATCCTTCTCTTTTTTAAAAAATAAATAAATAAATAATTTATTTCTTTATTTTTGGCTCCATTGGGTCTTCATTGCTGCACATGGGCTTTCTCTAGTTGCAGTCAGCGGGGACTACCCTTCGTTGTGGAGTGCCGGCTTCTCACTGCGGTGGCTTCTCTTGTTGCGGAGAACGGGCTCTAGGTGTGTGGGCTTCAGTAGTTGTGGCATGCGGGCTCAGTGGTTGTGGCTCGCAGGCTCTAGAGCACAGGCTCAGTAGTTGTGGCGCACAGGCTTAGTTGCTTCGCAGCATGTGGGATCTTCACAAACCAGGGCTCAAACCTCTGTCCCCTGCATTGGCAGGCGGATTCTTAACCACTGCGCCACCAGGGAAGCCCGCCACTTTATATTTTGATGGTTTTCAGAGTAAGTTAAAGACAACAGAACACTTCACCCCAAACACTTGAACATACATAATATTAAGCAGTGTTCAGCATTTGGTTATTTATTTATGTTTAGGTAAAATTTACATACCATGAAATGTACAACCATAAATGTACCATTTGATGAGTTACAGCAAATATGCACAACTATGCAACCAAAATCCTCTATCAAGATTCAGAAGATCCAGAGCATTAGTCCAGAAAGTTCCTTCATACACCTTCTCAGAAACATTGCCTCCACCTTCCAGAAGCAACTTCTGTTCTGTTTTTTCCATCAGAGATTAGTTTTGCCTATTCTAGAACTTCATGGAAACATATCATACAACATGTGCTCTTTTTTTTTTTAAATGAATTTATTTTATTTATTTATTTATTTTGGCCGCATTGGGTCTTCATTGCTGCACACAGGCTTTCTCTAGTTGCGGTGAGCGGGGGCTAGTCTTTGTTGTGGTACACAGGCTTCTCATTCTGGTGGCTTCTCTTGTTGCTGAGTACAGGCTCTAGGCGTGTGGGCTTCAGTAGTTGTGGCATGCAGGTTCAGTAGTTGTGGCTCACGGGCTCTAGAGCGCAGGCTCAGTAGTTGTGGCACACGGGCTTAGTTGCTCCGCGGCATGTGGGATCTTCCCAGACCCGGCCTTGAACCCGTGTTCCCTGCACTGGCAGGCAGATTCTTAACCACTGCGCCACCAGGGAAGCCCTATCATGTGCTCTTTTGTGTAAGGCTTCTTTCATTCAGTGTAACGTTTTTGAGATTTATACACGTTGTCCTATGTAATTTGTTGCTTTTTGTTGAAGAACAGCATTTCATTCTATGTTTATACCACAGCTTATATTTTTTGGTTTGAATTTTTTTTATTTTGACATAATTTCAGATTATAGAAAAGTTGCAAGAGTAGTACAAAGAATTCTAGATATCCTTCATCCATATTTTCCAAATGTTAACATTTACCTATACTTGCTTTATCCTTCTCTTTCGCTCTTTTTTTTTCTGAACCATGTCAAGTTGCAGACATGACATCCCTTTACTCCTGAATACTTCAGTGTATTTTACCTAAAAACAAACAAGAAATTCTCTCATATAACCAGAGTGCATTTAACAAAATCAGGAGATGAGCGTAGTATAGTACTATTTTATAAGCTAAAGACTTTGTTCAAATTTTGTCAGTTGTCTTAGTAATATCTTTAATAGCAAAAGAAAATCTAAAAATGTGTGTAGCATTTGTTATCATGTCTTTTTAGTCTTCATTCTGGAACAATTCCTGAGTCTTTCTTCATATTTCATGACATTGACAGCTTTTGAAGAATATAGGCAAGTTATTTTTAAATTAGGCTTTTATTTTGAGATAATTGTAGAGTTGCATCAGTTGTAAGGCATAATACAAAGAGATCCCATATATCCTTTACCCATCTGGCCCAATGGTAACATCTTGCAAAACTATAGCACAATATCAAAACCCAGATATTGACACTGTTACAGTCAAGATACAGAACATTTCCAACATGAAGAAAGATCCCTCATGTTGCTCTTTTATAGCCACCCCCATTTCTCTCCCACCCCTACCCTGATAAGCAGTAATCTGTTCTCCGTTTCTATAATTTCATCATTTCAATGAGGTTATATAAATATAACTACCGTACATCGTATGCAGCCTTTTGGATTGGTCTTTTTCACACAGCATAGTTCTCTGGAGATTCATCCAGGTTGTTGTATGCATCAGTAGTTCCCTCTTGCTGAGTAGTGTTCCATGGTTTGGATCTACCACAGTTTGTTCAACCATTCACCTGTTGACAGACATCTGGGTGGTTTCCAATTTTTTTAATGTTATGAATAAAGCTGCTATAAACATTTGTGTTCAGGTTTTTATGTGAACATTAAGTCTTTACTTCTCTGGGATAAATGCCCAGGAGTGAAACTGCTGGGTCGTATGGCAATTACATATTTAGTTTTTTTTTTTTTTATGACCGCACGGCATGTGGGATCTTAGTTCCCTGACCAGGGATCAAACCCGCGCCCCTTGCATCGGAAGTGCGGAGTCTTAACCACTGGACCACCAGGGAAGTCCCACATATTTTAGTTTTTGAAGAAACTGCCAGATTGTTGTTGAAAGTGGCTATACCATTTTGCTTTCCCAGCAGCAATGTATGAGTAATCCAAACTGTCAATAACACTTGGTACATACTGTCTGTAGTTTTTATTTCAGCAGTGTGAGTGGGGTGAGGTAGTACTTCATTGTGATTTTAGTTTGCACTTCCTTAATGGCTAGTGATGTTGGACATTGTTTCATGTGTTCATTTGCCATCTGTGTGACTTCTTGGTTGAAATGTCTCTTCATGTCTTTTGTCAGTGGATTGTTTGCTATTTGGATTGTTTGCTTTTTACTGTGGAGTTTGTTGTTGTAGGAAGAGCTAGCATTTTTTCTTTTGACTGGTAGATGTTTAGAATGATCCATTCAAGAAAGATTGTTTATTCCAGGTTGATGAAGTCCATATCCTTTGTGTACTGACGTAGACACTGGTGGGACACATGATATTTCCAGATCAAACCGTGCAGGTTTAGGGAGCCCAGCAGCAACAGTGAGAATCTTGGCTGAATTTTCACATGTAACTCCAGTAGAACTGCTGCCGACACATCTTGTTTTCATGGATGCAACAAGACAAAAGGCTACTGGTAGGTTTTGAGAATTTTTTCTATCGTCTAGGTACTTGTATTTGTCGGATATATGGTTTGCAAGTATTTTCTTACAGTCTGTAGCTTGTCTTTTCATCCTCTTAACAGGGTCTTTCATAGAGCAAAAGTTTTTCATTTTGATGAAGTAAAATTTAAGTTTATTTTATGGTAACAATTTTGGTTTAAAGTCTAAAATCTCTTTGCTTTATTTTATATCCCAAAGATTGTCAGCAATATTTTTTCCTAAAAGTTGTATAGTTTTACAATTTACATTTGAGGGACTTCCCTAGTGGTCCAGTGGGTAAGACTCTGCACTCCCAATGCAGGGGGCCCAGGTTCAATCCCTGGTTGGGGGAACTAGATCCTGCACGCATGCCGCAACTAAGACCCAGCAAAGCCAAAATAAATAAATAAATAATAAATAAATATTTTTTAAAAAACCAATTTACATTTGAGTCCATGATATACTTTATGTTAATTCTTCTTCTTTTTTTTTTTTGTGGTACGCGGGCCTCTCACTGTTGTGGCCTCTCCCGTTGCGGAGCACAGGCTCCGGAAGCACAGGCTCAGCGGCCATGGCTCACGGGCCCAGCTGCTCCATGGCATGTGGGATCTTCCTAGATCGGGGCACGAACCCACGTCCCCTGCATTGGCAGGAGAACTCTCAACCACTGTGCCACCAGGGAAGCCCTATGTTAATTCTTTATGTGATGTGAAACTTAGGTCAAGGCTCATTTTTCTACCTATGGATGGTCTAGTTACGCCAACACCATTTGTTGAAAAGACTCTTTCTTCCATTGATTTGCTTTTTGCAATTCAGTTGGTGTTTGTGATCTTGGATTAGGCAATGCTTGCCTAGATATCACACCAAAAGCACAAGCAACAAAAGAAAAAATATATAATAATTAGACTTTATCAAAATTAAAATCTTTTGTGTTTCATAGGATAAAATGCTAGATTTACACCCAAGTATTTCTTTTTTTTTTTTTTGAGTGGTTTAAATGGTATTGTGTTTTAATTTCAGTGTCCATATGTTTATTGCTAGTATATAAAAATGCAGTTGATTTTTTTATGGTTTTCTTGTATCCTGAAACCTTGATGACCTCACATATTGCTTCTTAGATTTTTTTTTTTTTGGAGATTCTTTGGTTTTTCTATATAGACAATCATGTCATCTCCAGTGGGACAGTTTTTTTTTTTTGTGGTACACGGACCTCTCACTGTTGTGGCCTCCCCCTTTGCAGAGCACAGGCTCCAGACGCACAGGCTCAGCGGCCATGGCTCACGGGCCCAGCCACTCCGCGGCATGTGGAATCTTCCCGGACTGGGGCACGAACCCATGTCCCCTGCATTGGCAGGCGAACTCTCAACCACTGCCCCACCAATGAAGCCCCAGTGGGACAGTTTTATGTATTCCTTTCCAATTGGAATGCCTTTTATTTTCATTACTTGCCTTATTGCATTTCTTGAACTTCCAGCACTCTGTTGTCTTATATATTTCCTCTACATATATTTAGAACATCAGACAGTGATTGTCTTAGCCCATTTGTGCTGCTGTAAAAAAATACCATAGACTGGGTGGCTTATAAACAACAGAAATTTATTTCTCACAGTTCTGGAGGCTGAAAGTCCAAGATCAGGGTGCCAGCATGGCTGGGATCTGGTGAAGACCCTCTTCTGGGTTGCAGACGCTGGTTTCTCACTGTGTCCTCCCATGGTGGAAGGGGCTAGAGAGCTCTGTGAAGTCTCTTTTATAAAGCTTTTTTTTTTAAAAGTATTTATTTATTTATTTAGGCTGCACTGTGTCTCAGTTGTGGCATGTGGGATCTTTTAAGTTGCGGTATGCAGACTTCTTAGTTGCGGCATGCGGGATCTAGTTCCCCGACCAGGGATCAGACCCAGGCCCCCTGCACTGGGAGCGTGGAGTCTTACCCACTGGACCACCAGGGAAGTCCCTATAAAGGTTTTTATAGAGCTCTTTTATTCACAAGAGCTCCCCCTCATGACCTAATCACCTTCTTCTGCTACAGCCTAAAGACTCTACCTCCTAATACCATCAACTTTGTCATTAGGTTTTCAACATAAGAGTTTTGATAGTTTTATTTATTTATTTATTTACTTGGCTGCTCCAGGTCTTAGTTGTGGCATGTGGGATCTTCGTTGGAGCACTCAGGATCCTTATTTGAGGCATGCGGGATCTAGTTCCCTGACCAGGGATCGAACCTGGGCCCCCTGCACTGGGAGCTCGGAGTCTTAACCACTGGACCACCAGGGAAGTCCCTCAACTTAAGAACTTTGGGGAGACACAAACATTCAGCCCATAGCAGTGATATAATTTTTGCTTCAACTGTGAAACATAATCAAGAGAAATATGTATGACAAACATACAACAAAAGCTGAGTCAAAATCAAGAGGAGAAAGAAAGCCTATTGTATTTACCTATATTTTTAATTATAGTTTTTTTCTTTTTCTTTCTGAGTTTCCACGTTTCCTTCTTTTATAATTTCCTTTGTTTAGAGAACTCCTTTACTCATTCTTTTAGGATAGGTCTGGTGACTACAAATTCTCTTAGTTTTTCTTCATCTGACAATGTCTTGATTTCCACTTCATTCCTGAAGGGCATTTTCACTGGGTATAGGATTCCCGAGTTGTCAATCTTTCATCGCTGGAAAAATATTGTACCACTTTCTTCTGGCCTCCACAGTTTCTGATAAGAAATCCACTCTCATTCGAATTATTTTTTTCTGAAAGGTAATGTGTCAACTCTGTCACCATAGTGTTGGCTTCTATTGATTGTCTTTTTTCATTCAGTTTGAGATCTTCTTGGTTCTTGGTGATTCTCCACTGAAACCTGGACATTTTCATATTATGTCTTTAAATATGATTCTGGGTCTTATCTAAACCTATTTTATTTTTTAAATTTTATTTATTTATTTATTTATTTTTGGCTGTGTTGGGTCTTCGTTGCTGCGCTTAGGCTCTTCTCTGGCTGCGGCGAGCAGACTCTTCGTTGTGGTACACGGGCTTCTCATTACGGTGGCTTCTCTTGTTGTGGAACACAGGCTCTAGGCACACAGGCTTCAGTAGTTGTGGCTCACAGGCTTAGTTGCTCTGCAGCATGTGGGATCTTCCTGGACCAGGGCTCGAACCCGTGTTCCCTGCACTGGCAGGCGGATTCTTAACCACTGTGCCACCAGGGAAGCCCTAAATCTATTTTAGTTGGCCTTCTCTGACACCACTCCAGGAAGGGAACATAGGGGGTGCCATCTTGTTACCGCCAGGTGGAGATAGAAATCCAGGTTCCTTACTTGGTTTCCATTGATATTAAATGAAGGGGCTTATGATTACTGCTGATTGGGGGGTTGGAGTTCCAGATCTTCTCACCGTCTCCACTGATGCCTTGGGGTAGTGATCCTTGTTATTCCCAGATGCGGATGAAAGTCCTGGCTCCCTACTTGGCTTTCTCTGATGTCACCCTACAGGGTTGTTGAGGCACCTTGTTACAGGCTGCAAGGGTGGAAGTCTAGACTCCCCACAGACTTTGCTGGCAAGAATATAGGCCGGGCCACGGTTTTCTTCTGTGGTATTTGGCTGGAGTTAAATGGTTACTGCTTAAAAATTTTCAGTCTTGCTAGGTGGCCCCTTTCCCGGTCCTTTAGCTACGAAGCAGGCTTTTGTTGGGTCTTTCTTATCTGCACCCATTGGTTTCACGGTTGCCAGCTTCTTCAGATCCATGTCTGATCCATGAGACAAAAAGAAAATCCAGGGAACTTGCCAACATGTCATTCCTTGGGTCCTGAGGTTCTCTCCACGTTTTAGAATCTTATGTTTGTTTTCTATATAGTGTTTAGGGGTTTTAGTTGTAATTAGTACAAGGAATAGGGAAATTTATCTATTCCACCTTTCTGGGAATCCAGTTATTTTGTGAGTTAATGTTTCTCTATCTGAGTTTCTCTGATATTCTCTCGTGATTACATTTGGGTTACACTAATTTAGCCACAGTTCCACAGAAGTGCATCACAGCAGAAGGCACATGCTGTCAATTAACATTGTTACTAGTGATACTAACTTTGTTAGTTTTGATCGGTTGGTTAAGGTGATGTTTGCCAGGCTTCTCCACTATGACATTACTTTTTAACTTTTTATACTTAATAAGTATTTTGTAGGGAGATATTTTGAGACTGTGTAAATATCTTCTTACTCTTCAAAGTTTCACCAGCCAGTCTGAAAAACATACATTGATGACACTTGCCTGAATCAATTATTATGATGGGTTTTTAAAAAATGTTTATTGAAAAATAGGTGATTTAAAATGTGTTAGTTTCAGGTATACAGTAAAGTGATTCAGTTATACATATATATAAATATAAACATACATATATATTCTTTTTTACATTCTCTTCCATTATAGGTTATTATAGATATTGAGTATAGTTCCCTGTGCTATACAGTAGGTTCTTGTTGGTTATCTATTTTATATATAGTAGTGTGTAATGATAGGTTTCAAATGATGATTTTCCAATTCTATCATTCTTTCTTCACTTATTAATTTACATTTAACTAAAGAAGAGCTTTCCCTTCTCCACCATTCATTCACTCATTCCCTCATTTATCTATATATCCATTTATATCAGCTTATTTATTCTTATATTGTAAATAATAATCACTCACTATTATTTATTTTGATGCTCAAATTGTCCCATATTTGACCAGTGGGATCCCCCCTTTAGTTACCTCCTGTCTCTCTGCGACGTATCTTTATTCAAAGACAACATGATTGTCTATGTAGAAAATCCCAAAGAATCTACCAAAAAGCTACTAGAACTATAAGTGAATATTACAGTGTTGTAGGACACAAGATTTATATATAAAAATCAATCATATTTCTATATAATAGCAATAAGCAACTGGAAATTAAAATGTTAAAAATACCATTTACAATAGCAAAAAATCACAGAATACTTAGGGATAAAACTAAGAAAATATATACAAGATTGGTATTTTGAAACTACATTAATGACAGAAATTAAAGAAGACTTAAATAAATGGAGAGACATACTTTGTTTATGTATTGGAAGAGTCAATATTGTTAAGCTGTTAATTCTTCCCAAATTTATCTATGGATTCAACATAAACCCTATCAAAATCCCAGGAGCCTTTTGGGATAGAAATTGGTAAGCTGACTCTAAAATTTAATATGAAAAAACAAAGGATCCAGAATATTGTGGAAACAATTGGAAATCCATATGCTAAAAAATAAACCTTGACCCTTGCCTTGCAACAGATCAAAACAAACAAACAATCTGATATTAAGAATGGGCAGAGGAGCTGAATAGACATTTTTCCAAAGAAGACATACAAATTATCAATAGGTTCATGAAAAGGTGCTCAACATCACTAATTAGCAGGAAAATACAAATCAAAACCACAGCGAGAGGCTTCCCTGGTGGCGCAGTAGTTAAGAATCTACTTGCCAACGCAGGGGACACGGGTTCGATCCCTGGTCTGGGAAGATCCCACATGCCGCGGAGCAACTAAGCCTGTGCGCCACAACTACTGAGCCTGCGCTCTAGAGCTCATGAGCCACAACTGCTGACCCCGCATGCCACAACTACTGAAGCCCGCGCACCTAGAGCCCATGCTCCGCAACAAGAGAAGCCACTGCAATGAGAAGCCCGCGCACCGCAACGAAGAGTAGCCCCCGCTCACTGAAACCAGAGAAAGCCCGTGCACAGCAATGAAGACCCAACGCAGCCAAAAATAAAAATAAATAATAAAATTTAAAAATTTAAAAAAATCACAGTGAGATATCATCTTACACGTTAGAATGATTATTATAAAAAAGACAAGAGCTAACAAGTGCTGGTAAGGGTGTGGAGGAAAGGGAATACGTGCACTGCTGGTGGGATCAGAAATTGGTATTGCCACTATAGAGGGGCTTCAAAAAATTAAAAATAGAACTATATTATCAGTAATCCCACTTCTGGGTATATTCCCAAGGGAAATGAAAATGGGATCTTGAAGGGATACCTGCATTCCCATGTTCAGTGGCATTATTCATAATAGCCAAGATATGGAAACAACCTAAGTGTCCGTTTGATATTTCCTCTTAGTTAGCTTAGTAGTCAGCTTACGAGTAGACAGAGAAAACTTTAAATGCCTTGAACCTATAATCCAGACCTTTCCAAAGGGCTGTGTGTGTGTTTTGAGGTATACCTCCAATGTTCCAGCTTGGTCTTCTGGCTTACATACTGTCACTGGCAAAGCCCATTAACAATTTCCAGGAAATAAAAATAGAATCTGGGTAATAATATAAAACTAACTTTTTTTTCCTTTGTGCTTAGTCTAGTTTCACTTGCTCATTGTGTGCCATGTGCAGAGGCCTCCGTAAAGGGGACGTATACCTGGATGAGCCCTCCTTCTCCATCAGGGACCTGCCTCAAGGGGAATCCTGGAAGGTTGATGGACCCTGGCTGGGAATTTAGTCACACAAATACCACCAGATTCGACCCAAATAAGATTTCTGTTCGGGAGATTTGGAACCAGCCCCAAACTGTTAATGGATTGCTCAAAAGACCAAAATAGGAGCCATCCAAATGGTTCAGATCTGATATAGCTGGGGGTCTGCCTTGACTTTGTAACAGCCTGTGCTTAAGACAGTCCCTCCTCAGTCAGAATATCCCACAGGAGGTAAGATTGGACTGCCTCTGGTCCAGAGCAGCGTAGGCACGTTAGTTCCTAACCAACTTGGTCTGTTAGGGAGTGGCACAGCTCTCTGAATCAGGGGTCTTCTCTTTCCTCCTTTCAGCCAAAAAGAAGGTGTTTCAGACTTCCTACCAGGTGAAAGCTAAAAGCATGAGGGATTCCCATGGGGTACTCACCAGACCACTGGGGCAGCTGGTATTCTGTGCTGATACCAGGAGGAGAGCTCGTGGAACCTCGGTCGATAATCACCCAAGGTTCACCTCACAAGTTGCGGTGCGGGGGGGGCAGTGGGTGTTTCTTGTTCTGGCCAGCAGCTCACAGGTCTTCCAGATATTGGGGGTTCTGGTCTTACAAAGGGCTCTCAGGGCTCCCCTGCCTACTTCAGAGGAACTAGCACCAGGCAGTAGGAAAAAAACCTGTCAATTGGAATAAGATAAAGGAAATCATCAGGAGCCAACAGAAGACCTTTCAGCATTCCTAGAGTGCCTCAGGCAATGCCTCCAAATGTATACCACCACTGACCTTGAGTCACTGGAAGGGAATGCAATCCTGAGGTTCTATTCAATTTCTCAAAGTGACCTGGACATGAGGCGGCGTAAGCTTCAGAAACTGGAAATAGAACCATATAGCCCTGCCTCTCGCCTGGTCGGGGTTGCCTACCAGGTGTTTAATAACCAAGATACAGAGGAGGAAAAGTCAGAGGATAAAAAGGTCTGGAGGCAAGTCCACTTGCTGGCTGTTGCCCTCCAATGTCAACTGGTCTGGACTAACTGCCCTCAGAAACTCTCAACTCCAGTGAGTGACTGCTGGCCCACACGGAGGGATAGCAAGGCAAGGAAAGCAGACCCAATCAGTGTGCCATATGTAAACAAGAGGGACACTGGAAGGGAGAATACCCTCGCCACCCCAAAAAGCGACAGAAATGCCAGGTACCAGCCATTACTTTCGAAGGCAGATGATCCAAATAGGTGAAGAATGATGGGGCCAGGGGACTCCTAAGCTGGCACTCCAACTGACCCCTAAGGAACCCCTGCTGACATTGGACATAGGGAGAAAGCCCATCAACACCTGTGCCACTTACTTGATTCTGAGCACCAGATCAGGCAAACTCAGTCACAAGAGTTGTAAAATTATGGGGGTATCAGGGAAGGCCCAAGAATGAGCATTCATAGAACCATTCGAATGTAAAGTGGATGAACACATTCTCACTCATTCCTTCCTGTATGTCCCTGAATGCCCTATACCCCTGCTAGGAAGAGATGTTCTACGTATGTTGGGGGCTAACTATCCACCTAATGGGAGACAAACGAGATGGGTGTTCCCCTAGACAGGGGCACAAGGTGATAATGGTAATGGCTGAGGAAAAACCTCCCTAGACAGAGCAAGCAACATCCTTGGAGTAAATCCTGAGGTCTAGGCACAGGGACGGGTGGGACTAGCTGTAGGAGCCAGTCCCATGATAGTCCATCTAAAACCTGGACATATGCTGCCGTCCCAGATTTAGCTCAAATATCACAAACTAGGGTGTCCTACCTAGGCTTCATTCTCACAAGTCAGAGAAGCCTACCCTAGAAAATAAAAGAAGCCCTTTGCAGCCTCACCCATCCTAAAACTGGAAGACAGCTTAGGGGTTTCCTGAGGATGGCTGGGTTTTGCCGCATCAGGATCCCTAAATATGGTCTAATAGTGAGGCCTCTGTATGAAGAGTTGAAAGGAAAGGATGATCCTTTTGAATGGAATTCAGAATGTAAAGGGGACTTTCAGGAATTGAAAAAGCAGTTACTTCAAGTCCCTGCCCTGGCCCTCCAAGATTTAACTAAACCCTTTGACCCTTACATTCAGGAGAGAATGGGAATGGCCCTTGGGGTATTAGCTCAAAAACTGGGACCTCTTACTCAGGGTTGCATTTCTCTAAACAATCCAATCACTATGTGGAAGTGCATTTGAACTCATGTGTGGTAGACCCCTTCGCCAAGCCTGAAAGGACACCTTAACTCCCTTGAAATGGAACAACTCAAGTATGCCCTCCAGGTAGGAGAAACCATGAAAGCTCTCTTGGAATATGGTAACCAGGTACTGTTCCTGCCCACCAGGAGACTAAGTGTATCTAAAAACCTGGAAAACTGGAAGCCTGCAAGATCAGCTCACTCCTTAGTGGAATGGACCCCATTTGGTGATTCTGAGACAGGAGGGAAAGGGGCAGGACACAACAGCTAGATAAATGAAGAAGGGGCGCAGATATTAGGATGCAATAAAAACTGGCTGGAACCAAGGTGACTTCGAGAATAGTCCAGTCATTGACCTTTAGCTCATTATATCTTCATTGTAATACTAAAAAATCATACCCCTTTTTATGCCTTGACAGTCCAAGGCAGACTATAAAAGGCCAAAAAGTGGGCAGTGGCCCAATTTCTGGGAAATCCCTACCCATCCCTGAAATAGCAAGAATATTCCTCCCACTCATTAGCATATGAAATTACTCAGCCCATAAAAACCAACAGCCACATGCCCTGGGGCCACTCTTACTTTCTGAGACAGACTGCATTCAGCCTATGGAGTGTGTATCTAAGTAAACTTGCTTTCACTTTTCTTTGGCTCACTCTTGAATTCTTTCCTGTGTGATGCCAAGGACCCTCACTTGGTGGTCTGTCTTAAGGACTCTTGTGGGTCCCAGGACATGACATTTTCCTCTTCTGCAACAATGCTAACCACCCATTCTTTCCTGAAGTTGCAGGTTATCACACTGTGGTTACATCACCCTCAAGTAAAGAGGACCCCGAGCCCCAAACTCTGGAGAGACAACCTGGGGCAACGGACCCCTTTGGCTACTCATGTGAACTTCTCTCTGACCTGAAGCTTCTCTTCTGAAAAACAACAGAAGTGTTACCAGGGATATGCAGGCCATAGTAGTGTGCCTCAACATCAGGGCACACTTGCCTACAGTCAAAAGACCTAGATACCTGCATTTTCAGGAAAAATTTGCTCTTGCTAATACTTGAGCCATGTATCTTTAAATTTTTTATTTATTTATTTATGTATTTTAATTGGGCCATGTACCTTAAATTGTCTGGTGTCCCTTGTCTCCAAAAGGTTAGACAGGGAATTCCCTGGCAGTCCAGTGGTTAGGACTCAGTGTTTTCACTCCTGGGGCCCAGGTTCAATCCCTGGTCGGAGAACTAAGATCCCGAAAGCCGCGTGGCACAGCCAAAACAAAACAAGCAAACCCAAGGTTAGACAAATGGTGGTCACTCAGGGATATGCACAGTCAGGGCAAAGGCTTGGTGACAAACATATGTAAAGGTAGCTAGGGAGAAGTTCTGCTCCTCTACCCAGGGTTATGACGACTCCCCTGATCAGCAGAAAGAAGCTACATAAGTCGGACCTTCTCCCCTTAGCACCCCTCAAGAATGAGAAGCAAGACAAAAATCAGAGGAGGGATTTGTCACTGGCAAAGACCATTAACAGTGCTCAGGAAATAAAAATAGAGTCTGGGTAATAAAATAAAATCTAACGTTTTTTTCCCATTTGTCATTACTCTAGTTTCACTTGTTCATAGGCTGCCGCATGCAGAGGCATTGCACCTGGCATTTCAGACCAGAGTTCCTGGTGCCAGATGGCTTCGATGGGCGGGCTGTGAGCAGAAGCCCTTGCCTGCATGACACGGCAATTCAAGATGGTGGCAGCGACAGCGGGCTGTGTGCAGAGACGCTGCACCTTACAAGTCTGGAGGCACAGCTGCGACCAACAGGCGAGAGCTCCGCAGCTTCCCTGCTGGCCAGAACCCTATAAAGCAGCCCCGCCCATGGCCTGCGGGGAGAGCCTGTGCTCTAGAGCAGAAGCTTGCACCTCTCCATTCTCTGATCAAAGAATAAAGCTTTCTTTTGCTTATGAACCAAACTCTGTCTTTTTCAACTGTCCCAAATGACACCGGGCAGGAGGACACTTTTTGGGGCCCGACTTGAAAGCATCGGTAATAATACCAGGTATGAAACAACTGACTGATGGTATTAACAAAATTGATCCCACTGAGCCACCCCACAGCCAGAAGATAAAATAGGAAATTGTTGAAGCCAGTACCTATGCATAGTAAGAAAACTGGCTAAAACCCAGATCCAGTAGCATTTCTGGTTGAAGTGCGGACAAGTTGCCCTAGTCAAACTCTAACACGCCCTGGATCAAGGCATAGAAAGTCACCCATAAGGGCTCTCCACTGAAACAACACTGTTTGAAGCCTTGCGTTGCCTCTACAGCCGACTAGTCACGTTGACAATCCCTATGTCTTATCCTCCAGGGGAAGGGTGGATTGGTCCCATCACTGTAGGTTGAGTGAAGACTGAGTTTCCAAGAGCAGTCACACACAAGTAGAGTGTGCTGAAACATACTAGACAGTATTTTTTTCCATTTTAAAAAAACCTTTTCTACAAAAATAAACAAATGGGACCTAATGAAACTTAAAAGCTTTTGCAGAGCGAAGGAAACCATAAACAAGACGAAAAGACAACCCTCAGAATGGGAGAAAATATTTGCAAATGAAGCAACTGACAGAGGATTAATCTCCAAAAGTTACAAGCAGCTCATGCAGCTCATGCAGCTCAAGATCAAAAAACAAACAACCCAATCCAAAAATGGGCAGAAGACCTAAGTAGACATTTCTCCAAAGAAGATATACAGATTGCCAACAAACACATGAAAGAATGCTCAACATCATTAATCATTAGAGAAATGCAAATCAAAACTACAATGAGATATCATCTCACACCGGTCAGAATGGCCATGATCAAAATATCTACAAACAACAAATGCTGGAGAGGGTGTAGAGAAAAGGGAACCCTCTTGCACTGTTGGTGGGAATGTAAATTGATAGAGCCACTATGGAGAACAGTATGGAGGTTCCTTAAAAAACTAAAAATAGAACTACCATACAACCCAGCAATCCCACTACTGGGCATATACCCTGAGAAAACCATAATTCAAAAGGAGTCATGTACCAAAATGTTCACTGCAGCTCTATTTACAATAGCCAGGACATGGAAGCAACCTAGGTGTCCATCAACAGATGAATGGATAAAGAAGATGTGGCACACATATACAATGGAATATTACACAGCCATAAAAAGGAACGAAACTGGGTTATTGGTAGTGAGGTGGATGGACCTAGAGACTGTCATACAGAGTGAAGTAAGTCAGAAAGAGAAAAACAAATACCGTATGCTAACACATATATATGGAATCTAAAAAAAAAAAAAAAAGGTCATGAAGAACCTAGGGGCAAGACGGGAATAAAGATGCAGACCTACTAGAGAATGGACTTGAGGATACGGGGAGGGGGAAGGGTAAGCTGGGACGAAGTGAGAGAGTGGCATGGACATATATACACTACTAAACGTAGATAGCTAGTGGGAAGTAGCCGCATAGCACAGGGAGATCAGCTCAGTGCTTTGTGACCACCTAGAGGGGTGGGATAGGGAGGGTGGAAGGGAGGGAGATGCAAGAGGGAAGGGACATATGTATATGTATAACTGATTCACTTTGTTATAAAGCAGAAACTAACACACCATTGTAAAGCAATTATACGCCAATAAAGATGTTAAAAAAATAAAAACACAACAAATTATATGTTTGAAATTAAAAAATAATATAAATAAATAAAATGCATAACCAACAAGGACCTACCATATAGCACAGGAAACTCTGTTCAATGTTACGTGGCAGCCTGGATGGGAGGGGAGTCTGGGGGAGAATGGATACATATAATGTATGGCTGAGTCCCTTTGCTGTGTACCTGAAATTATCATAACATTGTTAATCGGCTATACTCCAATATAAAATTAAAAGTTAAAAAAAATTAAAAAACCTTTTCTTACGGAAAATTTCTAACATACTTAAAAGTGCAGAAAATAGTATAATAAACCCCCAGACATTACATCAACATTCTATCATTCTTGTTTCATCTATTCTTTTTTTTCTGAAATATTTTAAAACAAATTCTAGACATCATATAATTTCCCTGTAAATATTTCAGTGTATATCTCTAACAAATAAGGCCTTAAGAAAATAATCACACAGACTCTTTCATAGGACAAAGAAGACACTTCTAAATCATTTTGTGAGGGCAACATTACCCTGATGTAAAAATCTGAAAAGGACATTTCAAGAAAAGAAAAATACAGACCAATATTCCAAGCTCACCAGTTTGCCCATTCCTTGAAATATTTAGTATTCACCATTATCAACAGCAATAATCAGAACAACAGTGTCCACCCGAAATGTTCCTGTAATCATGTTTTCTGTGAGGAGCCTGTGGTCCCTCAAATTTCATAAGGGAGATATTTATGATGATATCATGTTTATGTTCAGCCTTCAGTTTCAGGACTCAGGTGTCTTCCATCTCAGCAGCCTCCTCCAACGCTCAGTGGTTCCCTTCTTGATTTCACCACATTGTAATTCAAGTATGGTGGCCCTATCTGAATCTACCTTTCTTCTGACTTTGATGTTAATGTATTCTTTTCGTTTCCCATTTGTTTATTGGGTGGCAAACCCATGAGAAGAAAGACCCTTCTCATGAACTGGCTTAAATATCTCTCCTCTGGAAAGTTTTCTCTAAAGTCTGTTGACAGTTATTGATGCCTCCTGTCTGCTTCCTAAGTACTTTGTACATACTTCTTTTGTTGCACTTGTTATGCTGTGATTAATCTGATGTCTCCCTCATCAGACTAAATAGCCAGTGATTAACACATTGCTTGGCATAAAGCAGTTAGCTTAGTAGATGTCTGCTGAATGAAAAAGTGAATAATAAAAATGCAGAGCTAGAGTTAGTGTAGATTACTTAAGCCCAGAAGAGTGTGCCTCTATAAGTAAAATGTCTTCTAACTTCAACACACATAGAAATCAGAAAGCTTCAAAGGCCCTTACAAAAGGATAGGTATATTTTATGATTTCATTTTTAATATAATCCTTTTAAATTATAAAGGTTAAGTAGATCCTTGTTAAAAAAAAAAAAGACTCAAAACAAATCAGATGTGTTAAAGTGAGAGGTAAGAGTTCTCTAAAAGGATGCTGCCAGTTTAGACTTCATTAGTGTATAGTGGTGTGTATGTCCCTTGGACACTGCCTGTACTAAGCTTAATCTCTGCCAATTTGGTAAGTGAAAAACTATTTCAATTTAAAAAAAAATTGTATTTATTCTAAGTGAAGTTGAGAATCTTTTAATATGTTCACTAACCTTTGATATTTATTTTTCTATGTTGTTTTTCTCAAAGCCACATCTCCAGTGCCTAGAACCATGCCTTGAATACACTAAGCATTCAGTAAATACCTATTGAAAACCGAATTGATTTTCTTTTTCGCCTCTTTTCCTATTGGGCTGTTAATTTTTAAATTTTGGTGTATAAGTGCTCTCTGTATATTAAAGAAATTGGCTTTTTTATGTGACTTGTGATTTTTAGGTTGTTACATTAACTGTTTCTGTTTTATTTATCAGCCTTTTCCTTTATTTTATTTTTTAAAAATTCATACTTATCTGTTTATTTTCAGTGAATTTTAAATTCTGGAATAATTTTATTTATTTTATGTTATTATTATTTATTTTTTAAATTGAAGTATAGTTTATTTACAATTAGTCTTTTCCTTTATGACTTCTGGATTCTATGGCAGGCTCAAAAGGGATCTTTCACTCCAAGGTTAAAAAATAATCTATGTTTCTTCTAGTACCTTTATGATTTTATTTTTCCATTTGACACAGTTTTGCTGCTTTGGCTACCCAGAGGAACACCCCATCTTTTTGAAAATCTCCTTCCCCCTCTACAAGCCCATGTGCTGGTAGTGGATGTCTATCAGAATCCATTGTTCCAGTGACTTCCCTGGTGGTCCAGTGGCTAAGACTCTGCACTCCCAATGCAGGGGGCCCAGGTTTGATCCCTGGTCAGGGAAATAGATCCCACATGCATGCTGCAACTAAGAGTTCGAAGGCCGCAACTAAAAGATCCCGCATGCAGCAACTAATACCCAGCGCAGACTAAATAAATAAATATTAAAAAAAAAAAAAAAAGAATCCATTGTTCCAGTTCAGCCAGCTGGGGACCAGAAGATCCTGTACATATATAGGAAAAGTACCCCAGCATAACTATAGATACCCAGTAGTTTCCAGTCAGCTTCTGGGTTTCTCCCTGAATGCATTAATGTATACTTTAACTATTTTTTAATGGTATAGCTTTGTTCTGTGTCAGAAGTCTTGAAAAATGAGAGTAAAGGTCTAAACCAAGGCTGCACTGACCTTTCAGTCTGCTGGATAGCCCATTACCAGCATGAATTCAGTGTCTCCCTGTGCCTCTCACTCCAGACCTGGTTCTCATTGACTGACTCCTTTTCACTAACTTTCCCTCAAATTTACAAGTTGAGTCCAGAGGCAAGAAAACAGAGAACCACAGAACCACAGTTCCTAAGGAAAAAGATGGAACACACAGATGCTTCCTTCTGGTTAATGTCCCTGTCCTCTGGGAACTCTGCTCCAATATGTTTTTACAATCCCAAAAATGGAGTTTGGTAGGGCAAAGGGTACTGTGGAAAGTGTGTTGTTGACTGAAATGGAACGAAGTGTCTCCTTGAGTGGCAAGGCCTAGCACTGCCATCTCTCTGGTGAAGGAAGAGCCTGAAAAACAGAGAGGACTTCTAAGGGTTGACTGTGGTGGAGAGGATGCTGGAAAACTGCCTGAATGTTTCATGCTTTTCACTTTTTTTTTTTAATTGAAGTATACTTGATTTACAATGCTGTACAGCATTGAAGTATAGTTAATTACTGCTGTACAGCAAAGTGATTCAGTTCTCTGTGCTATACAGTAGGACCTTGTTGTTTATTATGCTTTTCACAGAATAAGTGGACCTGTTAAGAGCTAGCTGGATTTGGTCCTCTTGGAGCAAGGGGTTTGCTCTCCCTGGGACTTGGCTTGAGCACATATCAATGGGAGACAAGCATATGGAAGCTCTTCTAGACCCTGCCCAGTATGCTCCCGACATGGGGAAAGAAAACAGGCTGGTGGTAGAAACAACCTAGAACCCTTGATTGAGTTTGTCTCTTGCTTTAAAACTTGAGGGGAACCTGTCTTCTCCTTCAGAGTCCATTGTGCCATGCATGGTTCAGTTCCAGCCTTCTTTGTCATGTCACTTCTAGCACTGGCATGAAGTCAAACTGGTTTCTCCCCTTTGTTAGATCTGACACACAACATTCCCCAGGCATACATTGCCTGCACTGGCAAAGAGAAGAGATGATGAGTAGTTATTCATCCTGTCCCTGACATCTGTCCAGATATGGTCCAGATTTATGGGGTATGAATTCAGATAAGGATAGGCCTGGGACATGTACAGGTACTTAAGGTTGCTAGGGACCAACTGAGGAATACTCTCTCAGCCTCACAGGACCTTTAGATTTGGGCTAGAACCAGACTGGTCTCTGGGCTGTCCTATTATCACTTTCTATTTGAGTTCAGTGATAACCTTGCTGGGATTATTCTGAACAGCTAAAATGTGGACACATCCACTAACAGATAAATTTAAGAACACCTCTAGTTTTTGTTTTTGTTTTTTTTTCATTTTGTTTTGTTTTTAGCATTGTCTAGGAAAAAGAAGGGGGCCCTGGTGGATGCTGCTGGGGAGATCTGGTCTCTAAGTTCTTCATGCTGTTCCTTTTCTTTTCTATTTTACAGCTTTATTGAGATACATTCACATACCGCGCAATACATCAATTTAAAGTGTACAATTCAGCAGTTTTAGTATATTCACAGTTACATGCAACTATCACCACAATCAATTTTATTTATTTATTTATTTATGGCCGCTCAGCGCCGCATGCAAGAACTTAGTTCCCCAACTAAGGATCGAACCCGTGCCCCTTGCAGTGGAAGCGCATAGTCTTAACCACTGGACCACCAGGGAAATCCCCACAATCAATTTTAGAATATTTTCATCACCTCAAAAAAGAAACTCTGTACCCTTTAGCTATTACCGCCTCTTCCCACACCCTTCCCTGCCCTAAGCTATCACTGATCTACTTTCTATCTCTATAGCTTTTCCTATTCTGGACATTTCACACGCATAGAATCATGTAATATGTAGTCTTTTGTGACTGACTTCTTTCAGTTAGTGTAATGCTTTCAAGGTTCATTCATGTTGCAGCATGTGCCAGTACTTCATTCCTTTTTATTAATGAATAATATTCCATTGTATGGATATCCCACATTTGTTTACCCATTCATTGGTTGGTGGACATTTAGGTATACCTTTGGCTATTATGAATAATGTTGCTATGAAAATTTGTGTACAAATTTTTGTGTGGACATATGTTTTCATTTCTCTTGTGTCTATACCTAGGAGTGGAGTGCTGGATCAAATGGTAGCAATATACTTAACATTTTGAAGAACTGCCAGAATGTTTCCAGAGTGGCCCCACCATTTCACACTGTTATTGTCCTTTATTTCTTGTGTCCCACTTACCCACATGGTAAGTTTTCATATTCTTCCGACTTCAAGGTAGAAACTGAGGCTACCACTTCAGATAAGATATATGAAAGCTCAAACTACGTGGAAGACATTATCGGCATCAGAACTATCCGCTGCACCTACCTCTAAGGCAATACTAAAAATTATCCTTCTATAGATATTTGAACACATCCTCATAACAATCGAACTCTCCTTGTTATATCTTTCCTATTACGAAATAACCACAAAGGAGAAAAGAAGCTAAATATGTAAAACTATTTGTAAAACTTTCTGTCAGTCATGTTTTATACACTCATGGCTAAATTTATTTATCCTTTTTACATCATCCTTCTTGCCAGGCTTCTGACTCTAGCACCAACTTAAAAGGGGTCTGTTGTCATTACCACTAAATATATTGAATTTTTTTTGTACTTTGTTTTACCTACTGTCTTAAAATTCTGGCATGCCCTAAGGAGTTAAAAATCTTTGTATTGTGCCTCAGAGCTTTTCACCAGAATGCTCTGAATTTCTTTCACATATCTTGAGTCAAGTCCTGGATTTACTAATGGACTGGTTTTGTGATTTTAGACTTAATCTCCTTCAGGTTCTTTTTTGTCATCTATAAAGCAGAAATGTTCATACTATCACCTTTATAATATCATATGAGATGATGAATATAAACGCAAATATATAACATTAATACCAGATATATGTGAAGTTTTTTTAAAATCTCTCCTTGCAATCAGTTTAGCTCTGCCTGTCTTATCTGTAGATGTTAAATGCTGAGAAACTTAATGTGGAAGATACTATTTAGGGTTAGTAGTTATTTGCTATTTGCCTCAACTTGGCCAGATTGCTTTTCTAGAAAGAAAACAAATATTTTTAGTAATGAACTTCTCTAACTAATTCTTTATATTTCTCAAAGATTCTCCCACAGCTGCTTTGTTTTCCTTTTCAGAGGAAGGACTTTCCTGATGACACTCATTCTAAAACTGTCAGGACATTCCATCCTCCACTCTGAATATGCCTCTCTTCCAGTATAACTTTGGCTGTACCATGATTACCATGTGGTAAAATTCATTTCACTATTTCAATTGGGATAGTTCCTTCATCAAATATTTCTTAAGTGTTCACTACCAACTTACATTTGTGTGGAGTTTTTTTTTGGCTGTTATTATTCACAGAGCACTTTTAGTTGAAGATGCATATACCCTATGACTCAACAATTTCAGTAGTAAGTGTATACCCTAGAAAGACTCCCGTAGGTGCACAAGAAAGATGTGCAATATAAAAGAGAAGACAACTCTTAACAGTTTGTTTATTACTATGTAAGGTTAAATAATATTTGAGAATGTCAAGTAATTAAGAATAAATCTAACGAAAGTGGTCTGAGGCTCCTACAGGAAAAACTATAAAATGTTATTAAGAGGTAGTAAAGAGGGTCTAAACAAAACTAATAAATGTAGAGCTACTATGTTCACAGATAGGAAGATTTAATATCATGAAATGTCAAAGCTCTCTGAATTGATCTATGGATTCAATGAGATACAATAAAACTGCCAACCACATTTTTCATTAAAATTGATAAAATGAAAAAAAAAATTGATAAAATGATATTAAATTTAAATGGAAGAATAAAGGACCAAAAAATAGCTGAACATTTCTGAAGATGAAGGGAGAATGACTTGCCTACCAAGTATAAGAACTTATTTTGAAATTGTACTAATTAAGACAATGTGACATTGGCACAGGGACAGACAAGTTGACCAATGGAATAGAATAAGTCCAGAAACAGACCATCATAATGTAGAACTTTAGTAAAAAACAGAGACAGCATGTCAAAGCAGTGAGAAAGGAACGACCAACATTTCAATAAATGGATTTGGAAAAAATGGATCTCTCTATGCAAAAAGATGAATTGGATATTTACTTTTCAACATATTAAAAAATTCCAGGATTAAAGATCTAAGTGTTGAAAAAAAACACCTCAGTAGAATATACTGGTGGATTTTTTTTTTTGATTGTGGAATAGGGAAAGATATCTTAAGCAAAACATTAAAAACATTTGATTTAGAAGAGAATATTGATAAATTTGGCTATTAGAATTGAGAACTTTTCTTTAAGGGACATTGAAGAAAGCCAAAAGATAAGTAGCAAACTGGAGAAAGATATTCACAATAGGCAGAAATAGCAAAGGATTTGTATCAAGAATAAATTAAGAACTCTTTCAAATCAATAAGAAAAGCGTGCGCACACACACACCTAATAGAAACAGAGGCAAAAGACATGAACAGGGATTTCACACAAGAGCAACACAAATGGCCAATAAACGTTTGAGGAGCTGTTCAACCTTATAAAATTTTGGAGAGATAGTAATCCACAATCTCTCTTTTTTATTGCTGGTGAGAGTGTATAATTGCACAACTACTTGGGAATATAGTTTCCAAATAGTTTTAATTATTTTCTTTACTTGAGCACTTGCATATTTATGATCCTGTAAGTCTACTATTATGTATATGCCAAAGAAAACATCTTGGACATGCATGCGCAAGACAGGACAGATACAAGACTGTTCAGACCAACACTATTCATAACAGTGAAAACCTGGAAAACAACCCAAATGCCCATCAGTGGGAGAGTGGGTAAATAAACTATGGTATAAACAAGGTAATATTATACAACAGTAAAAATTAATTAAATAGGTCTTCCCTGGTGGCGCAGTAGTTGAGAGTCCGCCTGCCGATGCAGGGGACGCGGGTTTGTGCCCCGGTCCGGGAAGATCCCACATGCCGCGGAGCGGCTGGGCCCGTGAGCCACGGCCACTGAGCCTGCGCGTCTGGAGCCTGTGCTCCGCAACGGGAGAGGCCACAACAGTGAGAGGCCCGCGTACAGCAAAAATAAATAAATAAATAAATAATTAAATAATCTATAGAGACAGAAAGGTTAAGTGGTTACATGGGTGGAGGTGGGGCTTCGGGATGGGGAGTGAAGCTCATAGCTCATGGGGATGGGCATTTCTTTTCCAGGAAAGGAAAATGTTCTAAAATTAGATTAAGATGACGGTTGCACAACTCTGTGAAGATACTAAAAAACATTGAATTACACACATTTCAGTGGATGCGGTTTTGGGTATGTGAATGAAATCCCAATAAAGCTGTTTTAAAAACTACCAGCTCCAGTGACACCTAACAGTTTTATCAACATTAAGTGGAAAAGGTAAGTCCCAAAAGACTACGTATAACAGGATACCCAGACTTCCCTGGTGGCGCAGTGGTTACGAATCCGCCTGCCGATGCAGCGGACACACGTTCGAGCCCTGGTCTGGGAATATCCCACATGCCGTGGACCAACTAAGCCCGTGCGCCACAACTACTGAGCCCGTGTGCCTAGAGCCTGTGCTTTGCAACAAGAGAAACCACCGCAGTGAGAAGCCCATGCACTGCAACGAAGAGTAGCCCCCGCTCACGGCAACTAGAGAAAGCCCGTGCACAGCAACGAAGACCTAATGCAGCCAAAATAATAAAAAATTTTTAAAAATTAAAAAAAAAGTAAACTAAATAGAAAGAAGCCAGTGACAGACTTCTGATGTGTCATGAACCAAAGATTTTGATCAATCTGTTTTTGTGAATCTGAAGTCCCTCCAAATTAAAAAAAAATAAAAATATAAAATAAATTAAAGCTACACATATTAACATGGATAAGCCTCAAAAACATAATGTTGACTGAAAAGAGCAAGTGAAGATATATATAATTTTTATGAAGATATATATACATATAAAACATGGATGGGTATTATTAATAACAAATTCAGGATAGTGGTTATCTCTGGGAGTGGTGAGAAAGGAGAAAGGGAATAAAAAGGGCTACATATGGCATCAGCTATATTTGTAATGTTTTATTAATAAAAACAAATATGACAAAATATTAAGATTTGACAAATCTGGTGGTGGGTACACAAATGTTTGTTATATTTTTCCCTATATTTTTCTTTGTGCTGGTATATATTTCATAATTTTAAAATAAATGAGTGATAGCATCAAAGATTACAGATAGACAACCAAGTCAGTAAAGCAAATTAAATTGATAAGAGCAGACGTTTGGTATAGTGTAAGAATACAGAACTTGGCCTCTGAAGACCTGGGTTTGAGTCCCTGCTTTATCACTTACTATCTGTGTGAGCTTGAACAAGTTACTTAATTATTACCTAATCAAGTTAAGCCTCAGTTCCCTTTTCACAAAATGGAAATAAAGGGCTTTCATGAAGGCTAAATGTGTATTGCTCCTAGAGCACTGCCTATAGGTGCTGACAAAATGTTAGCTATTATTATGTTTTTGTGCTTTCAAAACAGCATTTACTCACCCATGCTAATTAGAACAAAAACCATCTCAGCAAGAGTGACAAATTCAAACAAATAAAAATCTTTTATTGTAGGAACTGCAAGCTCAAATATCTGCAGAAGTTGGGCAGTTGTGGAAAGTGTCAGTGGATTGGGTTTAAGTAGTGTCACCAGTAGTAATAGGGACTCTGGTGAATAGGAAAGCATATACCATGCTTAAAGGGAGAAGCTACAGTTCACTTCCATTCAGCTATTGGACCAGTGTTGTTATTCTTAGTTTTCAAAAAAAAAAAAACCTCAAACAAAACAAAACACACACCTGGAGGCTGGTTATGGCCAAAGACCACCAGTTTCTGGCCCTTGCTTTAATGTTTAAAGTGTGTATGCTGCAGATACCAGGCAGAATGCACTTGCTCTTCACCTCCCTGCTTTCCCTGGAATTCCAGAGAGCAGTTAGGACGGTGGGAACTCTCCCTTTTCCGGATGGAGCTGATGGTTGGTGGGGGCAGTTTCACGGTTATTACTGCTCATATAGTGGCCATCTCCGCTACATCTGAGAAAAGGTTATGCTGATACTTCTGGCTCCTCTCAAGTGAAGTCCCCCTATGTCTCCTGTGATTTCAACTTAGCTAAGGAATTTGAGAAGAGTGTGTCTTAAAATAGTTTTGTACTCTCATGTAAGTTCCTGCATATCCCTAATTTTATCAAGACCAGAATCCATGAACCAGTGGACTAGTTGCTGTGGTTATAAAAAACTGTCCAAAGTGAAGAAAACCAGGAGAACATTGTGATTCCAAAGTTAAGGGAAGACGGTATTTCAAGAATGGAGATGAATACAGTTGAAAAGTTAAGTGGAATTAAAAAAAATTTAACTTTTTATTTTGAACTAATGTTAGGCTTACAGAGAAGGTGCAAAAAAGATTTCCTGTATTATTTTTCACCCAGCTTCCCCAGCGTTAACATCTTACATAACCTTAGTATAGTTATGGAAACAAGGGAATTAACATTAGTACAATATTACAAACTAAATTAGAGACCTTATACAAATGTCACCAGTTTTCCCACCAATGTCCCTTTTCCTTTACAGGATCCTTTCCAGGACTCTACATTAGATTTACTTGTTATTTCTTCCCAGTCTCTAGCAGTCTGCAGTTGTCTTCAGGTCTTTCCTTGTCTTTCATTATCTTGACAGTTTGGAAGAGTATTGATCAATTCTCTTTTGGAAAGTCCCCCAATTTCAGATTGTCTAATGCTTTTTTCATGATTGGAATGAGATTATACATTTTCAGCAAGAATACCACAGAAATGATACTGTCCTTCTCAATGCAAAATATCAAGGGGTTCATGATGTAAATATGTCTTGTTACTGATGATGTTTATCTTGATCACTTGGTTAAGGTGGTTTGCTGAGTTCCATCATTATTTTTTAAAATTAATTAATTTTTTTGCTGCTCCGGGTCTTCGTTGCTGTGCGTGGGCTTTCTCTAGTTGCGGTGAGTGGGGTCTACTCTTTGCTGCGGTGTGCGGGCTTCTCATTGTGGTGGCGTCTCTTTTTTTTTTTTTTTTGCGGTCCGCGGGCCTCTCACTGCTGTTGCCTCTCCCGTTGCGGAGCACAGGCTCCAGACGCGCAGGCTCAGAGGCCATGGCTCACGGGCCCAGCCGCTCCGCGGCATGTGGGATCTTCGCAGACCGCGGCACAAATCCGCGTCCCCTGCATCGGCAGGCGGACTCTCAACCACTGCGCCACCAGGGAAGCCCAATGGTGGCTTCTCTTCTTGAGAAGCACAGGCTCTAGGTGTGCGGGCTTCAGTAGTTGGGGCATGCAGCCTCAGTAGTTGTGGCTCATGGGCTCTAGAGTGCAGGCTCGGTAGTTGTGGCACATGGGCTTAACTGCTCCGTGGCATATGGGATCTTCCCAGACCAAGGATCAAACGCATTTCCCCTTCGTTGGCAGGCAGATTCTTAACCACTGTGCCACCAGGGAAGTCCCTCACCATTATTAAGTTACTATCTTTCCCTTTGTGCTAAAATGTATCTTGGGTGAAACACTTTGAATCTATGTAAATCCTGTTTCTCCTCAAATTTTCACCTACTAATTTAGCATCCATCTGTGGATCGTGTCTGCAAGTTATTACTGCAATGTTTGCCTAGTGGTGATTTTTGTTATCCCTCTTTCCTTCTCCATTTATTAATTGGAATTCTACTCTAAGAAAGAGTTGTCCCTTTTCTCCCATCCATTTAAATAACCAATTATTTGTTTGTATCAGTATGGATGCATGAATATTAAAAATAAATACCATGGGTCCATGGGTCATAATGCAATATTGTCATTTTTATTTTGTTGCTTTGGCCATTAGGAGCTCTTTCAGATTGGCTGCTGTGTTCTTGTGACATCCTTTTTTAAGCATTATTTCCTGGCACCACAATATATTCCAGGCTCATCTGGTAGTTTCCCTGCCTCAGCCTAGGAATCAGTTATTTCTCCAAGGTTCTCCTTGTTCTTTTTATTGGAAAATGGTGTTTAGAAATCAAGATCTGGATGCTAGGTATCCTCATTGCTTCTAAATACTCTCAGCAGACAGAACTAGGAAATATGTTTATTAATTCACACATACACACCAATCTATATTTCTGTACCTATTTTACATATATTAAAAACCATGAGTTTATACAGATACCTCAGAATCCAATCCAACACCACAGCCTTCATTTTAGCTTTCCCCTCTTCCTTACTTAATAACTTTTTTCTCCAACAGTGAGAAACACAGCTTATGATCTACAATATATTTGCTTAATTCTAACATGCATACTGGAGAGAAATACTTACGATGTGGATCACAGAATTTATGTACAGTTCAGTTGGTTTATTCTTAGGTATCCAGTCAAGATACTGTTTCCCTCAGTACTTAGGTGAGTTCTTTTCCTCCCCACCCCTTGTAGAGTCGCTGTGTTACTCATCTGTAAAACAGTCAAGTTCATTCCTTAGTGTTTATATTCAGTTTTGGGTCTTTCCTCTACCCTGACACATAGTGGGTTTTCTTTTTGTTTATTGCTTTATTATTGGAAATAAAATACATATCCTAAATTGCACAGTTCCCTCAAAATTATCATTAAATGATCTGTTTCCTTTATTTTCTAATGTATTTTAAACATTACCCTAATAAAATTAAATATTGCATATTGAATGATTTTTCTTAATATTATGAACAGTTTTTAAAGAAAGCCAAAGAGATTCCTTTATTTGGATAGAAAACAGAAAATGTTACAATGAACTGTAAAATAAAATCAAGATATTTCTAGAAAACATTAAATCTCAATTTAAATCCAAATTACAAAGAAATTGTGGATTAAACTTTATGTGAGGTACTAAATCTCTGAGGCAAAGTATGTACAAAGACCTTCAATCAATAATGCAAGATTAGGGAATTCCCTGGCACTCCAGTGGTTAGGACTCCGAGCTTCCATTGCAGAAGCCCGGGTTTGATCCCTGGTCGGGGAATTAGGATCCCACAAGCCACGCAGCAAGGCCAAAAAAAAAAATAAAAAAAAGAATGCAAGACTGTATTAGAGATTAGAAAAAACTGGACTTTAATGTGAAAGTCATAGATGAAAGATGAGAGTTGTACATCAAAAGTTCTAGAACAGAACTGGGGGGGGCAGGCAGAATAATAGCCTTCTCCCAAGGATGTCCACAAAACCTGTGAATATATTAGGTTACAGACAAAGGGGGATTAAGGTTGCAGGTGAGCTAAAAGTTGCTAATCAGTTGATTTTAAAATAGGGAGCTTATCCTAGATTATCTGGGTGGGCCTGTTGTAGTCACAAGGATCCTTAAAAGGGTAAGAGTTGGTCAGATATGACATGAGAAGGACCCAACCTACCATTGCTGGCTTTTAGATGGAAGAAGGGAGCCAGGAGCCAAGGAATTCAAGTAGCCTCTGGAAGCTGGAAAAGGAAACAAATTCTTCCCTTGAGCCCCCAGAAAGTAAGGCAGCCCTGCCAACACCTTGAGTTTAGCCCAGTTTGAGACCCGAGTCAGACTTCTGACTTACAGAATTGTAGGATAGTAAGTCTGTGTTAAGCCACTATACTTGTGGTAATTTGTTAGCACAGCAACAGAAAACAAATACAACAGACAACCTATACGTCTGAACTTTAAAGGACCATACAACTTGGTCCCTCCGCAGCTCACTGACTTTTCCCCCTTTATTCTTTTCTTTTTGATTTATGCTCCAATCAGCTGGTTGTTACTCAAATATTATCGTAGTTGGTTTTAGGTGTTTATGTTTTTGGGTATGTGAAACATATGGTTCTAAGAGACAGTCCTATATAAAAATATCTGCCACTCCTTTGTCGATCCTGCTACCTTGTTCCAATCCTCCCCTTCTTGCCACCCTTCTCACATAGGACATCATTCACCTTAACTTCTGGTTTATCCCTCCCCTGACAAATGATCAGGTATTTGTGTGTTTTATGTCCCCTTCTTTCTTTCACAAAGGGTGTATATTATACTTTTGCCTTTAAGCAAAATTAACTTCTCAAAGTCCAGCGAATTTGGCACAAGAAGGCTACTTAGTGACCTTAAGCAAATGCTGTTCTGCTTACGTGCTAAGGGCCAGGCTGAAATGAATTAAAACATGAGACATGAGGGAACAGAAATAGAATAGTTAACTTTCAGTAAGTTCTTCTAATCCTTATCTGCAGTTAGGCTCTACGCTAGGTACTTCTCATCACAGATGCTGGTAATTGAATTGCATTAACTTTAGTAAATGTGGGTAGTAGGGGTCGCAAACTATGGAGTTGGCACAGACAAGTCAAATTATTCCCTTTTCAGAGGCTCACTGGGTGAGTGTTAGAATAGGGAGGCATTTCTGATGACAGGTCTGTGTGTTCCCAAGTACTTGAATCCTAAAGCCTTCACCTTGGCGCCTTGCACAAATATGCCACAGCATCGCAGTCTTGGTCGCTGAGCCTAAAGTGGAGCCCCAAACTACTGTTACGAGAGGTTCCACGGAGCATGCACTTCCCCACAGTATACAACCCCACCCAAAGGGGCCAAAAACAGGATAAAATATCACACCCGAGCCTATACTTTCCCTCAGGTGAACTCAGCAGTGTTTGGTAGCCCCTAACAAACTAATCACAAGCACCCCCCCAAGCTCCTGCCTGAGGGAACGAATATTCCCAGGATCCCGGGCCGTTTCGACTGACGTTACTTCCGGGAAAAGTAACCTTTCTTTGGCGGTTGCAGACCTGGAGAGGTCTCGCGACATTTGCTCCCGCGAGATCTGCTTGCTCACTCTAGCGATGACATCCTCCTCCTCCTCCCCGCCGCCTTTCGGCAATCTTCGGCAGTCCCAGCCCCGACCAATCTGCACTCAGATGGCATGGATCAGGATCTCCCCCCGAACCCCGGTCCGCGCGGGGCGTCAGGCTGTAGCGGCGGGGTGCGAGCTGCACGAGGCCGACCGCAGCTGCACTGCGGACGGCCACGGGCTGGCGACGAGCAGTGAGCGTGGGCGGGGCAGCGGTAAGCCCGCTGAGTAGCGGCTCGATTGTTCTGGCCTGGCTATGGCGCCTCTCCTCCCCCCCGCCATGGCTCCCCGTGTCCCTGCTCCGCTCCTCTCAGTGAGTGAAAGTGGCCGCCGCCGCCGCCGGCCCAGCGCCCGCAGCCGCCTCAGCGCCGCCGCCATCTTGGGGTCCCAGGAGCCGCCGAGGGAGCGAGCTAGGAGCGTCCACGCCCAACGCAGTCACCGTCCCACGGCCTCAGAGAGCGAACCGCAGCTCCATCGTCGGCGGGGCGACCCCCCCCTCCGGACCCCGCCCGCACCCCGCCCCCCCTCCGCCGCCGCCGCGGCGGCGGGGCCCGGCGGCCCGAGGTGAGGCGACTAGACGTGGGCGGGCAAACGGAGGGGGGGGGTTGTGTAGGCCCCGTTGCGCCCCTCTCTGTGGGCGACGACTGGGCCGCGTCTTAAAGGGGCCGTCGCCCCCGGCCCTTGGATTTGTTGGGGTTAGTAGGGAGGATGGGTGTGGACACTCCCCGAAGGCTTGGGACCTCAGGGACCTGGGCCTCGTCCTTCCCCTCTCCTACCTCTGGAGACCCAGGGTCACGCGGTGACCTCAGACAGCTGAGGAAGCCCGTGGGGCGCCCACACGTGGGGAGTGTGTTAGACCAGGTGCACGTGGGACCCGGTGGGGCGGTGTCGGGCTAACACGTGTGTGGGTTTGGGGTGGGGAGGGGCAGGGCGGGGGCTGGTTGGGCTCGAGTGGGAACCTGGTGAGGGTTGCTGTGTCTGTCCTTTTAAACAAATGAGCCAGAGGGCTTGATAGTGTGTCAGTTTATGGTGAGCAAGTTGGGATCTGGGTGAATGGTGCATGCTGCTCGTTGGTGTTGGGTGGGGGCAGCCTAACACGTGCACAGACTTAGGAGTGTGTAGGTGTCACCCCTTCTAGTGTTTTTGGCTTTTGTAGGGCGTCTAGGCAAATGTCATCCAGTTTGACGTTCCTTCTTGAGCTTGCTGTTGAAAACTACTTCCGTAAGTGGAAGCCCCCTACAGTTTAGGAGTGGGAGATTCTAAGAAGGCACTCACTATTTTAGTTTAACGGCCAACTGTGCCGAATTCTTTGATTCGAACACTGTCTAGTTTTATGTTCGTGTACTTGTTGGTAGAATGGGAGAAAAAATAGGAGGTTGACTTTGCTAACATCACAGGTAACCAACTTACTTTTCTAGTCGATGACTTTCATAATTTCCTTTCCCAAGGAAATTTTCACTGTGGTTTACAAGTGGTGGCTTTTTGTTATTTATCTTTAAAGTAACACCTTTATTGAAGTATAATTCACATACCGAAAAGCTCAGCCTTTTAAAGTGTACAGTTCCATGATTTTTAGTATACTGATAGATTTGTACGGCTGTCACTGCTCTGTAACATCACTCCAAAAAGGAGGCCCCCTTAGCAGTTACTCCCCACTTCCCTTCCCCCAGCCCCTAGCAACCACTAGTCTCTTTTCTGTCTTTGTAGATTTGCCTATTCTGGATCTTTCGTATAAACAGAATCATACAATATGTGTCCCTTTGTGGCTGTCTTCTTTCACTTAACCATGTGTTCAAGGCTCATCCATGCTGTAGCATGTATCAGCACTTCGTTCCTTTTTATTGCCAAATAGTATTCCAACTCTGGTTGTGTTTTATGCTTGAAATTCTCAAGCTCTTCCTATAAAACATTAAGTTGAGATTATTATATATGGTAAACATTGCATACTTACCAGATTCTAAAATGAATTTGTACTTTTAAGGATTAAATTCCATTATTTTAGTTTACTATGTTCTTTTCCTCTACATTTTGTTTCAGAAGAATCAGAATCAATTTTTAAAGGTCTGTGTTTTTTAATAGGAAATAACTAACTGTAAAGAGCACAAATATTAGAAAGTTTATGACTAATAAAAACGTTTTGAGTACATCAAGGTGGAAATGTGATTAAGTCTCAGCAACAGAGCATAAACTATGGTGTTACAGCTTCACTTAGTGAAAGTTTGTCATAGTACTACCAAGGGAAGGTATCATAACAGCCTTTGACTGCTGTTAACTTGTGTAGACATAGGACTAGGGAAGTACTAATAGACGTCTTTTCTGCCCACAATGTTAAAACTGGCTTGGAGATTTAACATGTCAACATAAAAGTTCACAAAAAATACAGATGCTGGGATGCAGTGAATTTTAGAGTGGACAGAATGGGATAAGGTTAATAGGAACCTTTGTGAAGGAAAATAAGTGAAGTTGATGACAAGTTTTTTTTGTTTGTTTGCGATACGCGGGCCTCTCACTGTTGTGGCCTCTCCCGTTGCGGAGCAACAGGCTCCGGACGCGCAGGCTCAGCGGCCATGGCTCACGGGCGCAGCCGCTCCGCGGCATGTGGGATCTTCCCGGACTGGGGCACGAACCCGTGTCCCCTGCATCGGCAGGCGGACTCTCAACCACTGTGCCACTAGGGAAGCCCGATGACAAGTTTTAAAGTTGCATCTTAAGCATAAGGATTTTGATACGATAGGCTGTAGCTTGCAGAAGATAAGAGCTTATTTGTTAATACTTACTAAACACCTTAAATGGGCACTGATCCTAATCATGAGGGCCTTTGTTCTACCTAATACCATCACCTTGGAGGTTAGGATTTCAATACATCAGTTGGGGAGGTGGGGGGGACACAAACATTTGGACCATAGCTGTACATTAAGTCAAATTCATTTGTACAAGCCCTGGATTCACTTGCTAATCGTAATACAGTAGGTTTGCTTAGGGTTGAAAAGTTGGTCACAAAGAAGTTTAATGTCTCGGTTTAATAAGTACATAAGAGATTTCCATGTGTGTTAGGTTAGAAGTAGGAGATCAGTAATAGCAAATGTAATTGACAAATTAGATACGAAAAAATCACTGGGTCTAAATGCTATCCTTTTTGCTGCGCCGTGCAGCTTGTGGGATTTTAGTTCCCTAACCAGGGATTGAACCTGCACCCTTGGCAGGCAAAGCGCAGAGTCCTAACCACTGGAGCACCAGGGAATTCCCCATATTTTATTTATTTATTTGTTTATTTTGCGGTACGCGGGCCTCTCCCGTTGCGGAGCACAGGCTCCGGACGCGCAGGCTCAGCGGCCATGGCTCACGGGCCCAGCCGCTCCGCGGCATGTGGGATCTTCCCAGACCGGGGCACAAACCCGTGTCCCCTGCATTGGCAGGCGGACTCTCAACCACTGCACCACCAGGGAAGCCCAGGAATTCCCCATATTTTTAACAAACTAGAGGACAATGAGTAAACTGTGTGACATGCCTTTGTAAACCTTCGTTACCAAGGATTGACAGATTGTGTGATGGTCTCTGGAGTAGCATTCTTACATTATTTATGTGCCCTAAACTCCTTTGTAGTCTCAAGAAACCTGTGAACCCCTTTTCATAAAAAGAATATGACTTTTTAACTGTGTGAAATGTAGTTCACCTTAAAAAAAATTTATGATGTAAGAAATTTGCTTTTTATTACTAAATAACAACTAGTGATAGTCCTGCTAATACTACATTCAGAATTGAAGGAATGTTAGTTTCAATTATAGGTTAGTGAAAATAAGGATGTAAGTTTTTTTCCATCCAAATTCTTGGACCCCAGTTTAAAGAGCCTTTGCCCTGGCGAGTCCCGGACACATAGCTAAGTCATTTCATATGCAGCAAACCAGGGGTTTCCGTAAGAAGTAGTAGGATTATTGGCTTAAAGACTTGAGTTAGAGTCCCACTTAGCACTGGGTAAGTCAATGAACTTTTTTTTTTAAACAAATTTATTTATTTTATTTATTTATTTTTGGCTGCGTTGGGTCTTTGTTGCTGCAAGCCAGCTTTCTCTAGTTGTGGTGAACAGGGGCTTCTTTTGTTGCAGAGCACGGGCTCTAGGCACGTGGGCTTCAGTAGTTGCAGCACATGGGCTCTAGAGTGCAGGCTCAGTAGTTGTGGCGCACGGGCTTAGCTGCTCCGTGGCATGTGGGATCTTCCCGGACCAGGGATTGAACCTGTGTCCCCTGCATTGGCAGGCGGATTCTTAACCACTGCGCCACCAGGGAAGCCCTCAGTGAACTTTTTTGAGTTTCACTTCTCCTTATGTGTAAAATGGGTACGATAATTTTCACTTCTGAGATTAAATGACATCAACTATAAGACAGCATATTGAGGAATGTTAGTTTATTTTCATCTTTGAAGAACATATCAAAAACTTTGACATACGTTTAGTTTTGATTTGGAAGAGGGGAGACTTACAGTAGGAAAGAACAACATGTATGTCATATAGGGTTTTCTCAGAGTATTCATGTATAGTGTTCAAGTTTTTGTAATGATACTAAAATTATTCATATTTCTTGTAAATATGAACAAGTAAGCTGCCTCTGGTTTTGCATGTGACAGCTACCTTTTCTGGGCAAGAAGTTAGTAGCTGGGTAGGATAAACTGTGGGTAAATCTTTCATTCCTTGTGCATAAACAGAAAAATGGCTAGTGAACATCAATGTGGTAAAAAGCATACTAGGCCAAGTGGTCAGTTTATCGCTGAGATTGTTGCCTGAATATTACCAGAAAGTCCATCAAAATGTTAGTCACTCCTGAGAGAGGTATGAAAAATAACATTTAGAAATGGACTGTGTTATCTTGGTAGGAAACCACGGTACATCCACTCTTAGACTATTAAATTATTGCACCTCAATGAAGAACAAATTAAGCAGGGGGGGAGGTTTCCAGTATAAATGATGAAGGCAACGGTGATGCTTTCATATGAAGATAAAGAAATTTGACTCCGCAGTGGAGTGATGAAGACTGAGATGGACTATGATTAAATTGTATTAAATTAGGAAAAACATGAAGAATAATCTGAAAATTAGCTTGAAAGATGAATATTGTTTGACAGGTGTGTAATGAGTGGTTTGTTTATGAAACTTAATAGCACAGAGAGTGGTTAGAGCTCAAGAACAGACCAGACCCAATTTAAAGGTTGCACAGCCAGAGACTTTTTTCCAGCCCTAGTTCATTTCAGGTCAACAAACCATTTAATGATACTTGAACCTAATGGTTTATGAAACTCCTTATTCTCTTCATTCACTCAATAAATATTTATTGAACACATAGTGAATGCTCTTTGATCTCCCAACAGTGATTTGTTGAGCATCTACCACACTCAAGGGACTCTGGTAGACTCTGTGAGGGGTGTACAAATGAGTTAAACCAGTTGTATGTATATGTATGGAGAGTACAGAGTTGCTCTGCAAAGAGAAACAGAATTATGCAAACTCTAAGTGCCATAGAGAAATATAAACCTAAATGTTTCTCTTGAAGTGCTGATATAAATTACACTAGTACTTAGTTTTCTTTTTTTAAATATATTGAGATATTCTTTTCATTTGTTTAAAGGCCCTAATCTGCCTTGTTAACAGAAGCATTGTAATCCAGTGGCCTTTTAGTGTAGCCAGACCCCTTCTAGGTTCTAGAGCCAGATGACCCGGGTTTTAGCTCTTCCTCTTATTAATTGTGTGGCCTCTGGAGAGCTGTTTAAGCCTCAGTTTATTCATCTGTTAATTTAAGGTAATAGTAATACCTACTTCATAGAGGCCTGAAAATGGTTAGAATGGTACCTGGCACAGTGCTCTCAACAAGTGTTAGCTATAATTATAAGTACTATTTTGTTTTGACAGTTTGATCTAGAGTTTTAGTTTGTAAAGTATTGAAATCAGAACCTTTTTATTATGAGTAGAAAATAAATCTTTTTTTAGATAATGCAGGTAAAAATACATCAATAAACTTATTATAATGCATTAACCTTTGTGTTTATGTAATAGATAGAAATGTCTCTCTATTTAAGATTATAACTGAAAGAGGTGATGGTTTACAACATTAAACTTTTTAGTTCAGGGTTTAAATATTTCTGTCCAGGTTGTCATTCTAATGTTAGTAATAGTTTGCCTTTTTCAGAATCATTCTTAGAATATACTAGTAAACCAGACTCTGCAGCAGGGCTTGCGAAAAGTTTTCTATAAAGGGTCAAATAATAAATCTTAGGCTTTGCTGGTCATGCCTTCTCTGTTGCAGCTACTCAACTCTGCCATTGTATTGCAAAAGCAGCCATAGTCAATATGTAAATGAATGAGTGTGGCTGTGTTCCAATAAAACTCTATGGGTACTGAAATTTTAATTTCATATAATTTTCATATGTCCTGAAATATGTTTTCTTTCCAATTATTTCTTAGCTGTCAGGATTTATAAAAATGGGCAACAGGCTGAATTTGACATGCCGGCCATACTCTGCCAACTCTTTTTTTTTTTTTTTTGTGGTACGAAGGCCTCTCACTGTTGTCGCCTCTCTCATTGCGGAGCACAGGCTCCGGACGCGCAGGCTCAGGGACCATGGCTCAGGGGCCCAGCCGCTCCGTGGTATGTGGGATCTTCCCAGGCCGGGGCACGAACCGGTGTCCCCTGCATCGGCAGGCGAACTCTCAACTACTGCGCCACCAGGGAAGCCCACTCTGCCAACTCTTGCTCTACAGTCTTGGCTCTGCAACTCCCTGACTCGGTGATCTTGTGCTAGTTAATATTATTAAGCCTTTAATTCCATCTTTTAAATAGGGATAATACATAATAGTGTTTACTTTATATATAGAGTTGTTGGAATAAATGAGATAATCCATGTGAAGTGCTTAGCACCATCCCTGACACAAAGTAAGTGTTTAATAAATGCTATAAATTATTACTATCTAGTTGAATCTCCCTCATTTTACAGTGAGGCTCTTGGGACTCTGAAAGGATAACTGTTAGTCCTAAAGTCTGTTTGTGGCTTGTTAATAGCATTAAACTTATAGCTCTTGAGCTTCTCTTTCTACCCAACCATGCTGCTTCCATAGAGGATTGTAATACCATTTAATTAAATTAAAATGCTGCTTGATAAAACTATTCTATTGGATATAGTAGTGGTGGATGGATGACATTATGCATTTGCCAAACTCATAGGGCTTTATAGCACAAAGAGTCAAGTTTAATGTGTCCAAATTAAGTGAAAATCATTTAGGAGGTTGAAGGATTCCAGGAAGGAATGCAGATTGTGACAAGAGAATCTAATGGTATTACAAATGTATGAAACAACCTTACTAAAATGGGGAGGAAGGGAGTCCTGACCTGAGTAACATTGGAAATGAGTGGAATCTAAGACAAGGGACTGCACATGAGCACTGCAGTCTAATTCATAAAATTGTGTTCTATGGGATTGCCACTTAATTCTGATACTGAAATACATATATACCACAATTGAACAATTAAGTAAATGGATGGCTGGAGACAGGCTTCTCACTGTTAGAGTGAGAATTTACAGATAAGCAAGGGGAGGAGGCTACAGTGTTCCTTGTGGTGATGGATTAGAGTTGGAGACATCAGTATGAAACCGACACAGATGGTTGTGTATTGAAACATTTATAGACATGTACATACATGGGTTTATATACACACAGGTGTATTTCTGTACTCTGTCAGCTGGGAAGGTTAAAAGAAATCCAGGAGCATACCTATACCCAAATCTTGTTTTCTAATACCATTATCCAATAGAAGGAGCTAGAGCTCCTTGGAGAAATAGCTAATTGTAGGTTTGGGACAGGAAATATACAAGATGAGCCCGGAGCATCTTGTGCCAGAAGGTAAGGAAGTGCTCCAGCTACTACCACTACCACCACAACTCCACATTGAAGAGGATATGTCAGAGGAGCACAGGGGCCAACTGAAAGAGCTCCCAGTGGCCCAAACTGGAACGATTTGAGCAGCAAAATGAACAAAGCATCATTGAATTATAACCCATAAAATAAAATCGATATTTATGAATCTGTGTTGGTCTAAATAAATGATTGAATAAATGAATATACTGCTTGGAATATACTTCATTAGCATGGCTTTTTATGCCCTGGGAGCCTCTGGCTTGTGGGAGGTCCTTCAGATTAAATATTGGAGTAGTTAAGTATGTGGGACTTTGGAGTCAGACTTCTTGGATTCCGATCCTGGCTCTGTCACTTTTGGCTGTGTGACCTTTGGGGGGACCTTAAGCTTAACTTTTTTGTCTGTAAAATAGGGCTTATAATAGTATCTATGTCATAAAAGGATAAAATATGTGAACGTATATATGAAGTGTATATGCAAATAAAATATTCTGGCATGTGGCTCGCCATAGAAAGTGTGTACATAGTCTCCTTATTACAGTTGCATTTGATACAACAAAATCAAAAATTTGGATTCCCAGTTGGAATACTTTGTGATAAAGTCCCCCCACCCCCAGGCTTCTTGAATAGTGGAAAAAGTGTTTATTGAATGCCTAGTTTGATGTAAACATACCTGCCTTGTTCAAATTAACTGTGTATATTATATAGTGAAGACAATGAGAGTAATTATATATGGTGTTAATAAAATCATCACATGTCTAAGTGACCGAAATATCTGACAATTGAAAAGCAAGATCTGTTTAGTGTATAATTCAACTCATGCTTATTTACAGATGCTTCATCCCCAGGATGAATTACCTGAACCTTGATTTCTCAGACTTCCTATGGAGAACACAGTTTTAGACAACTTCTCTGTTACCACCCACACTAGTTAGTGTCTTCACTGCAAAAATGAAAACTGACTTTTAGTATAGGAAAACTAAATAGAAAAGTGAATTTTGTAATATTGGCTGTTTATGAATGTCTCTTAGTTTTTATTCTCAATAATAAACTCTGACCATCACTTTTGTAATAGTGGACAGTTAACTATATGGAACTGATAACTAAATGAGCGCAGCTCTTTGTGTGAATCTGTATTTTCACAAATATCTATCAAATAAGCTAATGTTAACTTCACTGAGGAATGAACTGATTTGCTCAAGATTTTTGGGCTGTGGATTCAGTCCTTTAGTTTCTCTTTTACAGGAGCATTTTTCTCAGCTATCTCATTCCCTGAAAAAGGTAAGTGTTTTCATGCGTTTAGCTGTACAAGTTGTTGAAGTCACTGATTCTTCAGTAGGAGGGATCTTTAGCAGTGTTTTCAAATTTTTAATTTGATAAATTGTTATTAATTCAGATTGGGTGCTATTCACCAGAAGAGTTATGAAATATACTAGGGACCTCTAACATAGCCTAACTTAAAACAAGTTTTAAAAAAAAAATTATCATGTGAAAGGTCCACTGGCTACCTCAGGAAACATTTCCTCCCTTTTATATATATATATATTTTTTTTTTTTTGGCGGTACGCGGGCCTCTCAGTTGTGGCCTCTCCCATTGCGGAGCACAGGCTCCAGACGTGCAGGCTCAGCGGCTATGGCTCATGGGCCCAGCTGCTCCACAGCATGTGGGATCTTCCCAGACCAGGGCACGAACCCGTGTCCCCTGCATCAGCAGGTGGACTCTCAACCACTGCGCCACCAGGGAAGCCCTCTTTTATATTTTTTGATTTAATAATATTTACACCCTAGATGCTTAATTAATGGAGATTAAACTTGATGTTGTGTCTGTGGTGTATACTACAGAACTCCCTGGAGGCAGTTGTGCTAGTAAGCTATTTCTTTTATTATTCTGATAAAAAGTAATTTGTTCTCCATCTTGGTGAAGATACTCTTCTAGGAAGTTGAAATTGTTCTTACCTAGAAGAAAGCAAATGCATTGTAATTGATTTTTTGTTGTTGTCATCCTTGGAAACATATTTCATTTGGTATGTATTCTGATTTCAGTGAGGAAAGAAAAGTAGGGAAGGGAAAATGTGGATAAGCACTTTTTTCTTTCTCACAATGTACCTATGAGGTAAGCCAAAATATCTTCTCTTTGCCATTTTAGAACTCACTGAAAGGGCCATCCTTTTTTAGCCAGGAGTTCTTCATTCCATTTAAAATGCAGGTGTAGGGACTTCCCTGGCAGTCCAGTGGTTAGGACTCTGTTTCACTGCCGTGGCCGAGTTCAGTCCCTGGTTGGGAAACTCAGATCCTGCAAGCTGTGCAGTGTGGCCAAAAAAAAAAAAAAAAAAAAAAATGCAGATGTAATTTTTGTCTCTGAAAACTTTGTGCTTGGGCTTCCTTGGTGGCACAGTGGTTAAGAATCCGCCTGCCAATGCAGGGGACGCGGGTTTGAGCCCTGGTCCAGGAAGATCTCACATGCTGCGGAGCAACTAAGCCCCGTGCCCCACAACTACTGAGCCTGCGCTCTAGAGCCCGCGTGCCACAACTAGTGAAGCCTGCGTGCCTAGAGCCCGTGCTCCGCAACAAGAGAAGCCACCGCAATGAGAAGCCCGCGCACCTCAACAAAGAGTAGCCCCCACTCACTGCAACTAGAGAAACTACTCACACAGCAGTGAAGACCCAACATGGCCAAATATAAATAAATAAAATAAATAAATTTTAAAGGAAGAAAAAAACTTTGTGCTTTGGGGAACTCTGGGCTTATTAAATTGTTCCTGTGCTCTTACAGTAAGGAACCGTTCCTTTGGTTGAGGAGGTGGTTTCTGGCCTCCAAGTTGAGGGCTCTATCAGCCTATGCTCTTTGAAGGCAAGGTTTTCCCTCCTGCTGTTTAGTTCAGTTCTTGTACATAGTAGCTTCTTTAGCTTTGTATTTCCATAAAAATTTTATTTTATTTTAATTTTATTTTATTTTTGGCTGCGTTGGGTCTTCGTTGCTGTGCACAGGCTTTCTCTAGTTGCGGTGAGTGGGGGCTACTCTTCGTTGCAGTGCGTGGGCTTCTCATTGCGGTGGTTTCTCTTGTTGCGGAGCACAGGCTTGGGCTCAGTAGTTGTGGCTTGCGGACTCTAGAGCGCAGGCTCAGTAGTTGTGGTGCACAGGCTTAGTTGCTGCGCGGCATGTTGGATCTTCCCGGACCAGGGCTCGAACCCGTGTCCCCTGCGTTGGCAGGTGGATTCTTAACCACTGCGCCACCAGGGAAGCCCTGTTTTATTTTACGTTTAAAAATATTTATTTATTTATTTGGTTCCACTGGGTCTTAGTTGCAGCATGCAGGCTCCTTAGTTGTGGCTCACGGGCTCCTTAGTTGTGGCATGAGACCTCTTAGTTGTGGCATGAGACCTCTTAGTTGTGGCATGCATGTGGGATCTAGTTCCCTGACCAGGGATTTAACCCGGGCCCCCTGCATTGGGAGCATGGAGTCCCAACCACTGTGCCACCAGGGAAGTCCCCATATAAATTTTAGACAGAGCTTGTTCGTTTCTTCAAAAACCCTTCTGGGAGTTGATTGAAAAATCTGTACGTGAATTAGGGGAGAATGTACATGAAGGACGTAATAGTAATACATATATCTGGCAAAAGAATTACATCTATGATACATCAAGGACTTCTATAACTCAGTAATAAGAAGACTAAAATTTTCTCAAATGTGGTCAAAAAACTTTAACAGACATTTCACAAGGGAATTTATACAAATGGCCATTAAGCGTGTGAAATGGTGCTCAACTTCATCAGTCATCAGGGATGTACAAATGAAAGCCACAGTGAGATATTATAATACCAAGTGTTGACAAAGATGGGAAGCAACTAGAATTCTTGCTTGTTGGTGGGAGTGTAAAATAGGAGAACCACTTTGGAAAATTGCTTGGTGGTTTCTTATAAGGGTAAACATATACCTACCTATGACCTAGAAGTTCCATTGCTAGGAATTTACCCAAAGAGAAACGAAAACCCAAATATCCATCAACAGGAGAATAGATAAACAAATTGTGGTTATATTCATTCTTGTAATGGAATCTGATTCAGAAACAAAAGGAGTGAACTATATGTAGAAACATGGATGAATCTCAAAAGCATACTAAAAGAAAAAGAATCCAGACACAAAAGTATACATGCAGTATGATTCCCTTTATATAATAAATTTCTAGTCTTACAGCAGTTACAGGTGAGGACTCAGGAGTCAGATTGTCTAGATTCAAATCCACATTCCGTATTAAGTGGTATGACCTTGAGTAAGTTACTTAACGTGTAAACCTTTGGTTCCTTATCTGTAAGTGGGATAATAATAGTAACAGTCCTTTTAAACAGAAAATTGTTGGGTGGGTTCTATGTGTTGGAGGTATTATGCTACTGTTAGAATTTTGTAAGAACCCTCTATATGAGATTTAAATTTGTAAAGTGTTGCAAATATTTTTCACAATTTATCATTTACTTTTTTTTTTTTTTTTTTTTGCGGTACGTGGGCCTCTCACTGTTGTGGCCTCTCCTGTTATGGAGCACAGGCTCCAGACGCGCACCGCGGCATGTGGGATCTTCCCAGACCGGGGCACGAACCCGTGTCCCCTGCGTCGGCAGGCGGACTCTCAACCACTGTGCCATCAGGGAAGCCCTATCATTTACTTTTTTTTTTTTTAATTTATTTATTTTTGGCTGTGTTGGGTCTTCGTTTCTGTGCGAGGGCTTTCTGTAGTTGCGGCGAGCGGGGGCCACTCTTCATCACGGTGTGTGGGCCTCTCACTATCGCGGCATCTCTTGTTGCAGAGCACAGGCTCCAGACGCGCAGGCTCAGTAGTTGTGGCTCACGGGCCTAGTTGCTCCGCGGCATGTGGGATCTTCCCAGACCAGGACTCGAACCCGTGACCCCTGCATTGGCAGGCGGATTCTCGACCACTGCGCCACCAGGGAAGCCCCATCATTTACTTTTTAACTGTATTTTTTTTTTCTGTGCAGAAATGACACAGTTTAACATGTTTATTGAGATATAATTCCCAGTTGATAAAATTCACTATTTAAAATGTATATGGTTTTAGTATATTCATTGGTTTTAATATGTTCACAGAGTTGCAACAATTAATCTCAGTGTCAGTTTAGAACATTTTCATCAGCCCCCAAAGAAACTCCTGCTTATTAGCAGTCACACCCCGTTCCCCACTTACCCCTGTCCCAACCCTCTGTCCCACACAACCACTGATCATTTTTTTGTTTCTATAGAGCTGCCTTTCTGGATAACTCATAAATGTAACCATACAGTATGAGGCCTTTGTTTACTGGCTTGTTTATTTAGCATAATATTTTCAAGGTTCATCTATGTTATAGCATCTGTTAGTATTCCATCTCTTTCTATTGACAAATAATATTCCATTATATGGATATACCACATGTTACTTATCCATTCATCAGTTCGTGGACATTTGTGTTGTGTCCACCTTTTGGCTATTGTGAATATTACTATGAAGATTTATGTCTAAGTTTTTTTGTGGACCTATGTTTTCATTTCTCTTGGGTATGCCTAGGAAGTGGATTTGCTCTGTCAAAGGTTAATGTATGTTTAACCTTTTGAAAAACTGTCAGACTTTTCCCACATGGCTGCACCATTTTACATTCCCACTAGCAATGTATGAGTGTTCCAATTTCTCTACATCCTTGTCAACCCTTGTTACTATCTATCTTTTCTATTATAATCATTCTAGTGGGTTTTATTGTGTTTTTTTAAATATAAATTTATTTATTTATTTATTTATGGCTGTGTTGGGTCTTCGTTGCTGTGCGCGGGCTTTCTGTAGTTGCGGTGAGCAGGGGCTAGTCTTCGTTGTGGTGCGCAGGCTTCTCATTGTCGTGGCTTCTCTTGTTGTGGAGCATGGGCTGTAGGCACGCAGGCTTCAGTAGTTGTGGCACATGGGCTCAGTAGTTGTGGCTTGCAGGCTCTAGAGCGCAGGCTCAGCAGTTGTGGCACACGAGCTTAATTGCTCCGTGGCATGTGGGATCTTCCTGGACCAGGGCTTGAACCCGTGTCCCCTGCATTGGCACGTGGATTCTTAACCACTGCACCACCAGGGAAGCCCTTTATTGTGGTTTTGATTTGTATTTCCCTGATGGCTAATGATGTTAAATCATCTTTTTATGTGCTTATTAGCCATTGAAATAGCCCCTTGGGAGAAAGATCTATTCACATCCTTTGCCCATTCTTAATTAATTAATTTCTTAAAAAAACATTTTTGGCTGTGCCGTGTGGCACATGGGATCTTAGTTTCCTGACCAGGGATTGAACCCGCGTCCCCTGCGGTAGAAGTGCTGAGTCTTAACCACTGGACCACTAGGGAAGTCCCCTTTGCCCATTTTTAAATTGGGTTACTTGTCTTTTTGTTACTGTGTTTTAAGAGCTTTTAAAAATATATTCTGGGAGACGCAAGAGGGAAGAGATATGGGAACATATGTATATGTATAACTGATTCACTTTGTTATAAAGCAGAAACTAACACACCATTGTAAAGCAATTATACCCCAATAAAGATGTTAAAATATATATATATATATTCTGGGTATCAGTCCCTTATCAGATATGTGATTTGCAAATATTTCCTCCTATTTGTGAGTTTTCAATTTCTTGATAGTATCATTTACAGCACTAAAGATATTAAGTCCAGTTTATCTGTTTTGCCATTTGTTGATTTTGCTATTGGTATGTATCTAAGAAGCCGTTACCTCATCCAAGGTCATGAAGATTTGCCCTTATGTTTTCTTCTAAGAGTTTTATAGTTTTTGCTCTTAAATTTAGGTCTGTGTTCTCTTTTGAGTTAATTTTTGTGTGTAGTGTAAGAGTTCCAACTTCATTCTTTTGCACGTTACTGTACAGTTGTCATGGCACCATTTGTTGAAAAGGCTGTTCTTTCCCCATTGGATTATCTTGACACCCTTGTGGGACATCAGTTGACTATAAATGTAAGGGTTTATTTCTGGACTCTCAATTGTTCCACTGATTTATATTTCTAGCCTTACATCAGCACCACACATCTTAATACCTACTACAGCTGTGTAGTAAGTTTTTTGTTTTTTAAGTGACTTCTGTCTCCACCTGTTTTTTTCTCTCTTTTTTTAAAAAATTTATTTATTTTTGGCTACGTTGGGTCTTCGTTGCTGCGCGCGGGCTTTCTCTAGTTGCGGTGAGCGGGGGCTGGCTAGTCTTCATTGCAGTGCGCGGGCTTCTCATTGCGGCGGCTTCTCTTGTTGCGGAGCTCGGGCTCTAGGTGCTTGGGCTTCAGTAGTTGTGGCATGCGGGCTCTAGAGTGCAGGCTCCGTAGTTGTGGTGCACGGGCTTAGCTGCTCCACGGCATGTGGGATCTTACTGGACCAGGTCTCGAACCCGTGTCCCCTGCATTGGCAGGCAGATTCTTAACCACTGCGCCACCAGGGAAGCCCCGTGTAGTAAGTTTTGAAATCAGAAGTATGAATCCTCCAACTTTGTCATTTTCAAGATTGTTTTGGCTGTCCTAGGTCCCTTGCATTTACATATGAATGTTATTTTATTTTTATTTATTCTTTTGGCAATGCCATGGCTTGCAGGATCTTAGGTCCCTGACCAGGGATAGAAACCAGGTCACAGCAGTGAAAGTGCTGAGTCTTAACCATTGGACCACCAGGCAATTCCCTGAATTTTATAAAAATTTATTTATTTATTTTTGGCTGCATTGGGTCCTTGCTGCGTGTGGGCCTCCTTTAGTTGCAGTGAGCAGGGGCCACTCCTCGCTTTGGTGCACGGGCTTCTCATTGTGGTGGCTTCTCCTGTTGCGGAGCACGGGCTCCAGGCGCGCAGGCTTCAGTAGTTGTGGTTCGCAGGCTCAGTAGTTGTGCCTTGTGGGCTCCAGAGCGCAAGCTTAGCAGTCGTGGCGCACAGGCTTAGCTACTCCACAGCATGTGGGGTCTTCCCAGACCAGGGCTCGAACCTGTGTCCCCTGCACTGGCAGACGGATTCCCAACCACTGCGCCACCAGGGAAGTCTCTCCCTGAATTTTAGAATCAGCTTGTCTATTTCTGCAAAAAAGGCAGCTTGGATTTTGTTTTGTTTTGTTTTGTTTTTTGCGGTACGCGGGCATCTCACTGTTGTGGCCTCTCCCGTTGCGGAGCACAGGCTCCGGGCGCGCAGGCTCAGCAGCCATGGCTCACGGACCCAGCCGCTCCGCGGCATGTGGGATCTTCCCGGACCGGGGCACGAACCCGCGTCCCCTGCATCGGCAGGTGGACTCTCAACTGCTGTGCCACCAGGGAAGCCCGCAGCTTGGATTTTGATATTTTGATAAGAATTACATTTGATCTGTATATTTTTGACATGTTAAAAATGTTAAATCATTTGATCCATGACCCATGGGATGTCTTCATTTATTTAGTTTTTTAATTTCTTTCAACAATGTCTTGTAGTTCTTTGGTTAAGTATTTTGTTCTTTTTGATGATATTGTAAATGGAATTATTTTCTTAATTTCATTTTCAGATTGTTCATTACTAGTATATAGAAATATAATTGATTTTTGTATATTGATATTGTATCCTACAAGATTACTGAGCTTATTTATTAGTTCTAATCATTTATTTTAGTGCATTCCTTAGGATTATCTATCTGTATACAAGATCATGTCATCTGTAAATAGAGATAATTTTACTTCTTTCTTTCCAAGCTGGGTGCCTGCACTCCTTCCCTCCCTCCCTTCCTTCCTTTTCCTAATTGCCCTGGCTAGAATTTTTAGTCAGTTTTGTGGGGTTTTTTTGTTTTGTTGTTTTTTTTTTTTTTACACGGACCTCTCACTGTTGTGGCCCCTTCCGGACGCGCAGCCTCAGCGGCCATGGCCCACGGGCCCAGCCGCTCCACGGCATGTGGGATCTTCCCGGACCGGGGCACGAACCCGTGTCCCCTGCATCGGCAGGCGGACTCTCAACCACTGCGCCACCAGGGAAGCCCCTTAGTCAGTTTTGAATAGAGGTTGTGAAAGCAGACAACCATGTCTTGTTTCTGATCTTAAGGAGGATAGCATTCTGTCTTTCACTATTAGGTCTGATGTTAGCCATGAGTTTTTCATAAATGTCCTTTATCAGGTTGAGGGAGTTCTCTTCCTTTTTTTTTTTTTAATTTTATTTTTTGGCCGCACCGTGTGCATGTGGGATCTTAGTTCCCCAACCAGGGATCAGACCCGTGCCCCCTGCAGTGGAAGGGCAGAGTCTTAACCACTAGACCACCAGGGAAGTCCCGAGGGAGTTCCTTTCTGTTCCTAGTTTGTTGAGTGTTTTTATTTTGGAATGGTGTTGGATTTTGTCAAAGCATTTTTCTGTTTCTGTAGAGATGATCAAGTGGGTTTTATGCTTTAATGCAGTATAGCACATTGACTGATTTGCAGATATTACACCAACCTTGCATTCCTAGGATAAATTCTACCTTAGTAATGGTGTATTATTCCTTTTATATGCTGTTGCTTTCAGCATATGATACAGTTGACCCTTGAACAATGTGGGTTTGAATTGCATGGGTCTACTTATATGTGGATTGTTTTTCAATAACTGCTTACTGCACCATCTATGGTTGGTTGAATCCATGAATGCAGAACTGTGGATATGGAACCTTAGTTATGGAACTGCACATATGGAGGACTGACTGTAAAGTTATATGTGGATTTTCAACTGCAAGGAGGGTCAGTGCCCCAAACCCCCATGTTGTTCAAGGGTCACCTGTATTTTGTTGAGGATTTTTGTGTCTATATTAAAAGGGATATTAGTCTGTATAGTCATACCTCGGTATCCATGGGGAATTGGTTCCAGGACCTCCTGTAGATACCAAAGTCTGTGGAAGCTCAAGTCCTTTATATAAAATGGTGGAGTCAGCTCTTCATATCTGTGGGCTCTGCATCTGTGGATATGGAGGGCTGACTGTAGTTTTCTCTTGATGTCTTTGCCTGGTTTTGAAATCAGGGTAATGCTGGTGTCATAGAATTTTTTTTTCTGTTATTTGGAAGAGTTTGTGAAGGATTGGTATTAATTCTACGTTAAATGTTCAGTAAAATTCACTGGTAGAGCCATTAGGCATGGGCTTTTCTTTGTGGGGAGTTGGAAGCATTAAATTTTAGATGATTGTATGCATCACACTTCTCATTTTCTGTTCATTTGATCATACAGAAGGATCCATATCCTGACCTGTTGTTTCCTCATTCAGAGTTGTAGGTGTTTGTAAATAATGCAGATTCCTCACTTAACATTAAACATAGTCTGACACTCATGAGTAATACTTTTTTTTTTTTTTTTTAACCAGTACGTGGGCCCCTCACTGTTGTGGCCTCTCCCGTTGCGGAGCACAGGCTCCGGACGCGCAGGCCCAGCAGCCATGGCTCACGGGCCCAGCCGCTCCGCAGCATGTGGTATCTTCCCGGACCAGGGCACAAACCTGTGTCCGCTGTACCGGCAGGCGGACTCTCAACCACTGCGCCACCAGGGAAGCCCAATGAGTAATACTTTTTTCCTGAACTCCCATGGCACTTTATCTGTATGTCTCTTAAGTGACTTCCCATGTGTGCTTTTTATTGTGGTTATTTATGTTTGAGCCTTAAATTCCCTATTAGACTAAATTCTCTGAAGGAAATATGTTTTTCTACACTACACTTAGAGTTGAGCAATTGAATAGCTGAATGAGTGAAATGTTGCTTTAATATTCATGTGAAAATAGCATCTCCATTCTTTTTTTGGTCTTATTTCTGTCTTTTAAAATCTTATGGAGTTTATTTATTTGGCCTGATCCTACTATTTGTGCCATAGCTCTGCAAATTATCAGTGTAGCCTGTAGCTCTGATTCAGTAAATCACATTCAGTCGTAATAGGTTTAGGTTACAGATTGCCTGAGTTATGGGGGAGTGCAGGTGGGAATTTTGTTACCTTAATACTGGCCTTTTATGTGAGCTACAGCCTATAACCTGCTACAGACTGTCTTTAGTCCTTTAAATGCTTTAAAGCTATAGTTGTTCCCATAAGAGCTGTACCTTTACTCAGCCTTTTCTGTGCTAGTATTGATAAATTTAGGAATTACTTCTTTTTTTTAAAAATTTATTTATTTTTATTTAATTTATTTTATTTTTGGCTGCACTGGGTCTTTGTTGCTGTGCGCCGGCTTTCTCTAGTTGCGGAGAGCAGGGGCTACTCTTCCTTGCGGTGCGCGGGCTTCTTATTGCGGTTGCTTGTCCTGTTGCGGAGCACGGGCTCTAGAGTGCAGGCTCAGTAGTTGTGGCACATGGGCTCAGTAGTTGTGGCTCGCGGGCTCTAGAGCGCAGGCTCAGTAGTTGTGGCGCTCGGGTTTAGTTGCTCCGCGGCATGTGGGATCTTCCTGGACTAGGGCTTGAACCCATGTCCCCTGCATTGGCAGGCGGATTCTTAACCACTACCCCACCAGGGAAGCCAGGAATTACTTCTTAAAGGCAGTTATGATTGAACTCTCTTTAGATATCTGACTAATTCAGTGATTCTCAATCTGCTGTTCTCTGAGATATTTCAATGAATATTTTGCTGTAGAATGGTCAAATAAGTTGGGAATTTCTCTTGGAGAGAGACTAAGAGCACATTAGCATATTGAAGACTAAAGAATCTTAAGTCTGACTTCAATGCATTAATATTTTTAATATTCATGGTCATTTGTTAATATCTTGAGGTCGTACTCAGAGAAGCAAACTTTGGGAAATGCTTCTCTAAATGATTGGTATGAAACCAATTTGGGGTAGCATTTATAAAGAGAAATCAGAAGTGAAAATAGAGTTAAGTATGGAAAGTCTAAATGTGTAGGTCTTAAGACAGATACTTAATGGTCATAATTGTGACTGACTATTTTATTAGGTGGTCATGATATATCATGTTCTTAACCATTGCTGTTAGGAAAAAAAGATTAAAAAAAATTAAAATCCAAGCTAAAAACAGTTTCTTAGACTAGGCTACCGTTTGAATGGTGCCTCTTAGCTCATCTCTATTCAGAGATAGGGTGGATTTCCCTCCAAGTGGGTATCTTTGTTAGACTTTTCATTTGGAGGAAGATGGAAATTCTGTCCTCAGCTAAGAATTGGCAGTTGACGCAGGTGTCCTTCAGGTTCTTGTCTAGAAGTAACACCTTGATCTCTCACCTCCCTATATTTATCTAGGCTTGCCTGAGAGACAAATTTTAAGGAGGATTCCCTGAAAGATACTCAGTTCATGCAGTCTCCTATTCTTGTTTAACAAGGATGGATAATGAATGATTGAACACATTCTGCTTAAGTTACCCGACTTTTGTTATCTTTTGATTTGTCTTATTTAAACTTTTGTCCCCAAATCATGTGTCCAGGATATGAGTAGAGACCTATGGTCATTGACTACAGATTGTCTTTATACAGAAAGTAACATTAGAACTAGAGTTTTGTAGCCTTGACATTTAAGACTGTGCTTTGAAAAGCAAATTAATATGGTCATTTGTAAATATCAGAACCAAATAGATTCATGAGATAGGGACTCTTTGCCCAAATAGTTTAGTAAGTTTGTTTAGTAAGGGAGCTAAGGTGTGCATGTATACAGTTAATTGACTGTAAGATCATACAAGTGTCATGCTTTCCATAAATAACCGTGCAGATGTTCAAAGAAGAGAATAATCTAAAAGTGTTTCCTGGAACAGTGTATTTCACTCATTTTGTCTTTGAAGGATTTCATTTCAGCTTGGTGAGACTTCTCTTTCAGAGATGTTATTCGTAGGATAAGGGCAAGACAGCATCCATAAAGGCATAGCAGTAATTAGAGAGTGCAAAGCAGTTCAGTCCAGGACCATATATGGATACAGGTAGGTAAGTTTGAGTATGATTTGAAGGCAGATACTTTACCATGGATATCAAGCTTAGTCAGGGGACCTAAAGGGTGATCATAGTCCAGTTGCAGGATAATCAGGATTAAAGAGCCAGAGTTCAGGGTATGGACCAGGCCAATCAATGGTGAATTGCTCTAACATCATGTATTAATCCTTTGAAATGGCAGTAAGAGCCTGTGGTTGGAGGAGTTTTAAAGAGCTCTTCACGTGAATATTGGGATGGATCTGAGAGGAAGTTACGAGACATTTTCAGGGTATTCTTAATTTGTGTCAAGTATAGGGAAATAGTAAAATTGGAAAAGTAGCTTGAAGCCAGATGATAAAGGTCTTTGAATCTCTGGTTGAGGAATTTAGACTTCATTGGATTTTGGAAAGCTATTGTGGGATAACAACATAATCAGAGAGATGTTTTGGAAATACTGATCTGGAAGTAGCTGCAAAGATGGATCAGAGGGAGAAGTACCTGGAGGTGGGAAGCCAAATTAGGCAGCAGTAGTCTGGGTGTGTGAGTACATGTGAATGTACTTAATGGCACTGAATTTTCTACTTACAAATGATTAAAGTGGTAAATTTTATGTTATGTATATTTTACAACAGTAAAAATCTAATCAAACACTTTAAAAATATTCCTTGACTCTCCAGATATCATCATAAGACTTATTCTTGTGGAGATATGTCATGAACTTCATGCACCTCCTCCTTTAGCCTTGTGGAAATAAGAAAGTGCTATTTCATGATTGCTATTTCAACTATCAATGGTGATATGCTACAGAGGTGATTCTGGGAGAATCAGACTATAGGATTGATGTGTACTTGGTGTCACAGGGGGCACATTGAGCATTGTAAGACCATACAAGTAACTCTGATCTTTCCTGGACAAATTGGTTTTGACTTCATGTTATTATGCAGCCCAGATACTGAGGAATTATTTTAAAAAGTAGTTCCTTTTGGGCTTCCCTGGTGGCTCAGTGGTTGAGAGTCCGCCTGCCGATGCAGGGGACACGGGTTCGTGCCCCGGTCCGGGAAGATCCCACATGCCGCGGAGCGGCTGGGCCCGTGAACCGTGGCCGCTGAGCCTGCGTGTCCGGAGCCTGTGCTCCGCAACCGGAGAGGCCACAACAGTGAGAGGCCCGCGTACCGCAAAAAAAAAAAAAAAAAGAAAAGAAAAAAAGTAGTTCCTTTTGAATCACCCAGTATTTCTTTGTAGTCATACCTTCATACCGCCTTAATTAGGACCATTTTATTATCAGCTAAATTAAGTAGAGCATAATATCAATTTTTAAAAATAAATTTATTTTATTATTATTTTTATTTTTGGCTGCACTGGGTCTTTGTTTTTGTCACGCGGGCTTCCTCTAGTTGTGGCAAGCGGGGGCTGCTCTTCGTTGCAGTGCGTGAGCTTCTCATTGCGGTGGCTTCTCTTGTTGCGGAGCACGGGCTCTAGGCGCGCGGCCTTCAGTAGTTGTGGCACGCAGGATCAGTAGTTGCGGCTCGCGGGCTCTAGAGCACAGGGTCAGTAGAGGCACACGGGCTTAGTTGCTCCATGGCATGTGGGATCTTCCCGCACCAGGGCTCAAACCTGTGTCCCCTGAATTGGCAGGTGGATTCTTAACCACTACGCCGCCAGGAAAGCCTGAGCATAATATGAATTATTTTGTAATAAAATCTTAGGAGGGTGCCAAGCAACAATTTTTTTTCATTTTTTCATTCAACTACAGATGATTTACAATATTGTGTTAGTTTCAGGTGTACAGCATAGTGGTTCAGTTTCACATACACACACACACACACACACACACACACACACACACACACACACAATAAATCCTGGTTGTTTATCTATTTTAATTTAGTGGTGTGTATCTGTTAATCCCATACTCCAAACTTATCCACCTCCCCCCTTTCCCCTTTGGTAACCATAAGTTTGTTTTCTATGTCTGTGAGTCTGTTTCTGTTTTGTAAATAAGTTCATTTGTATTATTTTTTAGATTCCATGTGTAAGTGATGGCATATAATATTTGTCTTTCTCTATTTGACTTCACTAGTATGATAATCTCTAGGTCCATCCATGTTGCTGCAAATAGCAATTTTTTTTTTTTTTTTTTTTTGCAGTACGCGGGCCTCGCACTGCTGTGACCTCTCCCGTTGTGGAGCACAGGCTCCAGATGCGCAGGCTCAGCGGCCATGGCTCACGGGCCCAGCCGCTCCGCGGCATGTGGGATCTTTCCGGAATGGGGCACGAACCCGTGTCCCCTGCATCGGCAGGTGGACTCTCAACCACTGCGCCACCAGCGAAGCCCCGAATCTTCTTTATCCCTTGATCTGTTGCTTCCATGTCTTGGCTATTATAAATAGTGCTACTATGAACATTGGGGTGCATGTATCTTTTTGAATTAGAATTTTTGTCTTTTCCGGATATATGCCCAAGTGTGGGATTGCTGGATCATATGGTAACTTTATTTTTAGTTTTTTTTTTTTTTTTTTTTTTTTTGCGGTACGCGGGCCTCTCACTGCTGTGGCCTCTCCCGTTGCGGAGCACAGGCTCCGGACGCGCAGGCTCGGCGGCCATGGCTCACGGGCCCAGCCGCTCCGCGGCATGTGGGATCTTCCCAGACCGGGGCACGAACCCGTGTCCCCTGCATCGGCAGGCGGACTCTCAACCACTGCGCCACCAGGGAAGCCCTATTTTTAGTTTTTTAAGGAACCTCCATCCAACAGTGTAGGAGGGTTCCCTTTTCTCCACACCCTCTCCAGCATTTATTATTTGTAGACTTTTTGATGATGGCCATTCTGATGGGTATGAGGTGATACCTCATTGTAGTTTTGATTTGCATTTCTCTGATAATTAGCATTGTTGAGCATCTTTTTGTGTTCCTGTTGGCCACCTGTATGCCTTCTTTGGAGAAATGTCTATTTAGGTCTTCCAAGCAGCAATTTTATATGCTTTAATTTGTATGTATGTGTATCAAGATGAATTATATGTATTCTCTAAGGTAGTTTTGCTTTACTTTTAAAACCAAGTTTCTTTGAAATCTTCTGGAATGGGTACCTGTTAGGTCTCATTTTGAAAAGTAGAATTTACTGAAGTCCTTTATAAAAGACTTTTATTAAAAAGTCTTTTATAAAGACTTTTATAAAAAGTATTTAAAGTATTTTTTTTTTTTTTAGTTAGTTTTGGCTGTGTTGGGTCTGAAAGGCTGCGCGTGGGCTTTATTTTTAGTTGCGGCAAGCAGGGGCTACTCTTCCTTGCATTGTGTGGGCTTCTCATTGCGGTGGCCTCTCTTGTTGTAGAGCATGAGCTCTAGGTGCGCGGGCTTCAGTAGCTGTGGCTCATGGGCTCTAGAGTGCATGCAGGCTCAGTAGTTGTGGCGCATGGAGCTGCATGTGGTTTCTTCCCGGACCAGGGCTCGAATCCATATCCCCTGCATTGGCAGGCGGATTCTCAACCACTGCACCACCAGGGAAGCCCTAAAGTATTTTTTAACCTCTTTTTTCTTTAACTGTTCCCAAGATTGATATTTTATATACCATGAAATTCACCTCATTTAAATGTACAATTCAGTGATTTTTAGCAAAATTACAAAATAGCGCAAACATCACCACAATGTGGATTTACATTTCTACCTCCCCTAAAAAAGATCTCTAGTATCCATTGGTAGTCACTCCCCCTTTGTACCCCCAGTGAACCACTGATCTACCTTTTGTCTCTATAGATTTCCTTTTCTGGATATTTCATATAAATGGAATTCTACAGTATGTGGTCTTTTATGTCTGACTTATTTTACTTAACATAAAATTTTGAGGTTCGTTCATGTTATTGCATGTATCAATTGTTTATTCCTTTTTATTGCTGAATAGTATTCCATTGTCCAGACATGCCATATTTTATTTATCCATTCACCATTTGATGGACATTTAGATTATTTCACTTTTTGACTATTATGAATAATACTGCTGTGAACATTCACATAAAAGGCTTTGAGTGGTGGACATGTGTTTTTATTTCTCTTGAATAGATAACTGGGAGAGGAAGTGCTAGGTCATATGGTAACTATATTCAGATTTTCAAGCAACTACCAAACTTGTCTATAGTGGCTATAATATTTTACATTTTCACCAGCAATGTATGAGGGTTTCAGTTCCACATCTTCCCCCAACAATTGTTTTTGTCTTTTTACTGTAGCTGTTCTAGTGGGTATAAAGTGGTATCCCTCTGTAATTTTAATTTGCAATTTTTGATGTTGAGCATCTCCATGTGCCTGTTAAGCCATTTGTATATCCTCTTTGGTAAAATGTCTGTTCAAAGTCTTTTGCCCATTTTTTAGTTATCTTCTTACTGAGTTGTAAGAGTTCTTTATAAATACATATCTAAAGTCATGAGGATTTTTTTTTTCTTGTAGAAGTTTTATATTTTGGGGTTTTACACCTGGGTCTCTGATCCATTTTGAGTTAATTTTTGTGCATGGTATGAGGTAATGGTTTAAATTCAACTTTTTTTTGTTGTTGTTTTTTGTTTTTGTTTTTTTGTTTTTTTTTTTTTGCGGTATGCGGGCCTCTCACTGTTGTGGCCTCTCCCGTTGCAGAGCACAGGCTCCGGACCCGCAGGCTCAGCGGCCATGGCTCACGGGCCCAGCCGCTCCGCGGCATGTGGGATCTTCCCGGACCGGGGCACGAACCCGTGTCCCCTGCATCGGCAGGCGGGCTCTCAACCACTGCGCCACCAGGGAAGCCCGACTTTTTTTTTTTTTAAAGTGAGAAAAGGACCTATTTCATTGGTCACTGTGCAGATTTTTTTTTTAAAATTAATTAATTAATTAATTTATTTTTGGCTGTGTTGGGTCTTCGTTTCTGTGCGAGGGCTTTCTCTAGTTGCAGCAATCGGGGGCCGCTCTTCATCGCATTGTGTGGGCCTCTCACTATCGTGGCCTCTCTTGTTGCGGAGCACAGGCTCCAGATGTGCAGGCTCAGTAGTTGTGGCTCACGGGCCTAGTTGCTCTGTGGCATGTGGGATCTTCCCAGACCAGGGATTGAACCTGTGTCTCCTGCGTTGGCAGGAGGATTCTTAACCACTGTGCCACCAGGGAAACCCCTAAATTCAACTTTTATATGTGTTATATATTCAGTTGTCCAGCACAGTTTGTTGAAGACTGTCCTTTCCCCCATTGAAATTGCCTTGGCACCTTCATTGAAAATTAATTGACCATAAATGTAAGGGTTTATTTCTGGATATTTCAGGTCTATTTCATTGGTCTGTGTGGTTATCCTTATGCCAGTACCACACTGTCCTGGTGACTGTAGCTTTATGATATATTTAAAATCAGAAAGTATAAGTGAGTAAGCCCTGTACTTTTTCAAAATTATTTTGACTATTCTAATTTCTTTGTGTGTCCATATAAATTTAATAATCAGCTTGTCAATTTTTGGGGGAAAAAAAGCCTACTAGGAGTTTAATAGGGATTATGTTGAATCTGTGGCTGAATTGGGAGAGAATTTTTAACATTCTCTTAAGGAGAAAGATTGTATTAGGAAATTTTTAAAATCTGTAATAAAAAGAGAAGACAACTCAAGATAAAGATGTTCTGGTTTCCTTTAAAGATTATACCTTAATTTATTAGATTATGAACTTTTACAAGTAATTTACTATTTATTGAGTACTCACTGTATGTCAGATGATGGGCTGATTGCTCTGTGTTATCCCATTATTTAATCTTGGCTCGGCCCCTTAACTCTTTAAAGATAACCAGTTATAAGGAAGAAGATGCTACATGAAAGACAGTTGGGGGGAAGGTTGTTAACACTGATTGATTCTCTAGTGAAGATGTTCTTAGTCTAACATTGTCCTTAACAACATAAGGTAGCAAAGAGAATGCTCAGGTTTCTCACCCTCACTTTTATTCTCTTTGTTCCAGTTTTCTAAATCATCTCTAAATCTTTATACTATATGACATGTTTATAAGGGATTGTAAAATACTCTGCCAGTATATCTATTCCCTTGTAAGTGGACTACCTCACACATATGTATGAATGTAAATACAAAGTGAAAAAGCGAGCAGCTGTTTTGAAGGGTGATGCTGAGAACATGTGCTCCTCTGTGAGGTGTACAACAGTGAACTTGTGGTACAGATTTGGATAGTTGTGAGTAATTATTAATTGTAAGATGAAAGAGAATTGAGTATATATTTTAAGGCACTGCTTCAAAAAAGTATCAAGAATTTTCATTGTGACAGGTGACAGTATTTCTAGTTTGGTGTTTTTCTCATCCTTTTAACGTCTGCATTTGCATTAGGAGGCAATGCCTAACAAGAACTTCATCATGGTCTTTCTGTAGACTGCTGTATTCTCTTCTTGTGTCTAGAAGGTCTGATTTCTCTTCATATTGTTAGCAAGCAGGCAAAATAAAGGGAGAATGAATAGCATTTCATCTTTCACTACTTATCTCCATTCTGCAGCCGTGCAGTCGGAAACCCTTGTGCATGAAGACAGATTTGTTCTATGGCCTCGGAGTTGGGTGCCGGGGACGATGGCGGCTTCACTGAGCTGGCAAAGCCCCTCTATCTTCAGTACCTGGAGAGGGCCCTCCGGTTGGACCATTTCCTGCGACAAACATCAGCCATCTTCAACAGGAATATTTCTAGGTATGGTATCCCATATTCCCAATATAACGTTTCACCACATTTCTGATTCCCATCATTCCTGTAGATTTTATGGTTAAAGTATCTTTTATGGGTTTTGGGATGTTTGATTTTTTTTTTCCTTCTTTCTTTCAAATAAAATACAGTCAGCTTAATCAGAGGATCAATTTCTTCTGTAAAGTGTTCAGTCTGCTAACCATAAATTATAATATTTTGCTGGGTCGGCTGTTATTGTGGATTCACCATTCTTCAATTTATAGTGATGAAAGTGAAGATGGACTGGATGACAATAATCCTTTATTACCCCAATCTGGGGATCCCTTGATACAAGTTAAGGAAGAACCTCCAAATTCATTGCTTGGTGAGACTTCTGGAGCAAGTAGTTCTGGAATGTTAAACACATATTCATTGAATGGAGTTCTACAGTCAGGTCAGTGTGGTGTGAGATCCCTCTTTGGACTATCAGTTCTTTTGGGGCAAGTGTCCTTTCATTTTTTTATTCTTTATGTTTCTTTACACAGAAACAAAATCTGACAAAGGGAATTTATATAACTTCTCTAAGTTGAAGAAAAGCAGAAAGTGGCTAAAGGTAAGAGATAAGGCAGAATGTTTATAATTCAAATAACCTACTAAAATTACAAATAGAAGGAGAGGTTACTGACTAATTATGGCACATTGGCAGAGATTTTCCTAGACATGAGTCTTTTATTCTGGGTGTGGTTGGTGTTTTTGTTTGTTTGTTTGTTTTTTGTGGTACGTGGGCCTCTAACTGTTGTGGCCTCTCCCGTTGCGGAGCACAGGCTCCGGACACGCAGGCTCAGCAGCCATGGCTCACGGGCCCAGCCGCTCCACAGCATGTGGGATCTTCCCGGACCGGGGCACGAACCCGTCCGTGTCCCCTGCATCGGCAGGCGGACTCTCAACCACTGGGTGTGGTTTTTTAAGAGATTATAGAGAAAAATCTAGAGGACTCAACGAAGTTCATTTTAGCAAACATTTTTGGGAATGAAGCCCTATACTGAGCAAGGGAGTACAGAAATATATCAGATAAGATCCTTGCTCTCACTGGCTTGTAATCAGGATTATTAATCTGTTTTTTTTTTATTAGTCACTGAGTAGTTCATTCATTCAATAGGTGTTGATTGGCATGTACTGCCTTGGGAGATACTATTGTAGATAGATAGAGTTCCTGCCCTGAGGAGCTTACATTCTAATGTAGGGAGGCAGTGAGTAAGCCTGTAAATAAGAAATAAATACAGTTTCTTTAAAGAGGTAACATTTCAACTGATTGCTGAATGATCAGAAGGAACTATGTGAAGGTTTAAGATAAGAGCATTTCAATCAGAAGGAACAATGGCAGAAGTCCTGAGAAAGGAAGCAACTTGGTATGTTTGGGGAAGAAAGGCGGTTGGTATAGCTGGAGCACAGTAAATGAGAGGATAGTAGAAACTGAGGTTATTAGCTGATCACGTTGGGCCTTGTACACTATGTTACGGAATTTGTATTTTAACTCTTGTTACAGTGCTAAGCAGTTGGAGTGTTTGTAAGCAAGGCAGTGACAATCTCATTTATACTCTTACAAGATTACTGTCATTAGCTAGACTGAATTAAGGTTAGCATTTCTTTTATTGAAACTAATTATTTCTCTATTTTATACTTTTCTTATGAAGAGCTCAAAGTAATTTAAAGGTGGTCTATTATTTTTATCACCAGCCCCTTTAAAACGCTCATGTGGAAAAGGCCTGATTAGCTTCACATCAATGAGGTTTTAAAACTGTTGGGAATGCAGTAACCTTATGCTTGGCCATCACATTTTAAAAAATTGAGATGTAATTCACATGCCATAAAATCTACCCTTTTAAAGTGTATAATTTAATAATTTTTAGTACTTTCATAAAGTTAATACAGCCATTACCACTATCTAATTCCAGAACATTTTCAACACTCCAGGAAGAAACTCTGTTCATTAACAGTCACCCTTTCTCTACTTTCCCCAGTCCTTGGGAGCCACTAACCTGTTTTCTGTCTCTGTGGATTTGCCTATCCTGGACATTTCATATAAATGAAAACATAAAATATGGCCTTTTATGTCTGGCTTCTTTTACTTAGCATAATGTTTTCAAGGTTCATTCGTGTTGTGGCACATGTCGGTACTACTTCCTTCATTTTAATGGCTGAATAATTCTTCGTTATCTGGATAATACCACATTTTGTTTATCCATTCATCAGTTAATGGATTTTGGAGTTGTTTCCCCTTTATTAGGCATCACAGCTTGTTTTCTGTATTATATCTTTATGCCCTATAGTAGCTTTTTAGGTTTTGTTTAGTTTTTTGCCTTGGTATTTGACATTTATTTAAATTACCTTATGTGTAGCATATGTACTAAGTGAAATTTAGCCTTGTTGCTGTTGATAGCATTTCTCATGTTTTGGCGCTCTTTCATTCGTGACTACTAGGTTTAATTGGTATCTTTTTGTTTTTTAGATGAATTGGTAAAGAATAGTATAAGGGAAACTGGAATGACTATCCTCCAGCTGTTTTTGTCATTGTTTTGGGATCTGGAAAAAACCCTTGGATTATAAAAGGAATTGCTTCATATCAGAGGTTCCATTTCCATTTCCTCCCTTTTTCAGAGCATTCTGCTAAGTGATGAATCCAGTGAGGCAGATTCTCAGAGTGAAGACAATGATGAAGAAGAAGAAGAAGAAGAAGAAGAACTCAATCTCAGCAGAGAAGAACTTCATAATATGTTGCGACTGCACAAATATAAGAAACTTCACCAGAATAAGTATAGTAAAGACAAGGAGGTAAGGGTTTCAGGAGAAATCTCAGATTTTCATGCTGGGTATTTACCCTCTGGTTTATATTAATTGAAAATACATCATTTTAACTTTATATTTAGGTGGTGGTTGTGGTTGTTCTGATAATTGAAATATACTTCACATACCAAAAAAATTCAGCCTTTTAATGTACACAGTTCAGTTGGTCTTAGTATATTCATAGAGTTTGTAACTATCATCACTTTCTAATTTTGGAACATTTTCTCACCCCAAAAAGAAATCTCATTTCTCTTAGCTCTTGCCCCTCATTCTCTTTCTTTCTTTTTTTTTTTTTTTTTTTAATTTTTTACATTTTTAAATTTTTTGCCGTGTGGCTTGCAGGATCTCAGTTCCCCTACCAGGGATTGAACCTGGGCCACAGCAGTGAACGTCTGGAATCCTAACCACTAGGCCAGCAGGGAACTCCCCCCCCTCATTCTCTTCATTCCCCTCAGCCCCAGACAGTCATCAGTCCACCATTTGTCTCTATAAATGTGCCTATTCTAGACCCTTCATACAAATGGAACAACATGTGTCCAGCTTCTCTCACTTAGCATAAGGTTTTCAGGGTTCATTCATGTTGTAGCATGTATTAGTACCTCATTCCATTTTATTACCAAATAATATTCCATTGTATGGACATAGTGCGTTTTACTTATCCATGCATCATTTGATGAACTAATTGGATTGCTTCTACTTTTTGGGTTTTATGGATTGTAGCTATGAATAGTGACTTGTTTCACTTTTTGGCTCGTATGAATAATGCTGCCCTGAAGATTTGTGTGCAGATTTTCGGTGTGGACAGGTATTTTTATTTCTCTTGGGTATATACCAAGGAAAAGAATTGCTGGGTCATATGATAAAACTATGCTTACCCTTTGGGGGAACTGTCAGGCTGTTTTCCAAAGCAGCTGCACCATTTAAAATTCTTGTGGTTGCTTTTTAATGCAGTTGTTCTTTGGAAGTGTTCCTATCTTGGAAAAACTCCCTTTCTTCACATACTAACATTAGATTGATGATAGTTTTATGTGGCAACTATTTGAATGGTGTTACAAACGCCTTCTGATTTTTGTCAGGAGTGTAGCACTTTGTACATAATGAGCAATAGAATATTTGAAGACCTAAAACATTCCAGCAATTAGTTAAGGTCCAAAGTCAGTTCAGAAAGCTTTGAATAATATGCTAAAAGTTATAAACCTGTAGAAGTAATAAATAGTAAGATGTATGAAGATGTATGACTTTTGACTTAGACAAGGAGTTCCTTTTTAAAGTACAGTGCTAAGGCAGTTGGTGCTCAAAATACTTGGTCTTCTTAAAATTGAAGTAAAAGCCACATGTGGGAAAGTCCACAGATTTTAAGTTTACAGCTGTGTGAATGCTTTAACAGAGGACCTTGTAATAGTTCTCCATGTCACTCTTCTATCCTAGTTTCAGTCTTTGAACAACTCATTTGCCTGTAATTCAGGAAAGAGATTCTGCAGTGGACTATCTAATTTTATTTATCTTCGTATTTACCCGTTAGTAATAGGTCAGACAAAATTTGAGCTTTGGAGGTCAATTTGAATGAAATGTTTGAAAAGATTAAGTACTCTCTAGACAGAAAAAAAATAGATTATTCATATGTTAGAATTCTGGTAACAAAGACACTATGTATAATATTGTCAGACTCTTAGTGGGAAATGAAGAGAGAAGACTTCAGAGATTGAAGAATTGTCATGGCTGGGAACTATTCAAACTAAATATAAGGCTAAGAGCTGGGAAAGCAGGCATTAGAAACCTTAGTAAATCTGGGAACCTATCGGTAGTAGAAGTATGGTTTATTTCTTGTTGATGAATTGAAGAGGAGACCTTTCTGCAATGATAAATATGTGTCAGGACAAAGTAAATATTCTGGTGGAGAATCAGAATCATGAAGTTTTTTTTTTTTGTTTATTTGTTTTTTTAAGTTATTTTCAACAACTTTCCATGTGCATAGCTAATGAACCCATTTTGTTCTGAAGTTAAGGAAATAATTCACTTTGATGTATTAAACGTTTATTGGTCTCTTTGTGGGAAGGATACTGTATGTAGGAATTATGTTTTTTCTCTGGATCAGCTTTCTTTAGTAAAGATAATTTGAAGGCTGTGCTGTAGGAAAGACAGGCCCTTCTAAACATCACTGTCTTTGCCTACTTCAGTTGCAGCAATACCAATACTACAGTGCAGGACTGCTCTCCACATATGACCCTTTCTATGAGCAGCAACGGCACCTTCTTGGACCCAAAAAAAAGAAATTCAAGGAAGAAAAGAAACTTAAAGGTGAGGATATTGACCTGCCTTCTACCTTTACTCATTCTTAGTTCCAGGTACGTTTGGGCTTTGAACATAATCCATGTAGTAGAAATTTGCTTTATCTGAAAAACCCTAGTCTCCCTTATCCGATTACTAGTTGTAAATAGTATTAAATTTATTTTGTATTTGGTTTATGATCTATTCTAGAATTATGAAGACATGAGAACTATAGATTCTTTGCCAGAGATTTAAGCCAATTAGGTTATTCCTTTTTTTCTTTTACATACTCTCCAAATATTGAAAATGTTCTGGGACAGAAAGAAGTTAGTTATACACAGGGAAGTATGTAGAGTCACCTGAAGTATTTGGAATAAGTTATCATTGTTGCTGTATGTAGTGATTTAAAATAGACACCTCCTGATGATCTTCTGTAGTGCTTGTTTGCACGTTTGCCAGGAAATGTCTTTTCCTCTCTGAGTTCCAAGCAGCTGGAAGTCAGGAAGGAAATAGGAAAGGAAAGTTTTAGACTATCTGTACTAGGCAGATTTTATTCCCCTAAAGGCATGAACTCTGTACAGAAACACTCTTTTCAGCCTTCTTCCCTTATTTCTTCCACATCCTCCTTGTTTATCTCAGTATTTTCTCATCCTTCCACCCTCCCTCTCAAACTAGATTTTTGTTTCATGTGCAGTTTTCTTTTCACAGGTCTCAGTGTCATATCAGTTAATGCATTGTTTTTCTTTCTGTTATTTTTCTTTAGTCACCTTACATTGCTACCAAGTAGAAAAGTTTCCTTCCTCTGATCATGACTTGAGCTCATGATACTTTATAAGCCTCTTTTCCTATTGTTGGGTTCAAAAGAAATACAGTTCTTAGGTTCTCTTCTATTTCTCTTTCATGTAAACAGAGGGAGTATCCAGTGTTCTTTTTTGAGGTAGTATTAGCTTCTTCTTGGAATATTCATGGACCTGAATAGATAAAAGGAGAAACATTGCCAGTCTCAGTGGAATGAGAAAAGAACCTTGATTTTTCTTAAAGTGATGAGGTTGTTTTGTGACTTTCTCCTGTGGAAGGGAAGAAATGCAACCTTCTGAGAGTCTGTTTCCTTTGCAGCTAAGTTGAAAAAAGTGAAGAAAAAAAGGCGAAGGGATGAAGAACTTTCCTCTGAAGAATCCCCTCGTCGCCACCACCACCAGACCAAAGTCTTTGCCAAGTTCTCTCATGATGCACCTCCTCCTGGCACCAAGAAGAAGCACTTATCCATTGAGCAGCTCAATGCCCGTCGCAGGAAAGTATGGCTCAGCATTGTGAAAAAGGAACTACCAAAGGTAAGTGAGTGCCTCCAGATAGAATGTTTTCTCTGCCTGCCCTCCAAAGAGAAGCTGTGAGAGGTAGATACCTTCACACGGTTCAGAAAGAAAACTAATCTTTTGGAATTAGGAAAATCCTGAATAGTACTCTCTTCAGTTAACTGATTTTCTAGAATTTGATCAAAATACATGAGATAATTGTTGTGTTATGCTCCTTGGCCAAACAAATGGAGGGAAACCTCTTTGAGGAATGCAGTTTTCTTACATAAAGAAATAGAGATTTGACAGCAAATTGATAGGTCATAATGCAGGAAATTAAAATAAAATGATGGACGTGTGTTTCTTAGACTTTATAAACATTTGGATGTTACTGAATAATCACAGGTATTAGAAGAAAATGTGAATGATTTAGGGAAAACATGTATAAGCATTCATTTTGCTCTTTTAATTTGCTTGAATGTTTTGATATACTAATTTCAAACTTAAAAGTTGCAGGAATAATGTCTGTATACCCTATTTATTTATTTGTTTATTTATTTATTTATGGCTGTGTCGGGTCTTAGTTGCAGCATGCGGAATCTTTGTTGTGGTGCGCAGGCTCCTCTCTAGTTGTGGCGTGCAGGCTCCAGAGTGCGTGGGCTCTGTAGTTGCTGCACGCGGGCTCTGTAGTCGTGGTGTGTGGGCTTAGTTGCCCCGAGGCATGTGGTATCTTAGTTCCCTGACCAGGGATCGTACCAGCGTCCCTGCTTTGCAAGACCAGTTCTTAACCACTGGACCACCAAGTCCCCTTATACTGTTTACTTAGATTCGCCAGTGGTTTGCATTTTACCCAGTTAATTGCTTCATTATAAATTGAGTGCAATCTTAATAGACATATGAACAGGATATTTTATGAATTTAGAGAAGATGATTCTAAACTCAATGTGGAAAAAGTCAGTATGCGAGAATTGCTAGGGAAACAGTAAAAAAATCCTTCCCAAACATTAAAACATACTATAAAATCTCTACAATTAGAACAGTATGGTACTGACACATGAATGGGCAGATAGATCAGTAGTACCTTTAATAAATGGTGTTGGGACAACTAGGTAGCCATTTTGTAAAAGATAAAATTAGGTCTGTATCTCACACATATACTCCAAATGGATTTGGCATCTCAGTGTAAAAAAAAGAAATCATACAAATATTAGAATAAAACGACTGCATTTCTATCTAACGGTTGTGTAGGAAAAGAGTTTCTAACTATGATTCAATATCCAGAGGTAATAAAAAAAAATACTCTTAAATTTGGCCACATAAAAATAAATTTTTGCATGACAAAAGACAACTGACAGGGGCTTCCCTGGTGGCGCAGTGGTTGAGAGTCTGCCTGCCGATGCAGGGGACACGAGTTCGTGCCCCGGTCTGGGAAGATCCCACATGCCGCGGAGCGGCTGGGCCTGTGCACCATGGCTGCTGAGCCTGTGCGTCCGGAGCCTGTGCTCCGCAACGGGAGAGGCCACAACAGTGAGAGGCCCGCATACCGCAAAAAAAAAAAAAAAAAAAGACAACTGACAAACCGGGAGATATTATTTTTTTTAATTTTTAATTTTTAAAATTTATTTTTGGCTGTGTTGGGTCTTTGCTGCTGCATGCGGGCTTTCTCTAGTTGCAGCGAGCGGGGGCTACTCTTTGTTGCGGTGTATGGGCTTCTCGTTTTGCAGAGCACAGGCTCTAGGTATGCGGGCTTCAGTAGTTGTGGTACACAGGCTTAATTGCTCCGCTGCATGTGGGATTTTCCCGTACCAGGGCTTGAACCCATGTCCCCGGCATTGGCAGGCGTATTCTTAACCACTGCGCCACCAGGGAAGTCTGCATTATTTACATTGAATACTACAGTCAAAGGGCTGTTACCTCTAGTAATATGGAAAGAACTATTAAAAATTGAGGGACAGGGACTTCCCTGGTGGTCCAGTGGGTAAGACTCTGTGCTCCCAATGCAGGGGACTCGGGTTCGATCCCTGGTCGGGGAACTAGATATGCCACACTTAAGAGTTCACATGCCGCAACTAAGAAGCCCACATGCTGCAACTAAAGATCCCACAACTAAACATGCCACAACGAAGATCCTGCATGCCTCAACTAAGACCCAGTGCAGCCAAAATAAATAAATATTAAAAAAAAAAAATGGAGGGACAAATGACCACAGATTCAGTAGACAAATGGGAAAATGTCAAGAATAGACAGTTAGCAAAGAAAGATATAAAAATGGCTCTAAAACATATTAAAAAGGTTCAAAGTCTCTCATAATTGGGGTAATACAAATTAAAATAACACTTAGACACTATTTGTCACCTATCACACTGGCAAAAATTTAAAAATATGACAACACATTCTGTTAAGGAGCCTGTGGGGAAGCAGGTGCTCTCATAAATTACTGATAGGAATACAAATTAGGACTGTGTTGTGGGGTAAGTTGGCAACACCTAGCAATCTACAGATGCACTTACCTTTAAAATCAGCACTACCAGTTCTAGGAATCTACCTTAAAGCTAAAGCAACCATACACGAATACATGTAAACAAAGTTATTCATTGTAGCATTATGTGTAATTGCAAAATAACAGAAACAATCTAAATGTTCATACATGGGCCTTGAATTAAACGATGGTAGATCTATCCAGTGGATTCTTATACTGCTGTTAAAAATAAAGAATGAAGAAGACCTCCCTGAACTGATCTGAAGTAATTTCGAGGACATACAGTTAAGTGAAAGAGGCAAAACACAAAAAAGTAAGTATACCCTTCATGTAAGAATAAAGGGAATACAAGAAAGTACACAAATATCTGCTCATTCATTCAAAAGAAATTCAAGAAGGATGAAGCAGAAATTAAAGTGATTGATTCCTTATAGAGGGCAAGTGGGAAAAGGGTGGAAAGGAGGGAAGGAATGGGAACAGGGTAGCAAGGATGAGGAGGAAGGAGTCTTTGAGTATATTTTGTATGAGGCTGACTTTTAGAACCATAGTAATGTTTCACAGATTTCTGATATACCTCCAGTATTAAACCAACCAGGATGTGGGTGGAGAGGGAGGTTGGGGGGATGTGTGGTCAAAATGGAATAAAAGTAGGAACAAATGAACTTAACTGTATTAGAAATGAGTAACATGATCAAGTTGCAGGGAGTGGGGAAGAAAGAACTCATCTAAGTAACTGAAGAGAACATTATTTTGATTGGATATGTAAGGCTAAAGACTGATGGAACTATGCGTAAATGCCATGATTGACATAGTAAAAGTGTTTCTCATAGGGTAATGAATAGGTTAGCAATTTTGAAACTACTTTATGTGTATACTAGGATTGAACAAATAAGTAAATATATTGTAGATGAGCCAGTTTCTCACTGCTGGAGAAAGAAGTTATAAGTAAGGAGAAGGGGAAAGCTAAAATGAAGCCCATGAAGTTTGACTGGGATCAGAGGTATCAGTATAAATTCATGGTTTCATATATATATATACACACATACAGATAGATAACTGAAATATACTTGGGTGTGTATGCATGGATTAGCATGCATATGTATATTTTTTCTGGTTCTGTTTGCTGAGAGGGCTTAGAAGCAGTGACACCCCAGTAACAATGAAGATACCTGGCAACCAGGTCGTGATTTCTTACTTACTTATTTATTTGTTTTTGGTTGTGTTGCATCTTCGTTGCTGCGAGCGGGCTTTCTCTAGTTGCGGAGAGCGGGGGCTACTCCTCGTCGCGGTGCGTGGGCTTCTCATTGTAGTGGCTTCTCTTGTCACGGAGCACGGGCTCTAGGTGCGCGGGCTTCAGTAGTTGTGGCACACGGGTTTAGTTGCTCTGTGGATGTGGGATCTTCCCAGACCAGGGATCGAACCCATGTCACCTGCATTGGCAGGCGGATTTTTAACCACTGCACCACCAGGGAAGTCCCTGGGTCTTGATTTCTAAACAACTTTTATTCTCTAATAAGAGGAACCAAGGCTCCTTGAAGAAGTACCTTATTCCAGAACTCAGCAGGGAAAATACAAAATGAACCTTGGGGAATTTTCTGGCGGTCCAGTGGTTAGGACTTTGTGCTTTCACTGCCGGGGCCCGGGTTCAACCCCTGGTCAGGGAACTAAGATCCCGCAAGCCGTGCAGGGCAGCCAAAGACAAAATGAAAAACATTTTTAAGTGGTGCCAGAAAGTAAAGAAGTTCTGAAGAAAGATTGGGGGGAGGTGGGGCTTGTCAAAAGAACACAGGAGGCAACCTGAAGGAGCGCCTCATGGCCAAATTTAGAATAATTTGAGCAACAAAATAAATAAGAATAATACTGGATTTTGACCCATAGAATAAAAGAAATATTTGTCAGTGCATACTGTTATAAGTAAATACTTGAATAGACAAAGTGTAGAAGGAACAACTCTTCCTTTCAGTAGGAATTCCAATTAGAAAGTGTAGAAGGAAATAAAATTATCTTTATGCAAATACCACAGTAATAATTGTTGCAGACTACATCCATTTATGAATGCTAAAATTAGAGGGCAAAAGGTAGAGGAGAAACAGAAGTTGCATAGCTTCAAAACTGGCAGAGTGGACCTTAACCAAATGATCAAAGTAAACATCACTAGTAATATAAATTTTGATATCATGAACTCCTTGATGTGATGCACTGAGAGGAGCACATCATCAAAACATCATTTCTCTGGTATTCTTGCCATAGTAAATGATGTCATTCCCATCATGAGGAGACAGCGGAAAACCACACATTTTGGGGCACTTTACAGAATAACTGATTGGTGCTTTTCAAAGTGTCAAGGACATGAAAGAGAAGGATTGAGGAAATGTTACATACAGGAAGAGATTAAGGAGGAGAACAACTAAATGAACGCATTGTGAGATCCTGTGTAGGATCCTGGAACAGTGAAAGGATATTAGCGGAAAAGTTGTTGACATTCAAATAAGATCTATATATAATTTGGTTAATACTTTACTGGTGTTAATTTCCTTGCTTTTTTTTTTTTTTTAAAAATTCATAAGTGTCAAGAAGCATCACTTTTTATTTATTATTTTTTAAAGGGAACTTTAATTTATTTTTGACTGCATTGGCTCTTTGTTGCTGCATGGGCTTTCTTTAGTTGTGGTGAGTGGGGGCTACTCTGTTGAAGTGCGTGGGCTTCTCATTGCGGTAGATTCTCTTGTGGCAGAGCATGGACTCTAGGCACATGGGCTTCAGTAGTTATGGCGTGCGAGCTTCAGTAGATGTGGCTCACGGGCTTCAGTAGTTGTGGCTCATGGGCTCTAAAGGGCAGTTAATTTCCTTTCTTAATAATTGCACTATGGTTATATAAGTTGCTAAAATTAGGGAAAGCGTGGGTGGGAAGTAGTAAGGGAACTCTACTATTTTTTGCATGTTTTCCATAACTCTAAAGTTAGTTCAGTTTCCTCACACCGTATACAAAAATAAACTCAAACTGGATTCAAGACCTGAGAAGATCTGATAAGATCTGAAACCATGAAACTCCTGGAGGAAAACATAGGCAGAACAACCTTTGACATAAGTTGTAGCAGTATTTCTTTGGATCTGTTTCTTGAGGCAAAAGAAGAAATAAAAGCAAAAGTAAACAAATGGGACCTAGTTAAATGTAAAAGGTTTTGGCCAGCAAGGAAAACCATTGACAGAACAAAAAGATAATGTATAGAATGAGAGAAAATATTTGCAAACGGTATGACTGGCAAAGGATTAATATCCGAAATATATAAACAGCTCATACAACTCAGTATCAAAAAAGCAACCTAATCAGAAAATGGCCAGAAGACTTGAATAGACACTTTTCCAAAGAAGTCATGTAGATGGTTAACAGGTACATGAAAAGATACTCAACATTGCTAATCATCAGAGAAATGCAAATCAAAACAAAAATGAGATATCACCTCACATCTGTCAGAATGGCTATTAATCAAAAGGACCACAAATAACAAATGTTGGAGAGGATGTGGGGAAGAAGGAACCCTAGCACACTGTTGGTGGGAATGTAAATTGGTATGGAGGTCCCTTAGAAAACTAAAAACAGAACGGTAGTTCCAACTAGAGAAAGCCCGTGCACAGCAACAAAGACCCAGCACAGCCAAAAAATAGATAAATAAATAAATTAACTAAAAATTAAAAAAAAGAAAAAATATGGCAAGAATAATGCAAGGAACTGCCATGTGTCTTTTACTTGTATTTAGCACCTGTTTGCCTCATTTTCTTTTGCCATATAAATGCATACTTTTTTCCTCACTCACTTTAAGGGTTAGTTTGAGATTTTGTGCTAAATTTACTCCTAATAATTGTGTGTTTCCGAAGAAAAAGGAAATCATCTAGTGCATAACCACAGTGCAGTATTAAAAATTATTATCTGACCCATAGGTTTTCATATTTCATCACTTGTTTCAATAATGTCCTTTATAGCACTTTCCCCATCCCTGAATCAATCTAGGACTATATGTTGCATTTAATTGTCATGTCTCATTAATCTCCTTTATTCTGAAACAATTCCTTAGCCTTCATCTTTCCTGACATTGTTATTTTGAAGAGTATATAATTTTGTAGAATATTTTTGAATTTGGGTTTGTGTGATGTTTCCTTGGGATTAGATTTGAATTATGCATTTTTGGCAATATTACTAGAGAGTGATATGTTCTTGACATACCTCATCAGGAGGCACTTGACACATCTGTCCCTATATTGTGATACTAGCTTTGATCCCTTAGTATGATGGTGCCTCTGCATTGTGCAATTACTTCCCCTCCCTCCATTGCAATTATATTTCTGGAGAGAGAGTATATGTTTGAGCATTCTTTTTTTTTAATTGAGATATAGTTGATTTATAATATTAGTTTCAGGTGTGCAGCATAGTGATTCAAAATTTTTATACATTATACTCCATTTAAAGTTATTATAAAATATTGGCTAAGTTCTCTGTGCTATACAATATATCCTTGTTGCTTATTTATTTATTTATTTTTTATTTTATTTTTTATACATAGTAGTTTGTACCTGTTAATCCCATACCTCTATCTTGTTCCCTCTCTTCCCTCTTCCCGCTAGTAACCACTCGTTTATTCTCTATATCTATGAGACAGTTTCTGGTTTGTTATATTCGTTTGTTTTATTTCTTAGATTCTACATGTAAGTGATAACATACAGTATTTGTCTTTCTCTGACTTATTTCACTAAGCATAATACCCTCTAGGTCCATCCATGTTGTTGCAAATGGCAGAATTTCATTCTTTTTTATGGCTGAGTAATATTACGGGGTGTGTGTGTGTGTGTGTGTGTGCATGTGTGCGCGCACGTGTGTGTGTGTGTGTGTGTGTGTGTGTGTGTGTGTGTGTGTGTGTGTGTGTATCACATCTTCTTTATTCATTCATCTGTTGTTGGACCCTTAGGTTGCTTCCATATCTTGGCTATTGTAAATAGTGCTACTATGAACATTGGGGTGCGTGTATCTTTTTGACTTAGTGTTTTCGTTTTCTTTGGATGTATACCCAGGGGTGGAATTGCTGGGCGATATGGTAGTTCTGTTTTTAGTTTTTTGAGGGCCCTCCATACTGTTTTCCATAGTGGCTGTACCAATTTACATTCCCACCAGCAGTGTGCTAGGGTTCCCTTTTTCCATATCCTCTCCAGCATTTATTTGTGGTCCTCTTGATGGTAGCCATTCTGACAGGTATGAGGTGATATCTCATTTTTATTTTGACTGAATTTCTATGATAATTAGTGATGTTGAGCACCTTTTCATGTGCCTGTTGACTTTGTATGAACATTCGTGATGGGAAAAGTTACAGAAAAACTTGTTTCATACTTGAAGAGGCTTCAGATGATGCCCTCTGATGATAAGGAATTCAGTGGGAATATTTGAGATTTTTATCTTTAAAGTGGCAATAGTTGCTTTAGAATTAGAGAAAGTTTTTATTAAAAGCCCTAAAAATTCCCTTAGTCAGACAGTCTGAGGTGGGATTATTATCGAAATGGCTTTCAGGCCCTTTGTATAACTTCGCACCCATTGTTTCTTTACAGTCTGGGGGAGATCTCTTTAATAGTCAGAGAGCCACTCAGCTCTGCCTCTTCTTTCCCACATCAAATAAATGGACCATCATGGTTAAAATCAGGTTTCTTTATTGAAGCTAGTTTTTTTTTAACTGAAGTGGTAGACATAATAAGCAGCTTGGGACTTGGTTGTGGGCTGCTGAGTCATATTGTGTTAGGTCTGCCTTGGAATTTTTGTTGAAGAAGATGAGGTCAAGTGGTGGTAAAAATTGAATAATAGTGGCAGTGGGTTTGCCTTGGCTGGAGGTAGGGCTAGAATCACAAACTAAGAAGCTAGTTTACCTTTCTCCTAATGATTTTTGTATCTGAGTGCCCTGCTGTCTCAGCTTCTTTGCATATTGGCCCTAGAAAGCAGTGTTCTAAATCAGGGTGGTGCTAGGATTAGGGTATGTTGTTACATTTTCCTAGTTCACTTCAAGCCTAAATATAGCTTAAATTCTTTCCAGAAGGATACAGAAGACTCAATTTAAGGCAGATACAACACCAGTTTATTTTTTTTAATGAGGCTTTAGGAGCTTTATGTGTGGTTCTGAGTTGGTACATTTGGGTGACTCTTAGAAGTAATGTATTTTATTTTAATTGAAAGAAGTAATGTATTTTGACTACGCTTGGTTTGGCATTTTATTTTTTAATCTTTGAGGAGATCAGTAAAGTACGGTGCCAGTCTACACAATTGTATTTCAAAAAAGAATCCTAAATGAATTATTGTTTTTAACTATTTTAGGCCAACAAGCAGAAAGCTTCAGCTCGTAACCTGTTTCTCACCAATAGCCGCAAGGTACGATTATATTTCCCATTTTATGTTTTGCTGGAATGTGTTCTTATTATTTAGATCTATGGTTGCTGCTCTTGTCTCTTGTGACCTGTTGATACTTAATCTAATAGTACTTAAGAGAGTTTCTAAATGTTCTCAATCTATTTTCTTTTAACATCTTTATTGGAGTATAATTGCTTTACAATGTTGTGTCAGCTTCTGCAGTATAACAAAGTGAATCAGCTCTATGTATACATATATCCCCATATCTCCTCCCTCTTGCGTCTCCTCCCACCCTCCTTAGCCCACCCCCTAGGTGGTCACAAAGCACCGAACTGATCTCCCTGTGCGATGCGGCTGCTTCCCACTAGCTATCTATTTTATGTTTGGTAGTGTATATATGTCAGTGCTACTCTCTCACTTCGTCCTGGCTTACCCTTCCCCCACCCCGTGTCCTCAAGTCCATTCTCTACGTCTGTGTCTTTTTCTTTTTTTAAAAAAAATCTTTATTAGAGTATAATTGCTTTACAATGGTGTGTCAGTTTCTGCTTTATAACAAAGTGAATCAGGTATACATATACACATGTCCCCATATCTCTTCCCTCTTGCATCTCCCTCCCTCACACCCTCGCTATCCCACCTCTCTAGGTGGTGACGTCTGCGTCTTTATCCCTGTCCTGCCCCTAGGTTCGTTAGAACCTTTTTTTTTAGATTCCATATATATGTGTTAGCATACGGTATTTGTTTCTCTCTTTCTGACTTACTTCACTCTGTATGACAGGCTCTAGGTCCATCCACCTCACTACAAATAACTCAGTTCCATTTCTTTTTCAATCTATTTTAAAAATAAAATTGCTCTTCCTCGCATTTCTGGTTTTCAAATTTTGGGGGGTAAGACCATAGCCAACTGCTAATTCCTTGGGCAAATCATGCCGTCATCCTGTGCTCAGTCTCTTCATCTAAGAAATGATGGTATTAATACTTTCCCTTAGAGGGAATTAATGCAACTTTCTTTGGGTATTGCGAGAATTAGATGAGGTAACCTTACTAGTTGTGTTTCCCTGGGCTAGTCACTCATCCTCATTTCCTCATCTATATATAAAATATCAACTTCACAGTGTTTTTGTGGAGAATGAATTAGTTTAATATATGTTAAGCTTAGAATGGTGCCTAGCATATAATAAACACTGACAGCTATTATTATTATTATTATTAAAAAATTTTTTTTGGCCATGCCACACGGCTTGTGGGATTTTAGTTCCCCAACCAAGGATTGAACCCCCGGGCCCTTAGCAGTGAGTGTGCAGAGCCCTAACCACTAGACCGCCAGGGAATTCCCGAAAGCTTTTATTATTAATGTGTATGATAATATTTCAAAACTTCCCAGAACATCTTAGGTTATTATACTTTTTTTTCATCTTCTAAGGCAATGTATCTGTAGATTTCTCATCCCTGATATTACTTTGTGGTCTGGGACTGGCTCATAGGACTGTATAGAGACGTTAATCAGATTAGGGAGAAAGAGATGTGGCCATAGGAGGACTATATGCCCTGAACAGGTTGAGGGATGTTGTGGTTTAGAGTCCAGGGAGAACTGGCCCTGGTGTTGGTCCTCCTCCAATGTGATAACATTGTTGTCACTTGCAGCTCGCCCACCAATGCATGAAGGAGGTGCGTCGAGCTGCCTTGCAGGCCCAGAAAAACTGTAAGGAGACCTTACCTCGTGCTCGCCGCCTCACCAAGGAAATGCTTCTGTACTGGAAGAAGTATGAGAAGGTGGAGAAGGAACACCGCAAACGTGCAGAGAAGGAAGCCTTGGAGCAGCGGAAGTTGGATGAAGAAATGCGGGAGGTAGGGCAATAGCATGAAATTTTGAAAACCATAATTGCTGCAGCCATATTAAGAGATTGGTTAGCATTTCATAAGTTATAAATCTAACTAATGAAATGGTTGAAAACATATTTTAAGACATAACTTGATTTTAGTCCAGTAAATCAGTTCTGTTTTTATTCTTTTAGTAAGGCCCTCTCCCTGGCCTTCACCCCTCTTCTGTGCTCACTTCCTCCCTTCTTTTTTTTTTTTTTTTAATTTTATTTATTTTTGGCTGTGTTGGGTCTTCGTTGCTGAACGTGGCCTTTCTCTAGTTGCGGCAAGTGGGGGCCACTCTTCGTTGCGGTGCGTGGGCTTCTCATTGCAGTGGCTTCTCTTGTTGCAGAGCACGGGCTCTAGGCGTGCAAGCTTCAGTAGTTGTGACACACGGGCTTTGTTGCTCCGCGGCATGTGGGATGTTCCCAGACCAGGACTTGAACGTGTGTCCCCTGCGTTGGCAGGCGGATTCGTAACCACTGCGCCACCAGGGAAGTCCCCGTTTCCTCTATTCTTTGTAGCCTTATTCTTCTGAATATTTCTGGAGGACACCCTTCCCCAGCCTTCCCCCACAAAAAAAGAAAAGGAATGAAAAAAAAAGAAAACAGCTTAGAGCTTATCTGGGCTTGGTTCCAGATGCTGGCTGTAATTTCGATTTGTTGGAAGATGAGGGCTGGTTGCCAAATTTAGGGCCAGATAGGGACAATGGACAACTAGCTCAGTTTTCTGAGACACCTCCCCCCTCCCCACCTGCTGCCGCCTACTTTTCTGTTTTAACTTGCAGTCAGTTCTCTTGCTAAGCTTGATATCAGCTGAGAGTATTATTCAGGGAAGCAAGAGGAGAGATTAAGAGGACAGAGTTATTATGTTGCCATTGGTAAGCCCATTGGGATGAGTGGAAGGACAGTTGAGGTCTGGAGGAGGAAGGGAATCAGGATTGAATGTTTTCTTTCGGGTATAGGTAGTACTCCTGTCAAAGCAGAGCCGTGGAGACTCTTTGGAGTTCTCTTCCCTCCTGTCTCATGCCTTTGAGGGGGAATATGGATTTTGCCCAGTTCTCTTAAGTCCCTGGGTGACTTGTTTCTTTGCCTGGAAGATAAACATATTATTGAGTTAGTAAACTTTTGATGCTAATGGAAATATTTGCTCACTGAGTTTAGAGGCATTTGAGTTAGTCACAGATCTTGAAGTTTTGAAACTGACTTGGCTTATGATCTAGGTTTGTGAGACATTCTCTCAGTTATGTTGACAGCTAACTGATGAGGCTTTCATCTGTGATTATGTTGACTTATGTGTCTTTTTCTCTGAATTTTTGAATTAAGACATTTTTGATGTATCCTTGTTCCCTTAATTTGCCTTCTTCATTTAGGCACATAGTAGTTGACTTCCTTAAAGTTAAAGAAAATGTTACTTTTTATGGTTTAATTTAGAAAGGTTTTCTTTTAATTTTTGGCTGCACTGTGCCTCTTGCGGGGTCTTAGTTTCCCCACCAGGGAATGAACCCGTGCCCCCTGCAGTGGAAGCATGGAGTCTTAACCACTGGACCACCAGGGAAGTTCCTAGAAAGGTTTTCTTGACAGTACTTTAGCTTTAGAACATGAATATCTGTATCCTTTATGAAAATAAATCAGTTTTCTCTCAAACTCTCAGATTTTTTTTTTCTAATCTGAATTTGGCTAAAGTGTTATAAAACCTTAAGGAGAAAGTCTAGTTTTGCGTAGGATACTTTGGGACTTATGTCCTTCCTGGCCATGTTCCTTATTTTATTGTTGTTTTTCTCTTGTGGAGGTGGATCAAGGATAAATCAAGTATACTTCATATGAATTTTATTATAAAATAGTTCATGCAGAATAATGATTCTTTGATTTGGTATTTATTGTGTATGCTGTATTTCATATAATTCAGTCTTTTGAATCATTTGCTTACTCATTTTATTGTTTATCTTGAAGAATTATTTTTACTGACAATGATTATTTTTCTTACTAGGTTATTTCAGAGGCACTTTGAATTTAGCTTTCTCATATTTTAAAAAAAGGTATATGTGCTTGTGATTTTGTATTTGGTCTATATTCATGTTTTATAGCTATCATTATCACAGATGAACAGTAGGCTGTTTTGGGGAGCATTTTCTTTTTTCATGGGCTTCTTATTCTCATATACCTCCTTCACTGACTTTCAGAATAATTTATAGCTCTTCGTCATTTATTTTGCCTTTCGGTGTTAGAGAAGATTTTTGGACACATTTATGTTTTTAAAAATAATAAAGCTGTACACGTGTATTTATCACCCAAGTTATTAAGTAAAGCATGTTGTTTGAATTTAGTTGGTATCTCAGTGCCATTAAAGAAAAGTAATACAGTAAAGAAATAAGCATTTTAGACAGAAGCCTAGTGGAAAAAAGATTTTATTTTGTAAAGGAGAGCAAAACATAGGTTATTATTAGGCTATAAATGAAGATTATTCCTTGCGTTTAGTACCACTGACTTAGTTATAATAAAATTTGTTCATTAACAATTTTTACCTTTCTAAAGGTAAATACTTTGTAAAGGAATTGTTTGCAAACTATGTATGGTGAATTCTGTTGACTACCCTTGTATGTGATTGGTGATTTGACTCTTTTCACTTTCATCTTTTTTCCCCTTTAGGCCAAGAGGCAGCAGCGAAAACTGAACTTCCTCATCACCCAGACAGAGTTGTATGCCCATTTCATGAGTCGCAAACGAGACATGGGTCACGATGGGATCCAGGAAGAAATCTTAAGGAAACTGGAAGATAGTTCTACACAGAGACAAATTGACATTGGTGGAGGGGTGGTAGTTAACATCACACAGGAGGATTATGGTGAGTCCTGAATCAGGAATGGGAGGAAGGAGATACCCAAAATTTTTTCATATCTCAGGTTATACTCATTAATTCTTGCACGTTTTGTCTTGATCAATAGGTAATATTGATCAAAAGGGGGATTTATTTTATTGGAGTAGGGGAAGTGTGAATGTTTGTATAAAATAAGCATATAAAAAACTTTTATTAAAGAATTTGAAAAAGAAAGGGTGTGGTTATATGATCTTGCAAATTTGGGAATATTTTGTGTGTTGATTTGTTCGTAGAAATAAAAGATATTGTATCAGAAGAATTCAGTGAACATATCTAATTAGAGAAAATCATCTCTCACATAACAGGATTCTTGGTGATGTGAGTAAAGCATGAGAAGAGACTGTTTTGGTATTTTTGTGACCACACAGAGAGGGAGGAATTGGGGTAAAGTTTGAGAGGAAGTTCACAGAGAATAGTGGTCAAGATCATGTTGAGTAAGAATAAGAGAAAATGAGAGTGCTTCAGATTATGTTGGGATTTACACAGTCTCTGTTTCTTCTTTTGGAATCACCTGGTGTAAATATATTACAATTTTGAATCCTCATTGTCTTGCTTTATCCCGGCATCGGCATTGCTTCGTGCAAGAAACACAGGATTGGGAGACTGGGGCTCAGTCTCCTGGTGGCTTTTGTGAGGTGGCTTTGGCTCCGAGAGACCATGGCAGCCCTCTGCCTCCATTGCCACTTCCAAGTCCTTACCTCTGTCAAGTAATTTGAGCCTTTCTTCTCCCTCACCCTCTGTGAACTTAGGGATAAATAGAATGTGGGCGTCAGGGATCCACATATGCTAGTATAAATTGCATCCTTAAAGGAGATCAGTTAATGAGGTGTTATAATCTACACGTTTCCCTTTTCAGATAGTAACCATTTCAAAGCCCAGGCCCTGAAGAATGCTGAAAATGCTTACCATATTCATCAGGCGCGGGTGAGTCTTAAAAATGAAATGTTGGGCCCTGGAAATACAACTTTTTACTTAGGTGGTCTTCCTTTAATCTTAATCATATTTTCAGTTAAAAACATTAATGGATGTGTACATGTGTATGTGACTGCATTGGGGGTGTGTGTGTCTCTATTTACTTTAGAGTAATAGAGGAATACCTGAGGAAAGATGGGAAACGAGCATTCACTTGTCTGAGCTTTAAGAATGTGTTGATTGACGCTAAGACAGTTTGTCTATTTTTTTTCTTCTGTCCTTCCTGGTGATCATGGGTAATATAGAATGAAGTGGATCATGGTTGTTTAGTGAAAAAGTCCACACTGTTGCATGTTAAGAAAGTTATATCATGTATTAAAACTGCTAAGTTAGCACCTTCTTTTACTTTAGTAATAACTTGCTTGTTCATGATATAGTGACATTTAATGAAATCAGAAAGAAACTGCAGTTAGATCAAATTAAGTAAGGAAAATACAGTTTAATATACTGCATAGGAGCCCCTGTGTAACTTTGACAGGGTCCAAATCAAGGATAGAGACAAACTCAACCTATTCCTCACCAACCCCAACCAATCAAACAGGTTTTATATCAAATCTTAGTAAATTCATTGATGAAGCAAGTAATTGTGTAATATGGCTTACTGCCTGTCTATCAGAAATGTATTCTCAATATAATTGTTAAAATAATTTTAAAATATTAGTAATATACTTTACGCTTGACCCTTGAGTAACTCTGGGAGTTAGGGGTGCTGACCCACCCTGCAGTCAAAAATCTTTGTATAACTTTACAGTCAGCCCTCCATACCTATGGATCCACATCCACATATCCAACCAACCACAGGATCAAGTAGTACCCCTGCACATACTTAGTGAAAAAACTTCACGTATCAGTTGACCCACACAGTTCAAACCCATGTTGTTCAAGAGTCAAGTGTATTATGCTTACATGTAATATATTACATTATATTATCAGAAAGTTTGTTCGAACTAGCACAAGTTAGATATATTGGCATTATGAATTTTATTTGAATTTAATTATTTTCCTCTTATATATTTCTTCTAATATATTTTTATTTTCCAGACAAGGTCATTTGATGAAGATGCAAAAGAAAGTCGAGCAGCTGCCCTACGGGCAGCAAACAAGTCTGGCACTGGGTTTGGGGAGAGTTATAGCCTGGCAAACCCATCTATCCGGGCTGGTGAGGATATTCCACAGCCTACAATTTTTAATGGCAAATTAAAAGGTTATCAGCTGAAAGGCATGAATTGGTTGGCAAATCTCTATGAACAGGTAAATTTTAGAACTATTCATACCCACTCTGTTTTGTTATCTGTTTTCCTAAAGTCGTTGGTTCAGTGTATTGTGAAATGAGCACAAGATAATGTTTTAGATTTCATCCTTTTTAAAAAGCTTTATCGTTTGACAAGAATCAGAAAGATGTCTGTATATTTCTAACCTGGAGATTTTATTGGGGATTATTTGCATCATGTATAAAGTTTGTCTTAAGTAGTCTTAGTAATAAACCTGATTACTTGTACCTGGATTAGATTAGCTGAAAAACTGGCTTTGGCGTGTTTGTCTCATGATTCAGAGTTGTAGCTGTGGAACTGGCAAAAGGAATCATTACAGTAGTAATAGTGCTGAAGCTGGGTATCTCTAGTCACTTTCGTTTGAACAAGTCTGACATTTTGGGTAGTTCTTTTTGGCAGTAAGTTGAACCCTGTGTAATGCAATGTGAGAGGTGTTGACTATGTGTATTTTTTTTCCAGGGTATTAATGGCATTCTTGCCGATGAAATGGGACTTGGTAAGACAGTACAGAGCATTGCCCTCCTTGCCCATCTGGCTGAGGTGGGTAGATGCATGCAGTCTTTTCTTCTTCCTCTCTGTCCATCCTAGGGTCATTTTCTATTGAGAATCAGCCATTATCAAGCAGTACGCTAGACTCTGTAGCATACCAAGACAGTAGGACTTGCTCCTTGCCTTCAAGGCCTTTACAGGGTGGGTGATACAGTGTGGTGAAACATTCTGGTTTTCAAGAAGACTAGGACAGTTTCTAAGCATGTGTGTTTTCATTCCCCATCTCCCACTTCTGTAGAGAACCACCATTGTAGTGGCAAAAACATTGTAGTTAGTTAGATCAGAAGACCTGGTTTCACATCTCAGCTCTGTGCTTACTAGCAGTGTAAACTTGGACAATTCACTTAGCCTCTTTTGACCTGACTTCACTTTAACTCTGTGAGGTTTAGTTTCCACTTCTGCAAAGTGGGGATACTATCTGCCTTACAGGAAATTTGTGAGAATTAAATGAGAAGAAATGCGTGAAAGCATTTTGAAAAATGCAGAAAACTCTGTACCAATTAAATAATAGTAAAATAGTTGTGATCATCTAGTATAAGGAAAAAGCAACACATACAAGTCAGTATGTCATAAGTGCTTTGTGAATGATATAAACTAAGACCCGTAAGGGCGGGTGGGGAGTAATTGCTTGGTTTTTTTTTCCTCAAGGTGTGTGCGAGCAACTTCCTTGCCTGTGTTATTATTAACATAGAATATTATTTTTCTTAACATAGGATATTATCATTGAGTGTGCAGGTATGGGAGATACGAACCATTTCTCTTGTTGTAATGCATCTCCTATTCTTAAACTCCTCTTGTCGTTAATTATAATTTTGAATTAAATTTCTTCAGTTTTCCTGCAGTTGGCTGACCCAGTTTTTCTGTTTCAGAGAGAGAACATTTGGGGACCTTTCTTAATAATTTCACCTGCTTCTACACTTAACAATTGGCACCAGGAGTTTACTAGATTTGTTCCTAAATTTAAGGTAAAAATCAACAAAATTCTCTTGCTTTTTAAAATAAACTTTCTGACTCCTTTTTTGCTGCCTTACTTACTTAATTGCTCATAATAGCTTTTAATTTCTTGCATTTTTTTTCAAAATAACCTTGCATACATTTCCTATCAAAGTTACTGATGGGAGCAATAAAAGAGCATATTACATCCTTATGTTTTATGAGAAAGACAAAGTCCAGTTTGAGTGATTTGCTGCATTGACGACATGAATTGTAGCTCCTAGTTGTACTGCCATAATAGAAAATGTCTGCGTTGCTGGCTTAATATAGGTTTTGATAAATCAAGGTACATATACTGTAATTTATGGCATTGTTGTCCACACTCCTCCCCCTTCAAATTTATTCATAGATTATCTATTTTCTTGACACTCCAAAGCCAGCTCTTCAGTCTTGGTCCAGATTATAATGTCTAAGGTAGATAATGTGAGAGTTGCATTTAACTAATTCAGAGGAAAAGAATTGAGATTTAGGTAGGATGTGATCAGCAGGGAAATATGCTGCATCAAGTATGGACAAGATTTAAATAGGGATTTAATTATGCAAAGTTGTTGGGATGTAAGAAAGAATGGGTAGGATTTTTTATATTATTTGCAAGTAAAAAGAAGGAAATGAGTTAAATATTTGTTTTGTCCCTAAAGGAATATAATGATAATGAAGTTGCATGGTAAGGAGGATTTTTTGGAGATACGTATCAAGAGATATTGACATGATCTCTGATCTTGGGTCTCCATAATAATCATGGGTTCTATGCAATTTAAGAGGTCATGGGGGAGGTGTTTTTCTGGCTTATACTTTATAAGGAATAGGGACATGTCTGGGATATTCCACTTTGGGGCACCTTTGTGTCTGTGGCCCCACCTTTGCGGCTGAATTAATAGACTTAGGAACTGTTTACAAGGCACATTAGGTATATGGCTTTTAGCTTGGCTGACTCATTCTTAACTTTCTAAGGAGGTGAGATCGTTCTAAGGCAATTTATTGAATATTTTCTCTAGGGTTTTTTCACATTGAATAAGGAGCCCCTCATCTTTTTTCTGCTTTCTTGTTGTTGTTATTGTCGTTTAGTACATGTCAAACAATTAGGAGCTTGAAAAATTGTCTTAAAATTTTCTTCCAAACCACTAAAGTTTTCAATATTTCCTTCACTGGCCGATAGATGGCAATGTAGTACTACTTACGTCATTGGTACCTCTCCTTTGACTTTATACCCATGCCTGACACTGAGTTTTCATTTGCACGTGGAGTTTCCTTTTGAAGCTCTAGTCTAGGGGTCAGTAAAATATGGCCTGTGGGCCAATTGAAAGTGTACAATTCTGTAGTATTAAGTACATTTACAGTGTGGTACAATAATCACTGCTATCGTATTGCAGAATTTTATCATTATACCAAACAGAAATCTCCTTCCCATTAAGCAGTCACTCCCTATTTCACTTTCCCTCTTGTCCCTGGCTACCACAAATCTGCTTTATGTCTCTGTGGTTTGGTTATTGTGAATATTTTGTATACCTGGAATGTGGCCTTTTATGTCTGGCTGCTGCTTTTCACTTAGTAGGTTTTTCAAGGTTCATCATGTTGTAACATGTATCGGCACTTCATTCCTTTTATGACTGAATAATATTTCAGTCATAATATTATATTATGTCATATTCAGTCATAATATTATAACATATAATATTATAGTGAATAATATTTCATTATCTGGGTATACTGTATTTTGTTTATCCATTCATCTGTTGATGGGTATTTTGGTTGTTCCTTTTGGCTATTGTTAATAGTGCTGCTATAAACATTCATGTACAGGCTTTTGTTTGAACACCTGTCCTGTTTTCAGTTCTTTTGGGTATAGACCTAGGAGTGGAATTGCTAGGTCACTTTATATTTAACTTATAGAGGAATCCACCACGTGTTCTTTTGTGCAGCTTATGAGCTAAGAATAGTTTTTACTTTTTAAAATTGTTGATTAAAAAATATTTCGTAGCAAATGATATATGAAATTTAAATACATGTATATTGGAATACAGCCACACCTTTGATTATTTATTATTTATGGCTGCATTCACAGTACAACAGGCACAGTTGAGTAGTTGTGGCAGAGACTGTGTGGCCTACAAAACTAAAATTCTTACTATCTGGCCATTTATAGGAAAAGTTTAATGACCTCTGCTCTATTGATTCATTGTTTCTATTACCATTACTCCTTTGAATTGTCAGAAATGTGTTTGCTTCCCTGTAGAACATAGTTAGAAGTAGACTCTGCTCAGATTTATAATCTGGTTACATTCAAAAGATACTTAGATCTATGATGATAACATCAGAAAGTTCATTTTATTTGGCAGGTGTCTGAGTAACACTCATTTTATGGTTCTAGTATGATTACTGCCTCTGACCTCCTTTTCCTCATGAAGTAAGATTTACATTTTTTCTCTAGTTAATGTACCACTTTTCATTCCTGAAATTGGCTATTCTGTATGTTTTGTATTTCATTTATTTCTGCTCTTCTATTATTCTTGTCTACTTTTTTTGTAAACTTTTTTCTTTTTCTGTCATCTTGAGATGGAGCTTAGATTGTTGATTTTCAGCTTTTTCTAATGTATATTTAAGGGTATTGCTTTCTAAGCATGACTGTAGCCATCCAAAGGTTTGATGTGTCACATTTTCATTATCTTACAATGCAAAATACTGTCAGCTTCTACTGTAAGTTCTTATTTGATTCATGGGTTATTTAAAAGTGTTGTTTTTACTCTCTACACAAAGGATGGTTTTCTAGGTATCTTTTTGTTATTTATAGCTTAAATCCACTGATAAGAAAACATGCTTTTTATTATTTTAATCCTTTGAAATTTGTTGCTTTGTTTTCATAGCTCAGCATATGGTCAGTTTTTATAAATGTCCTGTGTGTGTTTGAAAATAATAGTTATTCTGTACTTGTTGAATACAGTGTTGTATATATGTTGATTAGGTCAAGTTTGTTAACTTGTTCAGCTCTTTTTTATCTTTACTGATTTTTTTGTCTGCCTCTCCTATTACTGACTGAAAGAGGTGTGTTAATATTTGCAACAATTATGGATTTATCCATTCTGTTTTCTTTTGTTTTTGCTTTGAGGCTGTGAGATGTATACAAATTTATAATTTTATCTTCCTGGTGAATGAACCTTTTATTACTATGAAATTCCTCCTTTAAGACTTTTGCCTTAAAGTCTATTTTCTCTGATATTAAATAGCTTTCTTTTGGCTAGTATTTGCATGGTATCTTTTTCGTCTTTTTACTTTTAACCATTCTATAGCCTTACATTTAAGGTGTATTTCGTGCCTTTTATTTGGAATATCTGTGCTTACTTTTAATGTAATTATTGATATATTGTGTTTAAAACTGCTGCCTTGCTCTTTGCTTTCTACTTCTTTTTTTAAATAGGGTTGTTATTGTGTTTATGGTTTTTAGTTTTAAAATATTTATTTATTTATTTGATAGTGCCAGGTCTTTAGTTGCGGCTCACCAGCTCCTTAGTTGCGGCATGCATTTGGGATCTCTTTCCCCAACCAGAGATCAAACCCGGGCCCCCTGCATTGGGAGTGCAGTCTTAACCACTGTGCCACCAGGGAAGTCCCTGCTTTCTGCTTCTTTCACCTGTTCAGCTTTACTTTTTTTTCCTTTTGAATCCTTTTGGATTGATTAGATTTTATCATTCCTTTTTTTTTCCTCTCCCTTTTAAACTTGCTAATTATATATTCATTCTGTTATTCAGTAGATACCCAGGAGAATACCACATGCACCCTTAACTTTTTCAAAAGTAATATAAATTAGTACTGTTAATACTTTCCAGACAGTACAAAGACCTTAGTAGAGTACTGTAACTACATCCGCCTTCTCTAGACTTACATGCTGTTGTTTTTGTATATATTTTATATTTTAAACCCCAGAAGACATTATTATTTATACATTTAAAACTTACTTAGATTTATTCATATTACTTACATATTCATTGCTCATTGATCTTCATTCCTCCTTGCATATTTGTGCTTTCATTTGGCTGACATTTTTCAAAAGAACAAAGGACATCAAGCTACGGATTCTAGAAGCACTTTGAGCCCCATAACAATAAAAAAAATGAAAGTCACACTTAGAAACATCACAGAAAAGTGCTGAATTTTGCATTCTTTTGTTTCTCCATGCTTTAGTCTGGATATTTCCTTCTGACCTCTCTTCAAGTTCACTAATCAGCTCTTCAGCTGATTCTATCTGCTGTTAAACTCGTCACTGAATTCTTTTTTTTGTTTTTAATTTTAAAATAAATTTTTGTACTTTAAAGATGTTCTGTGTTTTCCAGTTCTACTTCTTATGGTTGTTTTTCTGTATGTTATGTGTCTTCCCCGCCCCACCCCCGGCTACTTTTTTTTTTTTTTAATTTGTTTTATTTATTTATTTTTGGCTGCGTTGGGTCTTCATTGCTGCATGCAGGCTCTCTCTAGTTGTGGCGAACAGGGGCTATTCTTTGTGGCGGTGTGTGGGCTTCTCATTGCAGTGGATTCTCCTGTTGCCGAGCACAGGCTCTAGGCACATGGGCCTCAGTAGTTGTGGCACGCGGGCTCTAGAGCGCAGGCTCGGCAGTTGTGGTGCATGGGCTTAGTTGCTCTGCAGCATGTGAGATCCTCCCAGACCAGAGCTCGAACCCGTGTCCCCTGCATTGGCAGGTGGATTCTTAGCCACTGCACCACCAGGGAAGCCCTCGTCATTGAATTCTTAATTTTAATTATATTTTTTCAGTTCTAAAAATTCTCTTTGATTCTTTTATAGTTTCTAGTATATCACTGAAATTCTCAATCTTTTAATTCAATGAACAAACTTGCTTTTTTTTTTTTTTGGCAGCATTGGGTCTTCATTGCTGCACGCAGGCTCTCTCTAGTTGTGGCAAGTGGGGGCTACTCTTCATTGCGGTGCATGAGCTTCTCATTGGGTGGCTTCTTTTGCTGTGGAGCACAGGCTCTAGGCACGCAGGCTCAGCAATTGTGGCTCGCGGGCTCTAGAGCGCAGGCTCAGTAGTTGTGGCGCACGGGTTTAGTTGCTCTGCGGCATGTGGGATCTTCCCAGATCAGGGCTCAAACCCGTGTCCCCTGCACTGGCAGGCAGATTCTTAACCATCGTGCCACCAGGGAAGCCCAAAACTAGCATTTTTTTAAAAGTTTGTTTCTAAAATTTTTGTTATCTAGATCTCCTGTGAGTTTGTTTCTTTTATGTATATTTCATGTTGGTTTTCAGTTATGTGGTCTAGTCTTTCCATATCTGATTTTTTTGTTTTGTTTTGTTTTTGTTTTAATGCCAGACATTGTATAGGAAAAATTGTAGAGATAATTGTGGGCTCTGGATACTGTTTTCTTCTTCCTGAGAGAGGATTAATGTGTGTTTGGGGTTTTGTTGTGGATTTTTTTGCCTATAGTAATTTTTTTTCTGGGGCAATAATAATCCAAAGCCCCCTTAATCTAGTCAGGAATTGAGATGATTTGAAACCAGGATTCAGTACCTGATAAAGCAAGTGTATGTATAGTTTACCTTTACTACAGGTGTGTATCTATCTTTTTTTTTTTTTTTTTTTTTTGTGGTACATGGGCCTCTCGCTGTTGTGGCCTCTCCCATTGTGGAGCACAGGCTCCGGACGCGCAGGCTCAGCGGCCATGGCTCACGGGCCCAGCCGCTTAGTGGCATGTGGGATCTTCCCAGACCGGGGCACGAACCTGCGTCCCCTGCATTGGCAGGCGGACTCTCAACCACTGTGCCACCAGGGAACCCTGTGTATCTATCTTTTGATTCCCAACTTAAGGCCAGGGAGGTGGGTGGTTATCAGAATCCCTCCTCCTTGAACTACAGTTTTTGTTTTGTGGTCCTGTGTCTCTTTAAAAAAAAACAAAAAAAACAAAAACAAAAAACAACTTTTCAGTTTCTCAGCCTCAACTAGAACTTTTGGGAAGGATCAGCACCCACAGGGGGAACATGTTCCAGATGCCAGGCTTTCCTCTCTTTTCTAGATCTGGGCTGTATAATTCTCCACTGACTCAGTAGCTCTCTGAAGCCTTCAAACAAATGTTTTGTATCTGTGTTTTAACTTGGTCAGTAGGAGGAGTGCTAGTCCAGCACCTAGTGCGGCAGTGACAGAAGAGGAACTCTTATATTCATTCTATTAGGTTTTTAAAAAATCATTCTGAATAACGTATTTGTGATGATACTTTTAAGATTATCACTAGGAAATAATCTGTATATTGGTCCTTTTTCCAGGTGCTACCATATTGGGGAAATCCTCATGATAGAAAAGTTATCAGGAGGTTCTGGAGTCAGGTAACTTTCAGCTTACTGTACACGCATGCACACACACATATACATGTTCACACATATGTGCAGTCATTATTTCTCCAGTTGATTTGAATAATTTCACTTACATAAAATCTTCTTATATGTTTCTGGACACTAGGCAAGTGTACTTTTTTTCTTTTACAATGCTTTTCCTGTTATAGACAATCAGCTGGACTTGAAGTCCAGGATTAAGTAAGAACTTTTTTCTTTAATAAGCTGAAGACTAGTTTTTAACAAGGTTTGTGGTTAAGGTAACTACCTTAAAAACAGTCATGCTTTTAATTCACTGCACATCTCCTACATTGGAGAAGTATATCTTTAGAGCTATCTTAAACTTCTTGGCCTTAGAAAATGAATTCCATTCCTCATTGTCTTATTATGACTTGTTAGGTATCTCTTTTCACCCTTGCCCTCTTATGTTTGCAGAAGACCCTCTACACTCAGGATGCCCCCTTCCATGTGGTTATCACCAGTTACCAGCTGGTGGTGCAGGATGTAAAGTATTTCCAGCGAGTCAAGTGGCAGTACATGGTATTGGATGAGGCTCAGGCGCTCAAGAGTAGTTCCAGGTAACATGAGTAGTAGAAATAAAGCCTGTGGACTGAGGATATATAGATATGTGTGTCTCATATACACACACATGTGAATGAAGATCAGAGAGATTTGAAAACATGGTATATGGCTTATATATGGTCTTATGGTCTCTGCATAAGCCATATATCTGACCAGAAGGCATAAATTCTCTTTTGCATTTTCATGGAATATACATATTAATGTTTAGAGTATAAAGATTTTCCTCAGCTTTTTTTCTCCCTATTCAATAATTATGGCATTTTAACCGATTTTTGTTCTTCAAGGAAATTTTCTGTGGAGGAAGGGGTGTCCGCTCATTGCTTCAGGGCTTATTTTAGACAGGAGGTCTTAGTAGGAAGTAGAATGTTACATTAGGTGGATTGTAGCTTCTACTGTTTTATGAAGGTTATCCTAGTCCCTGAATGGTTATTAGACGCCCAAGAATCCTTTTATTGGAAGTTACATGTTTAAAATGTTCTAATACCTTTAAGTTCCCAAAATGAATAGTAAATGAGTGGTTGACTAGAAAGTGTTACTCAGTGGTATTAGACCTTGGGTTTGATGGATTTTTATTAACTCTTGGTGAGCCCATAGGGCTTTCTTAGAAGTCCACGTTAACTGGCAGGATGGTATTTTCCATGGAACTTTCCATCCTCTAAAGAGCATTATTTCATATTTTACTCTTTTGAAGTAGGGCATGCTTGTGGCCAGGAGCAGTAGACTCACATTGCATTTTCTTCTCACACCCTTTCTCTTTCTCCATTGCTCCCTCCAAACTCACACTGGAAGCGCATAGAGTAATAATTTTAAAACCTACTACTGTAGATAATACTTTATAATTATATGGTCTGTATCAACAAAACTGACCAAAGGTAGTAGAGGACTTTTATCAAGCCAGAAAGGATCCTACTCTGCTATTCGAGGGCTTTTTTTAATGTATACCCTAATACCACGTTTTCAGTATAGAGTCAGTTCCTTTGAAATTTCCTGTCGTCAGCTTTGTTGAGTAATATTTTTCAATTGTGTTCATGGTAGAGTATTGATACTTGATTTTGAGTGTTTGTTATTTTTTTGAAAAGCATTTTTAGAAATAAGGGGTCTCAATAGGGTGAATATTTACTGCTAACTTGGAATTTGTAATTCATCTTACTGGACAGTGTTCGTTGGAAGATACTCTTGCAGTTTCAGTGTCGGAATCGGCTTTTGCTAACTGGGACCCCCATTCAGAACACCATGGCAGAGGTAGGCACTAGTAAAGACCTCAGTTTTATGTCTGCATTAAACAGAGTGGCTCCAACACAGAATAAAATTCTTTACCCATGCCTACCTGGAGTGTTACGGCTTTGTATAAATTACAGTCCCCACATAAAAGGAAGAATTTGACCATGGCTTGCCCTAAGTGGTTTTTTTGGGGGGGGCATCATTACTATTTTCTTATTCTCTGGCAAAAGGCAAATAAATTTCTTTATTCCTTTGTTTCTTATATAATAAATCATAATCACATTAAGAATGCTACTCATCTAATGCAGAGATATTTTTATACTAGAATAAAAAGGTAATATTCTTTGACACTGAGAGGAGCTAAAATTCTTTCTTTGGGGAAGATAATTTTATCTTCTAGAATAGGGGTCAGAAAACTTTCTGTAAAGAGCCAGATAATAAATATTTAGACTTTCTAGGCCATATAGTCACTGCACAGCTACTCAACCTTCTATTGTAATGTGAAAGCAGCTATATATATATATATAGATATAAATGAATAGGTGTGACTGTGTTCCAATAAAGCTTGATTTACAAAAATAGATGGCAGACCAGACTTGGCACCACAAGGCGTAATTTGCTGACCCCTGATCTAGAGTTATTATTAGCAAGTTATGCTGCCTCAGACTGTGTTCAGTTGTGGAATGGATCTTTATACAAGATCTTTTAAACTATCTCACTGCACAAGCTGAGCAGGACTTGCGCTTTCAGACTTTCAGTGGGAAATTAATTGAAAAATAGTTTTTTGCTATAGTACCTTATAGAATTAGAGTTGGTTGATGAGGCAGTGTGCTTACACACTCATTCTCTCTCACTTACTCACACATACACATGCTCCTAGACACAGATACACAGACCTGCAACTTCACTCTTTCTCTCTCCAAACTCTCATCATGTCTTCACATACTGTCGTTTTGTTGCTCTATAGTTATTTTGCTTTTTGTTTGTTTCCAGCTCTGGGCTCTGCTGCATTTCATTATGCCAACATTATTTGATTCACATGAGGAATTTAATGAATGGTTTTCCAAGGACATTGAGAGCCACGCTGAAAACAAATCTGCCATAGATGAGAGTGAGTATTTTTATGAACATTCATTCTTTCTACCTATTAGTGTAGGCAACTACATAATTCTGTATTTTCTTGTATATGAAGAATTTTTCTTCTGGTATGCATAGAAGGATCTGAGAGAAAAGTTTTTTCTCTTTTAAAATAATTATGTGCTTTGTACATATTTAAAAGAGTCCAAAAAGGACTAACTCAAGTGATGCTCCTGTAGTGTTGACTGATCAAGGCAGAACAGGCAAAATTCACATTTTGGATTACGAAATCCTCATTTTCCACGTAGATCCTGAAAAATTTTATATTCTTTGTGGAATGGGGTAAGGCTTTTTGCCTGTGATAAAACCAGAAAATATTAGAAGGATAATTTTTGTTATTTTCTCTATATATTAGGATTTGTTTCTTCTGTAAACATTTTTTAACCTTGTTTATCAATTTCTTTTTACCTCTTGACTAATATTTTAAGAGAGTTATGAGGTATTATTACATAACATGAAGTGCCACCTACTAACTATTAGAAAAGTCTTTAAGTAATTTCTTATACTACATGTTGTTAATTTGCTGATATACATTGAAAAAATGACTTTTGGGGAACACTGGGAGTCCCAGATAGCTTGCATTAGACCTGTCTGAGAACCCTATTATTGATAGAATGTTCCTAAAACACTGTAAAGGTGAATTCTAATAAAAACAAAGCCATCCTTACTGGTTTGAGTAAATGAGAGCAAAATGCATTTGCACAATTGACTCCAGGAAGACGTTGTGGAAAGTTCAGATCCCTTGGCTTCCTCCTTGCGATTGTTTGTCTTCTTGTAGAAAATCATTGAGCCAAAAGGTGTTAGAATGGTTTAGTGAAGGGTGGTCATGATATTTCTTTTGTTTGTGTTAAATTGATATAATGTATTATTTGTCGGTGGGGCTCCTGGCATTTCAGATCAACTCTCTCGCTTACACATGATCTTGAAGCCATTTATGCTGAGGAGAATCAAGAAAGATGTGGAAAATGAATTGTCTGACAAGGTAAGGAAAGAAGACCTTGTGAGTTTATGCCTTAATAGGCACCAACCTAGGGTTCCAGGGTGAAAAGAAATTCCTTGGTAAATGTTTAGTTGAAGGGTAATTAGTTTGATTGATAGGAGACCTTTAAACTTGAGAGGGTCAAAGAAGACTTAAAATGAGTCAAATAATGAAGGCAAGTAATAGTTTTTTTCTTCTTCTTGTTTTATACTTTTTATTACAGAGAGTTTGAAACATTACAAAAGTAGAAAAAAGAGTATAATGAACTCCATATAGTTTAAATGATCAACTCATGACAATTTTTCACCCCTCTGCATTATTCTGAAGCAGATCCCAGTTGTCTTTTGTTTCATTTATAAATATTTTCATGGGTGTCTCTAAAAGATTTGGTGTTTTTTACAATACATATTCACATATCATTATCACCTCTACTAAAAAAGGCAGTTATTTCATTGTAGTATCACATACCCAGTCAGTGCTCAGATATTCCCAGTTGTCTTTGTGTATGCTTTTTTCTTTCTCTCTCTTTGAAAAAGTATTCAGCTTTTGAAACCAGAATCCAAGCAAGGTCCACACATAGTATTTGGGTGCTATGTCTTTTAAGCATCTTTTAGTCCCACCCTACTTTTTCTCCCCTTGCAATTCTTTGTTGAAGAAACCGAGTTGTTTGTCCTGTAGAGTTTTCCCACATACTGGATTTTGCTGGTTGCATCATTGTGGTGTTGTCTAACATGTTCCTCTGTCTCCTGTATTTCTGCAGACTGAGAGATAGATTTAGAAGTTTAATGTGTTTTGGGTTGTAATATTTTTTCTCATAAAAAGTCAGTAATTTTGGTTTATAAATAATGTTTTTTTGGATCTTACCAGACTTCTGTAGTTTTCTATTATCTCTTGTGAATCCTCCCCATATTTTCCTTCCTTCTTTTTTCACCCAGTTCCCAGTCCTTTGGGGTATTTTCCCATCTCCCATAGATTGCACCTGTTCCTCACAGTTCTGCTGTCTATATAAAAAGCATCTTTCCAAGTTCTTGATAATATCAGGTGATTCTCTCTGTCACTGCCAGAAGGCTGGATCATTTTGAAATTAGTAACTCTCTTACAAGATTGTGGTGGAGATGTACACCTTCAAAGAGAGGAATAAAAAAATATATTAAAAAAATAAAAAAAAAGGAATAGAAGTGTACCTTTGTTTTATTCCTTTTAAAAAAATCTTTATGGCTGCTTTGTGAAACTGGCTGATTTTAACTGAATAGTAGTTCACACAGATGTGTACCTGATAGAAAGCACTTTATAAAAAAATGGATCCTTGAGGCCTTTATATCAGAAACAGCTTAAAAACAATAGCAGTATCATAATGTCTGTTATTTAGTGGTCATTAGGGAGGTGATCAAAAGACGTATGGTTCTTAACCACTGTGCAGAGTATAAATTTCTTAAACATCAGTAATGTTTCTAATCTGTTATTAAATAGTATATTATTTATAATACAATAAATAATAGTATTCATAGTATAGTTCAATAGTATTTATAGTATAGTTCAGTAGTATAGTTCAGTAGTATTATTGAACTCTTACTGTCTGCCAGCAACTGGTCCGTAGAGATGCAGCTTCCAGGTTCTATTCAGATTTCCAAGGGGGATGAATACATAAATAGCTAGTACTGTATCGTAAGATATGCAATGATTATCTATGTGAAATATAATGGGAACATAGATAAGGGAGTAGTTCTATTAGGGCAGGTTAGAGAAGGTATCAAAGCAGAGATGACATGTGAGCTAGATCTGGAATAATGAGTTGGCATTTACTAGGAAAATATGGTAGGAAGGGGTGCTAAGCAACAAGAGTGAACAAAGGTAGAACAATATTCAAATAGGCAGCATGTTTGGCAAACATTATTCAGACTGTTGTAGCTAATATATATAGGAGGACTTGATGAGATTGGGATAATATGGTGAGTTAGATTATGGGAGGCCTCTGCCTACAGGAGAATTTTTAATATTTTACTATAGGCAGTAACTTACATTGAAGGTTTTTCAGCAGTTGAGTACCTTATAAGATTTGTATGGAAAGTTTCTTGGAACCAGGAGAGACTAGAGGCAGGAAGCTCCCACAGTAATAGTATAGATTAGATATGATGAGCTCCTGTATTAAAGCAATGGGAATGGTCAGAAAAGGTGGTTAGAGGTAGATTTCCAGGTTGAGTTGAGGGACTTAGGAAATGATAGAACATGGGGTATGAGAGAGAAAAAATCAGAGGTGACTGAAGTTTCTGTTTGGGCAACTGAGTGATAATGCTGTTAATAAATTAAGTAAATTGTGAAAGAGAATTTTTTTCTGATATGTCACAAATGCAATTGCTGCAGACTCTGAGTGATACTATTATGGTAGGTAGTTGGAAATATTGGGCTGGGGATGTTGGGAAATATATTTTTGCAAGTCACTGTGATGGACGGTAGTTGGGGTTATTAGAAATGGAAGAGGTCGCCCAGGGACAGAGTGTAGAGTGAGTGACAAGGGAAGAGGGTCAAAGAAGGCACATTTTTCTGGATAATTAGCCATATCACAGGTTTATAGAGATACTGAGTTTCTAGAAATATGTATATTGTTTTTTCCAATCATAATCTGCCTTGCATGAGTTTCCAACTTTATGCTGATACTGCGTTTTCTTACAAACTCTTCTCAAAATATAAATGTCCTTATTGATTTTTAGATTGAGATTCTAATGTATTGCCAACTGACCAGCCGACAGAAGCTGCTATATCAGGCACTAAAGAACAAAATTTCCATTGAGGATTTATTGCAGTCTTCTATGGGCTCTACCCAGCAAGCACAGACAACCACCAGCAGCCTCATGAATCTGGTCATGCAGTTTAGGAAGGTAAGAGCTTATGTCAGCTGCCTTGGAGTTGTCTTTATTATTAACCCACTTCAAGAAAAAAGGCTCTATCTTGCCTTGATGCCAAATAAACAAAGGCAGTTAAAAAAGGATGAAAATGGGAAAGTATATATTCATAAAGGTAAACATGTAGGGTTTGGGATTCCTCCATCGTTTCATAGAGTGATGTCTGCACATGACAATACTGTCTTATCATTTCCTTTCCTGTTAGGTGTGTAATCACCCAGAGTTATTTGAGCGACAAGAAACTTGGTCTCCATTTCATATTTCCCTAAAGCCATACCAGATTTCAAAGTTTATCTACCGTCATGGACAGATCAGGGTCTTCAACCATTCACGAGACAGGTGAGCAAATATTAATATCTGTTTGCTCTAAGAGTGTTTTTGTGTAATTTGGGGTTTTGTGGCTTAGATAAATTTAATTGAGAGTGAGTTTCACAACGAGGTATTTAAGCAATGGGTGGACCACTATTTGTTGAGGGATCTTGTAATAGGATCTGTGCACTATCAGGAATTTAACTGGCACTTCCAGTTGCCTTTCTGAGTGAGGAATGTGTACCTGTGTACAAATATGTACTTGTACCAAGAGAGATCAGCAAATGTCTCTGCCTCAGTACTGAAATGGCTTTGTGATGGTTTATACACTGGGAATAGCACTTGTGGAAGAACTGATTGGATTTCAAATTAATCAAATTTATCTTCTTCCCAGAATCAGCAGTCACAGATTTGGTAAAAGTGAAGTGATTGTTAATGGTAATATGCTAGAAACCATTTCCATTCAGAAAATGGCTGTGTATGTACATTCTGCACCTCCAAGTGAGGGTGGCCCTGGCTTCTGGATTTTTAAACAAGCTCCCAAAGGATTCTTGTGCACACCTGCACTTGAGAACCATAGATTTAGAACGCTCCTTCTGTAGAGAGACAATATAAACAGTACTTTCAAAATAATCATCAACAACATCTAGCCTGATATTATTGAAATTGAGACACATTTCTTGGGTTTCATTTTAGGAATTCTTTGTCTGTGATAGCTTCAGGCGAGTACTTAACTAGATGGGCAGGGGGAAACAACCAGAGTTGTAGTGCTTTTTGTTTAATATAGTATATAGCAACTTGCAGTGCTAGAATTGTGCTTCTCTGAAATAAAATGAGACCACTTTGAACTTGTATTATAATCTACTACCTTTATTAAGTACTTAGTACTTTCTGACATATATGTTATGATTTTGTCTGGCAACAAACTTCTCAGAAGTAGAAACAGTTTCAAACCTTAAATGATTCTTTTAGTTTGGAACCTCCAGTTTAGTTAAGTTCCTGATATTTATATTTGGGTTTGGATTTATTTTATTTACTTACTTTACAGGTGGTTAAGGGTTCTTCTTTCTCCATTTGCACCGGACTATGTCCAGCAGTCTCTGTTTCACAGAAAAGGTAGGTGTTTTGATATTTGAGAAGGGAAGAATGCCAAGGATTTATCAGGATGCTCTTTGTTTTGCTAAGTTGGAACTAGTAGTGGCTTTGCGTGAATTCTAGGCCTTTATTTATAAAGTCTTGATAAGATTTAAGTAAATTAGTTGTCTTCATCTATAGATGCTAGGCTTTTTGGCTATAACAGGAAGCAATAAAAATTTTTTTTGGATTAATTGTTTTCCATTTTGATTGACCTTCCATCTTTATTTTATACCTGCCTCTTAAGAATTTTTTACACCCTCTGAATAGAGGTGTGATAGAGACAATGCAGGACTCTTGTTAGTGTGGGACTCTTAGGTCCCTCCTCCTTAGTTTAAGGAAAGGAAGCTGCTCGACTTTGAGCATTGTCCAAAGTATTAAGGCAGAGGTTCAGAAACACCTCTGTGTTTTCCTTTTCTTTTTTTTTTTCCTGGCACGATAAAAAGAGGAAGGCAGTTAGCCAAGAATCCAAAACCCCAGAGGTAACTGATGAGCCAACTCCACTCTGGCCCATATATGCCATATCTCATAGGTCTGCGTCTTCTACTTATGATCGTAGTACAAAAATATGACATACTGTCTAATATCAAAGTGGCTGTATTGGAACCTTTAAAATAGTTTTTGATTCTTAAGTCAAAATTCAGCAGTTCAGCAGGCTTTAGTTGAGTATTGCCTCTTGGTTTTCTGTTGGGTTTAACTTTGTCCTTTGATATTCCAGGTGTTAATGAAGAAAGCTGTTTCTCTTTCCTTCGCTTTATTGATGTATCTCCAGCTGAAATGGCAAACCTCATGCTTCAGGGACTTTTGGCCAGGTGAGAAGTTTGCTCATTGTTTGAGAGAGCAGTTGGGAATAATCAGGGGCGAAGGTCGAATACTGTGAAATTAAATATTTACTATTATATCATCTTACAGAGCCTCTCATTCTTTTTGTATTGTTAAGAATTAAAATTTTTATAAGGAAATCATACTTTTGATCCTTTAATAATTGCATGATGCTTCGTGATATACCTTAAATAAAAACTATTTAGGCTCTTCTCCCAAATGCTACCAGAAGGTCTTCAATTCTTCTTAATTTCTAGGTAGACTACTTTGTTTTATTTGTTTCTACAGGGCAAATGATGACTGATGATTCCTTTAGTTAGTAGTGATTGCAGCATAGCCTGCCTTACGTATTCAGGGAAGCTTAGTTCTCTTTTCTTATTCTTTGGAATAATGGCTGTTACTTAATTTATTACTTTGTATTTGTGTAAAAAATAGTGACCTCATTAGGAGAGGCTATCTCCTTAGTATAAGGATGTTTTTATTACAGTTTTTGTGATAGAGTTGAATATTCCTTAATTCTGAGAGGAGCTTTACAGAGGATTTTCATTTTCATAGTAGCACACCAATTCATGCCAAAGATAGAATTTATAGAACAAAAGTATGAAATGGCTTTATCTGAAAGTAGGAAAGAGCTGTGTCTAAAATGTTCAAGATTTACAAAAGAGACATGTTAATGAGAGACAAGGTTCCTCACTGCTATGAACTACCCTCAGCCCTCCATGGAGCACTGAATAAGCATGTCTGCTGTGGTTTGTTTCAGATGGTTAGCTCTTTTCCTGTCTCTGAAAGCCTCCTACAGGCTCCATCAGCTGCGCTCCTGGGGAGAGCCAGAAGGGGAGAGCCAGCAGAAATATCTGAGAAACAAGGATTTCCTTCTTGGGGTTAATTTTCCACTCTCCTTTCCCAACCTTTCCAGCTGCCCTTTGTTAAAGGTAAGCAATTGTTTCAGCATCAGTTATCTGTTTAGTACTCCCTTCCCTTTTCTTTGAATCAATAAAAGTAATAAAGTAAATGAAGACCTGAGGGAGTCAGAAAGTTCCCAGAGAAGTGGGAGCAGTGTAGTATTATAGCTTATTACATATCACTTAATAGACATTTTATGTGTGTGTGTGTGTGTGTGTGTGTGTGTGTGTGTATATATATATTTAATATATGTTTTGTATATAACTTTACTGTGAAGTACACAGATCTTAAGTGTACAACTCTTTGAATTTATACATGTGTATACACTTGTGTAACAACTGCCTAGATGAAGGTATAGAATACTTCCAGCACCCAGAAGTCTCCCTCATACTTCTTCCCATTTGAAACCTCTAGTTCAGAACAAATCAACAAATAAAGGTAATCACTATTCTACTGCTATCATCCCAGATTATTTTACCCTGTTTTTGAACTTAATGTAAATGGAATGATCCAGTGTGTACTCTTTTGTGTCTGGCTCCTTTCCCTCAATTATTATGTCTGTAAGATTCATCCATGTTGCACTGTAGCATTCTTTTTTAATGCTATGAAGTGTTCCATTGTCTGTTTCTAATCACAATTTATTATTGTACTGTTTTTATTTATTTATTTATTTGGCTGCATCAGGTGTTAGTTGCGGCCTGCAACTAAATGGGATTGCTGTATCATCACGTATACGTATGTTTAGATTTAGTTCCCACTGCCAAACATTTTTCCAAAATGGTTTTTCAAAGTTAAACTCCCACCAGCAATGTGAGAGATTTATTCTTGTAAATCTTGCCTACCCCTGGTATTGTTGGCCCATTTATTTTGAATTTGTGGTTTTCAGTTGCATTTCCATGGAAAGTAATGATGCTGAGCACTTTTTCATATAACTGTTTGCCGTTGTATAGTAGGTAAGGGAAAAAGGGATAGGAAATAAGTGATAGGTGATAGGTGCAGATTCAGATCATGTGAGGCCTCATAAGTTAATGCTAAGGATTTGGGTTTTATTCTGAATGAAATGGGTGTAACACTGGAGAGTTTTAGTAAGAGACTTGTATGTTTATATGTTGTAGTTCTTCAACTAGATTAAAAGTTTAAAAGGTAGAACTTTTTCTTTGTATCCTCTAGAAAATTTAATGTGTCATCAGTCATACAGCTATCGAATGTAGGATGTTCTTTGGCTGCATCTGGTTATTTGCCCCCTGTATACTGGAGAACCCGTATGATTTCCTTTTCTTCTGTTTTCCCAGTTGGTTTCTCAAGCATTGCTCCATATACTTTTTTGGACTCTGAAGATAAGATCGTTAATGCAGAAGGAGAATAGAATTGGGTTCCAGCCTGTTTGGAATAATATAGTCAGTTGTGGCAAGGTGACTTCCTACTAGTGAATACTGATATGTCTAATGAAGAGTTGCTTAACCTCTGTAGACCAATTTCCTTACATTTGGTACTCTATATTACTACAGTTAAAATTTTTTTACTAGTTTTATTTTTGGTACAGAGCGCACCATTCTCCCAGGGGTTTTTTATGCTCTATTATGTAGATACCTGCATCTTACTTAACACTGAAAGATATGCATCACTTATTTGTAGTCTTCTGCTTTATGAAAATACAGTAGTATGTTCAGATCACCTGTTCAGTGAGGTCCTTATATCAGTTAATTTCCTGAGAAATTTAGATGTGGGCAATATGCTTTATGTGAAACTGGTTTTTCCAAAGTTAGATTCACTTCCATGTCCTCTTCTTTACTTTTATTTTGTGTTAGATAGACCTTTGCTCTTGTAGTGGCTTAGAATGTACACTGAGTTACTGAGCCACAGGTAGCTGAAAGCTAATCATGTATGTGTAGAGATACTGTTCTGCTTTTGGTCTCACCATCCTTATCTCCAAAATACATATATTGAAATACCAGTGTATCTTGCCAGAGTTGGTTGGTATATCTGTTCTAAGAAATATTTGCTTTCAACTAAGCAGAATAATCTTTACATGATATCTAGCCTTAAAGGTGAGACTGGGTTCTGAATGAAGAATCATTTTGTTGAAGCTCCATGTGTAACAATAAAAATATAATAAAGCCCATTATATCTGTGGCTTTTGAAGTCTGACCATGACTCACAAGAATATTTTACACCACCTGTAGTTATGTAGATATATCAGATATTACATACATATATAAATATTACACATCCATAAATTTTTAAGACAAAATATTCACAAAACAGTATTTACCCTCCTTCAGTGCACAGAGTTTTTTCCTTTTGTTTTTCTTAATGTTAGTTTGGAAGCTACTAAAAAATGATTTCATGACCCTACTACTCACAGTTTGAAAAATACAGCATTCAGTGACTGCATGATATTAGAATAGCAAGGGGACTAGGTAAAGAAAGTCACCATATAGAAAGATTCTGGATCATTCTTTTTAATAGTAAGAAAGGAAAGAAACTGACATTTTGGGACTTAAGGAAGGTCTCACTTTCTGAATATGAAAGAGACCACCAGAAGTCACTCTGAGATCAATATGCACATTTCATTGCAGAGTTACCCTGACATGTAGTTAGTGATCAAGGTCCATCTCTGTCTTAGTATATTTTGGCATGTACCTGTTATATCCCTCCTATTCAGAGATAATATAAATAAAGTTAAGTAATTTTGAAAAAACCCAATTCAGACTTGAGCAAAGTAGTTTATTATGAGAACTGTCCCCCAAGAATGGCTTTGTTAGAATATGCCTTTTACCACTATTGTACTGTTTCTCACACTGATTTCTCCAAACAGTCTTTCTTTCTCTCTTCCTCCCTCCCTTCCTTCCATTTATGGCTGCGTTGGGTCTTCTTGCTGCTCATGGTCTTTCTCTAGTTGCGGTGAGCGGGGGCTACTCTTCATTGCGGTGCATGGGTTTCTCTTTGCGGTGGCTTCTCTTGTTGCGGAGCACGGGCTCTAGGCTTGTGGGCTTCAGTAGTTGTGGCCTGCGGGCTCAGTAGTTGTGGCTCACGAGCTGTAGAACACAGGCTCAGTAGTTGTGGCACATGGGCTTAGCTGCTCCGCAGCATGTGAGATCTTCCTGGACCAGGGCTCAAACCCATGTACCCTGCACTGGCAGGCTTATTCTTTTTTATTTTATTTTTTTTGCGGTGCGCGGGCCTCTCACTGTTGTGGCCTCTCCCGTTGCGGAGCACAGGCTCCAGACTCGCAGGCTCAGCGGTCATGGCTCACGGGCCCAGCCGCTCTGCAGCATGTGGGATCTTCTGGACCAGGGCACGAACCCGTGTCCCCTGCATCGGCAGGCGGACTCTCAACCACTGCGCCACCAGGGAAGCCCTGGTAGGCTTATTCTTAACCACTGCGCTACCAGGGAAGTCCCGAACTGAGTTTTTCTCTTATTCAAGAAGTATTTTAGAGAATATTACATTGTCTGTTTTGCAAAGAAGGATAGAGAAGGAAATTTTGAACACCTAATCCTTTACAACAGATTCCCAAAATTCCTTTGTTAAGAGTATAAAAGCTAAAACTTAAGATGCATGGTATTTTAGTATACATACACACATCAGAAACACACATCCAGATTTCATAGTCTGTTGTAATCCTGCCAGTTTACAGTTTTTCACAAAAATATGATTGACAAAAATGAGCCTTTTTTCAAAGGTAACTCTTCAAGTATGGACAGCAGTGGTGAGACTTAAATGTAATAATTATCTGTCTTGCTGATGTTTGGATTTGTCAGTTGGATTTAGATACAGGGTCTTGGATTCTTTTTGTTTGTTGCTTTGTGTGGGATAAATTCATCATGTATGTGCTTTGTGCCTTTTCCTGACATGACTTGTTTGTTGTCATTGAAATCTACAAAAATACTTCTGGCATTATTAATACAATTTACAGATCATCTGGAAGATTCCTTTACTTATACAGGGACGCTACTACTGTGGAATCAGAGAGAAAATTTTTTATTTTCACAGAAAACAAACTTAAAATTGTGCTTACTAGTTTTAGCAAATGTCCTGAAAATATGACTTGAGAGGTATTTGCTATCATTCATATGGTGAATTAGAACCTCAGGAAGACAAAGAAAAGTCTTGAAAGATTAGAAAAGGACTGACATATAAATGTGGGTCCATCTTTAAAAGCTTAAGGAGGTAGGAAGAAAACTTGGAAATGATAACCAGTAACGCTAATCAATTATTAGAGAGTTAAAATTTTTTTCTAATGAAATTAATTAATAACCGTTTGAATTCATGAGTCTAAGAAGCAGCTAAGTTGATTCTGAAAATATGACCATTTGCTTTCCTTTAGTAAACAACAGGCCAAGGAGATTAGAGAGACAGAGAGAAGTAATAGGTATACTATATTAAAAAAATATAAACCTTTTTCTTATTGCCTTGGCTATTCTTCTAGAGATACTAACATACATATAGGAAAGTGCACAAATCATAAGTGTACATACAGCTTGATAACTTCACAAAACACTGTCAGAACTTTACCTCAGAGGCCCCTTTGTGCCCACTTCCATTCATTGTTCCTCCCAGTGTCCTCCCTGTAAGAGTTACTATAGGCAAAATGTTTGGGTGGCTTATAGTTTTTATTATTACAGATAGTGCTGCTGTGAACGTTACTGTACACACCTTTTAATGAAAATTCATATGTATTTTGTGGGGTATATATATCTAGTAGTCAAATTGCTGGGTCATAGGGTATGCATATGGTCATCTATAATAGGTTATGCCAGACAGTTCTCCAAAGCAGTTGTGCCCATTTTCATTCCCATTAACAGTGTATAAGAGGTTCTAGTTGCTCCATGTCCTTGCCAGAATGTGACATTGTTTTGTCTGTTCATTTTAGTCCTTCTATGTGGTAGTATCTCACTGTGGCTTTAAATTATATTTCCCTTATGAATAATGATATTGAGTACCTTTTCTAATGCTCATTGGCCATTTGGATAACCTCCTTTATGAAGTGCTTATTTGAGACCCTTGCTTATTTTTCTGTTAGTCTGTCTGTATTTTTCATGGTGTTTTGTAGTTCTTTATGTATTGCAGATGTCTTCTACTCTGTAGCTTACTTTATCACTCTAAATATTGTCTTCTGTTGAATCGTTAGCATTTTTTGTGTCCTGTTGAAGAAATCTTTGCCTTTACCAAGGTCATAAAGATAATTCTGTTTTTCTCCAAAGGTTGTTTTGATTTACCATTCGGATCTACAAGAAACTGGGTTTTCAGTCTGTGTTATGGGTTGTCATTTTTTGACTTACAGATATCCATATCCTTTTGACCCAAGTTCATTTGTTGAAAAGACCATCCTTGTTGCACTGCAGCATCACTTTTGTCAAACAGGTGGCTGTATATGTGTGGGTCTGTTTCTAGACCCTGTTCTATTCCATTAGTCCATTTGTCTATCCTTGACCAGTACCACTTTATCTTAATAACTATAGCTTCATAATAAGGCTTGATAACTGGTAGCACCAGTCCTCTAGCTTTGTTTTTCTTCAATATTGCCTTCACTGTTCTTGGCCTTTTGCATTTTCATGTAAATTTTGAATCAGCTTATCTATCTTAGTTTAAACTCTTTTCAGCAATGCCAGTAGCCCCATGTTTTTTGATTATGTCCCCTATTACTGAAACATTCTTTATCCATTTTGCCAATACCTATGCATTATTTCTTTTAAAATGATACATAAATAATAGCATATTAATATTATTTACATTGTGAAGCCTGCATGTAATTTCTCTGGAGACCACTGATCCAGGCAGTTAAAAGAAGGCTAATTGAGTAAGGAATGTTAATAGAGGGGAGGACACACTATTTACTGGAGAAAGTACTATTTTTTTCCATACACTCTTCACTCTTTCTCTCCTGCTGTTTTCACTTGTTTGATCCCAAGGGCCAATAGGATTGAGTGAATGGGTCCATTAATTTGTATGTATATCAGAAGAGCTTATTGATTGACTGAATCTGCAGTGGTTGACTGTGATCTTGGCTTAAGGGTTGGGGTTTTTCTAAGGTTCTTTCATAATAGCCTCCTCCCAGTGTCAGTCTACTCCCACAGAGAAAAAGCACTTGTAATTAATGTTGTTTACAAACGTGTCACGCATCAGTGCCTATTGTGAGCAAGGTGTGTTAACAGTCATGGTCTCTTATTTTCTGGTTTGAAAACTCATTCATGTATATAGTAAAAAGACATGCACAAAGTTAAAAGGACTTTAAAAATAGAAATGATTCAAGATCAGAGATGAAAGAAAACATAATTAACTGCCAAAATAATGATAGATGATTAGTGGTAAAGTTCAGGATAGGAGATCACTTTAGGTTAAAATGGACAAAAAACCCTTTTATAGAAATGGTATTGTTTAAGTTGGATCTTGAGTGGTAGGGACCCTGGGTAGAAGGAAGGATTTTCCAAGTTGAAGATTTGAGCCAAAATACAGAGCAGTAGTGAGAAAAAAGGCCAGAAAGGTAAGTCACCTTTTCTCCCAAGGAATCTTTGAATGCCAGTCTATTGGGGTTTAGATACTAAACCAGGAGTTTCAGCCCTTTTTTGGCTCACCTTCTTCAATAGATGATACTGTTGTAATCCTGGGGGAATAAAGTTTTGGTGGCTACTGTCAAGCCATGGGAAGGAATAATCAGGTAGTTGGTTTTAGGAAGGCTGTTAAATCATTCAAGTCATTACAGCACATCAGTGGGGATCTCTGCCATTGGTACTTGATGACTAATCTCAAGAGTGTGATAACAAGAAAGATTGGATGTGGGAATCCATGTTAAGGAGGGTATTAAACCAAAGTTCCAAGTATCAGGTACAAAGGACCCAACAGAAATAGTTGTAACCAAAAGATGGTGAAGAAAGGGTGAATGGACTCTGATTTGGATATGGATGAGCATTGGCAGTGAAGGAATAACTTCCAAAACCCAGAGTTCAAGAGAGGATTCAGAGGGAATGCTGAATTCTATATCAAGTTTAAAGTGAACACTTAGGAATGAATTAGGAGCTCTTTGATGTTACGAGTGCAGATATAACAGAGGAGGCACAGGTGCAGGGATTTACAAGGAGAAGGATTCTGGTTAGGAAATAGGTAATGAAGTGTAACAGTTAAAAAGAATAGGAAGACATTTCAGGAGGGACAGTTGGTTTTAACTAAAAGCTGAGTTTGTAAGAGAGAGGAGACTCAGATTTGAAGACGAAAAAAGAAGAAAAGGCAGCTAAGAGGGAAATCAAACATGCACGAAAGATGATTGATAGGGGATGCAAAAGTGGTTAACTATCCTTTTTGTATGGTAGAAAACCAGTGAATACAGGTAGGAGCTCTATAATTAATAGAAAGATACTTCTCTAATACAAAGAATATTTTACAATGTGCAGAAAGACTGAAACCAAGCTTAACATGAAAAAAAAAAGTGCTGTTAAACAGTTCTGTCATTTTTGGACTTCCCTGGTGGTCCAGTGGTTAAGGCTCCACACTTCCAGTGCAGGGGCCACAGGTTCAGTCCCTGGTCAGGGAACTAAGATCCCACGTGCTGCGTGTCAGGGCCAAAAACCCTCCACAATTCTGTTACTTTTTTTCTTTCTTTTTTTTCTTCATTTCTTTTTTCCCCCCCAAGTGTGAGAACAGAATTTAGATGTTTGGACATAGTCCCTCTTGTCTTTGTGGTCGGGTTATTTTAGGCACCTTGCACTTACAAGGTTAAATAAATGTTTACTGAATGACTTAGTAAGTCTTGGTGCATTGTATTAGTGTTGTTTTTCCCTTTGGAACTTTGTGTTTTGTTATCTGAGGGAATGTCCTCCACCCTAAAATTAGAAGTATAGTCTTCCTCTGTATTTAAAATAGAATTTTGTGAAGAGTTCTAACTTTTCCTTGGAGGTTGGGAAATATGGGTGGCATTGCTAATTTGTTTGATCATGCATTGAGTTTATTGCACATTAGTTATTTTTGCCCTGCATTTGAGCTGAGAGCTAGAGGCATTTCTTGGGAGTGAGAAATATACCAGCAGAAAGAAGCTACTTTTTAGACATCTTCAAAAGGGTATCAATTGTGGATATTAGCCCCTGTAGTAGTTACCTATACCTGTATAACAAATTACCCGCAAATCTAGCAGCTTAAAACAATGAACATTTTTAATATCTCATCGTTTATGTTGGTTAAAAACTCGGGAGCAGCTTAGGTAGGTGATTCCGACTCAGAAAATCTTATGAAGTTGCAGTCAGGATATCAGCTAGGGTTGCAGTTACCTGAAAGATTGACTGGAGCCGTAGTTTTTGCTTCCAGGTTAGCTCACTTATATGCCTGGTTAAGTTGGTGCTGCCTGTTGTCTGGAGGACTCTGTTCCTCGATGTGTGGACTTTTCCATGGGGCTGCTTCAGTGTCCTCATGGCATGGCAGCTGGCTTCCCCCAGAGTGAGTGATTCAAGAGAGAGAGCAAGGAGGAGCTTCAATGCCTTTTGTATTAGTTACTTCATTACCACGTTTGTTTTGGTATTCCCTGTTCTGAGATTTTGGCTTAGGCAACAGATGGGTTCTGACTGTGACGCTATGAAAGTTCATAAATTGGAAGGGATGCTGGTATCACCTCTCCTTGTTCTCCATGTTACCTGTCTGTTCACAGTTTTATTAGCTACTGCAAATGCAGTATAATATGTGCCGTTCATCTTCAACCGAAATTCATTGCTCAGAAGCCCTAACTCCTTGTGAGCAAATTTTTTTTCATTGCAAGCTCTGTTTTTTTCTGTATCTTGCATTTTCATTTGAGTTGCCAACTTAGTTCTGATTATGTAACTTTGATTATTTGTAAACATAATGGTGAAGAGATGCTGTTTCTCCAAATCCTTGTTTTGCTTTCTTTTGTGATACTGTGAAGTAGAGTAGCCTTGTTTAATACGTAAAGTAAACACAAATTTATGTTTCAGTGTTTTGATGGGAGAACATGAACCCGGCTTCCATGTTCAAGATCAGTCTTAAAAGTAAAGTTGGGGATTATTCTCAAGCAGACAAACCTGAGAGAAGAGACAAGGGGAAATGCTAAAATTGGAAGCGAGTGCCAGGTCTCTTGTACTATTCAAAAATAATTTTGAGTAAAATTCCTTTGGAGCTACCAGATTAACTTTGAATTAATTTTTCCATATTCACCTTTATCCTCTTATTGCAGAAAACCCTTCATCCTGTTCTCTTCTGTGCCTTCATTTGTTTTATGAAAAGTAGCTGTGCCTTCATTTGTTTTATGAAAAGTAGTAGGTATTGTTCCAGCAGCCTGTCTCCTAAATACAGCTTCCTATCATCAGATCAAGGTGAAGGCTTTGTTCTTATTCCTCTGAGGAGATAGTTAATGAATGTTGACTTACCTGCATGTTGTCATCTTGTTCGTGGTAAGCTATCTTAAATCACATACTACCTGAGTTATATCCAGCAGTCTAATCCAATCCTCTCATCTTCCTTGCCACCCATGGACGTGAATGAATGTGAACAGTGAGATCTTCCCCTCACTGAGTGTGCCTATAAAACTCTTCTTCTTACCCTGCAGTGAATATTACTCTGCAGTGAATATTAAATTTGAATTCTGTGTTACAGAGTTCAAGGAAGTACCATTCTCATAATGCTGGCTTTGGGATGGTACAAAAACATCAAGGAACTAGGAACTAGGCTAAGGACATGGATCAGATGACACTTAGGGTACTTTGAACGAAGTTTAGGGCCTTTTAAAGTCTCTTACTTGACGTGAATGCTTTTCTGATTTCTTGTGATGCTTGTAGAACAAAAGCCAGCATGATTCTGTGTTGTCCTCTTAACCTCATTGTTCTCTACCCTGCTTTACTGGTGATGAGTTCAAGAAGGAATAGCATTTAGTTAAAAAATTTTATGAATTCATTCTCACAAATCTCCCTCCCCACTGTAGGCTCTGACCAGAGCTCCTTTCTTGTACAGTTTTACAAGGGTTAGAGTGCAAGTCTCACACATATGAATTTTTTTCTTTTTAATCTTATTTTGCTCAGAAGAATAAAGACAAAAACCAGAATCTGTAGGAAATACACCATTTAGCCATCTTTTGGGGAGGCAGAACAGATTTTATACTGTATCCAGTTAAATACTATGTTAAAAATGATAATTGGCAGAAACAGTACCAGCATTAACTTCATTTCCTGTCCCAGTGAAACTGTTGTCATGGTTATGGTCTGCTTAGGCATTATACGTGTTGAAAGCTTTATATACTCTACAACTCTGGTGAGCCAACTAACTTATAGAAATTGAGGGAATTTCAGATTTTGCAATTTAAAATATACAGGACTTTCCAGGTGGTCCAGTGGTTAGGACTCTGCGCTCCCAGTGCAGGGGGCCCAGTTTCGATCCCTGGTCAGGGAACTAGATCCTGCATGCCTCAACTAAAAAGAATCCCGCAGGCCGTAACTAAGACACAGCACAGTCAAAAAAAAAAAAAAAAAAGATTTAAAAATACATATACAAAAGAATCTAAGCATAAAGAGTTATTTTGAAAAGAGTGGTGTGTGTTTTAAGTTTTAAACACTATACTCTATTAAATGCTTAGAGAGCTTAGAATGGCTATTGATGAAGAATCCCCCAAACAGGAAGTTTCCAAAAACTCTTCCACTGGAGGTTAATTTGCAACTGCAGTATCTGTATCATCATTTCCTGAGATCATGAGAGCTGCCAGTACCCCTTGTGGAAAGCTCTGGCAAGCCATTGTTTTCAGAGTTTTTCTGTATTTTATTTCCCCCTTTTTGTTTGGTTACTTAGAATATCTGTGAAAATAGAATCCATGCAATCTTAGCAATTGATCTATAAACATTACACCCTTTCATTTTAAGTGAGACCTTTTCTCTATATCTGAGTTTGACGTGTTCTTTAAGAGCAAAAACAGAAAATTAATTTCTAAGTAATGAAGACCTAACGTTAGCATAAGTATTCTTTTTAATTTTAAATAAGGCATGGAAAGCAAAGAACGGCCCCTTGTTAAGTGGACAAGTATGTATCTGAGGGGAAAACATCTGTGTGTTCTCTGTGCTCCACTGTGGCAGGTAGTGTACAGCTGATGGGCCTATCATACTGCCCTGTTATTTTTCACTTGAGACTTGCATGGTGCCAAAAAACTCTACAAAAGCCTTCCTTCACTGCTGTGTGTATATTGCAGTACTGGCAGCAAGACACACAGTTGCCAGTGCCTACAGGGTAGTAAGATACTCAAGAACACGAGGAGGGGACAACAGAAGAGCAAAAACTGTGACCACATTATTACCAAGTCGCATCTCTCATTGTGTGACATTGTTTCTTTTTTTCTAATTTGTTTTAGGCCAAAGTAGACTAAAGAAGTAATGAATCTTCTTTTCTGCACCCTCCCCCCCGCCCCCTGCATCCTACACAGTGGTGCCTAAGGTGTCCTTTGTGTTCTTCTCTATTAAGCATTAAAATTTTCTGTATCTAGCAGTACCTAGCAGTTCATGTCATTATGTGAAGGGAATGTGGATAGTATGGTACCAAGGACCACCTGTGCTAAGGAAGATTTGATGGAACCAGTGTTAAGAGAAAATGATCTAGAAAAGTATAGATTGAGTGAAGTGTACTGGGGGTAGTCAGGGTTTCTCTAAAGCTAAGGCTTGTGTATGTTGAGCTAGTGAATCACTTTTTAAATCTGGAATCAGCTACAAATCACCTTGATTTAGTGACTGCCAATGAGAAGCCTGTCTTAACCTAACTGATATAAGACAAGTGAACATGTTCTAATTTAGGAATGACCACCCCGGAAATAAAATTATCATTAGACTTTTTCCAGAAAGGTACCACAAGCAAAATATTGTGTTAAAATGACTCCCTATCGTGATTGTTGTATCCCTTATTAATAACTACAATGTTGGAGAGAAAATAATTGAAGGAAATGGGCATTCTTTCATCTCTTATCTGTGGATTTTGTCATTTAAGAATACTGAAAATGAGGTTGACTTTAAGAGATCCCTCCCTGAGACATTGTTTAGATATTGCTCTTTAGGAGTATAAGAAATAGGAGTATAAGAAGCTCCTTTTACAAAGATAAAGTGATAACGGATACTGCTCTTTAGAAGTTAGTAAAGAATTCAGAAGTCTCTGGGCCAGCCACTGCTGCTATCTCAGCCACCCGGGTGGCAGTGGACACCCCAGCTAGCAGCCCTGAACTACGACAGATACGAGCAGCGGTTGCTATGCTTGTGTCATCTCTTCACCCTCAGGAGGGGAAAGAAGAGCTATTACTAATAATCAGAAGTGAACTTTCAGAAAACAAGAAAATTGGATACATTTTTTTTTTTTTTACTTTCATCTATGTATCAGCAATAGGATTTTTTTAGTAATGATCCTAGCTCGTCAGTATTCAGTATTGGAAGAACAGGGTGACACCTGGTCTATTAATCTTCATAATGATCCTCACACTAGGCATTCAGGTGATAATGGAGATAAACATGTAGAGAGGTGGATAAATCTCAGTGCAGATGCTATCCAACATAAAGATGAGAACACAGATATTGTTGAAAAACGATATCAGAAGATTAATGTTCTTTTCTGGTTAATGATGGGACCTAAACATCTGGAGAAAAATGTCAAACATATCAAAGCTACATGAGTCCAGCATTGTACTGAAGTGTTGTAAAGACTTCCATACAGTGTGATTAGAAATCACTGAAGACGTCCCAACTCTGCGGGAAACATTTAAAGCCTTTCAGTTTTTTCATGCCCATTATTTAGAAGGTGCTGATTGCTTCATGAAAGCAGATTATGATACACCTGTCCTACTAGACAACTTGAGATGGCTTCTTTCAAACTGTGATCCTGAAGAACCCATGTACTTCAGGAGGAAATATATACTAAACAAAGAAGCTTTGAAGAGATTTGGTACTGGACACTTTCGGTATTGGAATTATAACTGGTATTCTCCTGCAGAGGGTCCTGGTTACTGTTCCTCTTGCAGTTTTTGTATTATCTTCATTCATATGATTATTTAGGTTACCAGCCTGCCTTGAGAAACCAGTAAGACAAATAAATGAAATAATCGAGAATGGAGATCCAAAGATAAAATGTCTAATATTGAACTGAAAAAAGAACTGCACCTGCAATATATTGATACAACATTGTAATCCCACTGACAAATTCTTTGTATGTGAACATTCCATACTTGAAAATCTTTCATATGAATGGCTGCAAACTGAAGCTTTAACATGAGCTTTAAGTCTGTTAAAATGAATTGATACAGTAATGTAAGTTTTAAATTTTTTAAATGGTAGTTAGGTTAGAGGAACTAAAGAGATATTGTTTCCTGTTCCTGACCACTTTTATTGATATCTCCAAATAAATAGAACTTCTAACCTTGCTAGAGCTATACTGCACTGTTGTACACACATGAAATACTAAACAGATCTGCCTAAAAGAAAAATTTAGGAGGAAATATTATTGGTCATCTTTTTTAACTCAAGACAAATGGGTTTGTATCCACAGTTTAACAAATGAACCAAACTTCCCTGACATACACAAAATGTTGTTTTGTCTAATGAAAATTTTGCTGTAACTATTTATAATAAACAGAATCTCTTCCAGAAAAACGCAGAATTAGAGATGACATTTACCTAAGGTACATTAATAAAAGCACAGTTTGAAATTAGAATGAACCTTGATTATATGTGGTATTTTTTCTGTTTTGCTTACATTAAATAATTGTCAGTAGCACTAATTTGCATTTTTGTTTTGTAGTCTCTGGTTTTCAGCAGCCACTGTAAAGCAGTGAGTGGCTACTCAGACCAGGTCATCCATCAGCGGAGATCAGCTACCTCCTCGCTTCGTTGCTGCCTGCCCACTGAGCTGCCATCTTTTTTGTGTGTGGCCAGTCCACGAGTAAGTGCCGCAGGAGGAAAGAGATAAAATAGATGGTGTTTGAAGAAATAAACCAGTTTTCAAGGGATCCATTTCTTAACCAGAACTGTTTTAAGCTATTTGGACCTTGAGAAACATATAAATGCTCGGTATTTAGAAAGGAGATCCGTGGTCCTGGCTTTCCCAAGACAGCACTCCTCACTTTGAATGGTGTTGATTTGAGAATAGTTGTATGGTAATAGAAGTGACTTCTTTCCCTGATGTTGCTTCCGTGTAGTTCCTCTCATTTAGCCTGAGGCTCTAAACTACCATGGGAGCAAGCCATCTGTTACTAGGTAGGTTATCACCCAATAGCAGGGACAGGAACAGTGGAATATTTGAATAGAAGAGGGAGCCATTTGTCACCTGTGTTGAGGTTTTTGAGAGTTTTTCAGAGGAGGGGGCCCGATTGGGAGGGAGATTTGATCTGGCCTTATCACCTCAGTACAGTCTCCAAATAACAAAGGGAAACATAACACTCCAGCATCAAGAAACTTCTTAGATGGTATTCTCTAGCTTTCTTCAGCAGCTCTGCCTGGACTGTGGTTCACAAGTGTGTTCCCTCTGAAAAGTGACTATTGGGCCATATCCACCAGTCAGTGGTAGTAGTCTTGTTCGCAGATTGGGAGTAGTTTCTATTGTGGTTTCAACTTTGAACAGCTGTTAGATCCTTCCTGATACCCTGTTTATCAAAACAGGGCACTCTGGTGATTGCCGACAGTGTTGCTGCAAAGGCTCCCCTTGGCACACTGTGGCTGTTTACTTCGCTTACATCTTCCACTCTTCATGTCTTTCTGATCAGAGCCAGACAGAAACTCTCTTACAACCATGAAGCAGTACATGAAGGGGGAGAGGCAGAGTAGAGATGTGGCCAGACTGCAATTAGAGCAAAAACAAGTTTGTCTTTCCAGCTTGTTTCCATTTGCTCTAAGGGCAACTTTCATTTAGCCAGGAGACTCTAAGAGGTTGACTTTTCTTACCCTTCTGTGTTTTTATCTTGTTTTCTTCGCTCATCCTAGCAAGTCTACTGTTTTCACAGTTCCATTCAAAGAAGGTGGAGACTTTTAATTCTTCTTTGTGATGATATTTCTCTACCATTATTTATATCAGCTTACATCCTTAACTTTATTAAGTTATCAAAGGTCAGAATCTGGCAGAGGATCCAAAGAAAGATGATTAATGGAAATGAGATGACAGTAGAGTCCCATTGATTTCCTGCCTGCCTAGATTTCTCTGCTTGTCCTGTGCTACACAAACTTGATTCTCTTACCATTATCAGCTTTGTTTGATTTATATTGATTCTCCAGAAAGTATTTGGGTTTTGTAGGTACCCAGTTCTTCCAAAGCATTCTTGGTCTTTGAAGCTTAAGTTGATCTAGGGAAAAGCACTTTTTCCAGAAAACATCTAAAGCCAAGGGCTTGCATAGAAAGCAGCCTTCAGGCTTCATAGTTGCATGGTTGTTTCCTTTTTACTCTCCTAATCTGTTATGTACATGGAGAGGCCGATAATAGGAAGCCTAGATTTTTGAGAGAGGGATGTCAAGACATTTTTTACTTCTCATATTCCCCGTGTTTTATAGAGCCAGTAAAAAGTGAATTGCCCAGGCTTCCCTGGTGGCACAGTGGTTGAGAGTCCGCCTGCTGATGCAGGGGACACAGGTTCGTGCCCTGGTCTGGGAAGATCCCACATGCTGCGGAGCGGCTGAGACTGTGAGCCATGGCTGCTGGGCCTGCGCGTCCGGAGCCTGTGCTCCGCAGCGGGAGAGGCCACAACAGTGAGAGGCCCACGTACCGCAAAAAAAAAAAAAAAAGTGAACTGCCCTGGACTGTAACTGCATTTATGGACATAAAAATTCTTCATTTATACCACTCAAAGCTCTATAGCCGGGGCTTCCCTGGTGGCGCAGTGGTTGAGAGTCTGCCTGCCAATGCAGGGGACATGGGTTCGTGCCCCGGTCCGGGAAGATCCCACATGCGCGGAGCAGCTGGGCCTGTGAGCCATGGCCTCTGAGCCTGTGCATCTGGAGCCTGTGCCCCACAATGGGAGAGGCCACAACAGTGAGAGGCCCACGTACCGCAAAAAAAAATTAAAAAAAGCTCTGTAGCCAACCACGCTGAAGAATAACCCCACTCTTCTGACATACTTACATATACAGACCCCCACTGTACTACTTACGTATTGTTTCTGAGGAGCCTGAAGTCTAAACTATCATGCCTGGTACTGATGTTTCCCTAAAAAAACAATAGTAACTTGAAGAAGACTGTTAGCCTAAAGGTGTGGTGGCAGGCAGGAAGCAGGAGGAAGCTTTTCTCATCTGGCTGAGGGGCTCCTCCCCAGCACCCTTTCCTGTTCAGCCCTTCTCCCCACATTTGTAGAGTTTCTTCACGTAGCATGTGCTAAATCTGAAATGGGAGTAATCACCCCATAGTTAGGAGGACAGAAAGAAGAGTTTTAAACATGTCTGAATGTTTTATACACACACAAGATCTGTAGATCAGGCCGGGGGTGTGAATAAGGCAACATTTTATGAGGTATTTTAATGATCTTATATTGATTTCTAACCCATCTGCAGTGGAGAGAAACTGATTTCCTTTGACGCCTCAACCCTGGCATTGAGTTAACACAAATTAATTTCCATGGCACGTGCTGTGAAAACTTTAGGGTCAATTCAGGAAGAACTGTGTCACTAAGGAAGGAATTATCATTAGCTTAAGAAATCATTCTGCAGGGTTAATAAACTAAGACCCTGGAAATTCATCACACAAAGAAACTGAAGCGCTTGGAGCGGTCACGCTTCCTAGAGCTAGAGCAGGAATATACGTGTCCTCAGGAAGGACGCGCTGAATGCTTGAGGAGGCAGCCCCTGAAGATACTATAGTTTAGGAAGTTAATGAAGCAAGAAACAGGGGTTTGCTCATGTGGGACTAAAGGGTGTATGCATTTCCATTTGTGGGGAGGCAAGAATGGGTATGTCATGCTTCATCTCCTCCTGCTTCTGAGCAATCAGGAAGGCCACTTGGGGTTAGCAGAATGGGTGGAGGCTGTTTAGGATAGAGCTGACTTAGAAAGCACAATTTAAGTAGAAATGGACTTGTTTGCCTCCTTTTGGACCTCATGAGTTCACTGCTTACGTACTTACAACATGACACTGTATGATTCTGTATATATCTTGATCCAGGGCTCCTGCCAAATAAGCTTATCAAAACATTAAAAAATATTTCACTGGGCTTCCCTGGTGGCGCAGTGGTCGAGAGTCCGCCTGCCGACGCAGGGGACACGGGTTCATGCCCTGGTCCGGGAAGATCCCACATGCCGCAGAGCGGCTGGGCCCGTGAGCCATGGCCGCTGAGCCTGCGCGCCCGGAGCCTGTGCTCCACAACAGGAGAGGCCACAACAGTGAGAGGCCCGTGTACCGGAAAAAAAAATAAATAATAATAATTTAAAAATATATATATATATATTTTTTTTTTTTTTTTAATTTTTACTAAGAGTTGTGCCTTGCAAACCTCCTAGTTTGTAATCCTGGACTTTGAAGGCTATCAGTAAAATGAAATTGGAAAATAGGTGAAAGTTTATAACTGGAAAAAGTTGTGGGTTTTTTTTGTTTTTTTTTTTTTGATGAAAGCAATTTTTATTTTTTCTCAGCTTTTTTGAGAAGTTGTTTTGTTTTTAAACTATTAGAGTGTCTAGAAATGACACTCTTTCCTGTGTCACTGTTCTCCCCCTATTCCTTCATGATTTGCTAGCTTTTGATTTTTCATCTCGAGAATATGGGCCCAAAGTTTTTATATATAATTCCAGTATATGTTTTGCTTTTCTTCAAAAAACGAAAAATCAAAGTAAGAGGTGGGGGGGGAGGGAGGGAAGGATTGAGAGTTTGGGATTAGCAGATGCAAACTATTTTATATATAGGATGGATAAACAACAAGGTCCTACTGTATAGCATAGGGAACTATATTCAATATCCTGTGATAAACGGTAATGAAAAAGAATATATATATATGTATAACTGAGTTACTTTGCTATGCAGCAGAAATTAACACGACAATAGTAGATCAACTATACTCCAATAAGATTTTTAAAAAAAGCAGTTATCTTTGAGTGTAAAATTCGTCCATATGAGTCTCTAATTAGAAAAGATTAAGTATGCTTACTCATCCAAGAGTGCTTGCTGTTTGAGCTATATAGAACTGGTCATGCTTCTGTGGTTCAGACCACTGCTTCTCAAACCATTTTTGTGGAAGTATAGCCACTATTGATTGTCACGTTCTGAAACTCATATCCTAGGTGGCAGATGTCTGCTCTGGTTTAGTATCTGCTGGTCTACTGCCAGGACAAGCCATGGCGGGAGAGACCTAATTTTTTTCTTTTTTTTTTTTTTTGGCATATGGAAATTTATTGCTATCCTGCTTTTAACATCAAAACTTACGATCTTGGTCTTTCCTTCTTCCCTTTGTATAAGGCCAAAAGGGAGACATTGGCTACTTTGACGACCTTAAGAGCAGACTCCAGGAATGTCACCAAGAGCATGACCTTTGCAACCAGATCCAGCAACCAGAACTTCATCATTTTCCTAAATGATGAATAAAATTCAAACAACCATCATTGGGTACAAAGGCTCTGATTTTTTTGCCATTCTTGATGAGCTGAACCCTGACACACTTCCTGATGGCAGAATTTGGCTGTTTGGCTTCAACCCCTACTTTTTCAAGCACAATTCCCTTGGCATGAGAAGCACCTCCAAAAGGGTTGGCCTTCAGGGCTGTGCCCAAATGGGCTTTCTTGTACTGTTTATAATGCCACTTCTAGTCTCGTCGGTGGCTATGGAGCTTCCTGGTAGTGCGAAGACTGCAACACTTGCCCATCCTGGCAGCGCCACGGGCCTGAGTGAAAGACACAACTTATTTATTTATTTATTTATTTATTTTTTGCAGTACGTGGGCCTCTCACTGTTGTGGTGTCTCCCGTTGCAGAGCACAGGCTCCGGATGCGCAGGCCCAGTGGCCATGGCTCATGGGCCCAGCCGCTCCGCGGCATGTGAGATCTTCCCAGACCAGGGCACAAACCCGTGTCCCCCGCATCGGCAGGCGGACTCTCAACCACTGTGCCACCAGGGAAGCCCTATTTTTATTTTTATTTATTTAATTTATCCTGGTTGCACCAGGTCTTACTTGGGGCATGTGTGCTCCTTAGTTGTAGCATGCATGTGGGATCTAGTTCCCTGACCAGGGATCGAGCCCGAGTCCCCTGCATTGGAGGGCGATTCTTAACCACTGCACCACCAGAGAAGTCGTGACCCAATTTTTAATCACCTACTTTGTGTTTCGGTCTTTATTTGCCTGTGCTCAACTTTCGGTGGGAAAGATGAATAACTTGGAAGCAAGAGAACAAACTCCTTTTGGAGTGGGTAAATGTGGTATGAGACTACCAAAACCTATTCCTAGTACTAAGTAAGCTGATTTAATGCGTGAGCTTTTCTGGGTTTTGGAGCACCAGGGGCCCAGCTTGCTGAGACCCACTGTAGTTTTGCATGTGGACCATAGATGGCACTGCTCCCTAGCAAAATGAATTTAGCTTCGTCTGTAAGCCAGAGTAGTGTGGTCTTTGGTTATTGGTAAATGATGCTCTTTCTCCAGTTTTGGTATCCTCCAGTTTCTAGCAGAGGTACCTGCAGCCCCACAGTCAGCTAGCTGATTGTTTATGTACCCCAAGGCAGTATTTCTCAAGGCTTGGCCTGAGATGCTGGGGTGCATGTTAAAAACCTAGAACTAGGGCTTCCCTAGTGGCGCAGTGGTTGAGAGTCCGCCTACCGATGCAGGGGACACGGATTCCTGCCCCGGTCCGGGAAGATCCCACATGCCATGGAGCGGCTGGGCCCGTGAGCCATGGCCGCTGAGCCTGCATGTCCGGAGCCTGTGCTCCGCAACGGGAGAGGCCACAACAGTGAGAGGCCTGCGTACCGAGAAAAAAAAAAAAAGATTGCATTCGCGGGCTTCCCTGGTGGCGTGGTGGTTGAGAGTCCAACTGCTGATACAGGGGACACGGGTTCGTGCCATGAGGACCCACATGCCGCGGAGCGGCTAGGCCCGTGAACCGTGGCTGCTGAGCCTGCGCCTCCGGAGCCTGTGCTCCGCAACGGGAGAGGCCACGGCAGTGGGAGGCCCGCGTACCGCAAAACAAACAAACAAAAAAAACCCTAGAAGTAGTGATTCCTACCTTAGGCCTGGATCAAAATCTGCACATTAGATAGGCTCCTAAGAAGGTTCTTATGCCCACCAAAACTTGACAAACCATTGCCCTAAATATTGATGGGCATGAAAATAGAAAAGTTAGTAGCAAGTAGATTTTCCTAAATGTTTAACTTCCAATAAATAATAGAAAGAATAGAACTACCTAACTACGTACAGCCAGTACTTTATGTTCTGATCTTTCCCATACCTCTGCCCTTGCTCCTTATATCCACATTCTTCCTATCTCTTGGTCTAGCTCCATGGTTTTTCTGAGCAATTCGCTGCTAATAATGGGACCTTAGCATTTTTATCAACCTGGGCTTACAGGTAATCACAACCTCCAAATTTTAACAAAAGGTAACCTCAGACTCCTTATCAGATGATTTCACAGACATCTGAATGCATAGCTGCTTATTATAGTGGGAATAGACCCAGGTCATTAAAGAAGGATAAAACCTGTGTTTCTAAGTTGGCGGGAGCCTTCTGTTCCTTTGGGGGGCAGCATTTGAATGTGAGATAAGAATTTGTGCAAAGCCTCTGCCCTAGCCAGGAAATGAATTCACTACTCTCTGGCAATTGCTTTCTCTAATCCCTACCCCATAATGCTCCCCGGCAGCTTATGGCCTGAAAGAAAGATTCTCTTATCTTCCATTACGTTTGTCAGTCAGTAACCTGGTCAGGGAAGAGGAAAAGAAATGTTGACAAACTTGGGAGCTTTGCCACAGAAGCCTTAAAGATAGCTTCAGATGCACCAGGAGGATGCTCTTTAATTCTTTAATGATGACTATCTCCAGCTCCCTTTATGGCCTCACCATCCTGTGTATGGCTAATAGAACTTTGCCAAAAGCACTGTCTGGCAATGAAGGGAGATGACAAAGTGATTTTATATATATATATTTGTGATAGAATTATTCCTGACCTGGTATCCCAGTTTATCTGCAAACTCCAGCACTCTTTGGATCTTTAGTTTGTTGAAAATTCTTTTTATGGAGGTTGGCTTTTTACCTGGGGAAGCTCACTAAGTCAGTTATTAAGGACAGGTTAGTTTGTCATAGCAGGGAAGTTAAAACCGCTAGTCTAAGAATTATCCACATTAGTCTGATTTCAGAGTCAAAGTTCCCAAAAGGCTTAGTGGGTGTGGAAAATGTGAAAGAGCCATCTCACGTGAATCTTTCACTGCAGGTCACCGCAGTGCCATTGGATTCTTACTGCAATGACCGAAGTGCAGAATATGAGCGGCGAGTGCTGAAGGAAGGAGGGAGTCTGGCAGCCAAGCAGTGTTTGTTGAATGGGGCCCCTGAACTGGCGGCAGACTGGCTAAATCGACGGTCTCAGTTCTTTCCAGAACCAGCTGGAGGACTGTGGAGCATTAGGCCTCAGAATGGCTGGTCTTTCATCAGGATTCCAGGTGAGTCCTCCTTTCTCTTGGCATATGTTCCCGGCTTTGGCAAGGGAAGAACCAGGAAGATACTCCATGTGGTGGTTTCAGATATTCAGAATTCAAAGTTCTTGAGGTTTCTATTTCCTCTTTTACCCTTAGTGATTGTAGGTAAGAATGCTTAAGTAATTTGTGACTTGAGTGGAAATAGAAATTTTTTTTAGATTTCTGCCTAAATGCTCTCCTGTGACAAGCTTACAGCTGAGAGAGGAATATGACTCTTAGGGGTGGGGGCGGGGGGTGTAGGGAAATAAACTTCGTAGGAAAGGCTTCAGGTCGAGTGAGTACAGTCGTCTTGTGCCATTGCCAGTGGAATGAATGAGAATGTCGTCACTCACAGAAAGCCTAGTTTAAGTAGCATAAACAGTGTCCTGCACGAAGCACTAGAGATCTGAATGATAACCAGAAGAAAAACAGTGTTTTGTGCCAAAATGCTAGCGGATTCCCAGACCTACTAGAGTCAAGGTCGAGGGTTGAAAGGAAACTAGGTTTTCATTTTTGCTTTAGTGAGACTACTTTTAAGGAAACCAAACACAGGGTTCATAGGCTTATGTTCCTTGCTTACACCTGCAGGCACACTGGAGTGGTAGCTTAAAGCTACCATGTTCGTTTCAGTTGTCCAAATTCTCTGATGCTTTGATTGTATTCATCTTACTGGCACGTAAAGGAAGTAAACTAGAGTTAAGGGTTCAAAAGAGAGAGTCTGCTATTTCTAAGAGATAACTGGGTTAAAGGCTTTAAGGCCTGGCTTTTCCATTTAATGTTAACTTTGTCAAGTGTCGAGGGACTTTGGGTCAACCTATTAGTTGCTTTGGGGGTACTTTGAACTGGAAGATACCGTTTTGTGTACAAGAGCAATATGTATATGGCCTCATATCTGACTTAAAACAGGTGAAAGCAGTGGGTGAAGGTATATTGTTAGAAAATAAGGGGAAAGCCCAGGTGTAAAGCAGGCCTGAATAGTAGTTGGAATAGAGGAATAGAAGCCAGCAGGTTTGGAAACCACAGAGTCCCCGGCAGAAGATGAGCACAGGTGTTAAAAGAAGCAAGATAACACCTTATTTCTTCTTTCTCCCTTTTTCATTTTGACTCCTAAGTTCCCAGTACAGAAGGAGAAGGCTTATTGCTGGCGCTGTGGGAATCTCTTGTGGCTTTTCCTGTTCTTTGAAAGAAAAATGGACCTTGTTTAAATAGCAGGAAGTGTCTGAGTTCTTTTTGCATCGATAAAAAGCACCAGCCTCACTGGCTGTTTACTGTGAGAACCAACCAGCTCCTCACTGACCCCATTGTGCTCGGTAGACTGGCTGGGCAGGGCAGTTGGGGGTGGAGGGGTCATTGGAACCTGTATTTTATCTCTTTTTCCTCTATACTTTTACATTTTCTGTTTCCCTGGGAAGGTTTGGTTTTATTATATTCCTTGAGAGACTGACCAAAATCTTCTGGATTTCACACCTTGAATGTCTCTCTGTGTTTCACCAAGAGAAGTGTGTACAATCCCTTCAAAAGTCTCCTCTCCTTGGAAAAAGGAGATATTATTTTATCTGTTACCCTAATTTTACTGCCATTGGATACATTCATTTTGTCAGTGACCAGGATCTTATACTGTGGTCAGTGAGAGCTTGTATCTAAGTGAAAATACTGTAAGATTGTGTACTGTAGGATTGTAGGAAAGATTGCAAGAAAGTAGCGTAGGTCTTTTCATTTCAACATTTTTCGAGCTTCTGTTTGAAAGAAGGGACTGGGCACAGGTTTGACTTGGCAGAGTCAGCCTAATTTCTAGGGAATTGTGCTCTTTTTGGCTCTGTGCCCTGCTTAGCAACAGGTGGTGCTCTTGTCCAGTGCAACTTTGGTAGCTCCTGAAAATTGGGTAATGGATGCCAAGCCCAGAAGGCAACAGTGTGCAGTGAAAGAAAACTGTTTTTTTCTGCTTAAGTGTTTTAAGGCTGTTGCTGATGTCACTTTCTTCTTGGACTTTTTCCTTCAGGCAAGTCCAAAGAAATTCAGTCCATCCACTTCCACCTCCCCCACCTAAACAATAACAAGCTAACAACAGGTGCGACTTCTTGCTTCTTCTTGCATCAGAGTTCTCTTCTAAGTGTGCATCTTCATCTCTGAGTTTTCCTAATCCTAGCATTAGTTCGTTCTGCTTGCAAAGTAAAGCAGATGTGGGAAGCAGGAAGGTATGAAAACCATTAAATCATGATTTTGAGATGAATTGAAGCTTCTAAATATTCAGACACAAGACAGATTTGTATATACTTAAATATTTGTGTTGAGGGACTATATATGAATGGAAAGAGGAGATAAGCAGGCTGCAGAAATCTGATGTGCTTAGCTTGCCCACTCTCACTCAGTGACTGAAAAACATATGGGTTTCTTTTTTTCACTTTCCTGTGCTTTTAATGAGAAAAAAAGAAACTTACTGTCTGAAGCTGATTGGTACCTCTTTAGGGAATGTTTAGGAGCTATCAAAATTGAGGGACCCTTGGGAACCCAATTAAAGGAGAAGGGTAATTGGCAAGAAGAAACTCTTGAAGTTGTTACGAAAGCATTGCTGCCTGATCAGACTGGGAATTTATATAGGCCTCCTTGTCCGGTGCCAGCAAGAGGGCTGAGCAATCGGTTCTGTCCCAGCTGCAGTCATTTGATTGTGTTGGTAAGGAGGCCAACAAGGAGAGCATTTCAATAATCTAAACAGGACCAAACAAAGAGGCTGAACAAAGGTGTGTGCCACAGTGTCAGGGAGGGGGTGGTGGAGGAAGAAATGTGGCCTGGCAATGTTCCGAAGGTGGGAAAAGGCAGGCTGCAGTGCAGAGGAGTAAACGTCCAGGACCTGTAGCTTTGTAGCAGAAACAGAGTGGCTGATGATTTGTTCTGGTGCTGTCAGCACATCTGTTCTCATTCGGTTTATACAATTAATTGTGCACTTGGCAGATAGTGGCGAGAACAGAGGAATGACCGTTGAAAACTTTTGGATTGCTCTGAACAGTCAGCTTCTGTAGTTCAGAGGAAAAACCACAGGTTCAAACCTGAAACTAAAGGTAGACAGTATGTTTTTCATAACAGTTTTCTTTTTTTACTTTTAGTAGTTAGCTGTGTATGTGAGCTCTCTAGCCTTTCTGTCTCTCTTTTTGCATCCCACAGCCACTTGCAAACATACTCTTACATCTCCCAGCCCCTTAAGTTTCATCTCTTCCCCTCCTAGTAGCAGCAATTGTTTAGGGTATGTTTATGGACCAGTCTGCAAACAGGAAACTCTACTTCCTGAAATGTGATGGGAGTTGAATGATACTGAATGGATAAGATGAAAATTTGTGAGTTAAGTGTTCTCTAAAGATCTTTGGCTGAAATGCCTTTTTTTTTTTTTTTTTTTAATGGGAAGAGGAAGGAGGAAGCACAAATTAGTGAGTGAAAGCAGCTTCCATTTCACAGAAACCCAAAGTCAGTCTTTCTGAAAAGCTGAATAAGCCCTAGTGTCTTTATTAAATTACAGCTTAGGATAATGACATTTACCAGCCAACCTATTTGAAATCATCCAAGAGAGGAAGGGGTTTTTTTAATTTTGGTTTTGGTTTTGGTTTTTAGTGCATTTCTTGGTGTTCAAGTGTCTTTAGGGGCAGGCAAGAGCAGCCCTTGTTTCTCTACATTCTCATGCCTTTGGGAGGTAAACCATGTAGCCACAGAACTAGTAGAAACAGATACCTAGAGATAAGATGAACAAAGGAAAAACAGATTTCTCAGGTCACTTACAGCAGGTTTGGCATGGATATTACTCTTAGATGTCCACATATACCTGCTGTCTCTTGAATAAAAATGTGGAGCGGGGGAAAAAAATGTGGAGCAGGGAAACTTTCAGATGCCTTAGCAGCAGATGTCTGATTGGGAACTGTCAGTTGGGAGGGGACCTACACCTCCCTACTTCAGGATATTTCTTCCCAGAGCACTACTCGATATGATTTAACAGTGCTTTGCATTCTTCTCTAGAGTACTTTCCTGCTGTCATGATGACAAGCGTCCTGGTTGCAGTAATTTTGGCTGCATACAGCTTTGCAGTGAGTGATTTTGCTGCTTCAATTAAATATAATTTCCCGCTTCCCCCCTTTTCTTCTCCCTAGGCAAGGAGAGCCTCATCACTGACAGTGGAAAGCTGTATGCCCTTGATGTCCTGTTGACTCGGCTCAAGTCTCAAGGACATAGGGTCCTTATCTACTCCCAGATGACCAGGATGATAGACCTGCTGGAGGTAGGAGAAAGAACCTTTGGGGACTAGGACGCTTTGACATTTAAATTGCAGGAATCATAGCTGTATGACTAATGTCAGTACTGCTTAATGGGAACCCAAAACTTGTCTTCGTGATTTGACCATCTATATGGGGAGGAGAAGCAACTCCTGGCGGATATGAAAGTGTGCAAAGGACTTCTTCCTCCTTCCTTGTATCAGTGAAATAGAATCCCCCTCCTTCCTTCCTTTACTAGTGAAGAAATTCCCAAATTTTAAAGCAGATCAGATCCTAGGAATTTCTTGAAAAGTCCTCTGAAATTCTGTATGGAAAACAAGATTTGGGATTAATTCTTATTAGAGAGCAGCTATTCATCCTGAGTTGGTGTAGTGGTTCTCAACCTGACTACATTTTGCAGTCTTTTGGGGGAGCTTTGAAAAATACTGATGTCCCATCCTCAGAGATACTTATGTAAGAAGTATGGAATGAGGCCTAGGCATTAGGATAAAAGTTCCCAAGGTGATTCTAATATATAACCAAAGTTGACAGCCATTGGGTTATGGTGAAAGATACAGCTCTGTCTTACTGTGCAGGGCAGATTTTGTTTCTTTTATTACTTCTGAGTTGACATTCTCTCTGCTTTCTTGTTGTTGAAGTAGTGGCTTATTATTTGAGGGAGAGAAAGTCATGGACATATAAACAGAGGAGTGAAAGTGAGGACAAATAATCACAGACGACTAGAGTAAGTTTTTCGTGCAAGAAAGTTGGAAAGCCATCTGTTGAGAGGCTAACACATCTGGATGTCAGTAGTGTATAAATATTCTCATGTTTTTTGGTGTGTTTTACATATTTAATAAGCCTTTAAATTTTAACCCTGCTACTCCAGGGACTAGTTGGTAATAAAAAAGTGGAAATTGGACATTATTATCCCTATCTAGGAATAAGGGAGTAGAGATTCTATCAGTGCAGAAGGAATGAAGGGTAACAGTAGGGGAGAATTTTAGGTTCTTCAGAAGCCAAGGCTGGCTCGCTGAATTTTGCAGTGAGTTTATCTAAATTCAGTGGCAGGCTCTTAAATAATCAGGCAACTTCTTTTAGCAAGAGACATAACAAATAATATTTGAGGTCAATTTAATCACTGTTTCATGTTTAATAAAAAGTGTTTAGCCTCTGGAATGCTGTCAACAGGCAGAAGTTTCTGCCTTTTTGTATTGTGAGTAGGTCATCTATTTCTAAATGATGGAAAAAATGCTTATAAGTGACTGTGAGTCACCTTAAGAGGTGATTAAGCCGTTGTGTTTGATGTAAATCTTGACTATGTTAAAGGTCCTAACAACAATAATCCAAAATAAGAGGACTGCCTGCATCCTTAATATTCTGTTCAGGGACTTCCCTGGTAGCAGAGTGGTTAAGAATCTGCCTGCCAATGCAGGGGGCTTGGGTTCAAGCCCTGGTCCAGGAAGATCCCACGTACTGCAGAGCAGCTAAGTCCGTGCACCACAACTACTGAGCCTGTGCTCTAAAGCCCGTGAGCCACAACTACTGAGCCTGTGCGCTGCAACAACTGAAGCCTGTGCACCTAGAGTCCATGCTCCACAACAAGAAGCCACCTCAATGAGAAGCCCACGCACCACAACGAAGAGTGGCCCCCGCTCGCCACAATTAGAGAAAGCCTGAGCAGCAACAAAGACGCAATGCAGCAAAAAAAAAAATTTTGTTCAAACTAAATGATGTCAACAGCCAAAACAATATGAGTAACTTTCTTTCAGTAGGACTCTTTTTAGATAAAGTGCACTTACCTTTTCCTGAAGAGTCAGGAAAGTATAGATGAAATAGTAATCTTTCACTGATAAGAATTATAGAAAAGGTAATATATGCTAAGGATTTTGTAAGAGAGTTAATAATCTTCTTTTTTCCCAAGGCTATATATCAGTATATTATAGAGTCTTAAAAGCTGATTCACATTATAAGGGAAGTTCCAAGGAAAAGGGGGTGAGCCACCAAAAAATAAGCTAGCTCTGGTAGATGAAGGCAAGTGTGGGTAGGTTAAGTGACACAGTCCTGCATTTTAGTCCCTTATTCTGTATATTGCACACTTCTAGGTACTCATAAGAATCACTAAGATAAGTAATTCAAAGTATGATAATGATTTTGTTCACGATGAGTGCTGTGAACACTACCCACCAGGGTCACTTCCTGTCTGTCTGTAATCCAACAGGATTTTTAGAGGGGATGTGGACTTTGTGGGTAGGCTTAGCAATGAAGGCAGCTTGAGAATCTTCTCTAAATGTAGTTGCATTGCTCTATGGGGAATACTAAATTAGGGAAAAGCAGATTCAAAGCCTGAATTTCACAACTGCTAACATTCCTTAGCCATGTGTGTAACATGCTTCTAGGATGTTGAAGCCAGAAAATGTTGCAACTGTTTGTACTGAAAAATTAAAATGAAACTGTTGTCTAGTTTCCTTACTACTATACTATTCTTTTTCCTTCAACATTAAATTTTAAAGTTTCTTTTTTTCAGTCTATTTATTTGTTTTAATATTATTTACTCAAACGAACCACATTTTGTATTCCAAGAGTTTAGTCCTCCAAATATATATATATATATATATATATTTTTTTTTTTTTTTTTTGCGGTACGCGGGCCTCTCACTGCCGTGGCCTCTCCCATTGCGGACCACAGGCTCCGGATGCGCAGGCTCAGCGGCCATGGTTCACGGGCCCAGCTGCTCCGCAGCATGTGGGATCCTCCCGGACCGGGGCACGAACCCACGTCCCCTGCATCAGCAGGCGGACTCCCAACCACTGCACCACCAGGGAAGCCCCTCCAAATATATTTTGTGGGCATAGAATTACAGTGCCCACAATGTTTAATATTTGTCTAATCATTTATAGAAATGTAAATGTATTGTGGATTTTAGGACAGTGCAGGATTAGGTCTACTTTTCATTATCTTTTCAAAGAGTATTATGGGTTTTTCAGTCACTTTCATGATGGAAGCTTTCATTGTAAACATTCATTAGAGCCATGTTCCACTTTAAAACATGACCTAGTATTAATTTAAAAAAATACCTTGACCCTTGGCCTTGCTTCTTCATTCTCAGAGTGTTGTGGTTTTTGTTTGCTTGTTTGTTTTTTTAGATTAAAAAAAATGTTTTCAGGATTCTCTTTTTCCCTTGACATCTGTACCCTGTATATCAAAGATGGAAGAAAAACTTCCAATAGAGCAGGAATTTGAGCTCACATGGGGCTGTTGAAGCTGTGCTGTGGAGCTGTGGAGCGTGTCAGCATCTCTTTTATCTAACAGCTTTTTGGGTTTTTTTTGTTCTGTGCCTTAGCCTTGGCTATGTGTTTTTCTGTTTCTGTGACTCAGAAGAACTAAAAGATAGTAAAAATTCACACACTTTTGTATGGCCAGGATTCCATTTTGTGAAAATACTAGTTCTAAGCACTTTGTATTTGCTCAGTATTTTCTAAAGTGATTGATAGCCTCCTTCTCTTGGGCAAAAATCTGACTTTAATTTAAATTTCAAGTGAATATATCAGATCTTCTTCCAAATAGAATTCTATATTCAGAAATATTTCATCTTGTCCCATGGTATCCAAATAGTATTTCCAGATAGGGGATTTAAAAAGGGGACTACTTAATTTCCAGGGCCAGGAATTTTTAGTGTGCCATGGGTAGAAGTCAAGGACATAAATAAGGGAGGATATCACAGGTCACTAAGTTATGTTATCAGTTTATTTTTATTTCCTGAGTCACATACAGGGTCTTGCCTGATGGGGGTACTATGGACACAGACATAGCCCCTATGCCTTTGGGATGGTGGCATCCAGCTGGATGTCAGACAAAATTTTTCCCACCACCACCATTTTACCCTATAGTTTGGGATACTCCCCATCCCTCCCCATAGTTTAGTAGTTGCAGAGAGCTTTTAACTCACTACAGATGACTTACATTATCTCTGAGTCATCTCTTTTGAGATTCATTCCTATTGCATCAAGCAACTGAGTCTGTAGTTCAAGGAAATAAGCCTCAGTACTTTCTATGCGATACAGAAATACTTGGAAAGGGTCAGCCAACTGGTGCTGTATGTGTGGTTGTTAAGTACTGAAACCCAGACAAATCTTGCACTACACCAATATATGAAAATAATGCAACACAGAATTAAATACAGATAATCCATAGCTAATGATGATATTTGAGACACTGGGTTGTGTAACTTGCCTAGTCAGCAAGTACCTCACTGGGGAAGGATTCATCCCAAACAGACATTCTATCATTTATGGGCTGGCTTTTCTTAGAACTCCAAGTAACCTTTGGGAGCTGTGATTCTGAACATACAGGGAAACTGAGTATTTTAAAACTGCTCCGTGGAATGAAAAGCAAATTGGGGTCACTGTTAACTAGCATTTTCATTAGGTCTTAGAAGTAATAGAAAGAAATGTGTTTGCTTACAACCACACTATATTTATTCTGTTTAGTCCATTTCTTTTTCATGTCAACTGTGAGTGAGGCACTGTGCTAGGCAGAGGTAAATACCAGTTAAATGTGGTCTTTGACTTTAAGAGATGAATCTAGTGAAGGATTTATGTATGTATGTATATATATGTCTCACACAAATAACTGTCAAGTGTACCCTGATATTAATGCCAAAAATAAAGCATAAAGAGAGCTGAAGATAGCAGGAGGGATGATACATTTATTTCCAACTGGGTCACTTCGGGAAGGCTTCACATACGATGACATATGAACTGAACTTAAACAGAATTTCAACCATGAGGAAAAAGGGCATTTCCAGACTAAGGAAGCCAGATGTAAAAAGGCACAGACGTGGGAAGGTACAAGACATTGGGCAGTAGGGAGTAGTTTAGCGTAACTGGAGCATGTGGTATAGAAGAAAGGGGAATAACAAGCAGGGTGAAGGCAGATTATGGTGGGCCCATGAATGCTTTGTGATTGCTCCAGAGGGCTCTATATTAGATAAAGGAAGGATAACTATCAAATTTCACTTACTTGGTGCAATTTGCTTGGACAAAACAGAAGTTGTAATAGACCTTGAGGGGAGCCTCACTTTTTGCTGGTGATGTACACCAAAGATGGAAAAGGGTGTGTCCAGGAAAATAAAGTTACACTAGGTCTGCAGTTTGTGGATCATACTGAGTCTTCCCCTCAAATTTTTTTGTGACAGTGAAATTGGGTTAAAATGAACATCAGAGACAACTTTGAAATAGTGAAGAAGTCTCAGAATGGAAGGTTTGCATTAGGGATATATAAACATTTGCCTTTATTTTTTCAAGTGCCCAGTTACCCTTTCATCATTATAGTCATAATATATTAAGAACCTTGTGGGGCTTCTCCCTCCCCTTTTTTTCCGCTAGTGGTAGTGAGCTTCTGTTCTGTCTGGGAAGCAGTAGGTGGAGGGGTTAAGCTAAAGGCTCTGGATCTAGTCTACTTGAGTTCCCATCCTAGCTCCATGCCTACTGCCTGTGTCACTTTAGAGACCTTGCTTAACATCTGTAAGATATGGCAGTGACAATAATAACACCTACCTGAAAGGCTATAGTGAGGATTAGATAAGCAAAACCAGGTAAAATACACAGAATAGTGATTTTCACTTAGTAAATGTTCAGTAAATGCTAGTCATCATCATTATCACTACTGCAAGGTGAACCTAGACCCTTTGTTTTACACCCCTGGGTGTGTGAATGTTTGATTTTATTTAGTATACTTTAAAGGATTGAGAGGCACTTGCTGAAACTATTTTGAGTTATGCTAATAGCTCTATTCACGTGCTACTGCTTAAAAAGTAGGACTTAGGGACGTGTTCCAGAACTGACCTGTCTTCTCAATTTGTATTCTAAGACAGTGGTTTTTCAACTGATGGGGTTGGGTATAGGACAGGAGACCTAGGTGTAGACATTAAATAGGTGGGGCCTGGACTCCCTACCCTTCTTTGTTAGCTAGAATAGTAATTTTTTTTAAAATCTATTTTATATTAGAGGGATTCCATATAAGAGTTTTCTTGAAAAAAGTATTCCAGTGCTTTAGAAATAGCATAAGGGTATGTTCTATAACAGTGTAAATGTACTTACAAGTCACACCTCTTAAATGCAGATTTCGATTTACTAGATATGGGGTGTGCCCCTCAGTTCTGCATTTCTAACAAACTTCATGTGTTGCTCATCTGAGAGCCATGCTGAGATAGCATGATTCTAAGGGACCCTGCCCTGCCTTCCCTCTGGAGTGGTTGTTCTTAGCTCTAGAAATAGGGTGTCTATTGCAGTCATCTTTGGAGCTTTTTAAAAATAAACCGGTCTAGGCCCTAACCCAGACCTACAGAGTCAGAATTCCTGGGGTGGGACCCAGGAATTTTAATCCCGGCTGAAAATCACTACTCAGATGCCAAGAGTACATCTTGTCCATAACCCCTTTGGCTTCTTAATTAATTTTTAAAAATAGTATCTACTAGAACTGTATAGGTCTAAAGACTTCCTAAATGTTAAAAGCCATAATTTTTATTTTATTAGTTCAAGCAGAATTAGAGCTTACTTTGGTTAGTGGTTATTGATCCACTTGAGAATACTGGTGTTCATATTTATTTAATTAAGGGAGGATACTAAATTATGAGACTTCTGGGAGGGGAAGGTCTACATTTGGTTTCTCTTTTCTCTTCGCTGCTTTAAGTGGAAAGGAATTCTTGGTTTACAAGGTTCCAAGAAATTTAATCATACTGATGGATCATTTTCTGAGCTTTTCCTAAATAACCCAAGTAGACTTGGGTTAGAAATGCCCTTGGTTTCTACAGAGTGCCAAGTGTCAGGAAGAACTGGGTAACGGTTGGCCTTTCTGTACCATAAGCCCTTCTTAATGCACAGGAGTGCTAACATGACACGGTTCCTACAAAACACAGTAAAGTCATCCAGCAAGCAGTAGTCATCCAGCAGTGGTCCTCAGGCATGGGAGTGAATTACTTACAGACTATTGGGGGATGAATGAGAATGCTGTGCCATCCTTGAAAGACGTTTAAGGGACTTCAGTGGTGGTGCAATGGTTAAGAATCTGCCTGCCAATGCAGGGGACACGGGTTCGAGCCCTGGTCCATGAAGATCCCACATGCTGTGGAGCAATTAAGCACATGCAGCACAACTACTGAGCCTGCGCTCTAGAGTCCACAAGCCTAGAGCCTGTGATCCACAGCAAGAGAAGCCACTGCAATGAGAGGCCTGCCTGCGCACCGCAACAGAGTAGCCTCCGCTGACCGCAACTAGAGAAACCCTATGCGCAGCAAAGAAGACTCAACGCAGTCATAAATAAATAAATAAATAAAGTTTGTTTAAAAATAAAAGACATTTAACTGCAAAACTCAGCAAATAGTTACTAATTAACCAGTCTCAGCTGCTGGCTTTGAAAAGAATATATTAAGCAAGACTCTTAAGATGGATATTAGAAAACCATTAGAAAACCTTTTGATATAGAGATTGTTAAGTGGGGATAGATTTTTTTAAATAGATTTTTAAACTAACTTTTCAAAAGTGCTACGACTACTATCAAATCATTTGTTGTTAGAATTTGTCTTTTTATTTTAAAAAATAGAATTAAATTTTATGTTAAATCATTAGGTGTTTTTAGGATCATAGGAGAACTGAACTAAGAATGGAACAGTTCTTGAAATTAACAACTGGAAAAAATAAGGCTTTTCTTTCCAGATGAGCATTTGATTAAATTAACTATCTTTCCCAAATAGCCTAGAGTTCTAGAGAGATGTCTAGGATAGCTTTGGTGTAGCCAGAATTTCTGAATGAAAGAAATACTGAATTGCCTTTTTAGCTCAGTCTTTACCTTATAGATGTTTTTCTGTATTGTCAGGATATAGCTATTCCTCTGTTCTGCTTTTCACTGCTGTTTCCATGTCCATTTACTTGTTGTTTTGAAGCTATTTACTGAAATAGGATCTAAACTCAACTAAGCCTTCTGAAATCCCACTATTCCCCTGGGTGAGAGAGCAAAGGCTTAAAGCAGCAAATGGGAAAGATTCACTTCCGTTGCCTCAGTAACAGGTTGTCTGTGATCAGTGTTGGTTTGATTATGGCCTAGGATTAATATCTCTAATGTTTTTCTGACCTTGATATATAAATGATATGAACAGCAAGATCTACAAGAAGGTTCATTCATCAGTCCTGTCACTAAAGTTGGAAGTTCTGGTTCAAAAGGCAAAAGAGTGCAGTGCCTATGCAGGAAACCCACCTTTTGGTTAAAGTTCAAATCTGTGGACTGTCTCTCTATAATCTAGGTATTTTGTTGTTCTGGATGGCAACATCTCCTGATTGGATTAGCTGCCCAGGTATAGTGAGCCTCTAAAGACCATCATCATGCTGTCATTTTTCATCTTCTTTCCTGAATTCCTCATCCAAACACCCCCTACTCTTCTGCCATTAACCCATTCCCATTATAGGGCTCTACCACTAAATGTGAAGCTTGCTTTAACTGAATACTTTCTGACCCCCCTGTGATTACCAAAGCCCTTAAAGAACCACCTGGAGACAGAAGGAAATAGTGAAAAAAGGAAGAAAAAGAAATATATATATATACACACACACACACATACATACCTACACACACACACACACACACACACACATATCAACTTGCTCTAAGAGTGCTGCCACATACACTATACCAGTCATACCAAACTGTAACAACCTTCTGTGCTGAAGTACCCAGCCAGGTATAAGAGGTCCATAATGAGAATACTACAGTGGAAGAACATTCGACCACAGAAAATTAATTAATAGAAACATCTCTCAAATGTAGAAATGATTTGTCTTTTTCAATAGGAAAAAGGTTTCTTTGAACTGAAAAAACTGCTTCATGGTGTTTCTTATAAATAGGCAGCTGTATTAGCTTTTTATTTTTTGGTTGCCTTGGGTCTTCGTTGCTGCACGTGGGCTTTCTCTAGTTGCAGCGAGCAGGGGCTACTCTTCATTGCAGTGCACGGGCTTCTCATTGCGGTGGCTTCTCTTGTGGAGCACAGGCTCTAGGCATGTGGGCTCAGTAGTTGTGGCACACGGGCTTAGTTGCTCCGCGGCATGTGGGATCTTCCTGGACTGGGGCTAGAACCCGTGTCCCCTGCATTGGCAGACGGATTCTTAACCACTGCGCCACCAGGGAAGTCCCTGTATTAGGTTTTGGTAACAGTCCCTCTGCAAGTGGACTTTTTGAAACATAATCCATATAATTGGGGTAAAGAAAGGAAATCAGTGCTCATTTGGACATATCTGTAAGAGGAATTGCAGCTTCCAAGAATAGAGATACATCCCCTCTATTTTATCTCTTGAAATCTCTTCTCCATTCTTAAAAGTTTTAATTCCTCTTACAGATAATGCCAAGAACATTCTCTGCCATGGAAAGTTACCTTGTCTTCTGTTCATTCTGATGCTTAGGCCTCCCTTAACAGTGATGTATGCTGTGCTGGGAGAAGGGAGCTTAGGTTGTAAATTCAAGGACTTTGGTCAGCAAGAATTTGCTAGAGAGAAACCCACTGGGGTGGGTGTTGCTGAAAGAAAACTGGCTATTCCATAGCCATGAGAGACATCTGGTTAGTGACTGAAAAGCCATTTTGGTTTACAGATTTCATTTTGTTTAGTTTGTTTTTTTACAAAACCTACAGAAATCTGCAGGAATAAGATTAGTTTCTAAGATGAAATTGAGAGTTGTTGTAATCTTCAGGGTACCCTCTATTTTCGCACGCTGACAATAAACTCATTTACGAGTCAAATTCCTGTACTTCTGAGATTGCTTTCTCCTCATTCTGGATAGAATGACTTGCCCCCAATATGGATGAGGTGGGTAGATGCTTGTGGAAATTAGAATGCAGTAATTTGTATCAAACTTATTATATCTTTTTACTCTGATTGGCAGGAATATGTGGTTTACAGGAAGCATACCTACATGAGGCTTGATGGCTCATCCAAGATCTCAGAGAGGCGGGACATGGTTGCTGATTTTCAGACCAGGTAATGTTAATAGGAATTACAAAAATGGTCATTTGATTTTCCTCTAGTTGAGATGGTGAGTTAAAAGAAAGACCAACACATCTCAGATTGTTAAGCAATCATGATATAATTTCTGCTATTTTATGAGGTAGCTATATCTGCTTATAGTGGTTTAGATTTGTGTGTCTGTGAAAGAGAGAGGAAATGAATAGTTGGTAATTTTAGTGCCGAATCAGTGCCTGGTTCTTTGGGCAATAAAAGAAATGATTTCTGAGTATGAACCAGGATCCTTATGTGAATAATATGTACATAGAAAAAAGTCCACAAGGCTATATTCCTAAATGTTAACAATGGCTGTCTCTGGGTATTGACTTACAGTTGATTTTCTCTTTGTTTTTGCTTACCCATTTCATTTTGTATAAGTTTAAAGAAAAATACCTCCTTTTTCCTGCTTTCCCTCTAATATTGTAGTAGTACAGTGCAGTATGACAGATTGCAGTAGTGTGCAATCTATTCCTCTGGCAGCTCTCAGTTATAGTACTTCTCCCACGTGATAATGAGCCTATGAAATTTCAAATACTGCCTGCTGGATGCTGATGGCCTACAGAGCCATAATTATCCCAAGTGCAGGTTCTCATTGTAATAAGCAGGGTCTGCTTACTGCTCTCTCCAAGGAGAAGGCTGGCGTCTGCTAGTGACAGGTCTCCTGAACTCCACCCTTAATTTTCCTTAGACCTGGAGAACTAAGGAATAGAGTAAGATCTTAATGTTCTGTAAGTCAGAACAATTCTGAATTTTTGGTCTTTAATTGTGTAGTCTGTTAATATTTAACTTTGGAATTCTTGGGTAGAAAATTAAGCACATAGCCATTTGTATTTAGGTTGCAATTTTTAGTTTCTTTCATTTCAGTTTTAAAGCATGTTTTACTTCAGCATAAAACAAATCCGTAGTTCAACATAGAATATCCTCTGATTGAGAATTTTTGCTATTGCACGGTCCTTTATAACACTGCATGGGTAAGGAGATACATCCTGATGTTTTGGTTTGCAGTATATACTCAGACCAATAACTCCTAGGTTGAAACTACTTCTGCATTCAGGTGCCTGTTTGACCAACAATGGAGGGGAAGAGCTACTTTAGACCTATTTTAGTTTGTTACCTGAAGCAGGTGGTAGATGACCTAACTTAGCTTCTTACCTAGCAGAAGCTTTCGACTGATTCTTAAATTATTTGAGTGAGACATGTATAATCATAGTAGTGCCTCCTAGCACTCCATACTGTGTGCACCTCTCCCCACCCCCAAAAAAGTTTACCAGCTGATCTTTATCTTTCCTTGATTTTGAAATCAAATGAATTACATTTCACTATGTCCTTATCTAGTCCAACCTTCAGAGCTCCAGATGACAAGAATCTTACATACAAGATCTATAGACTGTATGTTTCCCCCAGGGTGCCTATGTTTTCTCCAGGAATGCCAGCACTTAAGTGATTTGGGCACATTGGTATGAGGCAGCATGAGTTGTGTGTTAGAAGAAAAGCCATTAAGTAATAGATCTTTTGCCTATTACTGTTTGTGTTTTTTTCCACTAATATGTTTGATATTGTACATTTGAGAATCTCATTTATAGCAAAGCTAATTTTTTTTTCCAGTAACAGTTGGGGCCATTGTATATTATATAAAATGCCTGTTGAGGAAAATTTGAGAAATATTTGATGAAGAAAGTAAAAATCACCCACAATCCCATCACTGTTAACATTTTGGTTTATTCCTCTTGTCTTTGATGTGTGTATGTAGTTAGATTTATATGTTGATACCATATTGTAGAGATGACTGTATCCTCATTTCTTCAACTTAACAGTATATCATAAAGGTCTTCACATATCATTAAAAAAGTCATTGTAATCATTATTTTTAATGATCAATATTCCATTACATTGGATATACCACCTTTCTGTTGTTAAAATCTTGAGTATCTTTTTTACAAAGCTTTGTCATCATTTTAGATTATTTTCTTAATATAGATCCAAACAAGAGAGATTATTGAGTAAAGGAATATGAATGTTTAAGACTGCATATTGTCATATTGCTTTGTAGAAAATTCTACTGGTTTAGAGTCCAGTCAGAGCTGTATTATGTTGACTTCTAACAGTTTTGGCTTCTGAGTTGTAGAGCTACAATTTTTCTTCTAGGTGAAGCAATTCCCAGAAAACTGGACTGTGAGATCCAGGGCTCACCACATTTTACAGTGACCTTTTAGTGGAAAAAATCAGTAGATGTATCTAATTTACTACTTCTAAAATCTCTTATTTAACTTGTGATTACTTGGGCAATCACAGTAGTACACATTAGTCTTGAAAAGCTTAGCTTTAAAAGAAGGGTATTTTCACCATTAAATTATACTAGATCTGCTTAGTAAATATCTTGTTTCTTTGCTTTCCTGGAAAACCTTACTTGAGCATCCAAATTCTACAACTTCTAAGAATTACTTAGGGAGCAATGAGTTTTATTTAGATACTGAGTAACAATCATTTTAACACCTGCATCTGCATCTAATATTAGGTAAAATGAAAAAACAGACTAAAGTCTTCTTCCCTTCCTACACATGAGCTAGATGGTAGAGTTAGGATTGTGGCTAGGAAATAATCTCCTACCTCTCACGTGTAGAATCTGAACTGTGCCTATGCTGATTAGGAGCTTGTCAGGCAGGTCCCTCCAAATGGTATCTAAATTTACAAATTTGAATGGCAACAGTAGCCCAATATAGAGAAAAAGACAGGTGTTTTTGAAAAGAAAAAAGCATGACTTGCCAAATATTTTCATTATTATTAATGAAAAGACATCAAAAGAAAAAATTGTAGTTTCAACTGGAAAGCCCTGTGGCTCAAAGGTCAGCCAGAGTAAACAAGAACTCCTATAAAAAGCCATTTACATTCCCTTTATACAAGATTTATTTATGAGGGATCCTTCCAGGAAAGAGTCTGACTGAGACTAAAGACTGTTTGGCCAGGATGTCCTGACTGGGCAACATTCAGGACACGTGACCAGTGCGTGATCCTAGAAGCCATTCACAAGGTCTTTGCTCTGGGTTGCCTTGGCCTTTGCTTCCCTTCCTCCTACCCCATGACGTTTGCCAAATGGATCTCCCTGATTATCTGATTACTCGGGTGACCATTTGGAAAACATGAGAAAAAATGAGTGTAGTGTGGATTTTTCCTTCTTGGTGAGAGTATAAAGCTCCAGTATCTTTAATTCTGGCTCTTTTTCAGTCATTCAGCAAGTCTTCACTGCAGTCAGCTAGGTACCTAGCACTATTTGAGTATTTTGTTGCATAGTAGCCTCAGGGGCCATTAACTAAAGAAGAGTAAGAGTGAGACTTAGGCATGTCTTTGCTACATGATTTCATAGGCTCCTTCACAGACCCCCCTGAAACCTGGTCTCTATGGCCCCTTCCAATAGAGACCCTGAGTTGAGATTCCTTTATAGCCCCTAGAGGGCACCCAGACCATCATGTTGCCTTCTGGGATTCTGTTTTCTTCCTTTTAGTCAGCTCCCAAAACATTAATTCACATTATCAATACTAGATTTATTAAGTAGAAAGGAATTTCTCAACAGTTCAGTTTAGATGTGTTTTTGTTTACATATGATCCAACAGTGTGATCCAGGATGGACACTAATTTCCTTGATTTTTAATCACCCAGGGTTCCCATAATCCTTATTTTTCCATTACAGTATGATGAAATTACACTGAATGCAGCCAAACGTTGCTACTTACCATCTACCTCATCATTAAAAGCATCTTCTCAATAAATCGTTAATATCCCCAAAAAAACATTTTCCACTGTTAATGTTTCTAAGTTTTGCTTCTAATTTATTTTTATCTATATTCCTTTCTCTAGTGTTTTTTTCTGTATATAGTCCTTGTTTGTGAATGATTACCACATCTGGGGACTTACCTCTCTGACTGTCCAGACTATGGAAATGACCCATCTTTTTGCCTCTACTCTTTTACTATAGATCCCAGCTGCCTTCTGTCTCCCTCCCTGTGCCATCCCTGTTCCCCCATCCCCACACCAACAAGACGTCCTAGGCATCGGGTGACTCCATCAGCTCTTACACAGATATCGGAGAGAAGCCTCTGACCCCTGCCTCTGTGTCCACAGAGCAGGAAAGAGAGATGTATGGGACTGAGCAATCTTCCTAAGGCCAGAGTGGGAAGGATTATTCTATAGAGATTAGTATGGCCCTGGAAGGCTACATCAATTTTTATTTGAAACCTTATTGTGGTTAAATATTCTCCCATGGGCTGTGAGGTATCAAGCTTCCATTTATATCATCCCATATCTATGGGAAAATGTGTTTGTAAACTGGCAGATGCCTTTTAACTTTTTGGTTTGCCCTTTATGATTTAACCGTGAAAGATGACATCTTATAGATAAAATTCTGAAATATTAAACTTTATGATAAAATTCAAGGATAAACGAGCAGAACTTTCATGAGAGTACAATACTTTTGGAATTATGCCCTACAAGAAGCCTCCAAACATGATCTGTTATCCATGTCTGCCTCTAGGAAAGCTGTGTTTAATTGAAAGCAAATTAATGGACAGATTTCTACTAGGACCTACCCAGCTTAGGGATTAACCAGGATACTTATTTCAGAATAGTTCCTTCACTGGTATTCATGTTTGACATTGATATGTCATCATTTAGTCACTTCAACTATATTCAGAGCATCCTCATTTTATAGCACAGGAAACAGACCTTTAGCAGCCAAGTGACTTTACCAAGGAAGAACAGCATCAAGGGATGAGAGCATCCTGATGCCAGTGTGTTTCTTTTTTCTTTATTTTTTTTTAAACTGGAACCCACAGAATAAAATTCATCTTACGTTGGGATTTAATACATATCTACCATATCTGAAATCACAAAGCAGTACTTATCCTTATGACCTTTGTTGTATTATAATATTTTCTAATCTGTTCTATTTCTTTCTTTAATTTATGTGGTCCAGACTCACCAAACTGATTTCATGACCAGTGATAGGGGTGACCTGACCAATGATAGGTGTGACCTGCAATTTGAATAACACTGATATAAATGAATTTCTACTTTTATTCCTCATTATAGTCATAGAGAAAGGGGGTGAGCAGCTTGATTTAGAGGGCTGTAAAGTTTGTTTACCAGTATAAGGTAGTCCCTTTCCCTTAGAAGTGTTCTGGAAAATAACCTCAGGTGGCAGGAACATGAAAATGCAAGATAGTCTTGAAATATATTTATGTTATCTGCAGGAACTGGGCTCAAACCGAGCCCCTAGTTGTATGTGTATACATAGATAAATCTTACAGTCGAAGACTGCTCTTTGTGATCTGGCATGGCCCTTGTTCCTAGAAGATATTCAGTGAATATTTGCTGCCTGAATGAATGACAGTGGCATCTACTGATTTATTTGTAATTCTGGGTTTCTTTAATAGGATGTAGGATGTAGAGGGAAAATGAGAAAACTGTCTTGTTTCTGTTAAGGATTATGTTGGCATTTGTCAAAAAGTACTTTAATTTCAGCCTGTCTTCATGGATTGATCCTAACTTCAACGTAATACTTAGAAGTCATAATCTGAGTCTTAATCCTGACCTCGGGTCATTTTTCTGGGACTGACTTTCTTCATATGAATTTTAGTGCTTTGGAGTTAAAATCATTAGTTCCCAGATTGTTGGAAGTCATGATTCTTTGGGGAAACACCAGGAGATACTGACTTATTTGTCCCCTCTGTATGAACTGGGAATAGTTTGACTTGCTAAAAATATGACTGTTACAGAAAGAGAGGTCTCTACTTCCATAGCATATTTTTCTGTTACATTTGCCAAATGTTTATAATTATATTGCCTATCAGTCAATATTAGTGGGCAGCAAAAGTTTATCTGCAAATTGGAAGGTGACTGCCATGGTTTGATTTTAGCAACAGAGCACCTTTGTACAGTGTGTCAGAGAAACCTGGATCAGGTCTGGGTAACCACCAAAACTCTTTCTAGGCCTAGACACTGTTCTTCGTCCGGAGATCCCTCTCTTTTGCCACATGCCATTTTTCATTTTCATTTTTTCCTCTTAAAATATCCCTCCCTCTTCTGCAGGAATGACATTTTTGTGTTCCTGCTAAGTACACGAGCTGGAGGACTGGGTATCAATCTGACTGCGGCAGATACAGTAAGTAACAAGAGCACAAAAATACACTGGATATGTGGTTTTTCTACTATAAATATGTTGTTCGGTTGGCCTTATCCTTTATTATATGTCACAGACTTTTTATTTCTTTGTCTCTTGTTGTGTTAAAAGACAATAGTGGCACTTTGCCTGGAACTGGAACATTTCAGCTTTCCTTTTGGGCTTTTCTCTCCCTTCTCTTATTCTAAGTTTCTTACACATTTATTCAACACATATTTAGTAAATGCCTCCTATGTGTCTGATAGTGTTTTAAACACTTGGAATATGTCAGTGAATAAACAAACTGGAAAAAAAACCCAGTCAACTCAACTAACCAGATGTGTTTGTTTTAGGAGCTGTAAGTGAACAAATCAAAAAGTTGTTTTATTACTCTTATGCATTATTCCATCATAGGAAAAACTCATATTTTTGTATCCCGAACTTATAAACATGGTTGGAGAGCAATGAAATTGGTGATTTAAAAAATAAAATAAAAAGACATCCCATCAAATTATCTATCCTTTTATGCCCAGTCTCCTTGGAGGAATACTTCAGCATCTGAAAGGGAGAAGAAAAGAGCATTCCTTTTGTATCTCAGATTTATTCCCAGGTTACAAATATATTTAAAAACAATATCAGTAACCCTGACACATAAAAATGCATAAATGGGCAATTGTTTTGTAGAAGGCATGATTCTGCAAATGTCATTTAATGTGATCGTTGCGGTACCTCTCTGTGAAATACAGAGCATCAGAATCCCCACAAATATGAGGAGGATGCAAACTCTGGAGGGTCATGGAGAAATGAATGAAGTACAAAGGTGAAGAAGCTTGAATAAATTCACAACAGTAGAGCTGGAACTAGATCCCATGTTTCTCAGGTTCCACTTCTAGGCTGTGTTTATTCTTTCTCCTTGTTAACTGCTACACTGTAGAAACTGCCTGCCTTCAAGAATGAAAAACAGATTCTGTAACATCACCAAGTAGAATATCAACCATAGGATTCAGCTGTACCTTCCTCGGCATCTAAACCACTTCAGCCAATTAACCATGCTGGGACACGGTTCCAGGGCCTGGGGACTGCTGGAGGCATAACTGGGTAGATTCTGTATCTTATGTGCACATCATCAGCCTCAGTCATCTTAAGAGAAGGCAGTCATTGGTGGTAGTGTTGTTCTTGTGGGTTCTCTGATGAGGTAGCTCACTTGGTGTCATATCAGCAACCTTTCTCTTTGCCCCTTGGTTCTCTACTCTAGTTTTCAAGCATACTGTCCCAGTTAGTCATACTCTTTTTTTTTTTGATGAATTATTTTGGTTGTCAGTTTGTGGGTGATAGAGGGCAGATTCCATAGTTTTGGGGTTTCTTCAAATTAGAGAAATGAGACCTGGGTTTGAATCCCAGCTCTGCTGTTCACTCTGTGAAAGTGAAACAGTTGCTTGACTGCTCTAAACCATAGTTTCCTCCTCAATAAAATGAATATAATAATCCTTCCTTCTCTCATGGTTGTGAAATGTCACCTAGAAACATGTGACCCCAGTGCCTGCACATTAATAACCCTCAGGGATCCTGTGACCCTTGTAGCCCCAAATGAGAGAGCCAGGTCCAGGACTTCATTATTTATACTGGGCCCCAAATACCCCTCCTTTCCCCTAGGCCTTGTCTGCCTGGCTCTGTGCTCAGCTCTGCTGCTGTGGGAAGGCTGGGGATGGGAGTCTAGGGAAGGCTCTGGATTCCCAGGGCGGGTGAAAACAAATTCACACATGATGTGAATTGAAGGGCCAGAGTTGGGGATTGGGAGCCTCAGAGGAGGAAGAGAGCCGATTGGGGAGGAAATACTCCAGAGCCTTGCACTGGTTCAGCCCTGCTGTGTCCTGGAGGCATGGCTGGAAGAGAGGTGGAAACTCTTAGGGGCTTCCCAGGGGGCAGTAGCGTCTTCTCCGGCACCTTTGTTCCCCTCCAGGGTTGGTTGATATTCCTCTCCTGTGTCTCTGCACAGCCCCCAGGAGCTGGGCCTGAGTTTATCTCTGGGTCTCCTGCTTCCCCTCCTCTCCACCCCCGACCCCGGGAAGCCTTTGTCTCAACATCCCAAGCACAGTTATCCTTAGAGAGGCCCAGGTACCTGTGTGAGAACGCCAGGCAGGTGGTGATCAAGCTAGGACGTGAACCCAGGAGTGAAGACTGGTAGTCCTGCCGCACCAGGGTGCTTCCCTCATACCAAGAGGTGACCAATGGGGGAAGTTGGGCACAGATTGGAGGATGAGTTATTTAGTTCCTTTAGGGGTCTTGAGACACTGTTTAGCATGTGGGTGGTCTCAGTCATTACATTTATGTAGTCTGGAAGGCCCCACGGCACCCCCCCTTCACATCCCAAGCTTTACTCCAGCTGAGTGAAGCCAATGCATATTTTTTGTTTTGTTTTGTTTTTTTGGCTGTGTTGGGTCTTCGTTGATGTGTGTGGGCTTTCCCTAGTTGCGGCAAGCAAGGGCTACTGTTCATTGTGGTGCGCGGGCTTCTTATTGCGGTGGCTTCTCTTGTTGCAGAGCACGGGCTCTAGGTGTGCAGGCTTCAGTAGTTGCAGTGCGCGGGCTCATTAATTGTGGCTCGCGGGTTCTAGAGCTCAGGCTCAGTAGTTGTGGCACACGGGCTTAGTTGCTCCGCGGCATGTGGAATCTTCCTGGACCAAGGATCGAACCCGTGTCCCCTGCATTGGCAGGCAGATTCTTAACCAGTGCGCCAGCAGGGAAGTCCCGCCAGTGCATATTTGAAACAGAGGGAGGAGCACGTAGGAACTGACCCAGACACAGATTCAATTCAGCAAAGTGAAAGTTCTCTCCCAGGTTAAAGAGGACTCTCTGACAGCTGCCTAGGAGTTGGCAGCAGTGGGCCCAATTAGTCTTACTCTTAATGTGAGTACAAGATTCATCACTTTCTGCTAGCTGATCTTTTGGACTCCAGTCTCAGTCCCTAGCCCCATACCTCCTCTGTTAGTTTTTATACCCTTTATTAACCATGCTACTCCCTGGCTTAAAACTCTTCAGGGAGTCTCTGTCATCTACAAGATAAAGTATAAGCTCTTTTACACATACAAGGCCCTTCATTTTGTGGCCTTTATCTCCCTTTCCAGCCTAATTGCCAGACTGTTACTCCTTCCAAAATTTATGTTCCAGAGGCGGGGAGAGGTTGGGGGCCTAGCATGGAAGAATGGTGAAAAGAAGGGGCTTTCAACAGTTGCCTGCAAGGCACTGGGAGAGTGAGAATCTGCCCAGTGTGGCGCCAGGGCATGGGCCGCCTCTGCCTATGTCTAGGGGGAGGTACTGCTCTCTCTCGGGGTCGGTGGATTTCCTGGCGACGCAACCATCATTTTGAGGGGGGACTCGGAGATCTTCATTGCCACTTGCCACCTCACCAGGCACCAGATTCCAACCCACCCCCCTTTCTCCATACGATGAAGTCCATCACCTCCCACCTAGATCCGGATTTGGGTCCACTTGGCGTCTTGCCACCAGGTCCAGCCATCAGTGTGGGGGCAGTGGGTCAAAGACGGCGACACGGACTCTGAGATCCGGGACGTCAGTAACCTGAGGAGGGGAAGGCTGGTGCGCCCTCCCTACATCCCACCATCTCCCTCTGCTCTCTCCCTCCTTTCCAGTCCCAAACCAGCTCACCAGAGTTGAAGCCAGCCCTCCAACTGTGTGAGCGTGGGGCATGGGCTGGGGGTGGGGTGGGGGTGGGGTGGGGGGCTGACTTCACAGTGACTAGCAGGTTTGCTAAGGGTTGGGTCTGTTAGGCTCTAGGGATCTGGAGTGCCCTTTGGCGCTTGGCAGGTACAGGTGAAAGCTGTGTCCGGTGCTCTCTGAAGGGCCTGTGGCCTGTGACTTCCAGTGGTCCAGTGGATGGATGGATGGATGGATGGATGGACGCACGGACGGATGGATGGGATGAAAGAAGTGTTCCCATATTGGGGTACAGGGAAATCATTCTGGCTCTGACCTGATTTCTGTGCTAAGTACAACAGCCTGTTTTGTGGTCTCAAACATACATTATACATGTGCTTTAATCGTTAAAGAAAAGCGTGCATTGTCCAGAAACAAAGACGTCATTTTTCAAAGAAAAAAACAAAAAAAATTATGTTCTGGTAATAACAATTGACTTGTTTCCTGAACCCACCATACTGTATCATAATATTACATTAACAGCTCCCTCATCATAGATCTTCGTCCTGGGCACTTTGTCTTCTTCCACCTGGTAAACTTCTGATTGTTTTTTTTGCGGTACGCGGGCCTCTCACTCCTGTGGCCTCTCCCGTTGCGGAGCACAGGCTCCAGGCGCGCAGGCTTAGTGGCCATGGCTCACGGGCCTAGCCGCTCCGCGGCATGTGGGATCTTCCCAGACCCGGGCACGAACCCCTGTCCCCTGCATCGGCAGGCGGACTCTCAACCACTGCGCCACCAGGGAAGCCCTTTCTGATTGTTTTTCAAAACCCAATTCAAGGTCAGGGGTTGCTGTTTTATATGGGCTGGTAAAGACTCTCTGATAAGGTGACATTTGAACCAAGATCTGAAGAAAGTGAGAAAAGCAAGCCAGTTATGCATCTGGCAGAAAAGAATAGCATTCCAGGGAAAGGAGATAAGTACAGAACAAAGCCCTGAGGTGAGAACATCCTTGGCATAATCAATCAATGAAGCAAGCCCTTTGTAGGTATGACAGAATGAATGAGGGCAGAGTGGTATAAAATGAGTGGCAGAAGCAGATTGTGTGGGGCTTAATAGGCCATGGTTAGGATTTTGAGGTGGGAGGCTACTGGAAGAACTTGAACAGAGGAAGAACTTTAGCTTGAGCTTAAATGTGTCCTTCTGGCTTCAGGGGGGTGGGGTGGAGAAGACTATAGGGAAGGAAGTAGAAGCAGGAAGTTCAGTTAGGAATTAGACACAAGACGATGGTGACTTGGACAAGGATTGAAGCAGTGGAGGTGATGAGAAGTAATTGGAATCTGCATGTAGTTTTAAGGTACAGCCAATGGCGTTTACTACTAGATTGGATGTGGATCATGTGGATCAAGGAGAACTCCAAGGTGTTCAACCTGAGCAACTGGAATGATGGAGATACCAACGACTGGTTAAGGGGAAGGTGTGGGGAGGAACGGGTTTGAGAGGGGAAATCAAGAGTTTGGTTTGGGGTTTTTTAAGTTCAAGACTCTTAACCAGACATTAAGTGGCATTGTCACCCAGGTGGTAGAGCATGGAATTTAGGAGAAAGTTTGAGGCTCAAGATGTATTTTGGAATCATCAGGTCATAGATAACATTTAAGGCCATGGAGCTGGATGAGGTCACCTGGGGAGGCCTAGCATTGGTTCATTTGATTAAAATATCTTTCCCTTCTTCTCAGCCTGCCTATGTCAGGTTTGGCCTATGGTTTCTTAAGGAATAGTTCACCTAGTCATTCATTTAAATGGCCAAAAAATAAGCAGGTTTGAGTGGGGCAGATCTGCATCATGCTTCTGGTTTTCACAGTTTGCCTTATGCAGGTAAGCTGGTCCTGCCAGTCAGAAAGAACCAAAGTAGGCCCCTAACCCCATAGCTAGAGGAGTAGAAGTAGGAATTCTCTTTATATCCTGGGGCGTAGAGAGAGGCTCTGAATATTCTGAGTCCCCAATTCCAAAATAATTTACATTTAATTTTGAGGGGAGGGCTGAGGGACTCATAAATTAGAACCTCCTGGAATACTCAGAAGAAATGAGACCACAGGATTGAAATGAGTGGGCTTCCCTGCTGGCACAGTGGTTAAGAATCCAGCTGCCAATGCAAGAGAGACAGGCTCGAGCCCTGGTCCGGGAAGATCCCACATGCCGTGGAGCAACTAAGTCCGTGCACCACAACTACTGAGCTTGTGCTTTAGAACCTGTGTGCCACAACTACTGAAGCCCGCGCACCGCAACAAGAGAAGGTGCCGCAATGAGAAGCCTGTGCACCACAACAAAGAGTAGCCCCCGCTCACTGCAACTAGAGAAAGCCCGCGCACAGCAACGAAGACCCTATGTAGCCAAAAATAAGTAAATAAAATAAAAGATTTAAATGAGTTGCTAGATAAAGCTTTGTGTGGAGTTAAGTTATACTTGCTGTGTGTGTATTATTAGAGAAACAATAAGCTTAATTGCTTGCCTGGCATTTTTCCTTTGTTCTGAGATTTGTTCAGCTTTGGAAGATCCCCAGAACCATTTATGGACAAGGAAGAGGTTAGTCTGCCTAAAATGTCAGGAAAAACTTAATGTTTTATGATTGAGAGTGCATTTATAAACGTGTATTTGTAAACATTGGGATTATGTCTGGCTCACTCTGTTAGTAAAAACATGATTTTAGCATGAAATTAATGGCAACTGCCCCTCACTGCCTGTGTTGTTCTTTGTGTATTCTTCTTGGAGTAGGGATCTCTTTGCATTTGACATTGTTTAGTGAGAAATTGTTATAAACTGCACTGTTGGTTTTGTTTGTGTGAGATCTGTTTTAAATGTTTATGTGTAGAGAGAGATTGAAGAGCTTTTGTCCCTTAGTAACAGTGTGAGAAGTCTTATGTCCTGTGAGACAACATGGGGCAGCTTTCAGCCCTCCCAAGGGACTGAACTTCCACCTGTTCTCTTGGGGAAAAAAAGAGTGAGTTCCACCCTCCAAGTGTTGGTCAGCTTTTTCCAGTTGTTCCTCTAAATTTTCCTGTTTTCCATTTCACTCCCTCATCCCCTGAAACTCCCTGTTATTGACCTGTATAGCCAGGCGCCTCCACCCCATCTCAGCTCCCACCTTCTTCCCTTGCTTCCCCTCCCAGTGTCCGCCCAGCTTGGTGTTTACAACTTCATAAAGGTGCTGACAAGTAATTTATTTCCCCTTAGTCATTGTTGGGCCACACATTGTGGACTGACTAGCTTTAATGTTTCCTAGTTAAGTCAGCTGTTGTAGTTCTTTAATTGTTATTTTCTCTAGAATGTCTCACTGAGCTCCATAAACAAAGATGTCATCTCTGTCCTATTCTAATGGGCATGGTCTCCCCTGACTCCCTCTCCCTGAGTTCATGTCATGGTTGATTCAGTGTTCATTTTATTGTCAAGTTAGATAATAACCATACATCGAACTTGGTTTTTAGTTCTCTCTGTTCTTATCTTAACCCACTAGCTTACACATATTTCATATTCTTTTTCCCTGGGTCTTTTTCTAAGTAGAATCTTTCTTTCTTTTTTTTTTTAAACATCAATAGCTTATTGGATAGGGTTAAGTAGAATCTTATTTTATTCTCTCTTTCTCCCCAGTTCCTCACCTCTTTTAATCCATTTGAATGATAGATAGCCACTAAATTGGGGGAAGGGGGGACTTTAAATTGCAAGCCTATCTCTTAGGCTTTAATCTTATTGTTTATGATCTCAAAAGAACCCAAGTTGAATCAGGTTTGGTTGCCACTGAGACTTCCAGGAAGAAAATATAAATATGGAGGAAACACCTATGAAATGATTCATAATATAGGATTCCCCATTATGAATTCATGCTGAACCATTGCCTTAGGCTTGGACTACTAAGGTACTATCTTTGGGATGTGACATCAACTCTCATTTTCCACATATTTAGGTCATGTTAGGTATGTTGGGCAAATAATGACCCTCCCCCCCAGTCCAATTGGAGGTCTCCTTTTCTTTTTTTTTTTAAAGATTAATTTTATTTTTGGCTGCGTTGGGTCTTCATTGCTGTGCAAAGGCTTTCTCTAGTTGTGGCAAGGGGGGCTTCTCTTGTTGTGGAGCACAGGCTCTAGGTGCACGGGCTTCAGTAGTTGTGGCATGTGGGCTCAGTAGTTGTGGCTTGTGGGCTCTAGAGTGCAGGATCAGTAGTTGTGGCGTACGGACTTAGTTGCTCCATGACATGTGGGATCTTCCCGGAATCCACTGCGCCACCAGGGAAGTCCAGAGGTCTCATTTTCATTAACTCTGTCTTCTCTTCCTTTGTTCTCCCTGAAAGTTTAAACTGAATTTTCTAAAATTTTTCATATCCTGTTGAAGCTCAGAATATCCTGTGGCTAAACTCCTCTACAAGTGACAAACATTGTGTACTTCCAAATCCTAGATCTGTGGACACTGTGGATTAACAATAAGCTTTCATAATTATTTTCTTTCTTTGGCAGGCAGTTTGTAATTTTTTCCTCAAGGATTCTAACCTACACTATAAAAACTGAGGGATTATACCTCATATGAAAGCAAGACAAAAGGAGCGCCAGAAGAAAGAGCCAGTGGGGGTCCTTATTAGTAGAGGCAAGAGCATTGAAAATACTGATGCCTTTTATCCATCTTTACCTCAAGTGAATTCTGAAGAAAATGGCAGAAGAATTGCTTCCATTTTTAAATGAGAAAATAAATTACTTAGGAATGGTGTTAAGCAAGGGAAAAAGCATCTAGAGGAACAGTGTCAAGAGAAATCAATCACTCTTCAGCCTCTCACTGTTGTGAGAGGGCCTCTCACTGTTGTGGTACGCGGGCCTCTCACTGTTGTGGCCTCTCCCGTTGCAGAGCACAGGCTCCGGACGCGCAGGCTCAGTGGCCATGGCTCACAGGCCCAGCCGCTCCGCGGCATGTGGGATCTTCCCAGACCGGGGCACAAACCCGTGTACCCTGCATCAGCAGGCGGACTCTCAACCACTGTGCCACCAGAGAAGCCCCAGCCTACATTTTAAGGCTCTATCTAGTTTTGATCACACCTTAGAGATTCTAGTATCAATTGACTAATATTTGTAGAATTCTACTTTGTACTGGTGGATGGTGTCTGTCCTCAAATAAGACTAGACAGGAAGATTTTTAAAATATGTAATACACACAAAACAATTGGTCACCTTTAGAAGGTAGCAGTTAAGTGGGAACTTGGACCAGGATAGGTGATGCAACATTTTGCTAATAGTGCACGTTGCAGAAGGAGACTATTAGGATTGTGAACTCAGGCCAGTCTCTTCCTAATTTGTAAGATGAAGGAAATATATAAGGTTTTTTGAAAATTTAGTGAGATATGTATGCACATCTGTTTTAAGTGCTCAAAAGGTTTCAGCCAGTGTTACTTCTAATAGGAATTCATGAGGAATAGGAAAAGGAGACGTTGTTACAGGCAAGAGAAATCAGGGAGGTCTTCCTGAAAGTGGTGAAGCTTAAACTGAACCTTAATCAACAGAGAAGAGTTGAAGGATTGATTGTTAGTCAGAAAATCAGCTTAAGCAAGAAGTAGTACAAACAAACGTAATATAAGTGAGGGATACCAAAGAGACCTATCTGACAAAAGGGAAGGGGTGCTTTTATATTAGGAAAGAATAAAAATGAAGTTGTCTTAGTATAGCAGGACCTGATTATTGAGGGGAGCTTGGACTTGGTGTGTAACAGCATAATCGACAGAGAGATGGAATGGTCTCCAGTGGTACCCCAAGTAGACTGAAGAAGAAAGAGACAGATCTCAGAAGCCTGCTGGTCTAGAAACATTAGTGAGCCAGATGTAGGTGGTGAGGGCCTGGTCAAGGAGGACAGTGGACTGTAGAAAGGATAGGTTTGTTTCTGAAGAAGCACTGGCTGGATTTGGTGACTTGGTTGAATGTAGAGGAGGACACATGAGAGATAGGGGTCATTTTGAACTGGCTTTCTTTTAGGAGGTCTACTGTATTGATAGTAGCCTCAGGGCTGAGGACCCAGGAGTCTGTTGGTTTTAGGATCACTGGTGGGGCAGGGGACGGGGGAGTACATTTTGTTGTTGTTTGTGTTTGCTGTTTAGCAAACTAGAAGTAACTTCCAGAGAACCCTTTAAACATTTCTTGCCTGGAATTCAAGAGACAGGAAATGACCCTGTTAATGGGAACCTGAGAATGCCAGGAAAGCCATGTCTGCCTCTTACAAGGTAGGCCTAGGGTTAAAGAGAAGGCTTTCACATCCCTCACATCCCAGGCCCACTGCTTATTTAGGCGGTGTGATCTTGGATAAAATCTCTTATTCCTCTGTGTCTCAGTTTCCTCATCTATAAAAAGGGGGTTTTAAATAGTACCTAAATCATAGTGGTAGTGGGATTTAAGTGAGTTAATACACATAAAGCACATAGTACAATGACTGGCAAATAGTAAGCCCTGAGTGTTAACTATTAATATTGTTGCCACTCCCTCTTTTTAAATGAAAACCCTGAAAAACGCTCAGAGTATGTCTCTTTTGCCCAGGGCAGATGAGGGAATGGCTTGGTTTTATGAGTAGATAGATACCTGTTCATCTTTATATCGTAGAAAAAAATCTGGCATCAGACTATTGAAATAGGTGAGTGGCTGGGTTGCTGTCAGAATTCCTAGTATTGCCCTGAGAGTGCCTCATTTTTGCTGTATTCTTGTCCTGCCTATGCAGGTGATTTTTTATGATAGCGATTGGAACCCCACTGTGGACCAGCAGGCCATGGACAGGGCCCACCGCTTGGGGCAGACAAAGCAGGTTACCGTGTACCGACTCATCTGTAAGGGCACCATTGAAGAACGCATTCTGCAGCGAGCCAAGGAGAAGAGTGAGGTAAGCAGAAGGCAAAGGAAGTATTGTGCTGGTAGAGAAAATAGTCCAGCCACATTGACTGGACTAAGACTAAGACTGACTTGGCTTTCATTGGTCATGAAAGCACTAAAATTTCTTGTGAATAGAAAATAAAATGAGGTCCCATACAAAAGCAGTCTACTGCCCTGGCCATTCCTTACTCCTTTTCTACCAGAATGGTGTCTACAACCTACATTCAGCTGTTGTTCATGTGAAGAGGACCCCAAGTCATGGCCTTTTCCTATTTGACATGGTTTCACATTCAGGGGAAGAAGGAATGGCGTTTGCTCTCACCCTAGTACTCTCAGTGTGACCGGCCTCTGAGTTGTGTGACAAATTTGCTGGTTTCTAAAGAAATGATTATTTGGGGTTCTTTTTCTTCTTGATTCAGTATTATTGGACCTTATAGCTATCAATTAACAGTTGCAAGCAAAGAAGTTCTCCTTTCTTTTGGACAAATGACCTGGATGAGCCAGTCACACGAATGAAAAAGAAGTAGGAAATCCAGGGGCCTCACCAGAGAACAGATTAAGAAAGATGTTTCTTTCTTTCTGAATATTTGTCATAAGGGAATGGATGCCTGATGGTGGTGGTTTTTGATCTGCTTTGATATTCAGATTCAGCGGATGGTGATTTCTGGTGGAAACTTCAAACCGGATACCTTGAAACCCAAAGAGGTGGTTAGCCTTCTTCTAGACGATGAAGAATTGGAGAAGAAATGTATGTACTCTAGACCTCTTATTAACGCTCTCTCCTCCTTACAGAGATGTTTCTTTAGCCCCACTCTTCTGGAAATGAAAGGCGCCCTTGACTGTGCCAAGGGGAGGCAAAGCCAAAGACTGTCTGGGGAGAAACATTTTTTTGGTTAATATTTTATATTAAAACCCAAAGAAGGATGTATTATGGAGTAGAAGGAAAAATTCGTGTGTATTGTTAGAGTAATATGACTTCAAATAAATGGGTACCAGGAAGGCTATATCCCTTGACACCTCAGCAGTAATGAATTTACTCTGTTCTATCCAGAGAAATGTTTTTATGGAAAAGTTGGAAAAGCACACTGCTGTATGTAACATACAAACGCTTCTCCCAGTACTTCTCGCTTTTGAGAACAATGGGTTTCAGTTTCCGACTTACCTTGTAAACCTCTGAGGACTTCGACAGCATCACATCAGAAAATGTGATGAAGCACCTTTCTTATGGGGCTCACATTTGCCACCACCTTCTAAAAACCTTGCAGGACTCTGTGCAATGCAGAGATATTAAAAGACTGAAAAGAAAAGGAAAAAGAATAAAAGGCAAGGAAAGGCCCATGACAGTGTCACTGAATCGTGATTTGAACCCCAAAACTGTTAAGAATCCAAGGAACTCTGTTCATTCTCCAAGTTAGAAAACCACCAGTTATCTGCCTTAGATGGATAGAAGTCATACCTTCAATCATAAATATAAAAGAATATGGCCACCTTAATTTCAGAGAATGAGGATTAGGATTGCCACAGATACTTCATCAGATCTTTTTAAAATTTTCTTGACAGTGAGACTCCGACAAGAAGAGAAACGGCAGCAGGAGGAAACCAACCGAGTTAAAGAGCGCAAGCGCAAGCGGGAAAAATACGCAGAGAAGGTATGTCAAGTTTGGGGTGGTGGACAGGGACTGATGGGGGTGCAGAGTGGTCCTTACAGAAGAGTCTTCAGGGTACAGGCTTGTCGTCTTGGTTACTGGTTGGTGTCCAGCTCCATCTACGTGTGCTATACAGCAGTTCTGTCCTGATAGAGAATCAAGCAGGAGAAATGCAGCCTTGGTAGAACTGTACTCCCCACACAGACATAATTACATGTGTCTGTGGTTACATGTAATTATGGACACCATTTGTTGGGACTGTTAAAAAGCATAAGTCTAATAAATGTAAGATGGATGTTACATTATTAGATTCCGTAGAATCTTAGAAGGGACCTAAGAGGTCATTAGATCCAGTCTTTCTGCCATAGTTCTGCTAGTGCACCATTCATTGTCATCTACTACTGGAAAAATAAATCGTTGGCCAGTCTGTTCATCTTTTTCTCCAATTCATGCCAAGGATTTGAGTTGTTTTTGTCTCCCTTCTGACATTTCCTACTTGAGCCCACCAGGCTAGCTGCAAAGTGGGATGTAGTTCCCCTACATTTCTCCCTGTCTTGCTGTTTCTACCAAAGTATATCAGTAATCCTTACCCCTGATCTTTACTGATATATAAATCAGAAATGAGGTCTCCAGGACTTACTCTTGTTTCAGGAGTCAGCCCATTAGTTCTGACTAGGTTCCCAGACTTACCATGCCTAAAGACTGTTGGTTTGAACAAATAAATAATTAGTTAATTAATTTAAAAATAAATAAATAAAGGCTGTTGGTTTGAAACCATTTTATTACCTTCCAGAAAGTGGCTCCTAATTTCTTCTGGTGGGTTTGGCTTACCTTTGGGTTGTGCTGAAATTCAGACATTGCCATAGCTCTGGGCCCTCAAGTCAGACATTTGTCCATGTATCATTTCCCTGGACTGTTTGGTTTGTCTGAAGCATGTTGTCTAGTCACATGTTAAAGCTGGTTGTGCTTTAAGTGGAGGTCCACTTCTTCCTCTTATGCAAGCTTGTATAGGGCCTCGTGTCCCTTTGGCTGTATGGCCCTGATGGTCAGCAGCCTAGGAGCCTGTCTATATTATATGTTCATCTTCTGATAGACACACCAGCTCAATCCACACCCTCGATTGTACCTTCTGCTAAGCAGAACTATTTCTAGCCTGAAGGATGCCCTTGGTACTCACTATATTTACAGAGTTGAAAAAAAATCTTAGGAATGAAGGCTCACATTCTTCCTAGTCTGGGCTGCTATTTCTACCCATGTTCTCAGGTTCTCTTTTATGACTCCACTTTCAAATTTCTAACCCATTGCTTACTACTATTCAGAAACAATAGCAAAGAAGAAAGGGTGATTTTCTTCAACAGGACATTGTAGGATTTACTGAGTTTGCATCAGGTGCCATCCCTACTCTGAATAAGAAGTTTCAGATAAATACCCAGTGATAATATAAACTACACAAAGACATACCGTATTAACCCTAATATAGGTCTAGATACAAATGCCGTTAGGTGCAGTGGATGGGTGTGATCCCCAGAATTTTCTAAGCACCTTCTGTTCTTCCACATCTCTCATCTGTGACAAAGCCCTCCTGAACTTGCCTCTAGAACTGTTTAGTGTAGCTTAGTCGCTCAGTCTTTAAGCGTAAATTGAGGAAATAATGAAAAGCCACTTCAGTATTCCTTATGTGTAATAAGAACCTTCATTCCCCTTATACATATTTAAAAAGAAGGCAGAGTGAAAACAGATGTGCGGAAAATATACTAAGAGCACGGGCCCTCCCTCTTGTGGGGCTGCATCAGTTCAGCCCCTGAGAAGTGCTGCAGCTTGGCCATGCTGGAAGCTGACCATGCACCCCGCCCTGTGAGGATTAGGTTTGGCACAGCTTCAGTTCAGTGTGACTGGCCTTTCAACTCTGTATTATTGTGCCAGAATATGCATAAACTCTTACTAAGCCATCCCTTTCCTCCTTCCTTAGGATTTTTTCTTCCTTTAATAATATGCTAATTGAATAAAATGAAACCTAGAACTTTACAAAGAGTCAAATTTCTGTCATCACTTTCTTCTCCAACCCCACTTTTCTCTTGGTGCCTATCCTCATCCTTTTTCCATATTTCTTGATTTGTGTGTTCCCAGAAGAAAAAGGAAGATGAATTGGATGGGAAAAGGAGAAAGGAGGGTGTGAACCTAGTGATCCCATTTGTTCCTTCGGCTGATAACTCCAACCTCTCTGCAGACGGGGATGACTCCTTCATTAGTGTGGACTCAGCCATGCCCAGCCCTTTCAGTGAGGTGAGGCTCCTTTTAGATGCCTTCATCACAGCAGTGGGGACTGTGTCCTGACCTGGTAGCCTTTGCTTTTCCAGGAGTTCTCCTGCCTTGTAGAAGGGGTTACATGTGGAATCCATGGGAAGAAAAGCAAGTGAGGACAGGCTGCCTTCTTTGGAGCCAAAGCAGGGGGTCTAACTCTCAGGAGTGAAGCCAGGCAGGAGAGGCAAATGGTGGTGAGACCTGAGAAGCACATACTGATGTAGGCACGAGGGCCATGGGCTGCGGGTGCTAGGAGGGGGGGTGATCATGACCCTTTTGCCTCTAGATCTCCATCAGCAGTGAGCTGCACACCGGCTCTATTCCCCCCGACGAGAGCAGCAGTGACATGCTGGTCATTGTGGATGACCCAGCCTCCTCAGCCCCTCAGTCTCGAGCCACCAACTCTCCTGCTTCCATAACGGGCTCCGTGTCAGACACTGTGAACGGTAAGTGATGCTGCTGTCCCATACAGCTTGGGTGAGGTCCTGATTCCTTCTTGGATAATGCCGTTTTCTACTTTCTTTAAAGAAGAGTGGAGTAGAGCAAAAAGAATTGGTAGCCTCATTCTTTCATTAGTCGATTCAAGTGAAAGGGAGAATGAGAAGGTTTAGGGAATGTAAAATAAGAACTTCATAAAGATTTCAAACTTCTTTGTTTTCTAGCCATTCCTGTCTTTCATGTTTCACCCTTATTTTTGCCAGTTTTTAATTATAGTTAGCTTTTCCAGGCCTTTCCTCACTTTGTTCTGTGGGGCCCAGTGTTGCTGCTATTTCTTGAGGACTTCTAAGTTTAAAACCTGGAAGTAGGGACTTCCCTGGTGGTGCAGCAGTTAAGAATCCGCCTGCCAGTGCAGGGACACGGGTTCGAGCCCTGGTCCAGGAAGATCCTGTATGCCACGGAGCAACTAAGCCCATGCGGCACAACTACTGAGCCTGCGTTCTGGAGCCCGCGAGCCACAACTACTGAGCCGGTGTGCAGCAACTACTGAAGCCTGCGTGGCCTAGAGCCTGTGCTCCGCAACGAGAGAAGCCACCGTACTGAGTAGCCCGCGCACCGCAATGAAGAGTAGTCCCCGCTCGCTGCAACTAGAGAAAGCCTGCGTGCAGCAACGAAGACCCAACACAGACAAAAACAAAACATAAATTAATTAATTAATTTAAAAAAACAAAAAACCTTGGGAGTAAAAGTTGATTCTCCAAGGCAGGAAAACATTGGAGTGTGCAGGTGAATCACAGGTGCACGTCTCTGGAGTTCATTTAGTAATGATCTAGTCGAAAGAAGAAATTCAGGAGTAATGGCACCACTCTTAGAGAATGAAAAGCAGCTTGAGGTGTCAGGCTGTTGTAGCTATTTACAGTTCTTACTAACGCTGTGTGATGCTGTGTCCCAGCCATTAAATTGAGGCGTAGACCTCCCTGGGAGTCCTGAAACAAACACCCTGAAAGCCATCTTCCCTGTCCAGGAGAAGAGTCTGTTAACAAATGAAGAAATAAACTTTTTTCCCTCTTGGCCCATTTGTTCCCATAGGAATTTCCATTCAGGAAATGCCGGCTGCAGGACGTGGTCATTCAGCCCGAAGCCGAGGCCGCCCCAAAGGTTCAGGAAGCACAGCCAAAGGAGCAGGGAAGGGCCGGAGCCGGAAGTCCACCGCAGGCAGTGCTGCTGCAATGGCAGGAGCCAAAGCAGGGGCTGCCGCGGCCTCTGCAGCTGCCTATGCTGCATACGGGTACAACGTGTCTAAAGGTGCGGAAGCCCCAGGGGACTACGGGCTCCATTCTGGTCGGGGACAGTCGGAAGGGTCTACTGAGCATTCTGCCAGGTAGAGCAAGTAGGACACCTCCAGGCCCAAAGCTCCTTCCCAAGCCCATGTTGGATTCTGCCTCAGCATTGAGTGGTCCTGACTCTCTCCTTGCCCTTGTGACTTGACACAGTACTGCCTTCAAAGCGTAAGTAACTGTGAAAACAGAGAAAGCTGAATTTTAAACAGAATTTCTCCTGCTTTGAGAACTGATTGTTTTCCCCCGGACCCACATTTTAATAATTACATTTCAGTAGTCGAGTTAACTTTTACCCAGCCTTGTGCTCCATCACCTTAGGGTTAAACACCTGCTGTAGGGAATTCCCTGGTGGTCCAGCGGTTAGGACTCCGTGCTCTCACTGCCGAGGGCCCAGGTTCAATCCCTAGTCGGGGAACTAAGATCCCACAAACCACGTGGCGCCAAAAAAAAACCAAAACCAAAACAAAACCAAAAAAACAATACCTGCTGTGTGCATAGGAGTATAACACATGGACCCCGCACCTGAGTGTATAATGAAAATTAGAAGGGGAAGCTGGGCATAGAATTTGTTTAGCAGCAGTACAAGGCAGTATGCGTGTCCTGAATGAAGGAAGAGGGAAGGCCTTAATTCTGGTTGTAGATCAGAAGAAGGAGGAACCGTGGATTTGATGACAAAGTTGCCAGGCTAATTCAGAAGGAAAGAGAAGGATGGTGAAGGATTTAAACTGGCGACAGAGAGTTAACAGTGACCAAGGCACGTTGGGGGTCACTGAGCAGGTCAGTCAGGCTGTGCTGAAGAGGAGCTGCGTGAGTCAGGGTTGGAAGGACCTGCTGGGCGAGAGCTTACCCGGTGTGTGACCAGGGGCTCTGGGAAGTTTGAGAAGGGAAGTAGCTAGCTATTGTGACCATGAGCTGTGGAGGATAAGGGTAGCGGTGGAATGTAGGGCATCTGAGAGCGGTGAGAAGGGCACCCTCACCATGCACAGACCTCTCTCCCATTGAAAACGCGGGCTTAGGATTTAGGGCTGCTGCAGCAAGTAAGGGGAATTTTTGGATAGAAAGTTCTCAGTAAGTGTTAGGCTACCTCCCCTTTCTCCTCCAGGGATAGCGGCCTTCATTTATCTGTTCATTCAACAAATATGAAGTATGATAGCCTACCCCAGTGTTTCTTAACCTCTTGCCAGCTCATCACACCCTTGGAAAATAACAATCATGGCAGTGGTCAAGGCTGCCATGGCAGGATTTCACCCACGGATGGGGCAAAGCATGACACTCATCATGCTTTCTCCCGGAGGCAACAGGGGGTAGAGTGTCACAAGAAAAATTGACAGTGCTTGGTGACTGGGAACGGAAAACAAGGGAAAGGACTGATCTGGACATTACCCACAGCTCCACTGTGGATGAGAGGAGACCTGAGTCTGTCTGCTGAGAATTCATTCTTAGGAATGTTCAAAAGAGTTGTTGCCCAGGAAGCCATAGCTGGAGATGGGAGATTTGAACCAGGTCCTTAAAGTGGCAGGGCTTGGAGAGCAGGGGTAGCTGCCTCCAACACAAGGAGAATGCATGAATGTAGACACAGGATAGAATGGGCAGCCTTGTGTCCTCTGGCCAGACTGGGGAGTAGAGGGCATCTTCTGAAATTAAGAAGGAAGCAGCTGGGACTTCCTTGGTGGCGCAGTGGTTAAGAATCCGCCTGCCAATGCAGGGGACGTGGGTTCGAGCCCTGGTCCAGGAAGATCCCACATGCCGCGGGGCAACTGAGCCCGTGAGCCACAGCTACTGAGCCTGTGCTCTAGAGCCTGCGAGCCACAACTACCTAGCCCACGTGCCACAACTACTGAAGCCCTCGCGGCTAGAGCCTGTGCTCCGCAACAAGAGAAGCCACCGCAGCGAGAAGCCCGTGCACCACAAGGAAGAGTAGCCCCCGCTCACCGCAACTAGAGAAAGCTGGCACATAGCAACAAAGACCCAATGCAGCCAAAAATTTAAAAATAAATACATAAATAATTTTTTAAAAAAATAAAGAGGGAAGCAACTAATCACAAGTGGTGTCCTGAAAAGGAAGAACGAATGTGTAAGAAAATACATTAGTGCCTGTAAGTTACGGCTCATCCTGCAGCCTTGGCTTTCCCATGTTATATAATGTGTGCTCTGCCCTTCAGTGCCAAGGTGACATCTTTACTCCCTGTTGATGCGGTAATGTGGAGAGAGCTGGGTAGGTATCATTTTTCTCTTACTGAAAAAACAGTTGACAGGAAGAGCAAGCAAATATGCTAAGAAGAGTGGCAGGGAGGGGCTTCCCCACGACCTCATCTCCAGACCAGACTCCAGCAACCGAGGTCAGGCACTGAGGCACTCAGACAGGACTGGTGCTTATGCTCGTCTTGCCTCTCTTTTCCTCCCCACAGGAATCTCCGCCAGCAGTCCTCTGCAGACGTCCCTTGTTCGGCCTGCTGGCCTTGCTGACTTCGGACCTTCAAGCGCCTCTTCTCCCTTGAGCTCCCCTTTGAGCAAAGGAAATAGTGTTCCTGGGACTCCCAAGAGCCTCCACTTGACCAGCAGCCTAGCCCCAGACTCCCTGGTCCGGAAACAGGGCAAAGGCACCAACCCCTCTGGAGGACGGTAACCACCTGGCCCTCCAGCTTCCTTCAACCAAACCGGGGGCTAGAGTCCTGGCCTGCAGATGGTCTTTGGATGGCTTGCCCAGTGCAGCATCTTTCATCCCAAGCCAGAGGGCAGCGATGACCAGCTGCAGCAAGGGAAAGACAGGCAGGTGGTTGGCGTGAGCACTTTGATCACCTGTGTCTCAAGAGGAATGCTCTGGGGTTGCCTGTAGGAAGAAGGCCCAAGGACAGGGATCAGGCCCACAGCATCTCAAAGGAATTTATAGGCAAGTCTTAAACCTCATACTGGGGAAGGGCCTGACAGAGACCCTGTTTAGATGCTCAGGCACACAGTCTCCATCCCCATTCCACTCTTCGGCTCTGGCCATGTTCCTTGCAAAGGCTCAGCAAGTGCTGTGAAGAGCCTTCCACAGTGGAGACTTCTCTTAGGGCTGTGATTTCCTGTGGGGCTAGGAAGGGAGGAAATCATTTATGTGACGTCCTCAGTCGTGGGCAACTCCCCAAGTCTCCAAACCCCATTTGCCAGAGTGTCACGGTTGAGGAGAGCAGCGAATGCAGAAGAAGGTAGTGGTCTGTGAGGATGACAGAAGGCTAGAGGAAGCATGCCTGGAGGCAGTTGTTTTCCCAGCATTTCCTCCCCTGTCCTGCATGGTTCGCATCAGAGAACCTTCAGGTCCCACCAGCAACAGTAGCAGCTCCCACTCCGGGACTCCCAGAAGCCAGTAAACAGACCAGGAGCCACCTCAATCAGCAGGACATCCTCACTGCCCCTCTTGCAGGCTCCCCTTGCCCTTCCTGAATGCACAGTCTCCCCACCCTTGCCCTTCAGCCCCCTGCTTGGCTGTATGCACTGTCTGTATTGCACTGAGAAAGGAAGGGATGGCGGAGTGAGCTGGAGAGGATGGAGAGAGGGCAGGCTCAGCACCCACCCTCCCAGCCCGGCCCCACCAGCCTGAGCTTGCTTCCCTCCAGGAGAGGCAAAGGGATGGTGTTGGCATGGGTGGTGTTTCTGCTTGCCCCCAGCCTGATGTCCCTGGTGGAGCAGGTGCTTCTGGGCGGGCCAGCCTCTAATTTGCACACCTGAAAATCGCGGAATTGAGTTTAGATAGATTGATTTTTAAAACTTTTTTTTGGGAGTAGGAGTGGTAGGGGAATCATTTAATTTAAATCATAAGATTCCCCTGCCCAAATCCAGACTCCTGTGTACAGATGCTATTTAGAGGGAATCAGAAAAATGCCAAGCCTTTTTTCTCTTTGAATGTGCTGTCTATTTTTATAACTGAACTTGTACATATGTATAAAGAGAGACACATCTTTCTTTTACTAACTGGAGAAAAGAAATCTTAAATAAAATGGAGTGAGATAATTTTATGTAAATTGAGGTGTCTGTGGTCTTTGCAGCCGCCTCTCCTTGGGGGCATTGTAGGGCTCTTGGGGGAGTGTGGCAGGATGAAGGGGAAGCAGAGCCCCAACATCGTCATGGTTCTTGTGGTCAGGACACGTGGTCAGTGTGACGAGGAGTGCCCTGTGGGCGTTAATTGGGCATAGGAATTTGCCTCCAGCCATCAGAGAGGAGGCTTGACCAAGTGCCTGTCGGGCCAGGGCCCTCAGGGTGTGGGCTCCTTATGACTCCAGACCTTGCCTCCAGGACTTAGGCGTAGGCAGCTTGACCTGGTCCACCATTAGGCAGTTACATAGTGGTAATCTTAACACTGACGGATTCTTTCCCCAAAACCCACAAGTGAGAGATTATCCTGGCAGTGTATAATATATAAAATCCCCAACTAATAGAAACTTTATTGTCCCAGTTTCTAAAACTGTGATGTGTGTACAAATGTGTGCATATAAACCCCAGAAACCTACCCCATTTGCAGTTCCAGTACCCACTGTCAATCAGTTAAGCCAGCAGAAATACTAAGGAACTGTGAAACGAACTCAGTGTTATCAAAGTTAGCTGTACTTGTAAGAATCATGAAGGAAAACAGTGAAATATGTTACTAGGGATTCCAAAGACATCCAGGCTTTGAAAACTTAGCTCTCTGATCAGCTGGAAAAGAATGAGTTCCCAGCCTGCACTGGCAGTGTTTCTCTGATTGAGTTAAATAAAACACTCACATATGCTCTTGCGTCACCTTTGAGCAGGGCTCGTGCTGTTCCGAATGTGCTGGCTGTGTGGCCTCCCAAGCCTTGGCTAACCCTGCACACCCTTGATTGGGGTGGCTGGCTCCTGAGAAGCTGCTGCTCACCCCGTCACAAGGGTGATGAGCCTTGTCTTCATTTTGTTGATCTTAAGTAGCACTGTCATATATGCTGGCTCTTTCTTTTCTTGCTGGTAAACTTGACCAAGGCCTCACACAGAGCAAGCCAGTGTCAGTTTCCCAATTAGCCATGCCCTATTGTCGTCACCACTGTGGCTCCTGGTCCACAAGCCCACTAGGATGGATCCTTTCCAGTTCTCATTACCCAGTGACAAGACTCTAGAACTTTGTCAAGGTCAGCAGTGGTCGTCTCTCTAGGGACCTGACAACTCAGATCCTCGCGTAGCTTCACCCAGATGCAGATGGGCTAGTATCCTCTCTTGAAAAGCATGTAAGTCTTGGATCAGAGCTCTCCAGTCTTCTGTGTCCCCAGACATGGTGCCATACCCCCCTTTTACCCATTTTCAATCCAATCCCTGAAGAAACACAGCTAACATTTCATCTTGAGGGGTGCTCGCAGCCTTAATGTTGTTCCTCCTCACCTGTCCCTCCCTTACCTGAGGGTTCACAGATGGGGCTTGAATCTTAAAAGCAAAGGCTTCAAACTCGTTAACAGCTTGAGTCCTGTCTCCAAGTTATGACTTATGCTAGCCTGTCCACTCTCTGAAGACTGCGGCTCTCAGACTGTGGGAGATGGACAGCTCTCACCTGTGAACCCAAAGAGCCAGTCCCTTAACATAGAAAAAGACTGGGGAGGGCTCCTGCCTGCTAAAAGGAGCATCCCTCAGGGAGCCTGGAGGTCCAGTCCTCCAGTGCAGATCTCACTGGATCACAGTGAGGCCATCTTTTCGAACAGGTTTCCCTTGCCACATGAGCCAGCTCTGGGGCCCTAGGTAAGCAGATTTTAAGATTGTGGGCTGCCCCATGAGCAGCCCTGGAAATGTGGAGTCTGCACTGGGCTTACTATCACAGTTTCCATGCCTAGGGCTTTGTTGAAGCACTCAGGAGTCTCTGGAGATTCCCTGGACCTAGAGTTTTAGAGGTCCCCAGATGTGCCTTAAGGGCTGTTGTTAGTGATAAACAAAAAGGGATATGGGCCACCCAAATTAAACAGAGCAGCTCTGCTTCTACTGCTAGCTAAAGATTTTGTGTGGAGTTAAACTAAGTTTAAGTTAAATTTTTTTTGAAACTTCTGAATCATCCCTTTAAGTAATGCTTATCAAACTTTAGTATAGATATGAATCACCTCGGATCTTCTTAAAATGCAGGTTGAATTTCAGACGGTCTAGGGTGAGACCTGAAACTGAATCTCTAACACACCTCAGGTGATGGCTGCTTCGCCTTGGACCACACCCGGCATAACAACGCTTTGGGCACCCTCCAGCCATGTCAGTCAGAATAAACTCTGATCTCTGCTTGTATGCCCCCACTCCAGCCAGGAAGCTCTGTGCAGGATATACAACTTGATTTTTTAGGTTACTCAATCCACCTGATGAAAGAAAATGAAAAACTAACCTTTCCAGGAAAAGTAGGTCCCATACATGTTTTCTCACTTCTTTCATTTTAAACCTGTCAATTCATGATTTTCTCCATCGCCTTTTTCCCCTGGGTAGACCTCTGTTAGCAATGTTAGGTATGAGAGAAGATCTCTGATCTGCTGCTGCCCCTCTGTCCTGTGTAGCCTCCACCAAGTTGTAGCCTCTTTAATTGCTGGAGGGTCTACGATCCCTGGACTCACTATTTTCTCTGCTGCATGTGTCTCCTTCTCGTGACCACCAGACTCCTCAGGGCCAGTCAGCTTTCTGAACTAACTCCTAAGCCCTTTTCAGGGGCATGGTGAAGTTTGGCAGGTCTCCCATGCTTCTCCGAGACTGCCAGAGTGTGGGAAGCCGTGCAGTTTGGGAGGCAGCCATGGCCACTGCTGGCTGCCCAAATCAGCCATCTTCATGGTGCCTTCAAACCACTTGGATGTGGAGGGCATAGGGAGGGCAGGCTCTGTTCTAGACAAAGCAGGGCCTCTGGCTGTCTTAAAACTGTGTGTGCCCAGGTACTCACTCTATGGTAGCAAATGGTGCTGCTAAGAAAGGTATCTGCCTGGAGGGGAGGCCCCTGCATGGAGGCTTCTAAGGACTCTGGGGTGGCAGGAGCTTGAGCTATGTCAGGCCTCATGGAAACAACCCCTTTTGTCATCCTGGAAGTGTCTGGGGCAAATAGTGTCATGGCTGGACTGCAGAGATGCCAATCCCTGGTGACAGTCCCCAGGGCTGAGTCTAGGGGGAGGTAGAAGGAAAGGGAAAGAGGAGAGAGGACAAGCCTGAGGCCCACTTCCTGGGTCCCTGAGGAAGCTGGGCACCTCCCTTGTCACCAGGCCCTCTTCCTGTGCTCCTACTTCTTCCTTGCTTAAGGTCCTGAGACTCAGCTGGCTTCCCCTTCCTCTTTAAAACAGCCCCCATCCACTCTCATTCCAGTTTCCCCTGTTTATGGCAAGCTGCTGGGGGATGTACTCCTGGTCCTCTCCTAACTGCTGCCAAAAATGAGCATCTTGCTTTTTTTTTTATATTAAGGGTTTTCTTGCTCATCAAAACAAAGACACCAGGTAAAGGCAGAACTGGACATAGGGAGTTACAAAGCTCAAGATCTTTTCCACAGTTCTCAGAGTCCCTGGTCTACAGTTCCTGGCACCTTGGTTAAGAGAAACAAGGATTCCTGAGAGAGAGGCTCTCTCTTAGAGAGGTAAGAGTTTCTTCCCAAAGGCCAGGGAATGGGCTCTAGTGGGCACCCCTGCAGGGCCCATGCCTCTCTCCTCTCCTGCCCTTTGGGATTTTGAGGTCCTGGGACCCAAAGCCCGAGAATGAATGCCTGGACCAAGGGCTGGGGTGACCTCTCTGGGTCTGACCTGGACCGTGGATTAGGCTGCACAGCCTCTGAAGGGAAAAGGAAGCAGGGGCACAGAGGGTCACAGTTGCAGGAGACGGGAGTTTTCTAAGCTCCCCCAGCCCGGCTGATGGTCCTGAGAGCCACTCTCTGGGAGATCGCCCGGGCCACTCAGAACGTCTCATGCCCTCCATTACCACCACACAACCCCAAGCCCCACCCTGAATCAGGCCTACATGCAGCTGTTCCTGCCACCAGGGAGGAGGGAAGGGGCTCCCTTCACATTTCCCAGGTGAGGTGTCCTGGAAGATCCCAGGCAGCTTCATGCCTTGCACCCTTGAAGCCACTTGCCTGGGAATGTCTGAGGAGGGCAGTGGGGTGTGTCGGGGGTTAGGGGTTGAATCAGTGGGTTGTGAGGGCCACGCGGCTTCAGTGGTCTCAGTTTGTCCTCAGCCCCGTGGATTTGGAAAGGGCAGCATGGACTCTATCATGCAGAATCTTTCTGAATAGCTTAAGTCTTTCAGAGAGCTGATATTTAACCCTTTGAAACACCAGAATTTATCTTGGTTAGGACTCTTTTTAAGAGATTTTATGAGTATCACAGCTTAAACAGACCCTACTGAACATATCTTAACCTTTCCTGAGAACCTGGGTCACACGAGCATCTGGTGCTCAGGCCCCTGCGCTGTGACTACCGAGTGCCCGATGCTAAACCACACGGGCAGCTGCACTGGTATGCGTCTCAAGTCTGCTTTGAATACGACCTGTGTCCCCTTAGTGTTTTTGTGCTGATATCTAACTTACCTCCCTCTTCTAACTTACCTTTTCCAAATTCTTGGGGGCTTGAAAACCATTTATCCTGATTCAGAACTTCTGAGCCAGAGAAAAGTACTCCGAAGGAGGAACTGCGGGGTCTCCTAGGAATAAAGTGATTGACCTTCAGTGCGTGCCTCTGGCCTCTGCTGGGCTCCAGTACCTGAGTCCTGGATAAGCCCAGTGTTCTAGATAGGGGTGTTCTGGTTTGAACCAGTTCACTAAAGCTTATGGATTTTATTTTATTCTCTCTTTTTTAAAAAAACAAAAAACATGTTGATTAACTTAAATACCTAGGAACAGTTCTGTCAAGGAAGAGCTGGAGGCAATCTGAAGGCAATGTAAGCAAATGTAGTCCATCATCAGGGTTCAGTGAGAGCAAGGAAAACGAACTGTGTGATCTCAAAGGCCAGTGTCACTGAACCTGATCTGATCTCCACTCCCCCATGCTTCACCTTTATGGGGACGGGCTGGTCATCCCTAGGGACTGTCCAATTACAGATCTCCATGGGTTGAGCGATAAATCCTCTGATCAAATAATGTCACTGCTTACATTGGTTAGGGCAGCATACACTCTGTAAGAGAGACTCCAAAATGCAACTGCTCAAATCAGATGTAAATCCACATGTCTCCCTTAAGAATTTGTATTTGTTCTACACAATCATTTAAGGTCCCAGTTTATTTTCATCCTGTTTCTCTGCCATCTCCATGCTTTGTTCTCATCTGCATGGTTAGTGCTGGTTTGCAGAAACATCTGATAGGAAGGGGAAAGTCTGGAGAGGAGGTGCCCCTGCTGTCTTAAAAGTTAGACCCTTAAATGGCTCACAGTACTTTGGCTCACATTGTATCAGAGAGAGCTCTAGATGCAAAGACCCATCCAACTGCAAAGGAGGCTGCCATACAATTAAGGAAGAAGAGAACGGATTTTGAATGGACAGCTCTTAGTCTTGAACACAATGCCCCAAAGGAAAATGGGCAAAACCACTTATTTGAGGTCTATTTATAAACACTTTCTGTATGCTGGGCACTGTACATGCATAGAAAATGCACACAAATACACAAATGGGTAATAATCTTATGGGGAAATGTTTACCCTCATTAATAATCAAAGAAATGAGAGCTAAAACAATGAGATTCCAAGCTTTTCCTATCAGATTGGCTGAGGTTTGCTTTTAAATAACAATTGCCAGGGACCTTCCCTGGTGGTCCAGTTGTTAAGAATCCACCTTCCAATGCAGGGGATGCAAGTTCGATCCCTGGTGGGGGAACTAAGATCCCACATGCCATGGGGCAACCCGCGTGCTGCAACTACTGAGCCCGTGTGCTCTGGAGCCTGCACACCACAACTAGAGAGAGGCCCATGCGCCACAACGAAAGATCCCGCATACCGCAACTAAGACCCGCCACAGCCAAATAATTAATTTAAAAAAAAAAAATTGCCGGAGTTGGGGGAGATACACAAAAACAGGCTTTAGCACCAACTCCTGGTGGAATCAAAGGCTGATTTACTATGAAACACTGTAGTTTAAGCTTCCGGACTCCTCACTTTGTAGGCCTCCTTTGCACGGATGGCATGGAACACTGTTCCAGTCTGGGGGACCCCCTCTGTGCCTTGGAAGAGGTGGTCCTGGGGCTGTTCCTCTACCTCCAGTGACAATTTGCCCTTGGTGGCCCTCATCCAGCATCCAGACCCCATTGTTGACCCTAAGGAGAATGATCTAAACAAGACACTGTCCCACTATGGCCCAGGCTTCATCGCTAGTGAGCCCCCAAAGACTGGCATGGTAGGATCACCAGATCAGTGAGGACCTGGCTGGCTGGACCAGCTGCCATGGGAGACCATGCCTCCTGAGATCAGTGAGCAAGGCCTAGCCTGAACAGGCATCTCTGAGGAAGTTACAGAGATGGCAATAGGGCACTTTCTAAAACTATCAGTAATGAAAAATTTATATCAAATATGCTATTTTAAAAAGACTATACTAGGGTTTCCCTGGTGGTGCAGTGGTTGAGAGTCCGCCTGCCAATGCAAGGGACGCGGGTTCGTGACCTGGTCCGGGAAGATCCCACATGCCACGGAACGGCTGGGCCCATGAGCCATGGCCGCTGGGCCTGCGCGTCTGGAGCCTGTGCTCCGCAATGGGAGAGGCCACAACAGTGAGAGGCCCGCGTACCGCAAAAAAAAAAAAAAAAAAAAAGACTATACTACATTTTCTTTATATTCTTCCTATAGAAAGTGAAATTGCAATATTATTTCTTGAAGCCCTTCACACCCACTAGGATGGCTACAATAAAAATGGTAATAGGGCTTCCCTGGTGGCACAGTGGTTAAGAATCCACCTGCCAATGCAGGGGACATGGGTTCGAGCCCTGGTCCGGGAAGATCCCACATGCCATGGAGCAACGAAGCCCGTGTGCCACAACTACTGAGCCTGCACTCTAGAGCCCATGAGCCACAACTACTGAAGACCGTGTGCCGCAACTACTGAAGCCCACGCGCCTATAGCCCGTGCTCTGCAACAAGAGAAGCCACCACAGTGAGAAGCCTGCGCACCGCAACAAAAAGTAGCCCCTGTTCTCAGCAACTAGAGAAAGCCTGCATGCAGCAGCGAAGACCCAATGCAGCCAAAAATTAAATAAATAAATTTATTTTTTTAAAAAAAGGTAATAGTAAGTGTTAACGAGGATATGGAGAAATTTCAATCATTCATTGCTGGTGGTAACGTAAAATGCTGCAGGTGCCTGGGAAAACAGTTTGGCAGTCCCTGAAAAAGTTAAACATACACTGTTACTGCAATTTTATGTATCAACTTAAGTGGGCCACAGAGTATCCAGACATTTGGTCAAACATTATTCTGGGTGTTTCTGTGAGTTTTCTGGATCAGATTAACACTTAAGTCAGTAGACTGAGTAAAGCAGATGGCTCTCCCTAATGCTAGTGGGCCTCCTCCAATCAACTGAAGACCTGAATAGAATAAAATGGCTGACACTCCCTCCAGTAAGAGAGAAGTCCTCCTGCCTGACTGCCTTCAAACTGGAACATTGGCTTTCTCCTGCCTTCAAGCTGGAATTGAAACAGCGGCTCTTCCTGCTAGCCTTTGGACCAAACTACACCACTGGCTCTCCTAGTTCTCCAGCTTGCAGACTCATCCTGCAGGTCTGCAGACCTTGGGACCTGTCAGCCTCCATAGTCACATGAACCAATTTATTTTTATCTATCTAGCTATCATCTACCTATCTATCATCTTTCTATCTATCTATCTGTCTATCTATCTATCTGTCTATCTCTCCTATTGGTTTTGTATCTCTGGAGAACCCTAACAATATGACCCAACAATTCCACTTCCAGGTGTACCCAAGAGAAATGAAAACATGTCTACAAGAAAACTTAGACATGAATCTTCATAGCAGTATTCACAAGAGTCAAAAGGCGGAAACAATGCAAATGTCCGTCAACTGATGAATGGACAGATAAAATGTGGTATATCCATACAATGGAATATTATTCAGCAATAAAAAGGAATGAAGTACTGATTTGTGCTACAAATAGGATGAAGCTTGCAAACATTATGTTAAGTGAAAGAACCCAAACACCAAAAGACCAGGTATTATATGATTATGAAATGTCCAGAATGGGCAAATCTATAGAGACAGAAAGTAAATTAGTGGTTGCATAGGGTTGGGGGATTGGGTAATAAGAAGTAAAGGGTGTGAGGTTTCTTTGTGGACTAATAAAAATGTTATAAAATTGATTGTGGTGATAGCTGCATACCTCTGTGAATATGTAGTAAAAGCCATTGAATTGTACACTTTAAAAGGTGAATCGTATGGTACATGAATTATATTTCAGTGAAGTTGTTAAGAAAACAAAGGAGATGCAGCCAAAAATATACAGGAAAAGTTTTAGGTTGAACAACATAAAATTGCTTTTTAATCTACAAATATGGCAGTTTCATATGTTTCAATCTATTGATAAATAATGTTATTTTATGATTTTTGAGGTATTTGTAAGCTTTTTCTTTTTCTATTCTAAATATTCACTTTTGTGCTTAATTTTGTATTCTTTTTCTTAAAGAGGGCTTTCCCAAATTGTATAAGCTTTAGGCCTCACACACCCAGATCCAGGGTGGGAATGTAAAGTGTTAGGGCCTTGTGTGGGACAATCTGACAATCTGTGTCAGGAATTTTAGAAATATCCATGCCTTTGACCCAGCCACTCTAGCTTCAGGGATCTATTTTCAGGGAATAATCAAGTTTGCTGTAGGGCAAGGCTTCTCAACTTTGAACCTTGGATAATGGAGCAGGAGCCCAGACTGAGCCTTGTCAGAAGTTCCGTTCCTCATAACTTTTTTTTTTTTTTTTTTTTTGGTGATACACGGGCCTCTCACCGTTGTGGCTTCTCCCGTTGCGGAGCACAGGCTCCGGACGCGCAGGCTCAGTGGCCATGGCTCACGGGCCCAGCCGCTCCACGGCACGTGGTATCCTCCCGGACTGGGGCACGAACCCATGTTCCCTGCATCGGCAGGCGGACTCTCAACCACTGCGCCACCAGGGAAGCCCCCTCATAACTTTTGAGTTTCACCAATAAGTCCATGGCTTGAGCCCACTGGAACTGGATTTTCTGTTAAACGCAACTAAAACAAAGGTTTCATGGCAGCATAACTGAACCTAGCAAAATATTGGAAACAACCCAAATGGAAACAATATAGGATGGGTTGAATAAATTTTGTACATCACTATGTTGAACTATTAGGTGGCCATTAAAAATCATATCTTTAAGAATATCTGATGACATAGGAAAAAATGCTCACAATTTAATCTTAGGTGAAAAAGTAGGACACAAAATAACTGAAGTTTATTTTTTACCTACATATGTATATATGTAGGTTTTTTAATAGAGTAGTAAGAAAGAGGAATAGAAGGATGCAAACTTTCCTGGATGGAGGAATTATGAATGAATTTTAATTCTTTATACCATTCTGTATTTTCCAAACTTTCTACTATGATCATGTGTTATTTGATATATAATTATAACAAGCACTTTAAGAACAGAAGTGTGGGGCTTCCCTGGTGACGCAGTGGTTGAGAGTCCGCCTGCCGATGCAGGGGACATGGGTTCGTGCCCCGGTCTGGGAAGATCCCACATGCCGCAGAGCGGCTAGGCCCGTGAGCCATGGCCGCTGAGCCTGTGCGTCCAGAGTCTGTGCTCCACAACGGGAGAGGCCACAGCAGTGAGAGGCCCGCGTACCGCAAAAAAAAAAAAAAAAAAAGAACAGAAGTGTGGGGGTTTTTTTGGCTGAGTTGGGTCTTCTTGCTTCACGCGGGCTTTCTCTAGTTGGGGCAAGAGGGGGCTACTCTTCGTTGCAGTGCGCAGGCTTCCCACTGCGGTGGCTTCTCTTGTTGCATAGCACAGGCTCTAGGCACGTGGGCTTCAGTAGTTGCAGAACGCGGGCTCAGTAGTTGTGGCTCGCGTGCTGTAGAGCGCAGGCTAAGTAGCTATGGCTCACGGGCTTAGTTGCTCCGTGGCATGTCGGATCTTCCCGGACCAGGGATCGAACCCGTGTCCCCTGCACTGGCAGGTGGATTCTTAACCACTGTGCCACCAGGGAAGTCCAAGAAGTATGCTTTTAAGGGAAATTTAGAAAACACTCAGAAGCAAGAAGAAAGTAAGATATTTCCCACAACGAAAGCTTTCTTACAATGTGTCTTCGGATTTCAATTCAGTTCTTATGATAAAATGGTAGCATCCCCCCAATACACCTTAATAATTTCAAGGGGACTTTAGAGAAGCTGTACTTCAGGGAAGGGCATGGACTGGAATTTCAGACACTATGGAGAGATATTTTAAGGCAGGTATGTCTCTTCTGAACATCAATATCTGCTCCAGTTTGCAAGCCTGGTGTTCCGGTTTACCTGGGCCTGGGGCCAGCTTTAACTCTGGGTAGAAAAGGGAGCACCCTGCATGGCCCACCACCCAAATCAGTGCTCTTAACCTCTGAGGGGATGTCCAGAGCCTCTTTGTGCCCAGGCCTTTTCTTTTTCAGATCTGCATTTTATTACATATTTGACTGACTTATGAATAAGTAATAAATTTGCACAGTTCAAAATCAAAAACATACAAAAGGGCATAAGAATAAAAAGTCTCTCTTCCATCCCCTCCCCTGGCCCCCAATTCCCCTCCTGGGAGGCAAACTGTGTTGACAGTTTCTGGTAATTCCTTCCAGACATATTTCTATGCCTTTTAAATACATGATTGTATTCATACTATGTGTCTAACTTTGTATGCTTTTTTTTTTCACTTACACACTAATGTTAAGGAATACTGTAAAAAGAGTAACATGTTTTCTGAACATTAATAAATATTCTTCCTAAACATTCTTAATTACTCAAATATGCCATGGAAGGGAGATGGGCCATTTGGTTTCCTATTGCTGGAAATTTTGGACTTTCCCCCCCTAAGTCCCCTGAGTCTGTCCAAATGAAACTGTCCTCCTGGGTTCAGCCAGCAATTGCATTTGGTTTGGGACCTGATTAGCCATTGGCTCCCTGGGGACACAGAGCTCAAAGGTCAGGAGGAGGCCCAGGGCCCAAGCCAGAGGGAAGAGCGGGTGGTCCCTGGCCTTCAGGAGCTGGCTGTGTGGTCCAGGCCAGCAGAGGAGATATATTTAGCTGGGTCAGATGCTGCTGGCTGTATCATGACCCAGGAGGACTGTGCTATTGGTAAACAAACCACAATGGCCTGGCTTTCATTCAGTCCTCCTTTCTCGTCCCTTTCCCCACTTGCTGGCAGGGCAGGAGCTGTGAGAGGTGGAGGTGGGCACTGACCAGGGAGAGGGCTCATCTGGAGAGGCCACCTGCAAGGCACCCAGCAGAATTGTGTGGCCTTGTTCTCATGGCCCCACATTTTTTTTTTTTTTGTCATTTCTCCTCCTGCCTTTCTTCATCCACCCTCCCCAACACAGCAGAGTGGGGCAGCCCAGGGAGCACCCCCTTCCTCCTCTGCCTCCACCCCCTTTTCCCTTTCTCCCTCTACCCATCAACCTGATTTGCCCTCAGTGCTCTGCTAAGTGAATAGAGTTCATTCATACAGTCATTCAACCAACTTCATTTATCCATTTATTTGGCCAGCAAATATTTTTTGAGGGCCTGAGATAAGCCAGGCTCAGTGCTGGGCACCAAAGACACAGCAATGAACAGGGAGGTGCTGGCTCTGACCCTTGTGGAGATTACACTCTAGTGAGGTTAGAGATAATCCAGTAACTAATTAGGTGCTGGTGAAAAATAATAGTGTTAAACAATAACCAACATTCACATAGTGCTTCCCTGGTGGTCCAGTGGGTAATACTCCGCACTCCCAATGCAGGGGGCCTGGATTCGATCCCTGGTTGGGGAACTAGATCCCGCATGCATGCTGCAACTAAGAGTCCACATGCCACAACTAAGAAGTCCACATGCCACAACTAAGACCTGGCACAACCAAACTAACAATAACCAACATTCACATAGGGACTTCCCTGGTGGTCCAGTGGGTAATACTCCGCACTCCCAATGCAGGGGGCCTGGATTCGATCCCTGGTTGGGGAACTAGATCCCGCATGCATGCTGCAACTAAGAGTCCACATGCCACAACTAAGAAGTCCACATGCCACAACTAAGACCTGGCACAACCAAACTAACTAAATAAATATTTTAAAATAAATAAAGTATATGAGTCTTTCACCTGATAGCACATCTAATCCCAAGAATCTAAGAGATAGTTATGATTATCATTCCTGCTTTAAAGATGAAGAAATTGCAGCTCACAGATATTAAATAACCTGGCCAAGGACTCACAGGATACATGGAGCCCTGGTTCTTGAGCTCAGTCCCTCCGACCCCAAGCTCATGTCCCTCCTGAAAAAGAGGAGCCACTGGAACTGGATGGGAGCAGGTTTCTGGTGCAGCTCTTCATTTTACATTTGAGGAGACGGAGGCCCAGAGAGAAGAAAAGTGCCTTGTCTAAGACACAGACTTAAAACAGGACTGGAACCTCTGGATCCCAGCCCAGTGCTCGTTCTTTGCATCTGAACAGCAGTTCAATGTCCTGACCAGGGTATGAAGCCCTGGCAGATTTGGGGTGGTGGTAGTCATGGTAGGTCCGCCTCCTCCCCTCCCCTGCGCCCCCCCAGGCCCCCACCTCTGCTGCATAGTCCCTTTTGTGAGGAGAGAGCACAGAATGCCCTCCGCAGTCCCCATCCTCCCCTCGCCAGTGCCTGCTTCTTGCTGAGTGTGTGGGCTTTCGTTCAACAAACACAATGTGAGCACCTACTGTGTGAAGGCTCTGGGAAGCACCTCCAGGGCCCACAGTCCACTGGGAGGCCAACAACGAACACAGTGCCATCAGATCTGCAAGATAAAAAGCAGAGATGTCAGAGATGCGTAGCAGGGCCCCAAAGCCAGGCCTTGGTGGTCGGGTAGAGAAGGTTCAGGGAAGGCTTCCCGGAGGAGGGACATCTCAACTGAGTGCTGAAGTCTGAGTGATGAATTAGCCAGGCCAGAGCTGGCAGGGAAGAGGCTTTCAGGGTGGGGGAATGGAGGGTGCAAGACAAAGCAAGAAGTCACCCTGCATGTTGCAGGCATTTTGCAGGCTTCTGTCAGGTCCGTACAAGTAGCCTGTGAGCAGGAACTTGGTCTCCCTTCCTATGGAAACCTCCACGGGTGAGGACCTACTCCTGTGGATGGATGACTCGGTTACCCCACGTGAGCAGCCTTCACTGCCACGGACTCAGCATCCTCCCAGCCAGAGCCACCCTCCTGACCTGGCGTGGACATGACAGCCCCAGGAGGGGCTGTGCCTGGCAGGAGTCTTTGACTGCAGCAGGGGGGAAGCCGCAGGTGGGTACATCACTGTCCCCTTCTTCCCCCAGTCACCAGCACCCTCAGGTTGTTCCCAGGAGGGTCCAGCTCCCCTCCCGTGGGGACAGGGAGCACCACCCCATGAGACAGGCACAAACAGCCCTCCAACTTAGCGCCCGGAGCAGGGAGGACTAGCAAGGGCACCGACCCTGCCCCTGACATGCCTGCCAAAGGGCGGCCCTTCCTCTGGTGTGTGTTTAGGGCCTGACCTCTCTCAGACCAACGGAGGGGCTGAGAGGGGGCAGCCCAGGGTGGGTCAGTACTGCCCCAGTCAGGCACGTGCTGGGTCTGCCCTCACCCCGGTGGCTCCCAGTCCCACATTCCTGGGCTGTGCACAGAAACATTCACTTTGAATATTAGCCCGAGGACGCGGCTTGGCACTCTCCCTTGGTGGTGACAGGTTTCCATGGGTCCTTTCCCTCCAAGGGGAAACGTGACATTGCGTTCATAAGGGGTGTCTCATTAAACCCGGTTCCCCATAGGTCCCCTGAGTTCCCGTGGGGCCCCAGAGCTGGGCAAGGAGCTGGGCGACATTCAGTTCCTGCCCTGGGGAAGGGGGGGCGTGCTGAGCCTAGTGGGGACAGATCTGCAAGCAGATCACGTCAATACGACGGGCTGGGCTCAAAACCGGAGGGGGGGCGGGGGGGGCACCAGCCAGCCCCAGCCCAGGTCCACAGCAGCTTATGCAGGCACAAGGCCGACGCTGAGTTTGGAAAGATGTGAGAGGGCTGGGCAAAGTGGTTAGCAGGGGGAAAAGAGTAGGAGCAAAGCCTTGGTGACCAAAAATAGCCCGAGGTGGGAGGAGACAGCAGGCAGGCGGCGGGATGGAGGGGCGTGGCGGGGGGAGCGCGAGGCCGAGGCGGGAGGGGAGAGCAGGCGCCGGGGGCCGAGTTGCATTTTCCATTTTGTAGGAAATAAATATCCAGGAGGGCACCAAACTGGGGAAGGCGGATCCCTTTGGAGGGCATGACTGTCGTCCAGGGAAAGAGGGTGAGCATTAGGGCGGGGGAGGTAGGACGGGACAGGGAGCCCCAAGGTCCGGTAAGACAGCGGAACGCCTGAAGGTTTGAGGAAGCAGACTGGGCCCACATTTAAGGTTTGGTGAGGGGAGCGCTCACCCCGGGCTCTACCTTCCTTGGGGGCGGGAAGGACCGGGGAGCCGCCGAGCCGGAGGGGCGCCTGCGGGCCAGGGTCCCCAGATGAAGCGGGAGGGGCGGGCACAGCAGGGGGAGGGCGCGGAAGCGCGTGGTGCCCTCTCCCTCTTGGAGGGGTTGGGCCGGTGACAGGAGAGCGGCGTGGTGGTGGAGCCTTCAGGGTGTGTCCGCTCTCCCTCACAGCCCAGGGAAATGCCCCGGACGGGCCTGAACCGGGAAGGGCAGGCCTGGCGGGACTCTCCAAAGGCACCCGGGAAGGGAAGAGGAGAGCGGCCTCCACGGGCCCCTGGGCAGGGGTTGAGGGCCCAGGAACAGGGCAAGGAGGGCAGAGGGCAGGTGTGGTCAGAGGCTTTGGTCAGCCTCTTCTGACAGGCGCCAGATAAAGCAATCCTGCTTGGGGACTTCCCTGGCCCTCTTCCCTGGTGGTCCAGTGGTAAAGACTCCACGCTTCTACCGCAGGGGTCAGGGGTTCGATCCCTGGTCGGGGAACTGAGACCCTGCATGACGCATGGCGCAGCCAAAAAAAAAAAACAATCCTGCTCGGTTCCAGTTTCCACAGACACCATGCCATTTAAACGCTCCAAACCTCGAGGCTTTTGAGAGTGAAAGTAATAATTACCTCAGGACAACAGGAGTAAACTAGGCCCCTCCTGGGCACACTGGGATATATGGTCACCCTAGCTGTGGGGCAGGAGGCTGACCCTCCTGCTTTGAGCCTGGCCCTCAGGGACACTCTCCTTGTGACAGGGCCCCCCCAACCTGGCCCTGGAGCACCCTGACCCTCCTCAGAGCCAGGCCTGGGGAAAGACAGGGTCTCCGCCTTTTGAGGTCCATCTCCCCACACCCTTTGGTTCTCTGCCACCACTGTCTTCAGGGGAACGACAGCCCTCAGAGGAACGTGGTCCTTCCTGGAACCCAGTGGGGGGCAACCTGGAAAACCCCTACGAGTCTGTCAGTCCTAGAAAGGTGCTCAGAGGCCGGAGTGGTGTTTGCCCACACGCCCCCGAACTGTTTACGCCCCCTCTCGGCAAAACCCTGGGGTTCCCCAGTCTCCTCCCTCCTGCCTGTCCCCCGTTTTCAACTGGCTGCCAGGCAACGTCCCCATGTTCCCTGCTCCTGCTTTTAGTTCATGCCTCCCCAGCACCTGCCCGTCTTGCGGCCTTCCCCTGCCACCAGCACAAGCCTCCTTAAGCCCAGACCTGAACACAACACTTGTCTGCTTGACAAGCAGACAAAACAAAAAGAACAAAAACAAACAAAGACCCTTTTGTGGGAGGAAAAACACAGGAAAAAATTAAAACATCACCACAGAACTCAACTTCCCTACAAGGTAAAGTCTAACACTTCCTCCAAGAACTGACTCCAAGTGTACAATGGAGTTTTCCAGAACTATATATGAATTTGCCACAGAAGGAATGCAGAAACAGCTGAGAATCCAACTGCTTCTATTAAAGTCAGACATTAAAAATATAAAACAGGGGCTTCCCTGGTGGCGCAGTGGTTGAGAGTCCACCTGCCGATGCAGGGGACACGGGTTCGTGCCCCGGTCCGGGAAGATCCCACATGCTGCGGAGCGGCTGGGCCCGTGAGCCATGGCCACTGAGCCTGCGCATCCAGAGCCTGTGCTCCGCAACGGGAGAGGCCACAGCAGTGAGAGGCCCGCGTACCGCAAAAAAATAAATAAATAAAACAATGCCACTCCTTTCACTAAATTTGTTCTGGAAAATAGAATCATTTTTCCTTTAAAATATGTTAACATATAATGGATTTATTTTTTAAATTTAATTGATAAATATGTTTTAAACTTCTCAATTCCTAATACACTAAATGTTGTCAATCGCTATATCACACATCAACAAAAGCTCTTGGGGTCCTGAGACTCCTACTCCCTCCCCACACCTTCAGTTACCCCTTTGCTTCTCTCTCCTCTTAGCAGCCAACTTTCTTGAGAGCTACTTTCCTCCCACTAGCTTCTCAGCCCTACCTTGTGGTTTCCCACCACTGATCCTGAAACTGCTCTCACTGAGACCTCTGAGGACTGCCTGGCATTTCATCCAGTGGACACTCCTGTGTCCTTCTTTTCCTTAGCATCTCAGCAGCGTGACCCTGGCTCGCGGAAAACCACGCTTTCCTGTTTCTCCTCCTGCCTCTCCAGCTGCTTGTTCCCAACTCTTTTTTTTTTTTTTAAAGAAGATGTTGGGGGTAGGAGTTTAGTTATTTATTTATTTATTTTTGCTGTGTTGGGTCTTCGTTTCTGTGCGAGGGCTTTCTCTAGTTGTGGCAAGCGGGGGCCACTCTTCATCGCGGTGCACGGGCCTCTCACTACCGCGGCCTTTCTTATTGCGGAGCACAGGCTCCAGATGCGCAGGCTCAGTAGTTGTGGCACACGGGCCTAGTTGCTCTGCGGCATGTGGGATCCTCCCAGACCAGGGCTCGAACCCGTGTCCCCTGCATTAGCAGGCAGATTCTCAACCACTGCGCCACCAGGGAAGCCCTTCCCAACTCTTCTTGCTTCGCTCACCCCACCAGGGCTGGGGGGCCTCAGGGTTGGACTGGGCCTCGTTCTCTTTTCTCTCCACTCCCAGGTCTTCAAGGACCGTCTTGATGGGTGTGGCTCCCACACCTCTAACTCCAGCCCATAGTACTCTCCTGAGTCCCAGACCCCCGTATCCAGCTGCTCCTGAACATCCACGTGGATGCCACTGCCCACAGGCCCCCGCAGGGCAGACACTCTCACACAGGACAGATCTCCACCTGCACCCTTTCCAGCTCTGCCTCTGCACCAGGAACCCTGGCCCTCTACCCTCTTCCTCACTCTCCTCATCAACCAGCCACAACCAATCCTGCTGACCTCACTCCCTAAATCGCTCTCAGATCCATCCTCCTGTCCATTCCCACTGCACCCCTCAGCTCAGGCCACCTTCCCTCTCCCTGGCCTTTGACCTTCCTCCTCAAATCTGACACAGCAGCCAGTATTCCTTTTTAAGCAGTCTCTTCCCCACTCAGAATCCACAGGGGCCCCCAGCGACGCAGGAGGAATGCCTCCTCCACAGCACAGCTCACCAGAGCAGCCGGCAGGATGAGGTCCTGCCACCTGTCCCGCCCCATGTCCCCTTCCCCATGCCACTCTGTCCCAGCTGGTCTGACCTCGCACCCGCCTCTGGTACAAGTTGTTCCGTGCCTCTGATCACTAGAGACGCCCTCTCGGCCCCATCATTCTCTCCCCTGGAAAGCCTACCCTGACCTCCCTCAACCTCTCAGGGTCAAGAGCCCTTTCTAAGCTGAGTGCCCTATTCCCACCATGACACTTTTCCTGCTGAATGGTCACGATTCAAAGTTCCTTGAGGAGGAGGATTTCTTCTCTGCTCTATCCCCAGTGCCTAGATCAGTGCTTGGCACGTAGCAGCAGCTTAGTAAATACCTGCTGAATGAATGGCTTGAAGTATGCGAGCCCATGTGCAGCTGGCAAGCAACCTTCCGAACCCCCAGCGCCATTCATATAGAGCATGGCTCTGCTCTGAGCACCCAGACTGGTTGTCTGGCCCTACCGTGGCATAGGAGGCGGCTGTCCAGGGCTCCCTGCCACCCGCTGCCTCCTCCGGATGTGTTGTCCTGACCGAGCTCCCAGAAGAACCTGGCTGGACTCCACACTTTTCCCATCAATGGCCAAGACATGAGGCTGCCAACAAATGGGCACCCTCCCCAGGCACAAGGGCCACTCAGCTTGGTCGGAGCTGACCCCGCTGGGGACACCCAGACCAAACCAGGACACCAGGCACAACAAGAGGGGCAGCAACACATACCACACAGCGTCCCAGTGTAAACTGAGTCTCAGAGGCTGAATACTTTTCTGGAGGTCACTGGGCAAGTGAGGGGTGGGCTGGATTGGAGCCGGGCCCTACTGCTGCAAAAGCCCTGCACCCATTCTGCAGGTCCAGGAGTAAAGGCTCAATCCACTGAGGGGCCACTCCCAGTTGAGGAGCCCAGGGCCAGACTGAGACCTTGAGGGCTGGGATTTGCACCTGGAGGGCCAGGGTGACGGAAGAGTAGCCAGGGGCAGGCAGATGGGGAACAAGCAGCAATCCACAGGGTGCCCGGCAACTCATCCCATCGTGGGCTTGAGTCCTGGTGGGTCAGGGTAACGGAGAAGGCACAGCCCACACCACAGGCACAGGAGGCAAGAATGAGCACCTAGACCTCGGAATTCAAAGGGCCACCAGGTCCTCCAGGCCTGCACTGTCAGCATGGTCTTACAAGTTGTCATCACCTTACCCTTCAAGCTCCTTTAACCCACATGGCTCCTTTAGCAGGAAGCCAGAGGTCCAGCCTCACTGTCAGGAAGAGGCAGCTGCTGACCCTGCAACTGGAGGAAGACCTGGTCTGAACTGCAAGCCCAGCAGCCCCTTCAAGGCAGCTGGGAGGAGACACCGGGTACCAAGTCGGTGGCAAGGACTCCTCACAGGGCTGCCAAGTAGAGCTGCCCAGGCTGAATTTGCATGCCTCAGCGGGGGCATTCTTTGTGTGCACTAAGACGTGAATCGCGATCACAGGAGCGATGTAACCTGGTAGTCCTGCCTGCTCAGCTGCCCCCTCTCTGGGACAGAGGCATGGGGATGAAGAGGGAGCCCTTTCCCCTCTTATAAGCCTTCCAGGGCTTCAGCACCTCACTCACCCCAGACCCCCACCTGAAGAAAGAACCACATTCCAGCACAGCACCGATAATGAGATCAGTTTATGGATTATAGTAATGGGACAGACTGGGAAGGTGCCACGGCCTATACCGATGAGCTTCCCAGAAATAGACCAACAGACAGACAGGAGTGGCCCAGACAGACAGACAGAAGGACAGGCAAACAAAGCCAAATGGGTAAGAGGCCTAGGCCCAGCCTCAGCAGCTGTGTCTGGCCTCCAGATCCAGCTCTGCCCTGGGGACCTGGGGGATGAGCAGGGCTGGCAGGGGCCTCAGTTCTTGTAGGGCCCCCTCTCCTCACTCCCTCCTACCCTCACCAGCAAGCTGGGACCTTTGGCGGGTGTTGTTTCTGGGGCTAGGGAATGGTAGGTCTGGAGTGGGGGGCAGAGGGTCAAGGCTCTTGGAGGCTCCCTGGGGAGGTGGAGGCCTGGGTAGTATGGGGATAGCAGCAGCACTGGGGGGAATCTGGTCAGGCACCAGGCGCCTGGGGTGGGGCACCGCTCAGCAGGGCCCCTATATCTAGGGCAGGTCCCCCACCCTGCCCACCACACCAACATGGTGCAATAAATAAAGTTTCAAGTAGTAAGTCAGTGTCAGGTAGGAGATCTGGGGGCTGGCGGACAGGCAGGAGCTTAAGAGAGGCCCCTGTCGGCCCACCAAGTCTTCTCAGTGGGCTCCAGCTATATCAAGTCTGTCTGTGTGCACTGGAGTGGGGACCTGGCCCCTGTGTCCATGTAGGGGCTCAGCCCCTCAGACCAGTGCCAAAGCCTGCTCAGTGGGGCAGAAGCAGGGCAGCATGGTGCCTACAGCATCCACGATGGCTGCTAGGTGCTCGTCCTGTGCCTGGGGCCCACAGAGCTGCATGAAGTCTGCCAGGCGCAGCAAGTACTCAAGGTTGTGGCCAGAGAAGCCTCGGCAGGCCAGGATCTGCGTAGCGATGGCCTCCTCAGGCGCAGGGCCCAGGTAACCAGGGTTCTGCGGGGTGGCCACGTAGGCCAATGCCTTGAGTGGTTGGTCAGGGGTATCTTGAGGGTAGAAGGTGACCTCCTTGGTATCATAGCTGCCAAGCACTGCCTCCCGCACATTCAGGTACTTCAGGGCCTCATTCACCTGCTCACCTTGCACCTGGTACGCCACACCCCAAGTGCAGCCCTAGGAGAAAACATGGGCACTGGGGTCAGTCACACAGCTCCTTCTGGTCCCACCCCAGTACTGTGCTTGTAAGGGAGGTGGGCAGAGCGCTGGTGAGCCCTCTAGTAGCAATATATCAAGCCCTCATCCTCCCTTAACATGAGTTGGTAAGGTGGTCTAGCCCCAGAAAGAACAGAAATCCTACTCAGAGGATGGTCTGAGAAACAATGGCATCACCCTGTAAGCTTGTTAGTTATGAGTTTCAGGGCACTCTAAATCTTATTAAAATCTGTATTTTAACAAGATCCTCAGGTGATCCTTATGAGAAGCACTTAGCTAGACCCACCCTTCCCCTCAGCCAGCGGGGCATCTAATCTAGCCTGCAGCCAAGGAGCCACAAGCTCTGTCTGTCTGCACCCCTCCACGCTGGGTCTCTTTCTTGACTCTGGCACTTACCTCACGATCTTCAAGGAGGGTCACCACACGACCAGGCTGAGGAGGGAAGAGAGATTTTGAAAAAAAACAAATTAGAAATGAGCTCTGCCATCATTAGTAGAGAAAACTCTTAGTATCCCTTCTGTCCCAGGCCTCAGAGAGCCCCACTCATCCAGGGGGATGATGCATAGATGTAACAGGAGTAGACACATGGCAGTGGCCCAGATTGATATTCAGAAATATTCATCAACACGGTGATCCACAGGATCAGCCTATAGCCATCACACAGTGACCCACTGGGCACACAAATTTAAGCCAAAATATGTAAGCAAGGTTTACATATTTCCCCCATCGGGACGGAGTCACCGTCTGCCCAGATAGACCCTGACATTCCAGGGCACCAGCGCGGTGCCCACTATCCTGTCCCCATCCCCGTCATTCACCCGGGCATGGGCAGATGCTCACCATCTTGTCGCTGCCCCGATGGAAGGTGTCTCCCTGCCAGAAGCGGCGGCTGTAGCCGCGCACGAAGCCCACACGGCTGTCGCTGTAGGCGAAGTCGGGCCTCCACACCAGGGAGCCGTACCCGAAAATCCACAACGCTTGGGGGTCGCAGTCGTCCTGGGGGTGCTGCGAGGGGGGCGGTGAGGCGGGCGGGGTGTTCTGAGCTGCAGACTCCTGCTTCATGGTGCCGGACACAGGGACTGGCCTGGGCGGCCTCCGGGGCTGGTCTCCGACGCGGGCACGGAAGGACCACGAACGTACCCACCTAGCCTGGCACCACTTAGCTGCTCCAGCTGCGCCGCCCGGTCCGAGGTCCCCTTTAAACCCTCCGGCCGGAAAGCCCCACCCACCGCGGCCAGCTGCCGCGGTTATTGGGGCGGGGCAAATTCCATTTTGGCCAATCACCTTAGGATTTTGCTGCAAGGTTGACCGCGCCGCCCCCTGAATGGGTAACTGCGCGTCCTGCGCTGGGCCCAGCGCGCCTGCTGATTGGTTCGGCTCCACCTCCGTAGCAAACCTGGCAGGAGTGATGCAACGGCTGGGGAGGTTTCCCCAGCTCAGATGTGCAGCAAGGACGCGCCAGATTGCGTCAGGCGGCCGGCAGTGGGCACGGACGAGGGCACCGGTCTTCTCCCCATCAGCCCCTTTACGGCCTGGGCCCTTCAAGAACTATGGCGGGCCGGCCCCAGGAGGGTGTCTCTCAAGCAGTCCTGCCAGTGCACCTGGCCAAGTCACTGCCACCCCAGGCAGCACGGGCTCTTTACCAGGTCCAGTGCAGGACACGTCCAGAAGGAGGGCTCTGGGCGGCGTAAATGCCCGTCTCTGGGGTTTCGTCCGGGAGCACTGGAGAAGCGTCCGAGGCACCTCCGCCTTCCGCACAGGTGCCTCACGCTGTTGGCGCGCGTGAGCAAATGGAGAAACTGAGTCACGGGGCTGACAAGGTTCTGCGGAAGCTGAGAGACTGAGTCAGACCGATCGGTCAGAGCTTGCGGGTCACGTGAGGGCTACGCCCCAGGCCAGGTGTGGGACTTCCTGAGCCCAATAGGCTCCGCGAAAAGCCGGTCAGAGCGCTTGGAACTGCCGTTGTCACTTTGGCAGTGGTGTCCCGACCTGCGGAGAGAAGCCATAAAGACAGGAAGGTCAGGTCAGTCCTGCCCCAAGGCGATGGGTTTCGTTCTGCCTGGACAGGAGAGTTTTGCAACAATGGTTGGGTTAATCTTAGGCACTGAGGCTCTGGAAGTGGAGGGCAAGGAGGGCCCAATTAAGGCCCCCCAGAGGGCTGTGAGCAGCTACCGGCCTTCGCCCTTGGCTACTGGCTTCCCAACCCACAGAGGGTCCGCAGGTCGCCTGGGGTTGACCCCCTAAGCAGCAGCCAGGGGAAAGGGAAACAGAGGCAGCAGAAGGCCTCGCAGAACTGACTCCGAGGGACTGCTGCTTAGGTCAGGGGACTGTTGATGAGGAATAGGGAGAGCCCTCTGGCAGGGAAAAGGGGCAGTATTGCTTCTCATTCGATTCTAATTAGATATTTAAACTAAAAATTATCTGCACACTTAAAGTAATCATTCCAAAGGTGCCTAAGATATAATCTCCAGCAGGAATGTTTCACTATGTTGTGTATAGTATGAAGCTAGATCTTTAAAAACAAGTTATACATTAATATTAGTAAAAGAAATAATATGGAATAATATACATAAACTGTTAGCAGAGCCTGTCACCAGAGGAGGACTTTCCATATTAAATGTAAATATTTATGGAAAAGTGGGTTTCTTAAAAGGAGCATGAATTACTTTTCTCACTGGAAAAAATTACAGGCAAATGGTTGTTTCTGGTTATTCCTGTCTCCTTCCCTCCATTCCCCATGTTCACTCTCCCCTCTTCTCCTCTCTCTATCCTGTCTCCTTTAGTCCACCTCCTTTGCTGCTTAGGGAAAATATCCCCCCTCCATCTACCACCTTTGATAGTGGCGTGGGAAGTGAGAAACTGGTACTAACACATTGCTGAAAGTATCTGAATCGGCACAAACAACCCTTTGAAAAAGCAGCTTGGTGATACAAATCAAGAATCATAAAATGTCCCTGCCCTTTGACCCAATACTTCCACTCCATGAAATTATTCAAAATATGGGAAAAGCCATATTCCTCAAGATTTTTCAATGCATTGTTACTTATTATAGCTAAAACAAAAGAAGAAATGCTACTTAAATATCCAAAAATAGCTAAATGTTTAAGTAAATTATCCACATGGTGGAGAAGTACACACACACATGTATACACGCCTTTAAAATCCTGCAATAAATGATTAGTTACATAAATTTGATATAGACATAAAATTAAATCTGTGCAGTCATTAGAAACAATTATGTATGACTACTTATTGACTTGGAAACCTATCTATGATGCATATATAATTAAGTGAAAAACAGATTATAAAATAACCTAAAATAACTTTTTAAACTTAAAAAGTATATATGTTTATTTCCAAAAAAAAAAATCTAGAAGAACACATAAAAATGCTCAGTGATTATCTCTGAGTAGTAGGACTACTGAGACTTGCACTTTCTTTTTTATACCAATTCAGACTGGGAATTTTTTAAGAGAACATAAACCACTTATATTTAGGAAAAACAGTTTAAAGTAAAAATCCATTAGGAAAACAATGTAGTGAACATGCTTATGATTGCATAGTAAGACAAAAATGCAAAACAGGAACTATCACATGCACTATAATTAAAACGATTGGGATTTCCCTGGTAGTACAGTAGTTAAGAATCCGCCTGCCAATGCAGAGGACACAAGTTCGAGCCCTGGTCTGGGAAGATCCCACATGCTGTGGAGTAGCTGAGCCCATGCACCACAACTACTGAGCCTGCATTCTGGAGCCTTGCGAGCCACAACTGCTGAGCCTGCGTGCCGCAACTACTGAAGCCCAAGCCCCTAGAGCCTGTGCTCTGCGACGAGAGAAACCACCGCAATGAGAAGCACGCACACCACAACGAAGAGTAGCCCCCACTCGCCACAACTAGAGAAAAGCCCTCGTGCAGCAACGAAGACCCAATGCAGCCAAAAATAAATAAATAAATTATTTTTTTAAAAAACGATTAAAACAACAAAAACAAAATTCATGAGGAAAAAGACGGGGCATCATATACTAATGAGAGATGGATTGGGGGATGGTGATTCTTTTCTCTATTTTGCAAGACTTATGAAATGTAATTTTTAACAATAAAGAGTTACTTTTAAAGAGTAGTTAATGGTTCTTGGTGGCTCAGGGGCAGATAGCATATCAGAATCACCTGGGCAACATCTTCAACATGCCCATTCTCTGACTTCCTCCCAACTAGACCAAAGCCCCTAATTTAAATAACTCCTTTAGTGAGGTCATCAGTAACCAGCTCTTGCTCCGGGCAGAGTCAGGCACTCCTTCCTCTGTGCTCCCAGACCCCTTACCTCACTTCTGTCCCTTCCACTTCATGCTTATAACAGAAACATTTATCGAGTGCTTACCATGAGCTAGGCAGTTCGCTAAGTGCTTTTACATCCATTCTAATTATAAACTTCTCCGCTGCTTTGTGAGGTAAATATCATTTCACAGATGAGCAGACTGGAACAAAGGAAATTTAGGTAACCTGCCACAGTGACACAGCAGCAAGTTGTATAGCCTGGCAGTCCAACCCCAGAGCCTCCTTGTTGATGAGCATTTGATGTCCTACCTCCCACGAACTTGAGAGCTCCCAGAGAGCAGACTTCATCTTTGAAGGCCCCGGGGAACCAACACAGTCCTGGCTCATGGAAGGTTCTCTGCAAAGGTAGGTAGAAGAAGTAAAGCTCTTGGAAAAGGCCAGGGTACCCTGGGGTTCAGAGGAGGAGGAATCCTGCGAGACAGGGGCTCAACCTTGACCCTCTCAAAATAGGAATCTGCACAAAAGTTGGCCCTGAGGTCTTGGCCACCTTCCCAGGAACTTGTCTCACCTGTTCCCATTCCTTGCTTATCTTTGCCAACATCTATCTCCTTCCCTCCCAGTGGGACACTCCCAGGTAGTAAACCACCCACCTCAGCCAGTTCCTCTCCAACATCAGCAGCAACCATCCCATCTTTCCTCCTAAAATCCCCTCAGGGAGGGGCTGCAGATGTCATGCCCACAGAGGTACCAGCTCACAAGAGGTGATGAGAGAGTATCATTTCCACCTTGCAGAGTTGCACATGATTACACATGGCGTCTTCCTTCTGTGAAACTTTCCCAAATTAATCTTTCCTATTGTCCCTTCAGGTGGTCACTTCTAATTTCCTTATGATCTGTTCCTCCTCCTCATTCCAGTCACTGTAATCAACTCCTGGTGTTAGTGGGAACCACTGTCTGAAACAAGGGAAGGGTGCATTTTAGGAGCCAGGGGATCATGCGAATTTGTTAAGCTAAACGATGAAGTTGCTTCATGAAGCTGCTGATTCCAGAGGGATGAAAACCTTCTCAGACATGGGATCTAAGCCCAGCTTGTCCAGATTTGAGCCTAGTTCCACCTTATACCATCTGGGTGACCCCAGGCACCCTGTCTCTGGTCCTCAGTTTTCTTAACTGTCAAATTGGGAATAACAGTACCTACTTTGTAGGTTCTGATGAGGATTGAAGGAAATAAAACCTTAGCCAGCACCTGGCATGTGTGAGCACTCGATACATGTTGCTCCATATTATTTTTACTCCAAATTTTTCACTTTCCTTTTTATCCAGGGTATTACCATGGTCTAAGGTGATATGGTGATTTATAGTAAGTATATATTTGGGTTTTGTTATATCATTTTTAATAAGCAAGTAATCTAGTAGTAAATTGTGTTCCTGAGTTCTGTGATCCACTCTAGCAAATTAATCTAACCCAAAGAGAGGGTCATAGGAACCTGTGATCTACAGCCATTCAGTTAGAAGGACAGGAAACACCTGGACTTGCAATCGGCATCTGAAGTGGGGGCAGTCTTGTGGGATTGATCTGTGGAATCTGATGCTATCTCCAGGCAGATAGTGCCAGGCTTGAGTTAAATTGTAGGACACCAAGCTGATGTTGCAGAATTGTTTGCTGTGTGGAAAACCCCCAGGTCTGGTATCAGAAATGAAGTAGTGCTGGTAGGGGATTGAGAGTGGAGGAGATGCACAGAAGAACGTGTTTTCCTTTGCCTGACCTCTCAGTCTGACACAGCTCAGAAGAACTGAGTGGGTCAGGAAAGTGACCAGGGTATTTTTTTTTTGAGTATTAAACATTTTATTCAATTTCTTTTTTAATATTTATTTATTTATTTTTGGCTGCATTGGGTCTTAGTCGCAGCACGCGGGGTCTTTCGTTGCAGCACGCGGGCTTCTCTCTAGTTGTGGCTTGAGTAGTTGGCTCAGTAGTTGCTGCATGTGGGCTCAGTTGCCCAGCAGCACGTGGAATCTGAGTTCCCAGACCAGGGATTGAACTCGCGTCCCCTGCATTGGCAGGCATATTCTTAACCACTAGACCACCAGGGAAGTCCCCCAGGGTAAGTATTTTTGATTCAGTGGTGGAAACCTACAGCTCTCTCACCCTCCATTCTTACCATACAATTCACAGATTGTACCAGCAAATAGGATGTTAAATGAGAGTTTTTAAAAGGCAGAATAGGTGATAGTGTGCCCCGAGCACACTATTTTTTTAATTGAAGTATAGTTAATTTGCAATATTGTATTAGTTTCAGGCGTACAACAAAGTGATTCAGTTTTATTTATGTGTGTGTGTATATATATATATATATATATATATCTCAGATTATTTTCCATTATAGGTTATTGCAAGATACTGAATATAGTTCCTTGTGCTATACAGTAAATCCTTGTTGGTTACCTATTTTATGTATAGTAGTTTGTATCTTTTAATCCCATACTCCTAATTTCTCTTCTTTCCCCTTAGGTAACCATAAGTTTGTTTTCTATGTCTGTGAGTCTGTTTCTGTTTTGTATATAGATTCATTTATATTATTTTTTATATTCCACATATAAGTGATATCATATAATATGTCTTTCTCTATCTGACTTACTTAGTATGATAATGTCTAGGTCCATCCATGTTGCTGCAAATGGCAATATTGCATTCTCTTTATGGCTATTATGCCATTGTGTTATATATATGTATATATCTCACATCTTCTTAAACCAGTTGTCTGTTGATGGGCACTTGGGTTGTTTCCATGTCTTAGCTATTATAAATAGAGCTGCTATGTACATTGGAGTGCATGTATCCTTTCGAATTACAGTTTTAGTTTTTTCCGGATATATGCCCAGGAGTGGGATTGCTGGATCATATGGTAGCTCTATTTTTAGTTTTTTAAGGAACTTCCACACTGTTTTCCATAGTGGCTGCACCAATCTACATTGCCACCCACAGTGTAGGAGGGTTTCCTTTGCTCCACACCCTCTCCAGCATTTATTTGTAGACTTTTTGATGATGGCCATTCTGACCAGTGTGAGGTGATACCTCATTGTGGTTTTGATTTGCATTTCTCTAATAATTAGTGACGTTGAGCATCTTTTCATGTGCTTGTTGGCCATCTGTATATCTTCTTTGGAAAAATGTCTATTTAGGTCTTCTGCCCATTTATTGTTTGGGTCATTTGGTTTCTTGATATTGTGTTATATGAGCTGTTTGTATATTTTGGATATTAACCCTTTGTCAGTTGCACTATTTGCAAATATTTTCTCCCCTTCCATAGGTTGTCTTTTTGTTTTGTTGATGGTTTCCCTTGCTGTGCAGCAGCTTTTTATAAATTTTTTTTTTTTTTTTTTGGCTGTGTTGGGTCTTCGTTGCTGTGCGCAGGCTTTCCCTAGTTGCGGTGAGCAGGGGCTACTCTTCGTTGCAGTGCGTGGGCTTCTCATTGTGGTGGCTTCTCTTGTTGTGGAGCACGGGCTCTAGGCTCATGGGCTTCAGTAGTTGTGGCATGCAGGCTTCAGTAGTTGTGGTTCATGGACTATAGAACGCAGGCTCAGTAGTTGTGGAGCACGGGCTGAGTTGCTCCATAGCATGTGGGATATTCCCAGACCAGGAATCGAATCCGTGTCCCCTGCACTGGCAGGCAGATTCTTAACCACTACGCCACCAGGGAAGTCCCTGCAAAAGCTTTTAAGTTTGATTAGGTTCCATTTGTTTATGTTTGCTTTTATTTCTTTTGCCTTTGGAGACTTGATCTAAGAAAATATTGCTATCATTTATGTCTGAGAATGTTTTGCCTATGTCCTCTTCTAGTTTTATGATGTCATGTTTTATATTTAGGTCTTTAAATCATTTTGAGTTTATTTTTGTATATGGTGTGAAGGAGTATTCTAATTTCATTGATTTTTTTAAAAATTATTTATTTATTTATTTGGCTGCATCAGGTCTTAATTGTGGGATCTTCATTGCGGCACACGGGCTTCTCTCTAGTCGTGGCACGCAGACTCCAGAGCACATGGGCTTAGTAGTTGTGGCATGCGGGGTCTCTAGTCGTGGCACATGGGCTCTAGAGCATGCAGGCTTGGTTGCTCCATGGCATGTGGGATCTTAGTTCCCCAACCAGAGATTGAACCTGCATCCCCTGCATTGGAAGACGGATACTTAACCAATGGACCACCAGGGAAGTCCCTAATTTCATTGATTTATATGTGGTTGTCCAGCCTTCCCAACACCACTCACTGAAGAGACTGTCTTTTCTCCAGTGTATATTCTTGCCTCCTTTGTCATACATTAATTGACCGTAGGTGTGTGGGTTTATTTCTGGGCCCTCTTTTCTGTTCCACTGATCTACATGTCTGTTTTTGTGCCAAAACCATGCTGTTTTGATTACTGTAGCTTTGTAGTATTGTTTGAAGTCTGGGAGGGTTATGCCTCCAGCTTTGTTCTTTTTTCCTCAGGATTGCTTTGGCAATTCTGGGTCTTTTGTGATTCCATATAAATTTTAGGATTACTTGTTCTAGTTCTGTGAAAAATGTTACTTTGATAGGGATCACATTAAATCTGTAGATTGCTTTGGGTGGTATGGCCATTTTAATAATATGAATTCTTCCAATCCAAGAGCACAGGATATCTTTCCATTTCTTTGAATCATCTTCAATTTCCTTTATCAATGTTTTATAGTTTTCAGCATATAGGTCTTTCACCTCCTTAGTTAAGTTTATTTCTAGGTATTTTTTTTAAGTACCTTATATTTATTTATTTATGGCTGTGTTGGGTCTTCGTTGAGGCGCGCAGGCTTTCTCTAGTTGCGGCGAGCAGGGGCTACTCTTTGTTGCAGTGCGTGGACTTCTCACTGCGATGGCTTCTCTTGTTGCGGAGCACGGGCTCTAGGTGCATGGGCTTCAGTAGTAGTGGCACACGGGCTATAGATCACAGGCTCAGCTAGTTGTGGCGCACGGGCTTAGTTGTTCTGTGGCATGTGGGATCTTCCCAGACCAGGGCTCGAACCTGTATCCCCTGCGTTGGCAGGTGGATTCTTAACCACTGCACCACCAGGGAAGTTCAATTCCTAGGTATTTTTTTGACACAATTTTAAAGAGGATTTTTTTTAACTTTCCCTTTCTGATATTTCATTGTTAGTGTAAAGAAATCCGAGCACACTATTAATAGAAGAGTTGCTTGAGCAAAGAGAGGGATTTTCTTTGTATGCTTGGGGGGATTGGTAAAATAAACAAACAAATAAATAAAACAATCCCCATCTATGAGGAGCTATATCTCCTGCAAACCACTGAGAAATAAATGTATCCTCAGGTCCTTGGCCCATGTGCAAAAGGGACATAGGTCTCACCAATGCTCTGGCAAAAGTATGGGAAGGAGTAGCTGAATGCCTTGATACAGTCCACCTCAGAAGAGGGAGAGAAGAGAAGACAGCTGCTCTGCTGGTTATACCAACTGAATCCAGAGCCAAGCGGGGGAAGACTACTTGGTCCCCTGCCCACAAAAGCGGGGGCTGTAAGGGTTCACTCACGTCCTGGCAGAGGGGTGCATGGGATAGTGAGAAAATCTGGCTCCTTGCCCATTTCTAGTTGCCGAGGAGGGAGGAAGACACAGCTGATAGGGCGCCCTGACCTCAGGCCTGGTCCTGGAAGGCGAGGGGCCAGGGCTCCAACAGAGCATTGGGATGGTGGGGCCCCTCTCCCAATTCCAGGGAGAAAGAAAGGCGTAGTCTGTGGAGGCAGGAAGTGGCTGGCTCAGGGCTGAGAACTGCAGTGGGGGGCACTTCAGTGGAGTGACAGGGCTGCACAGAGGGGAGACCCATGGAGTCAAAGTCGAACATCAGACCCCACAGAAATGCTGGAGTGTGGTAGGACCTGGCTTTAGAAGAGAACCTAGAAAAACAGCCCATGTGGAGAAGTATGACTGCACAAAATGGGCCTGACTGTGGAGGCAGACTCAGAGCCAAGGAGGTAAAGCCCCTTAAATGACAGCAGCTAGGACACCACCCCCGGGGGCCTACTGCAAATGGGCAGATCCCAGAACCTTTTGGATCTCTTTTATCAGAGAGTTAGAAGAGGACGCCCTGAGTGAAGGGAGTCACTGGTGGAGGTGACACTGAACAGTCCAGGCATAGTAGGACGGGCCTGGCCCAGACATCTGCCCCTGTGGGAAAGGGAAAACAATCCTCTGACAGGTGCAGTGGCACGCACCTGTCTGCCTACCCCCAGGGCCTTCTTTGCCTCCAACCTGAGTCAGGAGGAGGGATCACTGGAGATAGACAGCTGGCCATGCCTGGCAGGGCTTTGGCTCTGCCCTGCAGGGGGTGCCATGACACAGGACAGCCTTGGGCCCAGAGCCGACCTGTTGCTAAATCCAGACTCCTGAGATGCTAGTTACCCTGTGTCTGACTGTAGCCGCAGCTGGCTTTTCTTGGACCCTGCATCATGGCCTGAGAGGGTCTTTGGGGATAAAGGGAACGTGCTGAGCCCACTAGGGCCAAAAGCCACTTGTGGCGGATCTCCAAGGGGATGGGGACTCTTGAGGACTTGGGGTCCTGCTGTCACTTCCCACAGCCTGGGTCTGCCTTCCACTACTCCCCACATCAGAGGAGGTTGACCTAGACAAGTGGTGCTCCTTAAAGACAGGGACACAAAGAGAAGAAAGGGTGGAGGCAAGCCGGCATCTCAGCTGCCTTCTTGGTCCTAGGGCTACTGCTGGGACTATCCGGCCAGACTCCAAGCTCCTCTCTAGCCCACCCCCATCTTGTGAGCTGGACTGTGAAAGCTCCTGAAAGTGGTTTGCTGGCATAAATATAAGGATTAAACAACCTGTGGGGGGGACTCGTTGCTCACAAACTGTTTTTCATACATTAACTCATTTCAACCTCATAGTAATATCCAAGAAGTATTGTGATCCTCTGAGAGGTTAAAGATAATTAACTAGACGGCCAGCTTCCTTGGGCAGAGACCATGTTTCATCGCCAATGCCTGACATGATAAAAGGTGCTCAATCAGTGCGAAAAGAAAGAAGAAATGGATGGACTTGTCCCAGATCACCTAGCAATGAGAGGTGGTGCTGGAAGGGAGCTTCAGCCTCCCAACTCAAACCCGGTTCCCTTCCATTCAAGGTGAGGGCTGGGATGAGAGGGCGCAGAGGACCGCGAGGTGAGGAGGGCGCTGGCTGCACCGACAGCTCAGAGTTTGGTAATGGGCCGCTTCTCTGGACACCCTCTAACATATTTAGGGGAAAGCATCGTTCTGAGCTTTCTCCAGTATACTCCCTCAGCTTAGGGGCCCCGGGGCCGGAGAGAGCTCTGCGCGACAAAGTCTATCACTGAACTCGCATCCGGCTGCTCCCTCTCCGAATCGTCCCGGTGGCCCCCAGGGCCAAGAAGGGCTGACCCCGTGCCTTGCGGGGTGACGGCGGTCCCGGTCCGGGAGCAGCCCCGCGGCCGCGCAGCGCCCCCTGGTGCTGGGCAACGGGGCCCGGGCGGTCCCGCCCGCTGTCCCGCCAGCTACGCCGGCTTCCCGCGACAGCGGCCCGGCGCGGGCTCCCAGGCCGAGGGTGGGATTCGGGGCTGCAGGAGGAGGAGCCGAGCGGGCGCGGAGCCTCCGAGAAACTCGCGGCCTTCGGCGGCTTCCCGGCCCGGGAAGTGAGCCGGGGTCGGGAGGCCGCAAACAGGAAGTCGGGCTGTAACAAAGAGCTCGGCGAGGGGGGGGCCGGGGGGGCGGGGGCGGGGAGCCGCGGGACCTCCGGGGCGACGGCAGGTGGAGGGCTGACCCGGGCCAGCGCGTCGCACTTGCCTCTTCCGCCGCCGCTGGGGGTTCCAGGCCCGCCGGGATCCGGCCGTGCCGTGCGCCCTGGGCGCGAGGGAGGGCGCGGCCGCCTGAGGGAGGCCGCTGGGACCTCCCAGGCGCATCCTCTCCCCGGGAAGGGACACTCACAGTTCCCTGAGTGAATCACTTCCATCCCTTCCCGGAATGCGGCGGGCCACGTGGGGTGGAGGGCTGGGTTGCCAAACTGCGGACCCGCGGGAGAGGCGGGGAAAGCGTCAAGGAGGGGAGAGCCCTGTGGGTCCCCGTGAGAGGTGGAGCGTCCGCGCGACCTGAGTTTAGTGACCTAGTGGCCTTAACTAGCCCGGGATGGGGGGAGGTAGGAACCACTGTCCTTTTTCTTCTATCCCCTGACCAGTCTGGCCCTGAGGCCGGAGAGGGACCGCTAGCTGAGCCAGCAGCATAAAGGCATTCTTCACAGCCTCTCCCTGCCTGACGCCCCACAGTGATATCCAGGTGGTTACCAGCCAGTGGGCTCTGGAAATGCAGCTGTCCTCAGACCTGGCGGTCACCGCGGGGTCAGACTTGTCCTTTAGACAGGACACTGCTTCCAGGCTAAGGAACTGCTATGCTCTGAATTGTCTTATGAAATACCAGTGCAAATTAAACATGGGTATTTGCTAAGCCAGGGAGAGCACTTCACAGTGAGTCTAGAGCTATCATCTGGCCTTGTTTCTGCCAAGCCTAGGACCTCTCCTGTACACCTGCACACTCCATCAGGAAAGTCTTGGGTACCTTACCTATGAGAAGGGGCTGGACCCTCAGGGAGTGACCTGGAAATCCTGGAGAGAGAAGGGCTTCCACTGTGGCCTGTTCACACCCCAAGTGCCTGGCGCAGCTTTTGCATGTCACTAGAGGTGGAACCTGGCACAAGCTACGGGTTGGAGCTGCCCAGACCAAGTCCATGAAGGGATCCCCTCTTTTCCCAGAAAGCTGGCATGGTATCAGAGCCGGTGAGTGGGTTTAGCCAGCCAGCTCCCCTCCAGAGCTCTCTTCTCTGAGGAGCTGGCAGCCTGTGTAGCCCAGCACAGCCTGGTGGTGTGGACGTGCAGGCCCGCGGGTGTCCTACCTGTCCCCCACATGGGAGCCTCGTCATCTCGCCTTCGTGTCCCAGCCCAGTTTCCCCCGCCCCCCAGGGCCCGGGAGCTGCTTTCCTGTTTCATTTTGGGCAGGAAGAGTGAGGTCGTGTTGTTCTTCCCCCTGCTGCCGGCTCAGGCTGTGGGAACGGTTCCCTGAATGCTTTCCTGTTTGATACCCTGTGTGTGCAGTGAGGGGAACAGGGAGCAATGGGTGAGGCGTGGAACGTGTGCACTTGGGTGAGTGTGGATGAGCCCAGGTCTCTTGCTCCCTTGTCTCTGGCATAAGCACCCAGATTAGGGGCGGGCATGCTCTATGTGTCAGGGAGAAAGGAAAAGGGAGGCAAGTAGCGCTGCATATACTTGGACTCCGCTGGGGGCATCTGCTGGGTCTGTTTTGCTTTACTGGATGGGCTGAGAGCTGGGAGCATCTGCTCAGCTTTCTGTCGATGGCTCATTTTTTCATCACTTGCTCTCCATGGAGTATTTTTGTGACTGTAGAGAGAAGACTGTGGCACCCTAGGGACCATCTTACGCCTTAGAGGAAGCTAGCCATGAAGTAGAGACTGGAAACTCTCTCAGTAATGCCTCAGCCAGAGAAACCCGGGCTCAGGGAAGCCTCCCTCTTCTTCCTCCTCCCCTCTACAGTCTTCAATCAACTCTAGCAGCTCCAGGTAGACCAGGCGCCCAGAGCCAGCTCTCTTGCCCAGCTGCAAGGAGGACAGACCCGAGGTAGATCCCCCTGGCACAAAGACCAGTGCCCTGCCGGGGCTTAAAAATGAGCAGGGTGCCAGTCCATCTAAAACCCTGCAATAGCAGGAAGAAGAGCCCAGATGTCATCATGGTCAGAGACCCCGCTCTCTGACAAGAGAATCCTTTTGAAAAGAGGAAAACGGGCAGGTTTGTCTCCTTCCCCCAAATTCCTGTATCCCCCAGGCTGACTAGGGTGTCCGTAAGCTTTTTCAGACTTGAAGGGAGAAAAGCGGGATAGATTCAGGTTAAGGGGGCATAACCCCCAAGGAATGGTGGGAGCATGAGGGGGAAGCGGGGCTGCAGCCAACCTCAAGCCATAAGACAGAGGAGGCTGGCCCAGGCTGGGGACTAAATGGGTGAGGCCAGGTTCCCCAAGAACTAGAAGAGGACAAGGGCCTAGAGCACAGTAGGCCAAGTCCAAGTGCTCCCAGGTGCCAGGGGTGTGGGGGGCAGCCGGCAGCAATATGAGAAGGGGAGTCAGAAGGATTCCCACTCTGCCATCACAAAGACAGGACCCAAGAAATACTAAACTCCTGTACACATCTGTTCCATATTATAAATACACATTATATACAAAATAATGTTATAAAATGTAGAAAGGTCAGTGCTTCTGATTCTTAAATTATCGAAATACTAGACTCCAAAATAAACTACAAAAAAAAAAAACAAAATAAAAACTCATATTATTGATTTCTGAAGATCGGCTTCAAGGGTAGTCTGGGGGCAGTAGTGGGTGTGGGCAGAGCCCAGGCTCGAGGCCTTAGGAATGGGCTTGAGGGAGGAAAGGTCCTAGGTGGCGACAGCACCCAATTTCTCCCTCACTGGAATTTCCATCATCACTGCCCTGAGCTCCCCAGTTAGGCCTGTTGCCTCTGGCTGGGAAGAGGGGCAGGCCCTCCACCTATCTGCTCACAGGAGCCCAAGGCACCCAGGGCCAGAGGCTGTGGAAGCCAGGTAAGGCTTACCAGTATCCTTCCCCGGAGAGCCTGGGCCAGGGAGAGGCAGGGATGGTGTTAGGAGCAAGGCCCACGTGCAGCGGCTGGAGGCACGGGCAGAAAATGCTTCTCCCGCTCCTCGCAGGGCGCTCACCTCACCTGCAGGGACACTCCTGCCAAGAGCTGAACCAGATGGTTTCCTGGCCCACAGACGGCCCTGCCCTTACTGGCCTCCTCTCTCCTCTCTGATTTGGACCCAGCTGTCGCCATGGAGCCTGGTCCAAGGCACTTTTGGAAACACAGATGCCAGTGGAGGCCACAGCAGCTCCGGGCCCCACGGGGCCACTGCCACTCTCTCTGGAAAATAGGCCAGAGCCCCAAAGGAGCCCTCTGAAGGCCACTGCTGGCAGGGCGGGTCCAAGTGGCACCTCTCCTCTCCTCTGTTCCCCTGGCTGGCGTGGCTGCCAATCTGATGCCAGACAGACACCCAAAGATGTGGAAGGGTACTGCATCTCTTGGCAAGTTCACAGTCTGTCCAGTTCATGCCATTCCCTCTTCCTCCTGAGAGCAGCACGTTGCATATTAAAAAATGTCCCATCCAGGATGCAATGTAAACAATGCAGAAGGAAGGTCCAGCTGCTGGGGAGAAGCTGGGATGTCCTGGGGAGGCTCCTGCCTTATACCTGGGGAGCATGTGGAGAGCAGGAAAGTGGGTTACCCTGGGGTACAAGCACTCCCTCCATGGCTGCCCTGGGACTCCCTGAGAGAAGCCAGTGAGGCAGGTGGGGTGAAGAGGAGGTGGGAAAGCCCTCCCAGTCTTCTGCCCCAACACATACACATGCCTGGAAGACAGTGCTCATGAGGTGGGCCAGTGAAGGAAGCCAGTGAGCAAGGGGCAGGAGGGGCACAAGGCAACCACCCTCACCCACCAGCAGCTGGGAAGCAGCGCCTGGGAGCTGGCCGGGTGCCATGGCCGCCCAGCCCAGCACTAACACAGCAGGAAGAGACGGGGCTGGCTCACCACCACGGCTCCTGTTTCACACCCTCTGTGGCAACGAGGCCAGCAGGGATCCGAGAGCCACTGAACCCAGCCTGCCAAGGAGGGGTTCCGACCCACCCTTCAGGAGCGGCCCCTAAGGTCAAGAGTAACTGGACCACTTTCTCACCCCCTAAAGGCAGGAGGGAACATGCTAGAAGGGAAGGACAGCCTAGCACTCACCTCTGTGGCAATGACACATTCGTTCCTCTCTTCTGATATCAAACACACAGACTGGTACATGGAGTCCCTGGGGGAGCATATCGCTGATATCCGACACTCTGGCCTTTCACTGAGGGAACACAAGACAGGCCGGTGAGGGAGAGATGAAGAGAGGGCTGGAGGGAGGTGGGGCGCTAACCTGGACCCCGGAGAGCCAAAGGGAACTGGCAGAGGTGACTCTGGGAGAAGACACGGGGACTAGGGATGCCCAGTGCTAGCCTGGCGGGCAGTTAGCTACAGGCCTTAAGAGAGCCACAGGACCCCAACCTGCCCAGAGGGTCTCAGGCCTGGAAAAGGCCAGTTTGCCACCGGAGGCAAGCCATGCTGTGGGAAGATGGGGGTCACAAGTGACCCAGTGTGGACACTTGACATTTGTGAATGAATGAATGAGTGAATGGGAAGGAGGGACAAAGGGAGCCTGGCAGAAATCTTGTCGGAGCATCCTCCTGTCAGCAGCAAGAGCCCCTGTTTGCTTAAAAGCTCCCACCTGTCCTGGGGGAGCCCAGGCAGTACCGTGAGGGGGTCCCTGGTGAGCCCTGGGCCTCTGGGTGCCGCTCACCTGTGTATCCGCAGTGGCGCCTTCTCCCCTAAGCTCTTGTCACTGTGGGGATACTTCCCGGGCAGGATCACCCGCCCCAGGGGTCCTGGGGCCAGATTATAGTCCAATGTGTGGTTCTGTTGTTTGCCACAGTTGGACTTGTCCAGGCCACAGTCCACTTCCAGCTCCTTCTTCTGGTTTGTGTTCTTGAGCTGGGCGGCGGGGATCAGGTTGTCCTTCTGGAAGTCCGACAGGTTGTTCATGGCCTCCCTGCTGCCGTCGTCAGGCCGCCTGAGCCGCAGCTGCCGCACCGCCACTGCCACCATGCACAGTAGCACCAGCAGCACCACCAGTCCCACGCCCAGGGAGACGGCCACCCAGGGGAAGCTGGGGGGCATGCTCATGGGGAACTCGCAGCGGCTGCCCACAAAGCCGTAGGGGCAGTTGCAGACGAAGTTGTCCGGAGGGAGGCTGGCGTAGCAGGTGGCCCCGTTGAAGCAGGGTCCCGAGGCACAGGCGTCGGTGGGCATCCGCACCTCGCAGCGCCGGCCAGAGAAGCCAGCAGGGCAGGTGCACGCGAACCCGTTCTCCAGGTTGCGGCAAGTGCCGCCGTGGACACAAGGGCTGCGAGCACAGTCGCTGATGTGGATTTCACAGTGGGCGCCTGTGAATCCAGGACGGCAGCGGCACATGCGGTTTGGACCTCGGTTCAGGCACTGGCCCCCTGTGGGTACACATGGGCCACAAGTCAGCAACCTCCTTGGACCCCACCCCACTCCCACCCCCCGGTGCAGAGGGTGCCCCATCCCAGGAACCAAGGTCATCCAGGAACTCGGCCAGCATTCACAGATCCCACTACAGAGAGCTCTGCACAAAGAGTCAGGAGACCTGCAGTTGAGGGTGAGCCTGGTCCTCTACGCCTCAGTGGGCTCGTGTATAAGAACTACCAGCATCTTACAGAGCTTTACAGTAGAATCTAACAGGTATGCTTGGGTTTGAATCGCAGCTGTCTCTCTCTAGCTGGGGATTTGGCACCCGTTGCTTTATTTTATTTCTAGCCTCATTTCCTCATTTGTTAAATTGGAGTAGAATGCTGTCTCCTCTATAGGAGATCTCTGAAGGTTAGGTAAGGTGATGCGTGAAGGCAGGAGCACATGCCTGGTGTACAGTAAATGCTCAGATAGATCTATTATTGTTTCATTTAATCTTCACAACATGAAAGACAGAGGACGGGTTCTATATTTTCCCATTCAGTGATGAAGAAACTGGCTCCGGGGAGTTAACTTAAGTGATTAGCCAGAGAGCAGATTCCATCTCAGCCCTTCCAATCCCTCTGCAGCTCCTAAGGCTTCTCTCCTGCACGGTGCTGTCTGCCTGCCTCACAGAGGGTCACCAGAAGGCCAAGGAGACAAAGATAACCAACATGCTTGGTGCCCCCCAAAATGCTGAACATTCCAGACACCTTATGCTGTGCCAGGCTCACTGTAGCCGTGGGGAGAGGTGAGGCCTCCAGGAGCAGGGCCCTCACCGTGCTAGCCTCTTTCAAGGAGGGACATGAGGCCTCCAAGGTCCCTCGCTCTAGCCCAGGACTTCCTGGGGAGGGTCAGAGGCTGCCCCAGCCAGGTCAGGACATGGGAATAGGAATGGAAGCCAGGCAGGGTGCATACTGCTCCATTTCCAAAGGCCTGCACCCACTGCTAACCTGCTCCTCTTCCAAAGCCACCCAGATGATCAAGCAAGCTCTTCACCATCCAGAGCAGATGGGGATCCGTCTCAGCCTGCCCAGAGTGACAGACAAGGCCTCTCCCCTCTCTTGACCCTCCCTCACCAGAAAGTTCTCTGGGCCCCAGGGCCAGTCCACCAGGTTAGCAAGGCAACAGGACGCACCATTGGCACACGGATTACTGGTACACCTGTCCACTTTCTTCTCGCAGTTGGAGCCAGTGAAGTTGGGGGGACATTCACAGGCATAGCTGGTCCCCTGGTTGCGCTCCCGACAGGAGCCCCCATTGAAGCAGGGAGAGTCGGCACAACTCAAGGTGCTGTGTTCGCAGTGCAGGCCATAGTAGCCCGGGGGACACAGGCAGCGGTAGCTGTCCTCCTGGTCCTGGAAAGAGAGCAGAAAGGGGCCAAAGTCAGACCCTTGGGGGCAGGGATTCCTGGCGGGGGGCTAGGCCCCACCTGCCCACAATGCCTGCCCATGGGTGCACATCCACTGGCCGCCTGGGGAGGGCATGCCTGGGCGTCGCCTGGCCAGAACTCTGCCTTCCTGCGTTGGCCTAGGCCTCACCTTACAGCTGCCTCCATTGCGACAGGGGTTGCTGTCACACTCGCTGAGCTCCAGCTCACAGTCCACGCCAGTGTAGCCTGGGCGACAGGTGCAGGTATAGCTCCGCTGCCCACTGTTGGAGCACGTTGCCCCATTCTTGCACGGGGAATGATGGGTGCAGTAGTTGAGATCTGCGGAGACAGGAACCGACCGGCTGAGCAGAGCCAAAGAGTGGTCCCAACCTCCAGGCTCCTGGGGGTGCAAGTTCACTGTCCATGTTTGGCCCAGAGGGTTCAACGCAAAGTCTTCCGGGCCCAAATACCCTTCCTCTTCCTCCAGTGAAATCGGGTATATTGAAGCACCTAGAACCACATCTGAGGCGTACCATCAATCAAAGTTGAAAAAGCACAGTTGGACACAGTTAACTGCCCAAAGGTAAGCTCACAAGCACTGCAGCCAGGGGAGAATAAAGGTAAAAAGAGGAGGCACAGCAAGACCGCATGTTGAGGAGGAAGTCAGAAAAGGCCTCGTGGAGGAGGGGCAGCTGAGGTAAGCCTGGAAACGGGCTACAATTTTAACAGGTGGAAAGAGTAGAGGGGAGGCGAGAGCCACGATAAGTGGTTGCCAGGCATTTTTTAAAGCGAAATGCGTTACGAGGGTATTTTGAAATATAAGTATTTGTTTTCTTATTTGGGAAGGACAGGGAGGGAAAACCAGACAGAGCAAATACAGGGACTGTAAGGGCTCTGTTTGAATAAGATGAGTATATGACTGTGTCACCTGGGAGCAAATGTGGGGAGAGGAAAGAGAGAGGGCAGGAACCAGGTATGTGTGTGTGTGTGTGTGTTTGGGGGGATTGCAGTGGGGTAGAAAGTGACACACACACACACATACGAAGAATACAGGGGCTGAATTCCAAGCCCCTTGTTGCCGGCAAGTCAGGGCCCAGGCAAGTCCTTTCTATCCTGGCAAGCGTCCTGCCCACCCTACCCAGGCCTGTGCTGGTGTCTCCATGGCAGCAGCCACCCCATTTGACCCTGAAAATGGGAGGCACGTGCTGCAGCTGGCTATGAGGATGAAGGAAAAAAGGCCCCCTCCCCCATCATTGGGGCTGGCAGACCCCAGTGCAGCCAGAAGAGTGACCGGCCCCCTGAACACCAGGAAGACAGTGTGGGCTTGGGCAGCTGCCTGGCAAGTGCTACTGGGGGAAACAAGGGAGGCCGTTTCTGCCCCACCGAGAAGGCGGTTAGATGTCACTCCGCCCAGAGGCCCAGCTCACCCACAGCCTCAGGGCAGCCAGTGGGCACACCCCACCAGACAGCTGTTTAGGGGAGAGCTGCTCAAACAGCTCTGGTAGGTAAGCAAACACTTAGGGGGTTAATAGGTAACTACAAGGTAGAAAGAGGAACTGAGCCCGGCATCCCTCTCTCTGGCCTTGCTGGAATTTATAAGTGCAACCTTCAGGCTGCCAACTTGTCACCCTCCTGGCTTCTCCAGCCACCCTTCCTCCCCAGCACCTAAGGAAGAAGGACCCACCATCTCGTTCTAAGCCAGTTGTTAAGATCCTTACAGTCCCAAGCTCCTTGAAGGATAATGGGAAAGCCGACTCAGCAGTCATCGAGTAGGAAGGGTCCAGGTGACAACTCTGTTCCCATGCCCTGCCCAGCTCTCCGTCCCCTCTCTTTGCCCTGACTCACCTTGGTCACAGAATAGGCCTCCCCACCCCTCATCACAAGTGCATTGCCAGGGGGTGCTGCAGGTGCCATGGCGACAGCCGTTGTGGGGGATGCATTCGTTGCACAGGCGGCCCTGCCAGCCTGGGCGGCAGCTGTAGAACAAAAGAGAAGCTGAGGGTGAGGTGAGGGCCTGGACAGGGGACGGCTCCCCCCGTCACCGCTTCCTGTCCACTACTCACATGCACTCTGCTGGCTTGCTGCAGTAGCCATTCTGTTCATGACAGCCCGAGAGACAGACAGCTGAGGAGAGAAAGCGGCACTGGGTGAGGGTGGGATGACAATGACTCTGAAGTCCCACTCTCCCTCTCCTGGCCCTGGGGGTGCCCCCCAGCTCTCCTGGGCTCACTTCCCACTCCTGGCTTCCCAGAGGAGCCATGGATGTCTTAAAGAGAAATGATGGCACAGGGAAGGAGAATCCAGGCTGGATGGAATGCAATTATGGGGTCTCTGTGGGCTTTAGCACCATGGGGAGGAGCACTGAGAAGAGGGAGGGCAGAGTCCAAGCCCATCCTAAGCATCCCCAGCTGTTACTGAGGCCCAGTTAGTGGACAGCCCAGACCCGCTCTCCAAGGGAGGCAGGCTGCAGCCGAAAAGATGCCACTGTGTTTGTTCCGGGGACCCCCCTCCAGGCAGGTGGGAGCTTGGCTGCTTACGCTGTTCGCAGTACTCCCCAGTCCAGCCGGGCAGGCAGGACAGGCTGCCATCTGGCTGGCACACGTAGTGGCCGAAGTGGTCATTGCGCTTCTTGCATAGCCGTGAGCAGCTGTCCCCATAGTAGTTGTCACTGCAGATGACCCGGTAAGAGTAGCGCAGCCTTGTGAGAGGGCTGGTCTGCTCATCCGGTAACCAGTTCTGGCCCACAGCTAGGGAGCCCTGGATGGTGATCTTGCTGATGAGCGCGTCTGGTGGCAAGGCCTCTGAAGGGGCAGAGGGCCAGGTCAAGGAAGGGCAGCCAGTCCCCAAGAGTGCCAGCAACTGCTGGATCAAACCAGTTGTCCAGATGACCCCACCTGCCAGCAAACGCAGGCCAGAGGAACCCAAGTGTCCCACTGCTTAGCTGCTCTGTGTGTGCATGTGCAGAGGGCCTGATACCATTCAAAAAGGGGACAATAGAAGGATGTTAAGATATCCCAATGTTCTGGAGGCAGATAGGCAGGGGAAAGAGGAAAAGAGGTCAAAATGCGGGGGGGGGGGGGAGAAAAAAGAAAAAGAAAAGCTCTCCAGGCCTTTGAGGACCCTGGGAGCAAGGGGTCCTCTGGTGCCCATTCAGGGGTTCTGCCCTCAGAGATGGGTAATGCTTTTCTTTTTCCTTTGCAAAGTGAGAATTGTTGTGCTGCTGAAATATCCTTTTCCTCTGTGTCAGAACAACATCCCAAAGCCATTATTCCCTTTCCAAAGGAGCGGAATTCGAGAAAGGTGTAAAATACAGGAAGGGGCCCGTCAGCGGCGCTGGCAGCTTCGGCCTTTCTCACCGCCGTGCTCCCCGCGTTCCCACGCCAAAAATAACCCGCAGGAAACGCAATTGTGCTCAGAGTCCAGGCAGCGGGCGGAATCCGAGCGTCCAGCGCGGGGCGCAGCTCCCGGCCTAGCTAAGCGTCCTGCCCCCCACGCCCCCACCCCGCACTTCCCCCGCCTATTACAGATTAACTCTTTCGGCGCTGCGCCGTGTCGCCCCCCTGTGGCCGCGGAGCGAGCTACTCACCTGGCCGCAGGTCGTCTCCTGGCGCGTGCCAAGCTTCAATGATGAGTGAGAAGGTACCCTGGGAACGGAAAGGAGGGGGCGGGGAAAGACAGAGAGAGCGAGATGAACAGGGGATGGTGGGGGTGCCTTTCGGCAGCCGGTTTAATTAATCTAATTGCAGGATACAGTTACTGCGCCCGGGTCTGCACTCAGCATCGCGCGCGAGCTAGGAAGGCGAGACAACCCCGGGTAGGAGGAGAGTTGAGGGATGAGGGAATGTACGCGGGAGTCTTTCTGAGATGGAGCACGCCCCGGGGTTGTAGGTGATGAAAATCGTATCCCTAGCGCTGGGAGAAGATGGAGCGTAGAACGGGGAAGAGAGAGACTGGTGAGAGCGTACAGAAGGGTGAGGTCCCAGGAGAGAGTCGGAAAGAAGGATCAGAAGAGATTGCCCCCTTTTTATTGGAGGGGAGCGAGGCAATCTAGGGAGAAGGCTTTGGTCCCAGGGAAACCCCTTCTCTCGGCTTTCGTGACCTCCCCGGGCGCCCAGGCTGTGCTCACCGGCCAGGTGAAATTGAAGGGCAGCTGGAGAGGGTTGCGTCCCCCGCCGCTACTGTCGTCGCCGACGGCGAAGGAGTTGGTGCCCAGCACAGGCGTGGAGACGCTGCCGAAGGTGCAGGGCCCGGGTGAGAAGACTGCCTGGAAGTGCTTAAGGCAGACGCGGAAGAAGGTCCGGCAGCCGGGTTCGCACGGCCGCCCGCTGGCGAGTACGCCGCGCTCGTTGGCAAACTCCTGCAGCTGCAGCTGGAAGACTCCAGAGCCGGCCGCGCGCTATTGCACAGGGACCGAGGGAAGGAAGAAGGAGAGCGGTCAGCTCGGTGGACGCCAGGGGCTCAGGCCCAGGGCACGGTGGGAGGGGTCGGAGGGGACGCGGGATGTTACCTCCTGCCAAAGTGCCACCAGCAGCAGTAGCGCCCAGCCAGAGGCGCTACGGGTTGCGGCTGCCATTCCCTGGGGCGTCGCTCTCTGCACCCGCCGGTTGTGAACCGTTCCCGCGCGTCCAACCGCCAGAGGGGTCCCTGAAAAGCCAGGCTCCGCTCGGGGTTTTCCTCCCGCCTCTCCTTCTCGCTAGCTCCGCTCCAACTGCCACGGTAGGTAATCCAGGTGAGGGCGGCTGGGTGGCGGCCGCGCTGAGGACGTGTCCTCGGACTAATCCTGGGGCTGTAAGCAGGCTAGTGTCCGGGTACACTGCACTGAGGCGGCTTGAGCTGCAGCTCTTGGCCTCGCGTTCCCAGCCTGCGCTCAGCGCCGCTACTGAAACCTGCGCTCTCGGGAGCTTTCCTTATATATATTGGCTCCTCTCTTCACCCGCCTGTCACTCAGACTCTTGGTCACTCTCCCCTCCCCTCGGGCCTCTAGCTGCTACAGCCCCAGCACCGCCCGGAGGGGGCCTCCGCCCCCGCCTTCCCCCCTCCCAGCCAGCCAGTCAGGCACAGGTCCCCGCCCCTCTGTGCCGCTCTCAGCCCCTGGGTCCCCCAGCTCAGCGCGTGCCGGGGTGACCAGTTCTCCGCAATCGCGTGGATACAGGCCGAGACCCCGGCAGTGGGAGGACAGGGGGAGGGCCAGGGGGAATGGGGCGGGAGGTGAGCGAGTGGTTCCCGGATGGTCGTGGGGGCGGAGACACGGGGGAGTCCCCGTCGGCGGTGTGACCACGGCCGGCGTTAGTTACCTGCAGCCCTGGAGAAGGTAAAAAGAACTTAAGCTCAGAAAGCGAAACCAGTGCTAAAGGACTCCAGTCTCCTTCACCTTCCCGGAACTTCGGGAGCCCTGGCGTCGTCGGCCCCCAACCTGTGAGCGCCCAACCCCCCCGCCCCCCCCCCCGCGCGCAGCAGGGAAGCCAGAGGACGCATTAACCTCTCTGTGGCCACTCCGTGCTAGGCGAGGGACCAAGCATCTAAGACTCGGGGGCTCGGTCCCTCCACCTGGTGGGCATCTCCCTCCCCAGTTATGGGGGGCGTGTCCAGCGCGTGCCTCCTCCCTTCTGCCTCCCGCCTGGGCTCCGCGCGTGCCAGTCCCCAGACGCGTGGTACCCGTGCTGGGGGTAGGAGGGCGTGGTCCCCGAGGTAGAAGAAGGGGGGCGCGTCCTCAGCTGTATGGTAATAAGGGTCTGGCCCCGCCTTCAGCGCCTCTCCTCACCTGGGTTTAGCCTCAGCTCCAGAGCCCACCTTCACCCCCCAACAGCCTCAAGCCTCGGCCCGCGTCCTGTCGCTCCGTTGGAGCAGGGAGGAACTCTCCTGACTGCAGAGTTGGCTCGAGCCACCAGAGAGTCCAGGGGCTGAGGCCGGGCAGACCCGGGTCCTCTCCTCATAGGGCAAAATGTAGGGAACTGGAAGCGCGCGGACTCTTATGGGTTTCAGGCGGCTTCACCCGTCTCGCCTTCTCGGCTCCCCCGGGTGGCCCCACTTCTCCGAGCGGCGGCAGTGCAGCTGCTTTCCCGGAACCGGAGTGATCCCCGGAGGCTTTAGACCGGGGAGGGCCGGCTTCTCTCAGTGTCGGGGGGTGCAGAGGAGCGGTCTCTCTCCGCGACGCTGAGGGCGGCGGGGGCCTTGTGGCTTCAGCTGTCAGCCCGCCCGCACAGCGATGGCTGTCGTCGGGCGATAAGATCGGCGCTGGGGGGAGCAGGGACGCGGCGCGGGCCCGGGGGAGTCTTGCGGGGGGCGGGGGGCACGGCTCGGAGCCCAACAGCTGCCTAGGCCGAGCATGGTCTGATTTTTTTTTTTTTTAACTTGGTGGTGGTGAAGGATTGAGGGAGAAGCATGAGAAACAAGAGGTTGGGAGCGTGGGTTGGGGGAGGGGTGAGGTGAGGAGACGGGCTCCGGGGTCCCCCACGCACGGCCACCCCTCCCAGCCACCATCTGGCGCGAACGGGTTGGCGTGGGGAACCGAGGTGGGGCGGGGGCCGGCAGATGGGCCCAGGCTGCGCTCCAGAGTTAATGTAGGTTATGGACAGGCGGAGTCCCCAGGCCCGAGGGAGGAGGAGCCCAGGACTTGCCTCCCAGCGATCCTGACCAGTGGGTTCTCTGCCCATCCTCTACGGATCCCTTAGTCCTGCCTAGGGTGCCAAAGAGTGCCCCTCGCTTTCCTCTGAGCTGGCATCCAGCCCTACCTAGTTCTGTCCGCTTCCACCCCCAAATCCTGGCCTGGGAGTTCATAAAAAACTCGCTCCTTTTCTGGATCTGGCTCTTGCCTGACCCTCAAGGGAGACATCCAGTCCCACAGGAGACATCTCGTTCAGTGTTGGTAGATCTGGAACACTCTATCCCTCACACACATCCAGACTGATGTGCCCAAAAGCACTTTGCAAACAGTCAAGGACCAAACAAAAGTATCATCATTACCCTCAGAGTCAAGAATTCTTGAAAGGGATCCCAGAGATAGAAATCCTCTGACCTGTAGGGGGAAAGGGTTAAATTCTCTTCACCATCAAAAGGCATTCCTGAAGCACCTATTTGCTATGTGGTGCTGTCCCAGAAGTTCATTTACTCCCCTAAGACTCTAGGACGCCGCGCTTGGCCCTGACTACCCACTAGCGCTCCAACCCGCTGGGGTCCAGCTTTGCCCACATTTGCTGAGCAGGAGAGGGTCGCTTTGCAGGCAGGGAATAGAAATGCGGAGGCTCCACAACTGGGGCTCCTCCACTTTTCTCCCACTCGTGACTTGTGGAAGGAAAGACCCAACACGTGTCCTGGGGGGCCCCAGGAACATGAGGCTGTGAGGCTATCAGAGGCCGCAAATCACGGTGGGATTGGACCCACGTGGACGTGTGACGAACCTACGCCTCCGCAGACCCTCGGCCACGCCCTGGAGAGGGGGCATGATTGCAAGGTCCCACCAACCTGGGCTTCCCCGGACTGACTGTGGGCCCTCTGATGGTCCACAGATCCTCATCCCCACGAGCACCCGCAACACTGCCCAGCGTCTGGAGCCACAGGGTCGAGGCCTGGCTTCAGGCAGGCCCACAGCCTCCGCCCTAGGGGCCTTCGGCTTCGGCCGTCCTCTCCGTTTGGCCGCTGCATACAGCCCCCCAGCAGGCAGAACCCGCACCTGGGGCCCGGAGGCGCAAAGGGTGTCTCGCAGCCTTGCACCCGAGCTGACCCCTGGTGATTAGGGTGCGACTCGGGCCGAGCAGAGCCTCGGGGCCCCTCCCCCACTTGGTAGCCTACGCGCCCTCCCCAGGGCTGCCGTTGCATCTTCCCGGCCTCCAGCGCTATTTTGCACCCCGACCCCCGGGACAGCGTTCTCCGCGGGACGAACTGCACCCAGGTAGGAGCGCGATAGGGGCCGGGCTACAGCGCCCGCCGGGCAGGCCAAGGGAGGGGGAGCTAGCCTGGCTAGGGCGGGGCGCTTAAGCCTTGAGGGGCGCCGCTGCGGTCGCTGCGGGGAAGGGGCCACGTGCAGGGAGCGGCGGCCGGGGAGCTGCACAGAAGGCGGGGAGATTTGCAAACTGTTGCTGCCACATGGCTGCTCCATTCGATCCATTCACATTGAAATGAGGACGGCGCGTGCCTCATCTGCCGCAGGGCGCTGCCACGCGTCAGCCCGGCCCGCCGCATGCCAACTGGGGCAGTGGGGCTGGCAGGGCCTGGCAGCCGTGGGGGCGCAGCCCGGGCCCTGAGGCCAGGCGAGGGCGGGCGGGGGAGGGGGGCGGCGCGCAGCGAGCTACCCTAGCCGCTCGGGCTCCACAGCTTCGCGGACCTTGGCCCTGCAGTTGGGAGCGAGCCGACGTGAAAGGACCAGGGACCGACAGGTTTCGGAGGGGGGCCAGGATCGATGCCGTCGCTCCCCGCAGATGCGCCCCAGCAGCGCTACTCTCCATCTGCCGCTGCTCGCACCTGCCGGTCAATAAATCGATTTTACAATTTAATGCAGCAGCTTCCCGCCCGCCTGGGACAGATGCCGCCGCAGAACCACCTCCGCCCTCGCCCCTCCCCTCGAGGGGCGCCAGCGGTTAGGGCCGGGATTCCCGCTCGGCAGGCGGCGCCCCGCCGGGCCGCGTTCACCTCTCTCTGGAGGCCTTACAAGGAACTGCCTGCTCTGGGTCTTTCCCGCGGGACAGAGTGGGTTCCCCATAGGACAGGCCTGAGGCTGGTGGAGGAGAGAGGAAGATGATGACTTGGTGGTGGCCTTGAAGACTCATTTGGGGGCTTCACAGGGGGAACAGAATGCAGTGGCTGATGATAAGATGTGAGAGCCCCCGTGAGAAGGAGGAAGGGGTAGCACCTGGGGCATTGGCGCTGATAGCCACTGAGTTGTGAAGAATCTCCGCGAGGCAGCCCAGGAAGGTTGAGATGGAATGGGGCCTCTCCCCACCTTCTGCTTGAGTCGAGTGAATAAGCATGACATAAACCTGGCTCTTGGCACTTCCCAACCCTAGGGTCTTGGACTTGTAATTTAACTATAGCTCTACACCTCAGTTTTCTCATATGTGCAATGGGGATAATAATGATAGCCACCTGGGAGGGTGACTGATTATGCATTTGCAAATGAGTTCCAGGAGGAAAGAAAGGAAAGAGGAGAGCTGAAGGCAAACAGTTACAAAGAATGAGGCAAAGGAGCAGAGGGTGGAAACAAAGAGAGGAAAGCTAGGTGGGGCATGGAAAGGAGATGGACACTGGAAAACCTCCACTGTTAAAGGTCCTGTGAAGGGCCTTTTGTGGGAAGAGGCTGTGACACGGTTCTCAACTGGAAGGAGAAGACTGGAGCTTTGACAATGGGTTTGGATAAGAGATGGTTTGGAAGAACCAATTGCCCATGGCCAGATGACCCTCCAGCCAGGGCCAAATGTAGGTCTCAAGCTGGCACCCTTCCTCCTTCACGGTGATGTTTCAGAGCAGAGGCATGTAGGAGGAGAAGTCAACTTCTGAACTGCCCTGGTCATTGAGGCTCCTGGCAGCTCAGGGGTCTCAGCCTTCCCCACGTCACCAAGAGGGCACACAGACTGGGCTGGGCTGTCCACTGGCTTATGGCTCATGATTGATGACCCAAATGTCCCAAGGAAAGGATGTCCAAGTGGATGAGACCATTAAACATGAGTCAGAGTGCCTGCTCTGCCTTCTCATGAGATCAGGAGAGCTTCCCACCTTCTCTCTGCCAGGCTCCCAGGAGCCTGAGGGCCTGGGCTAGGCCCATACTCTGTCTCCTTTACCTTCTCAGAAGGCCGGGGCAGATGGTGCCTGAGGCTGAGGCAGCTGCTGTGGACTGAGCCCTCTCCTTCTCAGTGAGAACAGCTTTGGCCTGAAGAGACCATGGGCCCAAGAGAGAAGCAGCTGAGGGCCCCTGACCTGAGAAGCCTCTTTTAACTGTGTAGGAAGGAAGTGCTCCGTAGGCCTCCTGTGTGCTGGTTAGAAGGAAAGAAGGCAAGAGTGGAGGCGCAGGGTAGAGACCTGCTGGCTGGAAGCAAGGGCCTTCATTGGTGGCGACCCGGCAGCCTCCCCAGCTTCATTTGCCAAACCCAGGGGAAACCTGGAAAGCTAGGGCCAGGAGCCACGCAGCGGGTATTTCCAGCCACAGAGGAGTCCGGGGTTTAGGGCAGCCTCCACGGCAACTTTCCCAGAGCCCCTGGCTTCCCCTTCCCTAGCTCCTTCCTGTCCCCACCCTAGCAAGTGAGGAGGGAGGCCCAGGGGAAGGGAGAGAAGGCTCAGGGAGGCCTCTGTGCGGAGACCCTCAGGCTGCAGGCCTTGCTCAGCCTGCCCTTGCCTCCTGCCCCAGTCTCTCAGGACAGAGGGGCCTCTGAGAGGGCTTACAGGGCTAGAGAACAGAGGGCACAGGGCAAAGGCATTGCTGAGAGCGATGGGGCCAAAAGAGAACCTTCTGCCAGCCATACTGAAGGACAGGGTGGGGTGGGGGAGCGGAGCCTGAGTTGAAAGTAAAGGTTCAGGCACCCCCTCAGTCCTCCATCTTGGACTGGTTTCTCTACCCCAAGGATTTTCTTCCTTCTCATCCACTCATCCTCTGCCCTGACTGTGCTAGCCTCCACTGTCCTCTGTTCTTGTCCCCTCCCCAGCATACAGCTCACCTGTCCCTGAAACCTCTCTTCTCTGTAAACTCTGACAGGTGGGAAGCTCTCTCCAGCCCCACCTGCCTGCTCAGCCTTCACTCCCCTCTTCTGGCTCTGGCCTCCCTTTAGCATCCAGGCCCAGCACTGCACCTGGCCCCTCCATGTCTCTGGGTCCTTGCATGCACTTCACCTTCCTCCGCTGAACAACCCATCTCCTGGAAGAAACTCTGACCTGTCCTCATTTCTCCACACAACCTCTGATCTCTGATCCCAGCTGCCACCCAGGACTTGAAGCAAGTAAGAGATAGCGGATGGGGTCACACTTCTCCCTCTCTGCGGCCCCAGAACCTGGGAGTGGGGATTACTCAGATGGGCCATGGTCCCCTGCAGCCTCCCTGGGAGGAAGGGTCAGGGCAGAACCAGGAAGTGCTGTGCTTCAATACTCTCATGCACAGAGAAAGAAACCGGGGACACGTGCCAGTTCTGTGAATAGCTGCCTGAGCAGGCAGGTTACTGTTCCCTGAGGAAGGCTGAGGAGGAATCTGACTGCCATGGTCAAGTAGGTGATGGGTCTTAAGCAGAGAATGGTGACCGGCTGTCTCCTTCTCCCACCACAGTCAGAATGAGAGGAAATGGGCTTCAGTTGTGGCAGGAAGGATTTAGGTTAGACATATGGGAGAACTTCCTGTGACAGTGTCTACACTACGTATTCCAGTTGTTAATCCAAGTTGAACTCTCCCCTGGAGTTGATTAGAATTGCATGTTGATGCTTGCTAATGAGTAACTTGCCTTGCCTGTGATTAGCAAAGAACCTCCCACCCAGAGGATTCTCCTTAGGTCTAGACCGTCCCCAAGGAAGAAATCCAGAGAGGCCTGAGAGGCACCAGGACCTGGGCCTCCTCTCAGCCCCGAGGGGTTTTGGGGCAGTGTTAGGCCACTGTGAGTCCTTATCACTTTGCCTCTCCTGCCCCCAGCCCTCTGGTTACTGCTCTCAGAACAAGCCCTGCGGAGCTGTCCAGCCAACGCTAACTTTGCAGCAAAGGGACAGGCTTAATTTAAGGTCTGGGAGCTCACAGAGAATTTCCAGAGCAAAAATGAATACTCAGGGTTTCCAACACCAGGGGCTTCAGCAACAGCCCCAGCTGTCTCTGTAAGTTTAGAAACAGACAGGCTTCAACCCGGTTTTGTGCCCATTCACCCCACTCTCATGAGTGCTGTTCGGGCATCATGAACATTCCCATTGCTGGTGTCATTCTGCCACTGAGATCCCTGTGTTGCCCTGTGGCCATGGCCAACTCCCCCGTCTCTTGCTTCCCCTCCTCTCCTAAGAGGTTTGATCCCTTACCCCCATTACCAGAACCCTTCTCCAGGTAAGAAGGAAGCTGGGGAGACCTGGGGTGAGTCTATCAAACTGCCATCAGAAGAAGAGAATACAGTCAAAAGATGCATTCCATTTGGGGCATGGCTCTGTGCACCCCCATGGTTAGTTTTCCTGGGTCAGGGCCTGTGTGTGTGGCCACATGCATATCCAGAGTTTGGTCCCTTAGTCACCCAGTTGTGAATGAGGTCAACCATGTGCCTAGCACTGGGCTAAGGTCAGTGAGGCCAAAAGGAACATCCGATTCAGCTCCTAATGGGACATGGAGGTAAAATCGAGGGTCATGAAAAGGAACGTGACGATCTGCAGAGCCAGGGTTCAGAGAGGGATGCAGGAGGCTTTGTGGGGAGTGAGGGGAAGGCACTGGACCTGGAGGAAAGAGCAGAACTTAGAAAAAGAGAAGAGAGGGCATTCCTGCCAGGCAGAATGGAGAGAGGAAAAGGATCAGAGTGGAAATGAATAGGTATAGCTGGAGCAGACTTTGCATGTGCAGGGTTGGGCGTGAGGTTAGACAGGTAGGGCATGGAGACCCATCAGACAGGTGAATGCGGACTTGATTGATGGGCTTTAGGGCCTGTGGGTTCTTGAGCCGAGGAGGGTGTTCAGCCGCCATCTGGCAGTGGGGTGCAGGGTGGTCTGGAGCAGGGAGGTACAGAGGGAGGACCAGAGGCAACTAGGAGCCTTCTGCATCTGTGGCTGGTGGCCAGGTATACACCAAAGCCTGGGTCCTGTCCTTGAGATGGCTGGGCATCTGAGAATGCCAGACCCCTGAGGACCTGCTGGGACAGGCCCCACATTTTCCTTGCCAGCAGCCACTCTCTTCTTCCACCCCTGGCTTTCCAGATAGAGCCCTGCAAACACGACCAGCCTCAGGGCTTCCCTGGCTCCTATACTGAGAGTGGGGGCTGCTTTGGCCATACCTCGCTCCACACCCCTCCCCCCCACCCCGCCACGTTCCTACTCTTTCCCTCAGAGTCTTGGGGCCCTGCCTAGCAGCCTGGCTGGAAGAGGATAAAGGATTGCATCAGGCCTAGGGCCATCCAACCTCGGGCCTGAAACCCACAAAGGGAATCCAGAGGTGTCTCAAGGGAATGAGCTGGGGTCTTAACACCTAGAAACTCAGGGTGAGGTGAGCGCTCAAGGGCACCTAGACCAACCCCATATTCTATAGCCAAGGGCTTGAATACCTCCGGAGATAGGACCCTCCCTCCCTCTTCTGGCTGTTGCCTGCTCTTTAGATGGTTCTGGGTGTGAAAAGTGCATTCGCTTCTTGATCCAAAAGTCCTGCTGTAGCCAGTGTGGGCTGGTGGTGTGGGAGAGCTCTGTTTGGGCCTTGCCGAGGGGCTTCTGAATTGGCACCGCTAGAGGGAGGGTCCACCAGCCTCTCGGGTCTGGGGTGGCTTGCTGGGTCCTGCGGGCCCCCCTGCTACGCCTGTTGGGTGCCCTCGGCGGGGGCAGTTTAAGCGTGAGAAGCGCCGGTCAGTTCCCAGCTCGGCCCAGGGGGTGGGGCAGCAAGGGCGAGGCCAGCCCCGTCATCCCTTCTCAGCCTCACCGGGGCGGCCAGGCCAGGGTCAGCCTGTCTCACAGGCCGGCCCTCCCCAGGCTGAGATCATCGCCCTCCGGCCTCCATGGCAGCCCCCACCCCCAGCTGAGCTCACTGCCCTGGCCCGCTGGGGGACATTGTTGTCTCCTGCGCCCCTCCCCCGGGCTCAATGAGCTGTTTGTTGGCATGTCCGGCGCGGGCAAGGGGAGGGCGGGCACAGGGCGCCCGCACACAATGGGGATTCCGTCCATTCTGAGGTGGCTGCGGGAACCAGGCTGGCTTTGTCCCTGGGACCCTCATTCCCACCATTTAGCGGAGCCGGAACTCCAGGCGGAAGGCCCCGTATAAGAACAACAATGTTGTCACCCCGTCTGTTGGGGAGGGCGCTGCAGGCCAGGCCTCCTGGGGCCCAGGGGACCCACAGTTCGGGGCAGCCTGAGGGGCACCCTAGGACAGGTCCTAGAGCCTAGGCTGTGACTCACATCTAAGGGAGACTCAGGAGGCAGACGCCCCCCACCCACACCGGCCCCGCCGGTCCATCTGCAGCCCCCCGGCAAGTGTGGAAGGGGGTTCCCTGGCATCCCTAGCTGTTCTCAGCTCCTTCACATGCAAAGATGAGCCCTAAGGTGCAGAGGGGGTGAATGCACCCGGTAAGCCCCGTTTGGGTGGTGTGCTGTAGAGGGGCTGGGTTCGGGGCAGCCTGACCCACAGGCCTTTCTGCATGCATCTTGGGCAAAGGCCTTTGCTCAAAGCTGGGCTCAGGCCCGTTTCTGAGCCTCTAGCCCGGCCAGCCTGCCCCTTCGGAAGTGGCACTGGCCACTCAGACAACAAGTGTTTATTTTCCAGGGTGAGGGGGGAACAGGACGTCACGGCGTTTCCCTCCTGCCTGGTGCTGCAGTGGTTCTCACAGTCTGGGCACTGGTGACATCACCAGCCTTTCTTCCTCAGCCCTGGCCTCCTTGCCTCCCCCTCCCCCCAATCACATGCTCTGGCCAGGCTACACAGTTCTGAAGCTCCTGCTTCCGCTGCGGGCACTTCTGAGCAGGTCCTCTTGGAGGGCATGAGGGCGGCTGGGAAGTACTGGACCAGCCCCTCTCACTGCCCTTGGCATTCAGGCCAAGCCTAGGGATAGCCCCTCTGTGCTCGCCCTCACCAGAGCGCTTGGTGTCCCACCCGGCACGCTCCTAGAGCGATGCTGGCCCTTTAAGGGTCTTGGGAAGCCAGAACAACAGGAAATCCAAACGGCCTCATTAGGCAGCTCGGAGCTCAGCACAGTAATTAGTGCCCTGAAAACAAAACAAGGAAAAGCAGGTGGTGGTGCTCCCCCCCAATCTCGGCTGCCCCCAGCGTGGCCTGTTAGTACCCAAAGCCAGGCAGCTGGGACTGGAGCCCCTCCCTTCTAAGTCCCCTCACCCCAAGCTCCTGAAGCCTGCTGCCCACTGCCCAGGCCAGGGGTCAGATCCTTAGCTTCTGGGGAGCAGGCAGTGGCTTCTCAGCCAACCGTTTCCCCCTGGGGAGGATGAAGCCCCAGGGACAAGCAATGGGGCTTCCCCTCTCCTGTAGCTAGGTGGCCACTTGTCCACAGCATCCTCCACCTGTTTGGAAAATGCTGTGATGAAGGCTGGGAGCTGGGATGGTCTCTTCCAGAGGGAAAGGGGAGACCCCTGGGAATCCCAGGCCAAGAAGGCCCCCTTAGGAGAAGGGAGAAGCCTGCTCTGTGGTCCTACCTCTCAGGATCTCTGGTGATTCTCCAGGTGGGCAAGACAACTTGGGCAGAGGGACTGGTAACCCACTGGCCCTCTGGACAGACCTTGGGGACCTGCGAGCCCCTCAGTTGGTAAAAACCTGGCCAGGAACAAAAAAGAACCCTAGTGAGTTCTCTTCAGCCAGGCCACAGGCCCCAGCTCATTCTACCCTCCACTGTCCCCCATTTTATGCAACTGGAACGCCATCTTATCCTTGACCCCTGAGATATCTCCTTTTATGTGTACTGCCAGGGGAGGGACATACTGTGCTCCACTTAAGAAACAAATATTCATTCAACAGACATTTCTGGAGTGTCCAAAATACTCCGTGCACTGTACTGGTGGGGAATTCCTGAGAAAGTTTCAAGGAATTCAAATGGCACTACCTTGTGATAGCTCATTACAGTCCTTCCCTCTGTATTGAGAAGGCCTTTGAGGGGAGGGACTGTGGCTCCTGCGTGTATGTATCCCCCTATAGACACAGCACGTAGGAGACTGGAACATGCTTATGAACAATCAAAAATGAACCAGGAAAATTAAAAAAAAAAGAACCAGGAATAGTCTGACTTCAGAGTAAGCCCATGTAAGCTCAGTATGTGGCATGGCACAGCAGCAGCACTCTGGCGGGGCGCCCCCAGCCTTTGGGGAAAGCCACAAAGGCTCAGAGCCTAGATCTCCCTGAGGACCCTAAGTTTTGTACAGAGCAAGGGCTAAGGGCATTGTGGGGGAAGGAATCTCGGGTCCTGCTGAGAACAAAGCTGGAGATGACCCTGGGATGTGGGGAGGAGCTGCACTGGGCTTGCCTGGGCTACAGGCTGTGGGGAGTGGGGGATGCTGAGCGGGAGAGCTGGGCAGGTTGAGTGTGGACGGTGGCCAGCCTATGGCCAGTGAATGGAGCTGTAATTAAGCTGTGGGTAGGTTTCTGGTCACACACTTATTGGCTGAGAACAAAGGCCCCAAGCGTCATTGCCCAGGGGGAAGAAGAAGGAGCAGAGGGAGGGGGTGGGCTAGCCCAGAACCTGCTATTGGGCTGGGCAGCTGGCCTCCAGCTGGTCAGGGAACTCTGCAGGCACCTCTGGACGCCACTGGCTAGGTGATAAATTCTGAGGGGCTCCAATCTGAAACTGAGAGGCCAGTGCTGTTGCTAGAGGTGAAGGGGACCAGCCAGCAAGTGACCAAAGGGTCACAGGTTCATGGAGCGGGGGGTTCTCAAGAATCCCCCGCTCCATGAAGCACACAAGAATCACTTGAGCAGGGACTCCCCTGGTGGTCCAGTGGGTAAGACTCCGCGCTCCCAATGCAGGGGGCCCGGGTTCGATCCCTGGTCAGGGAACTAGATCCCACAGGCCACAACTAAGGGTTCATATGCCACAACTAAAAAAAGATCCCATATGCCACAACGAAGATCCCGCGTGCCGCAACTAAGACCCGGCGCAGCCAAAATAAATAAATAAATATTAAAAAAAAAAAAAAAAACAGAGAATCACCTGAGCAGCTCCCTAGAGATTCTGATATAATTGGTCTGGGATCAGGCCTAGGAGGCACTGGTATTTTCCTAAAGCCTCTAAGTGACCCAGTGTGCAGTCAGAGTCAGAACTACTGCTCGCTGGGAGCACGCCCCTCCCCAGAGCCCATAGTGCTCAGAGGCCACACCCACTGCACCAAATGGTGCAGGTGCCCTGGGCCGAGAGGGAAATGGGCAACAGAGTCCCCTAGGCCTGGGGATGGGGCCTTTGGAGAAGTCCTCCCCTTCTTGAAACCCCCCACCCCCAATGGAAAGTTACCCAGGGAAGCAGCTGTGGGCAGACAAGGCAAGAATACTGGGAGAGGCACACCCATGGGGTGCCCGTGGCCTCTCCAGGCGCCCAGGAAGGGACCCTCCTGCCTCATCCCAAGGCCCCCAGATGGGAGGGACAGCACCCAGGAGAACAGGCTGGGGACTGGGAGGGAAGAGGGGTAGACTCAGATCACCTGAGCTGATGGGGCCTGATCCCATTTAGGGACGTGCAGCGGTCCTGATTCATTTCCCGGATATAGCTCAACAGCCCAGACTTCAAGGTTTTGGGGGGGAAATCTTTTTTCCAAGTTCCTCGATCTGTCATCCCCCTCCCCCGCCGGCCGGATAGGCCTGGACCAGTGTCCTCTCTCAGCTCCCCCTCAGCCTCCCAGCTCGGGCTTCTCCACTGAGCTCCCTGGACATTGTTTCCCGCCTCAGGAAGTCTCTGATGCCCTGCGCTGGATTTTGTTTTCCTTGTTATCGGGACAACTAATATTTTTTCCTGTGCGGAAAAAAAAGAGATTTTCCCAAGCAGATTACAGCTGTCAGTGAGGGGGGAGGGGGCTGGAGGTTGAGCCCTCCCTTCACCCTCCCTCTCTGCCACCCTTACAGGGCTGGGCTTTTGAATGAAGGAGGAAGTGCTGGCCCCAGAGCCACCCAGGCCAGTTGGAGCCAGTGACAACTCTGGCCTTGGCCTGAGGGGCCCCTGCTCCCTGCTAAGAGGGCTGATCCACATATGTGGCTGGGCCACATATCCAAGGGCAGGGAGAGGGTCCTGGGCTTGCCTTCCCTCTAGTGGGGTAGAAAGGGCAGACCACCCCTCAACTGCAAGGGGGCAGGTTCTGTCTGAATGGCACAGCCCAGGCGCACATGCACGTGTATGCACACACAACACACACACACACACACACACATCCTGGGTCTCTGCATTCTTCCTTGATAAACACTCACTTTCTACATCAGGTGCTGTGGTTCTAGGGACAGGCTGCCTGGGCCTTTGGGGTGGGGAGCTGCAGCATAACCACGACTGCAGCAATAGGGTCTTACCTAAGATGACCAAGTTTCTTTTCTTTCTTTCTTTCCTTTCTTTCTTTCTTTCTTTTCTTTTTTTTTTTTTTTGATTTTTTTGAAGCCAGTCAATTGCTTCTTTTATTTATTTATTTATTATTTGGCTGTACTGGGTCTTCGTTGCAACATACGGGGTCTTCGTCACCCCATGAAGGATCTTCAGTTGCGGCAGGCAGGATCTCTACTTGCAGCATGCAAACTCTTAGTTATGGCATGTGGGATCGATCTAGTTCCCTGAACAGGGATCGAACCCAGACCTCCTGCACTGGGAGCGCAGGGTCTTAGCCACTGGACCACCAGGGAAGTCCCCAAGTTTCTTTTAAAGTTCACAACAGCAGCAAATAGAAGGGCTTCAGCTGTGAGTTACTCTATTGTCTGTGGTTTGCAAATGTATTAAGAAAACTAGCCCCCCTGCCCTGTACCCTCCTGCAAAGTGGATGGTGAGCTCTGAGAGGGACTCTCCTACCTTCACCTCTCAGTGTGGTGGACTCTTCAGTGGGCTGCCTGCAGGAGTGAGCAAGGCCATCTGTCTGGGGGCTGGAGGAAATAGGAGAATTTCAATTTAGATTCATTGTTTATCTAAAAGGTAAACTGAACTTTAATAATATTTGATATGTGTTTTGACTATAGTGTCTAATCTATACATAAATATTCATATTCAAAAAAGTTTGGAGACCACCACCCCGGGAGATCAGTGAGGGCTTTATAACCTATCAGAAGCCTGTTTCAGATTGGATGCTGGGCGAGGGAAGGGAGCTATGGAGGAGGGGCTGGTGAGCTCTGGATGCAGAACCACTTGGGCCCGGTCAGACTCCCAGATGTCACCAGCAGCGTGGACTTTCTGGGCCATCACTACCCCTGTGGCCTCCCTTCTCCCTGCCCACCCTCTCGGGCCTGCCTATGTCCCAGTTGGGTTCTAGGACCTTTGGCTGCCATGCTTCCCACAAGGGAGAGAGTGGTCCTGTGTGCTGCTCCCCTCACCCCAGGCTGGCTGAAGTGCGGCTGGGGTCCCTGCAGCTGCCCTGTATGCTGTGTCACCCCCAGGAGAAAAGTCCCTGGCGGGAGGCGGCCCTCTGCCGGGAGGCTGTTTCCTCAACCGGCCAAGGTAAGAAGTGGGGGATTTCCAGCCCTGTCCACGGGGCTGACTTAGTGCTGGGGGCTCCTCTCCTTTCTCATGCAGCCCATGCCCGGGTGAGGACAGAAACTCCAGAGTTAGGCCCAGTTGTAGCGAAAGGGGTGTGAGGGCAGCAGAGTCAGCTAAGCCCACAAGCCTCCCCAGCTGCTACTCCCTGATCCGGAAGGAGCCAAGCCCAAGGCGGAACCCCAGGACAGCACCTGGGACCAACAGAGACCCAGTCTTGGAAGACCCCGACAGGCATCTTGGTGGGGAGTAGGGCCTGGAAATCCAGAGCCACTCTTACTCATGGGCCTGTGGGGAATGACTCAAATCAATGAATGCCCCTGCCTAACCCTAGCCTTTCCTGGTTCTGGTGGTGAGGGGAATGGCAGGTCTGAATCTCACCCTCTAAGGCTCCGCTCACTGGCCGGTACTTCCAGAGGTGCTAGAGAGTCGAAGGACCCAATGTGAGCCCCTCGGGAGCTGGGAGCTAGGAGCCTCATGTCCCAGACAGCTTGCCCTGAAAGCTTGATCCCCAGGAAAGGGGAGCCATACCCTAACAGCATTCCCTGTCTTCCTGCACTGTGGTCAGCTGGGCAAGGAGGGTGGGTGTGATGCTGGGGGCTGTTTGGAGAGAGAATTAAGACAGTTGTGGCGACCTGGTGATGGTGGTACACACAGATGCCCCAGCTCCGGTGTTGGCTCACTTAGGCCCAAGTAATGGCTTAGGAAACAGCTAGACTCTTCCTCCACTTTCATGAAGATTCTCCTGTGCCTCAGACACTTGTGAGTTTCATTTCATGACCTGGTTTGTATGTGTTTGCTGTGTGCATACATACACATGCTTGCAGGCTAGCGTGATTGAGGCGTGTGAGGCGGCGGACTCACGCAAGGTCCCTGAGCATGAGAGCATCTGAGAGGTGAAATAATAAATCCAGCCACCACCAATGCAGGCTAGCAACATTCCATGATAAGGTGCATGCGTTATCACCAATCTGCACAGCAACCAATCCTCTGAGGAAGGTGTTATAATCTCCAGTTTACAAATCGATAAACTGAGTGAAATTTAGAGACGTTAAATGACCAGCCTGAAGTCACACAGTGAGCAAATCCAGGCAAGGATTTGAACCCAGGTCAGTCCAAGGCCAAGCCAGAGGTCTCTCTACCAGGCTCTCTCAGCATGGTCCTCCTCAGTTACGCTTTATCTGCTCCTTGTCGCTGAGGCTCTGGCTGCCCTAGTCTGAGGCGACAGGCTCTTCCCCTCCCTCCCTCCCCTCCAGTCAAGGTGGCAAAGCAGAGCCTGTTCAAGGCTGTATGGAGCCCAGACGCTGTGCCCAGACCTTCACACATCAAACCAGTGCCCAGTTCAGAGAGGGTCTGGCTGGCCCTGGGCGGGATCAGCTAGGGCAGAGCTGGGACAGCTGTTTACAGTAAACAGAAAGCTCCCGAGGAAGGAAGGAGGGGAGGGGCTGGGGTTGCCATGGAGACAGGGAAGAGCAGCAGGGCCTCGGCCCTGATCCACGGCTACTGGTAACGCATCCCTGCCCCTTCTAGAGCTGGAGGAGGCCCGAGGAAGGTCCAGACAGGCAGCCTAAGCAGGAGAGGCAGGGGCAGATTGGGCCTCAGAGCAGTGCCTGCTGAGAACACATTCCCATCTCATTATGTATGTCTACTTATTGTTAACAATAACAACTACTGTTTATTGAGCTTTTTGTTTACAGCATGCCTGACACTAGGCCCTTGAGAGTATGTTTTCTTATTTAACTCTAAAACCGGGAGATAGGCAGAATAATCATCTCTAATTTATAGATGAGGAAATTGAGGTTCAGAAAGATTAAGCCATTTGTCAAGGTCACACAGCTTGTAAGTGACAGAGCAAAATTTTTGGATCAAAAACTCTTTTACCAAGGCAGATAGGAGATGAGCTATCAGGTGAAGGTCAGAGCTGCTCAGCTCGTGGGGAAACTGAGTCCCCTGGGTACCAAGGGGACTTTCCCAGGCTTCTAGCGTTAGTCAAAGAGATTGCTGGGGACAGAACCCGTGTGTTCCAGCCATAACCACTAGACCACACGGCTTCTCCATGGCTTGAGCTGGGAAGGTCCAAAGAGAAACTCCCTTTCCAGCCCCAGCCTGGATCCTAGACTCTCCCGCAGCTAACAGGCTGCCCCTGAGGAGGTCAGGACGAGCCAGGGTGCTGCGGGGGATGCTGGGGGCTTTCTGCCCACACATATGGTTTCCAGATTCCAGGGGATGAAAAGGAGGCCATTGGGGGCGGAAATGGGGGATGTGCGATGACAAATTTAGACTGATTGCTTAAAAAAAAAAAAAAAAAGGCCGAGAAACGCTAAAAAATAAAAGCAAAAAGTCCACTAGAAAAACCAAAGGGAATTATTTGATTGCGCAGCCGAGAGCCGTGAGGCGCAGCATGGTTTAACTGGGAACAGTATCAAGGGCTCTTCTGACTTTGCTCAGAGGATGGCGGCAGAGGAGGGGCTCTGTCTGCTGTTGCTGGCTTCACCCCCTGGACTTTGGGACAGGGATAAAGTTGGGCACGGCACCTGGGTGGATGTCTAGAGTTCAGGAGCACCTGCTGGGGGGCTCTCCTATAAGGCTTGGGCCCTTTGGATTCCAAGGATCCTGCTGGCTTGTGGCCAAGGGTCCCCACGGGCTCACAGAGGGAGCTGCCCTAGGGGAGGCTCCAGCTGGTCTGTACTGAGAGCATGTGAAAAGATGAGCTGTAAGGTGGGGGACTGGGGTGTCTCTGAGTTCCAGCCTTAAAGGGAAATGGCCAGGAACAGAAGGTAAAAGGGAGGACAGCTGCCTGGAATTCTGGCCTGCAGCAGGCCCAAAGGGTCAAAGGTCAAGGGGGGGACAAGGGGGACTTCCTGAGGCTCTCAGGGGAGTGCCAGCCAGCCAGGCTGTTGTGCAAGCTCTGGGCTGGACCATAAGGGCAGGCTGGCAGAGGAGCCACGCCTGGCCCAGTCCCCTCAGCCTCTCCTAACTGTCCCCTGGAGCTGGAGTAGTGCCCTCTCTCCTCCAGGAAACCAGGACCCTGTCCCCCAAGGTAGCACCCCTGTCCCACCTCAGTGGCCTCATTCTATATGCCTGAGTGCTTCCTCTCTCATACTCATCCTGAACCTCTCTTCCCCAGAACGACCATCTTTTGAGAAACCAGAAAAACCTTCTCAAGTAAGCCTCTTTCTTTCAATTCCACTCTGATTTCCCACGAGGAGATCAGAGGGGTTTGTGAGGAGAGAACCGTGATAGGGCTCACAGGGTCCCAGCCCTAAAGGAACAGTCACAGAGTAAAGTGGAGGACAAGCAAGCCATCAGGGATGTGTGGGTGCCAGGCCCCGGGCTAACCACAGATGTGCTGCACTGCTCTCCCTAGACTTCATGCGAGCCTCTCAAGGTCTGCTGTGTTTATTCACATTTTACAGATGAAGAAATGGAGGTTCTGAGGGTGTGATTAAACTGACAGCTGGTAAATGACAGAGCAGAGACTGCTCTTTCCAGATCACCTCCCTGTCCCTCAGCTCAACCCACTTGACTGGAGATGGAAAGCAAGCACAACGAAGGGTCTAGGACCGTGTCTGGCTCCCAGGGGATGTGGGATCATTGCTGACCGATGCTGAATCTCATGGAGAAGGGACCGGATCCTGGATGGAGCCTCACGTCAGCCACAAATTTCTCTTCAGCATCTGTAAAATCAGGAGGTAGGATCAGCAGCTCAGTGGTTTTCAAACTTGGTTCGTGGGCATCCTGGCATCTCATAGAAATTGGGATGGAGGAGGAAATGACAGTGAATAAGGTGATCCCCGCCCCCTGCCAGCCCAGCTCCCACCAGGGATGCTCAGCATATCAATTTCAGGTATCGGACATCCACAAGGGATGTTTTTATTTGAATAAAGGTCCCACAGCACTCTATGGCCTCGATCTGAGGTCTCTGCAGCTCTGACCTTCTGGGAGCTGTGATCTAGGCAGTTTCAGGTCCTGGGCTGGGGAGAGAAGCCAGAGGATCTGGTGAGAGAGATGGAGCAGACCATGTCTGGGGTCCTAACCCTGCGGGAGGAAGCAGGTCAAGGTCAGAGCCATGAGACCACGCCTCGGCAGAGGAGGTGAGCTGGAGATACACAGCACCTGCCTCTCCACCTGGGAAACACAAATAGACCTTTGGCCACGGCAGCCTGGAAACCAGAAGTAGCACCCACCTTCCTGGGGGCCAAACCAATGCCCCTTTCTCCTTTTCTGCCAGGCCTGCCCGGGCTTGTTCTCAGTGGACATCGGTTGCTGGTCACCGACCTAGGGCCACCCTAACCTCCCGTGACCTCATGGCTCCTACTGCTCAGCTCAAGGGCTCCTTCAAGTTGAAAGCTGAGAAAAGGCAAAGCTGCTCAGGGAGAGGAAAGCACCCAATAGGGGGCATTCAGTGAGCAGGGGCTAATCCCCTTGAAAGAAGAACCCTACTTTGTGCCCCTTTTATGGCCCATCCCTAGCCAAAGTTTGTCCCTCTGCCTCACTTTGCCCTTTTGGAAGCTGGGCATAAGAATGGTGTCCCTCTCCTGGTGACTTCAGCATGTATAGCTCCCTGAATATCGTATCTCCATGGTCCAAGTGGAGGAGAAAGCTGAAGGTGGCCCAAGGACTAGAACCATCTAGCATCCTCCTTCTGTCCTACTGCCCATCCCGGGCCTGCCTCTGACCACCATTCACCCTCAACCTGCTGCAGGGCCCAGCCTTGCTCCACGTAAGCAAAGCTGCCAGCAGGGTCCTTTGTGGGGCTGCTCCCCTGTGGCACTCCCTAGGGGCCCCACCATGGGGCAACAGATGGACCTATGGTCTCTACAGAACAATGGTGGGGGAGGGGCCCTGGCATCGCCTGCCCCAAACAGGAAGTGCTGCATGAGCTTCAAAGAACTGGCAGGGCCAAGGGGCTGAGTGGCTGGAGCCACTGCCAGGACTGGCGGCTGCCTGAAGAGATGCCTGCCAGCCTCGGGATGCCCAGCCTTCAGTGGGGGTGGGGCTGCAGTGGCAAGGGCAGCTGGGTTTTGGGCAGAGGATGCTTTGCGCCCTCAGTGCAGCAGCCTCTGACCTGGAAGCAGGTTGAGGGAAGGGGGCTCCGACACAAGGCTGTTTCCCGGCTCTGCTGCCACCCGCCAGCGGGACTGCAGGTTCTTTCCCAGGCCACAGTGGGTCTGGCCCTCCAGCAAGTAACCGTGAGGGGCAGGGCTGGCACCAAGCCTGCCGCCCACTCCCTGCCTCCTGCTCCCAGCTGCTCTGCTCAGAGCCTTTTCCTCTCCACTTCCTGTTCACACAGGGGGGGGGCGGGAAGTGGAGGGAGGAAGTTGGGGGGAGGCGTGCAGGGGGGACCCATTGAATAAAAGGAATTAACCGTTTCCCTCCTCTGACCTCTGGGAATTTCCGCCTGTGAAAGTGTCTCGAAGAATCTGCAGAGCTGGGGCAGTGGGGAGGAGGTGCGCCCCTCGTGGCCCCCTCCCCTTCTCCCTCCCCCGGTGGTAGTGGCGGGCCTGATAACTCCCTCTCGGCCCCCTAACCTTTTGTTTCCCTGGCGCCAGGGGGGCCAGCGCCAAGGGCAGCCTGGAGCCTGGAGGCCCCCTCCCAACCAATGGGGTTGGGGTGCCCGGCCTGTGACCCGAGCTCGGGGCAGGGGGACGCTGCGCAGGAACTGCGGGAGTTGGTGGTCCTGGGGGAATGAGCTCACACCCGGGCTGGCCAGGCTCTGAGCCCCGCGTCCTCCCTGCCAGGGTTGGTGCCTTTGGCCAGTCTGCCCTGCGGACAGGAGAAGGGCGGCGAGCGGGTCACTCGGGCCTCAGACGTAGGGCGGGCACACCCTCCGGGGGCCACTCCCCCCTGGAGCGGAGGAAAGGAGCCGGTGAGTTCAGGAAGCCAGTAGACAGCGCCCCCTAGTGCCCACCGCTGACTCGGCCAGGCGGCCCCCCAGGGCCCTCTCAAGGGCGGGCCTCAGGAAGCACCTGCTCTCCAGGACCAGTGGCCGCCCTGCATCTCCCCCAGGTGGCTTCCTTGTTTACAGGCCTCCTGCCCTGATCCCAGCGTCACTGCCTGTGGCCACTCCTCCTATTTCCAGTGACCGCTCCAGGAGCAGCTCATTCATCTTGGCCCCTACCCACGTAGCTGCTCCCCCACCCCACCCCCTCCTGGCCCTCCCCCAGGCTTAGGGCCAAGGCCCAGAGGGCCGTCTCTCTCCCCTCCACTCCAGGCCTTGCTTGGTTTCCAGGGATCTAAGAGCTGTGGCTTCCCGTTGCCCTGACTCAACGGAACCCCATTCTGTCAGTGCCAGAGAAGACTGGGGCCTTTTTCCAGGAAAGAGGAAGCAGCCTAGGACCAGATGGGCAGGCTTAAGAGAGGACAGAAGGGGCAGGGGTGTCCCAAGCTGTCTTAGCCAAGTCCTCTGGGAGGAGGGAGCAATAGGGCAGTGTCTGTTTAACTAACATGTATTAGGCACCCATTATGTGCAAAGACAGAAGCCCCAAGCTGTTCCAAGTAAGCAAGTGACCATGCCAGTGGTGGGCCAAGGTTTATACCTAGTTCTCACTGACAGTGAGGAATACGACCCTGAGCCCACTACTGGGCATGTCTAGGTGTGAGGGGAGGCTTAGGCCACATGGGGAGCAGGAGCCCTCCAAATCTTCCTGGAACGGGGGAAATGGAACAGGATTAGGATGCCCTCTACTCACCCAGTGGGACCCTACCCCCCATTTGCTTCCACTCTGGCTTCTGGGGCAAGATGGGGAGTCTGAGGCTCATCAAAGATGGGCAGCTTCTGGCCCTATCCCTTGGCAGGGGCCATGAAGAGACCCCGTTGTTCTAGTGGCTGGAAAAGAATAAGCAGGGCAAGATTCTCCCAGGGCTGCAGGAGATAAAAGTCTTGGAAGAGGATTAGGCTGCAGGGGCAAGAGAGACGCCTGCAGTCACTAGCTAGGTGACCTGACCCCGGCCTGATTCCAGGAACACTCACTTTTTATTTTGTTTCAGTCTGGGCGGCTGATAGACCACACCCATAAACCTGGGCAGTGGACTGTGAACACCAGTCCATGGAGCAAAGGGTGCTCAGCTGATATCACGGGAAGGCCCTGCTTCAGGACTCCCTAGGGCTTAGCCTCGAGCCACAACTAAAGAACTGTAAGCTGGGGGGATGGGCAGGTCAAAGGAGATAGATGGGGAGAAAACATATCTGCCAAATGCCATGGATGGTGGCAGTGGTAGTCTCGCCTCCATGTTGGACCTCAACATTATGGTTAAGGGACTTCCCTGGCGGTCCAGTGATTAAGACTATGTGCTTCCAATGCAGGGGGCACAGGTTTGATTCCTGGTCGAGGAACTAAGATCCCGCAAGCCACGCAGCTTGGCCAAAAAAAAATCATGGTTTAATGCCAGACAGTGGTAGGGCAGTATCAAAACTGGGCAGAAGCTGAGAAGGCAGGGATGCAGGCTGGCAAAGGGAGGGGCAAGCAAAATCTAGCATGCGTAAGGGCCAGTGGAGGGAGGAAGAACGAGGGGCTTAGATTTATGGTTAGGCAGTGGCGATTACCAGAAAACTCTTGGGAACAACTACGGAGGGAATAGACCTAGGAAGCACCAGTGGAGAAAGTGACTTGAGAAATCAGCGTCCCCTGCTGCCTGAGCGTGGAGGGTTCTGTGGGGAGCAACACCACCTGCTGGCCAAAGGGGAGAACAGTCCCTGCTCCTAGGTGGGCCCTAATTACCAACAGAAGCCTGGAGTCAGAACGGATACAGTGGAAGGCAAAGAAGTGATTAGAAAATGGCAAAATCACATCTCCAGGAAAAGGAGCAAAGGCCAAGGCTTGAACGCGCAGGGCCCTGGCAGCTTCCCCGTGACACCCTAGCCCCTCTTGGAGATCACTTACACACCACTCTGCCCAGCATCAACACAAAGCCATCAACTCCAGTCACCAGTGCAGACAGTTTAATGCTCTCCACCCCATCACCATCTCCCACTGTCCTCCGTGAGGCCCTCTGCCCCAGGGTACCCCTCACACTGGAGCCCCAGACGGTGTGCACAAGAGCATGCCCACCATCAGCACCACCTTTCCCCCCACCCCATGCCCAGGACTTGGAGGGGTTGTCTTTTCACCTGTGGGACCTAGAAGCCGACAGAAGAGAGGGCTTCTGAGGGAGAAGAGCCACAGAGTGAAAAGGAATAATGGTAGGTAGTGCTCCAGAAAGAGAACATGGTGTGTGTGAGGAGGGAAAAGGAAGAAAGAGCTGTTAGACGCAGGGGGAATGGTAATGGGGTCAGAATTCTGACTTCTCCAGGCTAAGGCCCTCTGTTGGGAAGCAGGCTGACGGCCTAGCAAAACAGCAGCTCTAAGGCAGCCCTGAAGAACAGCACGGGCAGCTGGCAGAATGCACTCGTAGCTCACCCCTCGAGGACAACAGCTATGATTCCGCTCCCCCCACCACAGTCCCAGCCCAGCAGCCTCCAGGAGACCAAGGACAGATGATGCTGTGGCCTTCCCAAGAAGGGACAGCTCCCGACCGCCTGCCCGCCTATCGGGGTTGACACATTCCTACAACCAACTGAGGTGCTCCTCCTCGTAGCGCTGAGGGTCGATGAAGGGCCGGTCAATAGAGCGGATCATCAGCTCCCCACAGTACACGCACTCAGCGGCCACCAGTTCATCCAGGTCAGCCTTGAGCTGTTCCCGGCTGGGCCCCCCGGTGGCAGCGCCCCCCTCGGCCTCCTTAGCCCGGGCAGAGCCCTTGGCAGGGGGTGGAGCGGCGCCCAGCTTTCGCTGTAGCTCCTCGAGCCGAGCCTGCTTGTAGGCCGGCAGGCCAGGCCGCACGGCCTGCAGCAGGCAGTCAGCGTGGAACATGTGGCCACAGAGGAAGAGGTAAAAAGGGCGGTTGAGCAGGGGGAAGTCGCAGGTGGCACATTTGTCCTGGGGCTCCACGGTGCCATAGCGGCCCCGCAGCTCCTGCAGGTCTCGCCGGATGCGCTGGGCGCTGGCCGTGGCCTCTTCCATCTCCCGCTGCAGCTCTTGGATGTGGTGGTTGTAAGCCTTCAGCGAGCTGCAGATCGCCTCCTTGAAGTGGTCGATGGTGACGAAGTCAGGGAAGAAAGGCAGCACGTCCTCGATCTTGAGCAGGGGGCAGCTGGCCAGGCAGGCCATGGCCGTCTGCACATCCTCCTCCTCCTGCACCACATGCCGAGCAATCTTCAGCCACAGCTTCTTGCGTAGCTCCTCATCTTCCTCGGGCAGGTCAGCACACTGCTTGGCCAGGTCCACGTCCACCTGTGGGGAGGCTGAGAGCGTTAGGGTCAGGTCCCACTCAGGACAGGGTCTGTGGGAAAGACAGAGGCCCAGCACTCCAGGCAGCAAGTGACACGGGGCTCCTCGGGGCTGGGAAGGAACCTGTCTCAGTAATGGGCCTGCCTCTGTCAGAGCTACACAAACGCTACTTATGATGGTGGGCCTGCAATTTTAGTGAATTTACAAATCACCTGGGGAGCACATCCAAAATACAGATTTCTGGGCCCCCTCCACAGACATTCTGATTCAGTAAGTCCTGGGTTCAGACCCAGGAATTCCTTTTTTTTTTGGCCTCGCTGCGTGGCTTGCGGGATCTTAGTTCCCCGACCAGGGATCAAACCCACGCCCTTGGTAGTGAAAGTGCAGAGTTCTAACCACTGGACCACCAGGGAATTCCCTCGAATTTTATTTATTTATTTTTTGCGGTACGCGGGCCTCTCACTGTTGTGGCCTCTCCCACTGCGGAGCACAGGCTCCGGACGCGCAGGCTCAGCGGCCATGGCTCACGGGCCCAGCCGCTCCGCGGCATGTGGGATCTTCCCGGACCGGGGCATGAACCCATGTCCCCTGCATCGGCAGGCAGACTCTCAACCACTGCGCCACCAGGGAAGCCCCCCCTCGAATTTTAAATAGCACTTCACACGATCCTACGCAGGTGACAATTCATGATTTGAGCAATGCAACTCAGCACTTTCCCCTTCTGCAATTGTGGCTAGCAGGTATGCAGAATTTACCTGTGAGGGAAGTACTATATCATCATCCCCATTTTGCGTCTGAATAATCTGACGCAAAGAGAGGTTCAGAAACCAGCCTGAGGTCACACAGCTTATAGTAAGAGGCAGAACCAGAATTCAAACCCTGACTTGAGTCTGTGTTCTTAACCTCTATACTACAGTTGCTATCTGGGAGAGAAGCCAGCACCCCCTAGCCACAGTGTCCCTCTGACCCTTCAGCACCTGAAGCTACTGCTCTCCAGGCCCCTCTCCTGGACAGGGTCAAGGCTCATTGGCTCACCTGCAGGGCCAGGTCCACAGCCTCCTCATACAGCTCCAGGACCTTGTAGACATGGACGCAAGCATGGTGGTGGCCATGCTCAGCACAGAGCCGCAGCGCGTACTTGAGGTCATAATGTACCCGGTGTGGGCTGGCCCCGGCCTGCTCGAGGTAGGCCAGCAGCGAGGCTGGCTGGCCTCGGGCATAGAGCGACAGCAGGTAATTGTGAATGGCCTGCTCAGTCTCGCCCAGTACATTCACGCAGAACTCCATGTAGCGGATGGCCTGGCTCACCTGCTGGGCCTCGCCACCCTGGCTATAGTTCACCAGGGCAGGGATGAGCTGCCGGGCATCCAGCCGGCTGCCCAGCTCAATCCAGGCGTCCACCAGCTGGCGAGGGATGTGACGGATGAGGATGGGTGAGAACTTGTAGAAGAGCTGGGGGTCACGGTGGCGGGCCAGCACAGCCAGGGCCTCCTCGTAGGCCTCATGCTGGCAGTGGTATGCCACCACGCGCTCGTAGTCCTGCATGATCACAGCGAAGTATACCATGTGCTCTGTGTCCCCGTGGCTGGCGAGCAGCTCGTGGATGGAGGCCCGGCTGGCGAAGAGCCACTCCTTGTGGCGGGGGCTGCTTAGGAAGGCGCGGAAACGCTCCCGGGTTTCCCGGTAGAGGTTCAGGGCCTCAGGGTCACCCTGCAGGGCCCCGAGTCGGCTCAGGTAGAGCTCCGTCAGCCAGGCGGTAAGCAGCGTGGCCTGGGTGCGCTCAGCAGGCTTCAAACTGGCCAGTTTTCGCTGCAGAAACTCGGCCAGCGCCTCCTCCTGGTGGGCCTCCAAGAACTTGAGGGCAATCTCCTCAAAGTAGCTCTGAGTCAGGGCGTAGCAGCGGGCACTCTCCAGGTAACGATGCTGGCGGAAGCAGAAGTCGGCCTCCCGGGCCAGGACCGTGTCCAGGCAGTCAGGCCGCTCTCGACAATACTCTTTGGCCAGGTCGAAGCGGTTCATGTCCAGGTAGGTGCGCCAGACATCCCGGGCCTCCCGCTGTACCTGGTAGCGGAAGACGGCCCGCTCGGTGTGGGCCCACAGGTGGCCTGTGGAGGAGTCCTTCACCATGTGCTTCAGCGGCCCGAACTTCTCCAGGAAGTGGTCCCGCAGCACCACCTGCCCCGTCAGCGTGCACACCGCCTCCACCCGGTCCGCCAGCAGCAGCAGGAAGTGGAACTGGGTCAGGACGATGGCCAGGGGTGGGCTGGCCCCAGGACCCACTCCCTCTGGGTACTCCCAGACCCGCTCCTCGCTCAGCAGGGAGTCGGGACGCCCGCAGTCCAACGAGCCATACAACACGCCATCCCCCATCATCCAAGCGAAGGCCCGGGGCGCAGAGCGCAACTTGGGGGTGTAGAAGGCCAACTCACTGTAGCCCAGACTGCTGGGGAACTCACGGAATGGGGGTGGGTGGTCAGTGTAGGCAGCAAAGAGCCCTGAGAAGCCCTGGGCCTCAGCTCCCTCGGCTGCTCGGCCTATGAACTGGAAGAGGCGCTGCCGAGTGGTGGCGATGACAAACCCACGCCCTTCAGGGCCCCGCTCCGCCTCGAGGGAGCACACAGGTGCTGGGCCCCCTTCTTCGTTTAGTACATACAACGGACGGAAGTAGAGATCCGGGGCAGGGCCAAAAAGCCCACCCTCGCTGGCCGAGAGCTCTGCTTCAAAGATCTGACCTTGGGCAGTGCCGACCAGGATGGGGCCTGTGCTGCTCTCAGTACCCAGGGCCTTGTTCCAGCCCACACTCTCCACCAGCTGCCCCTTCCAGCGTGCCAGGGGCCGAACTTTCTGTCCATTACGGTTCACGTAGAGGACCTCAGTGCTGCTCAGAGCAATCAGCAGGTGAGAGCCTGGAGTGGGGGAGAGCATGGCACCCTAGAGGATGCTATTCCCACCCTCAGATCCCACCCACCCAGGCAGTGACCTACCCTCAACATCCCCCACCCACTACTCCCCATCTCAGAACTCTACCACCACTTACCAGTAGGGTCCAGGAACATCTTGTGAACTTTGGCATCATCCTTACGCCCCAGCTCCATGTGGTTGGGTTCATTTGCTTTGCCTAAGTCAATGCTGTTGGGACAAGAGTCACAGCCTCACTCCAGAGAAGGGCAGATCCTTCTGTTGAATCACAGACCTCTTTATAATCTGATGAAAGGCACAGCCTTTCTTCCCTGAAATCTACATAGACACACAAAATTCTGAATACAATCCCAAGGGAACTCTGAAACACATGTGGGGTCCTCCTTAAGAACGCTCAGCTCTGAGAACACCCCCACTTCATTCTGAGAAGTCACTAAGCAGAAGTCTTTTCCTTCTGCTCAACATACCTCCAGTGCATCTAGGAAGATAGGCAGGGGTATCCCAGAATGCCGGGGTAAAAAGGGAACAACAAATAGTAGCTAATGGTTACTGAGCACTTTCTATATACCAAGCACCATGCCAAGAGCTTGAGCTAGTATGACCTCAATTAACCTTCACAATAACCTTGAGGAGTGCTCCCTTAAGATTATTTCCTATTTAAGGTATTTCCCTTATGAAATTCTTTTCAAATTATATGCTCATTCTACTAAAGAATCAATACAGCAGTGTATGAAGAAAAAGTTAATGATTTTCTTCCCAAACTCCTATTACTCCCAATGGAAAAAACTGATGTTAACATCTTTCTCCATGTTCATAATATAAACAAGCTTATTTTATCAGTTTTTACAAAAATGTTTTCACATTGTATATATGTGTGTGTATGCATATTAATTTATAATTTGCTTTTCTCACTTAATGATATTTCATGAACATCCCACTGGGTCAACAGATACAGCTAACTCATTGTTTTAATAACTGCATAATATTCCCTTTTATGAGTGAACTATAACTTAATCGTTTTCCTATTGATGGATATGCAGCTTGCGTCCAGTTTTTCCTACCACAAATACTGCTGGAATCAACATCCTTGTATCTATACCTTTGTAAACTGGTACTTTTCTTTCTATGGTATGTATTCCCCAAAGTGGGACTGCCAGGTCAAAGTTATAGATATTTCAGTGTTTAACAGACATTGCCAGATTATTTTTCCAAAAGATGGTGGCAATTTATACTCTTTCCCAGTAATGTATGAGAGTCCATCTCTGTGTATCTTCACCAGCATCATATATTACTGTTTAAAATTTTTGCTAATATGATAGGTTGAAAAAAATGGTATCTTACTGTGATTTTGATTTGCATTTCCCACAGGCTGAAAATTATTTTCAGATGTTTACTGGAAAATTTGTAGTTCCTCTTCTGTGAACTGCTTGTTTATCTTGTTTACCCTCCCTTTTCTATTGAACCGTCTTTTTTCATTTTTTTTTTTTTTGGCTGCACCTCACAGCTTGCGGGATCTTAGTTCCCCAACCAGGGACTGAACCTGGGCCCCAGCAGTGAAAGCGCCAAGTCCTAACCACTGGACCACAAGGGAATTCCCTGGACTGTCTTTTTCTTATTAATTTCTAAGGGCTTTTTAAGGAACAGGAATGTAAATCTTCAGTCATATGTGGAAAAACATTATTTTCCCACCATCTTTTGTCCTGACCTGCTTCATATGTTTTATTTTTATTCTGTCATAACAGCAATCACTACGTGGTCAAATCTATCTACCTTTTCCCTTGTGGATTCTGGATTTTCTAGCTTGAGTAAGAAGGTCTCTCTTCAGCCCAAGAACATTGAAATTTATTAAATATTCTTTTAACATTCACACTATTTTTTGTATTCAAATAATTATTCCACTTAGAATTCATTTTTATGATACAGAGGTTTAGCTCTGTTTCATCCCAGATGGTTATTCTGGATAGATAAACAATTTTGCTGACACCTTTGTCATATATTAGTTCCATTTACTTATACTATTTATTTCCAGTTTTATTGAGATATTTTATTTCCATTTATAGTGGATTTATTTCAGGACTCTAGACCGTTTCGCTTATCTACATGACTAACTTGTGGGTTGGTACTGTCTTTAACAGATGAAGGGACGTGTTCAGAAAGACTGGGTGACTTTCCATCCCTGTTAAGTGGGAGAGCTGAGCTCAGAGTCCGGGTCTACTATGCTACTGGTTCTCTTTAGGGAGGGATAGGATATTTCCTGAACGTTCCAAATCCACTGTTTAACCTGCCCAGGGTGGAAAAAAGGCCCGGTCAGTCAGTAGTTCCAAAATACCACCAATCCACTCCCTACTCCTAAACCTTTTGGGTCCTCACTTACCGGAGTAGTGTATCCTTGCCCAGGCTCATGCAGAGCTGATTGCAGGAGACGACAAGACTGGTGATACGCTCAGAAGGGGTAAAGTCAATGCGCTGCCTCGTGAAAATGGGCACTTCCTTCTCTAGCTGGGCATTCACATATCCTAGGTGAGGAGCCAAGGAAAGGTTAGCTATGGAACAGAGGGAGGAAGGGCAACATATTCCTCTCCACCTTCCCAACATATTGCTACCCCGGGACCTTGGTTAGCCAGCACTTGAGTACCAATATATCAAGCAGTTTGCTAATCACCTCTACATTAGTCCTAGGCTACATTAGGGGTTCTGGGCTCTTCCCACATCTCTGAAAGCAGTGAGGGGTTGATTCTTTGAACCCTTGGGATGCTGTTACACCATGATATACCTGCTCCCAGTGGTAATGGGGTGGGCGGGGAAGGGTTGGGTGTTCTCCCTTATCAATCTTTGGCCCAGCAATCCCAGCTCAACTAAAGTAGTCTAGTTCCGCTCTCTCCCCTCCTCCTTGCCCATGCAGTAATACTCTCAGTGAGTCTCCAGAAGAATGAGGGCGGAGGGATCCTTGGGGAATCCTTCCAATCAGTTGGTTAACAAACTGCTGCAAAAACTTCCCCTCAACGCCCAGATGCACACAGCTCTAGCAAAAGCCTAAAGTACTTCATTTTCCCCTGTTCAGTGACAAAGTTCCCTCTAGGACCATCCCTCCTTCCCCTACGACATTCCCATTTCACCAGTTCTTTGCCCACTCTTTTCCTCCCACCTCCAGAAGGGGCCTGGTGGGAAAAACACTGAATCAGATGAAGCCTATTCTCATCTGAGCCTATTCTCATCTGAGCCTATTCTCAGTTTTCCCAACTGCGGCCTGTAAGCAAGACACTTCCTTATCTGAGTCCCAGTTCCCTCTTAGAAGGACCCTAGTGGCAGGGCCTAGATCACGCGGCTGCTCTTGCTGCTCTTTCAATCTTCGACCATCCACCAGCTGGGGGCCATAAGTGCCTGAGGAGAATCAAGGGCCTAGACCCAGACTGCACGTCCAGGAGGTGAACCCGAGCTCCTGGAGCCAACCCCTCCTGTCCTCTCTTGCAGATGCCAGGAGAGCTAAGAGGTGCAGCGGCGCCCTCACTTCCCTTACCCGAGTGGGGGATGCCGACGCTGGGGCAGCCGGGCTGCAAGACGGCCGAGCGGGAGAGGGAGTCCTCGTATTCATCCAGGATAGACGCCATGGTGCCCGGCCTGTGGGTCCTCCGTCTTGGGCCCAGGGATTACAACAGGGCTCCCCCCAGGGATCCCCGTCTCCCCGGATTGGAAGCTGCGACTCCCCAGCCTCGATAGGGATCTGACAGATCCTGGCAATCCGCCGCCGCCGCCGACTCCTCCTCTTTAAAATCCTGAGGATCTTCTCACTCTCGCCTTATAGAGCGAGAAGACCGGGGAGCTCTCCCCCTTGAATCTGGCGCAGTACTGCACCCAACTCCCGCCCCCAGGAGACCACCGGCTCCTCCTAGCCGATCTCAGGTGATCCCAACCTCCCCCGAGCAGCTCAGCTGACTCCCGCCCCCGGGACGCGCGCCTTTAACGTCACTTCCGGGTTCTCAGAAGCCCGCGTTTGCTCCCGCAGAGAAGTCGCGAGGCCGGCCCCTGGGAGATGAGGTGAGGACTGCGGCGGGAGGGCGGGGCCGGGGTGGTGGTGGTGTGGGGGGGCTGGGAAGGCCTATCCCGCTCTCGAGGGGAGTCGGGTGGGGGAGCGTTGCACATGTCCGAGCTGTAGGCTAGCTGGGTGGTGGGCGGGCCCCGCTGAACACAGGCTCCTCTGGACCCTGCTGCAGTTCCAGGCTTTGACACCAGGAGGCAATCCCAGCTTTCTCAAACCCCCTTCCCCCACCCGCCCAGCGCAATCTACCCCCAGACAAGGAGCGGGTCCCCAGCACCTTTCAGGCCCAGGCTTCCCTCCCTCAGAAGACTGCTCAGCCTCTCTGTCCAGCTCCCGCTCCCACCTTTTAAAACAGCCCGTTGGGGACATCCCTGGTTGCGCAGTGGTTAAGAATCAGCCTGCCAACGCAGGGGACACAGGTTCGAGCCCTGGTCCAGCAAGATCCCACATGCCACAGAGCAACTAAGCCCATGCGCCACAACTACTGAGCCTGCGCTCTAGAGCCCGTGCTCTGCAACAAGGGAAGCCACCACAATAAGAAGCCTGCGCACTGCAGGAAGAGTAGCCCCCACTTGCTGCAACTAGAGAAAGCCTGTGTACAGCAACAAAGACCCAGTGCTGCCAAAATTTTTTAAAAATAAAATAAATAACTTTTTAAAATAAATAAATAAACAGCCCATTGCCCTAGGTCCCCAAGAGAACCTCCCATTCTTCAATCTAATCGCCACCGTAATCCTACCTTCACAAGGCACTGGCCTCTCTTCTCCCACATCCAGGGGCCCACCAGGTCCAGAAAGTGGCAGAGCTGGTGGCTTGGCCAGCAGGAAGCCATGCTCGTGACGTGTACCCAGGAACATGGCCACAGCGCTGTGGGAGCACGCAGGAGCGGGTAAGAAATGCCTGAAAAGCCTGGCAGGAACGAGAGACAAGAGATGTTGGAGGCGGGTGGGGAATCCAGAGAGGCGGAACAGCGAGAGTTTGGGTGCAACTGCTGTTGGGTTTCTCTCTTCCACCGGCCTAGGCGACCCAGACAGAGTCTGTTCCTTTCTGGGGCCCATGGGCCTTGCTACCTTGCTAAAGTGAAGGCTCTAGGCCAGGGTCACCAGTGTCCTGGCTTTAACTGGTAGCCCGAGAGTAATGACTAAGCGCGCCTCCTGTATTCTCAAAAGCGTCCAGGTGTGCACCGTACATTGTGTGGTTATGCTTTTCTTGCCGAACTTTCCTGATAGGCGCAGAGGACTGGACCCTCACCAGCCCTCACCGAAGGCTCTCTTGGCCTGCAGTGGCCCCGGTCTGGTTCGTGGGCCAAAATAACTTCTCGCTGCTCCCGGGTAGGCTTCTCCTGCCCGAAACCTGCGGCCACGACGCGGCTGTACCGCCAGGGGCGCTGCGCGGCAGGCTAGGTCCCAAGAGGGAGGGTGCCCGAGCTGGGAGGTAGGGAGGTTTCCGCCTTGGGAATAGTGATCCCAGCTTGGGAGCTGCTAGTTTGTAAGGCTCCACCCCAGATCACCTGCCGGCTGCATTTAGGGAAATACAGATAGGTCCAGACAGAGGTCAAATAACCAGAAATACCTTTTCTGAGTAACCCACGATGTGCCAAGCACCACACTAAGTTCCTAATATTCATTGTTATTTCATCTTCACACTAATGCTGTGAAATAGGCACTGCCCTTTTCCGCACATTATGAAACCGGCAACTGAAATTCAACATGGTGGAGCAATTTGTCCAAGGTCATGTGGCCAGGAAGTGGGGAAGCCGGGAGGCAATATTCAAATCTAAGCAGATGCTGAAGGGTTCACCACCACACTCTCCATGATGCCAGTACAAGCTGAGGGAAGGGGTATACAACGGGATCCTCACGTCTGGACTGTGCAGAGAGAATGTCCCCCCTGCATGGAGTGGTTAGCATAGGAGGGGTGTCTCAGGGACACAGAATCCTTCCAGCCACCTCCTCACTGTCCCCAGAGTCTCCCTCTTGGTTCCACTGCTCTCTGGGATGTATGGGGTGGTGCCTAAGTGGACCTTGCTTGCTACAGATTCAGTACATACTCTCTGTTGAGTTGATTACAGCAGTTTCCCCCCACATACTCATTCTTTAATGTTAGGCTGGACTTTGGAGTAAGAGTCAGAGACCAGCCTTCTTATTCCTGCCCAGTCACTCAGTAGCTGTGACACTGTGTGCATTTGATGCTCTTAGCTTTGGTCTCCTCATCTACAGAAATAGATATAATGATACCTAGTAGGTCTGTGTTGAAGAGTAAATGAGGTGATCTAGGTGAAAGTTCCTTGCGATAGCACAATCCAACGTAGAGCATGCGCTCGATAAACTCTAAATGTGGCTTTAATCTGACAGTGGACTCTCAAGTCCACCATCTCCATGAAGCCTCTCTGGACCACAACTTCTCCCTCATAACTGCTATGGCTTTCCTTGCATCGATCTCTACTGGCACCTAATTATGAAACATGGGCATTTTGCTTTTACATAACAGAAGCTGACTGAGGGGAATAACTCAGACATTCCTAAGCACCAGAATACAGAGATGCCTTAGGGAACTCACAGCTGGAGATACAGATCCACCAGCTCTGACCCCTCAAAACCCATGTGGTAGTTGCTATGAGACAGGTAAGGGCTGACTGCTGGGCCAGGGAGGGAGAACACTGGTGTATGAAAGCTGATGAATTTGAGTTAAGACTTGAAGTGCGTGTATGATTTCCAAGGGTAAAAAAGGGAAAGCATTAAGCAAGCCTCAAGAAAACCAAGAGCAGAGACCTGCAGATAGTGTGATGTTGCAGGTGGGTGTGGGGGGAGCTGGAGCACTGGGAGTAGGGCAGTGGGAGAAATGGGACCGGTTGTAGCTACATTGTGAAAGCTATTGAATGGCCATCAGAAGGTTTTGGCTGGGGATGAAACCATCTGATGTGGGTTCTGGAAAGATGGGTGGAGGCTTGGGTGGAGTCCACATCAGAGAGGATGAGCTCTGAGGAGACATTTCTGAGGAAGGGTCACTGAGCTCAGTGTCAAGTTAAACACTGGGGGTAGGGAGGCCAGGGAGGAGGCCAGTGCAGGACTGCTCTTGAGACACCTGGCTGATGGTACAGTAACAACTTTGGGAGGAGGAGGAGCTGGGGGTGGGGTTGGGGGGGGAGCAGAGGTCATATGCTTGAGCTCAGTCTGGATGGTTGCACTTGAGGCCCCTGCAGGTATTTACTCCAAGAGACCCAGCACCTGTAAGGCATTCACTAACTAATTGTTTATTAAACAACTGCATGAATGAGCTTTCTCATGCTTCAGTTTCTAATCTGTAAAAGGAGAAAAATCTACCTTGTAGCATTGTATTATAGGATACTATGTAAGTCACTCTGTGCCTGCCTAAAGCTAGATAATGCTCAATACAAGTTAACTATAGTAGTAATTGTTGACTGAATGAAGACTTGGACCGAAAGAAATTATTTAATTGACTTAAGAGAGTAATTAGTTTGTTTTTTCTTTTCATTGAAAAACAGTCTACATTTTTTTTTTTTTTTTGGCCGTGCGGCATGTGGGATCTTAGTTCCCTGACCAAGGATTGAACCTGTGCCCCAGGAGTCCTAATCACTGGACCACCAGGGAATTCCCTAAAAATAGTCTACATTCTTTATTCTACTTCAGAGTATCTGAGACTGTTTCTGACTAGGAAGCCTTAGGCTGATAGTAGATATGTTTTTTTTTATTATTATTATTGAAGTATAGTCAGTTTACAATGTTGTGTTAGTTTCAGGTGTACAACAAAGTGATTCAGTTATACATATTTTTTTCTCAGATTCTTTTCCCATGTATTGAGTAGAGTTCCCTGTGCTATATAGTAGGTCCTTGTTGTTTATCTATTTAGTACATAGTAGTGTGTATATGTTAATCCCAAATTCCTAATTTTTCCCTCCCCCCTACATTTCCCCTTTGGTAACCATATATTTGTTTTCTATGCCTGTGAGTCTGTTTCTGTTTTGTAAGTAAGTTCATTTGTATCATTTTTTTAGATTCCACATATAAGTGGTGTCATATGATACTTGTCTTTCTCTGATTTACTTCAACTTAGTATGATAATCTCTAGGTCCATCCATGTTGCTGCAAAGTAGTTCTTTTGTTTTTGTTTTTTTAAAAATTTATTTCTGGTTGCGTTGGGTCTTCGTTGCTATGTAGGGGCTTCCTCTAGTTGCGGCGATAGGGGGCTACACTTGGTTGCGGTGCGTGGTCTTCTCATTGCAGTGGCTTCTCTTGTTGTGGAGCACGGGCTCTAGAGCTCAGCCTCAGTAGTTGTGGCACACAGGCTTAGTTGCTCCACGGCATGTGGGATCCTCCCGGACCAGGGCTCGAACCCGTGTCCCCTGCATCGGCAGGTGGATTCTTAACCACTGCGCCACCAGGGAAGCCCAGTAATTAGTTTTTTTAAAAGAGATTTTGTTGTTGTCATTGTTGTTGTTGAGACTTTCTTTTTTTAGAACGTTTTTACATTTATAGAAAAAGTGAGAAGATAATGGAGAGTTTCCATAAACTTCACATCGTTTCCCTTATAAACATCTTCCATTAGTATGGTACATTTGTTAAAATTCGTGAACCAAAATTGATACATTATTTTTAACTAAAGTCCATACTTCAGATTTCCTTAGTTTTTACTTAATATCTTCTTTCTGTTCCAGTATCCCATCCAGGATATGACCTTGTATTTAGTCATCATGTCTCCTTAGGCTCCTCTTGACTGTGGCAGTTTTTCAGACTTTTCCTTGTTTTAGGTGACCTTGACCATTTTGAGGAAACTGGGTAGGTAGGATGCTCTCTATTGGAATTTGTCTGATATCTTTTTTTCATGATTAGACTGGGGTTATGGGGTTTTTGAGAGGTAAAGTACTGTTATCATCACATCATATCAAGGGTACATATCATCAACATGACTTATCACTGTTGATGTTGACCTTGATCCCCTGACTGAGGTTTGTCAGGTTTCTCCACTGTGAAGTTACTCTTGCCCTCCTTTCCAGACTGTACTCTTTGGAAGGAAGTTACTATGCACAGACGAGACTTAAGGAGTGGAGATTTACGCTCACTTGAGGGTAAAGTACAAATCATTGGGAATTCTTCTGTGTGGGAGATTTATGAATTTGTTTATAAATTTAATTTTTTATTTTAATCATATATATGATTAAATATATGTGTGTGTGTGTGTGTGTATATATATATATATATATATAGAGAGAGAGAGAGAGAGAGAGAGAGAGGGAGAGAGAGAGAAAGAGAGCTGTAAGACTTATTAAGGAAACAGAGCAGTCCTTTGCCTCATACCCAGTTAAACTCCTCATCAGGTCTGTTCTTATCTCTCAGTGCTGATCTAAGGATATTCCCAGAATGCACCCCACCCCTCCAGACACCTGAGTATTTGGTTTTAGGTGTTTGCTCCCTCCAGACTGGCTTCTTCCCTGGTACCCCTCCCCTTGCCAGGATCAGGGCCCCTCCTGGGTGCTCCCTCAGCCCTCTGTGCTGATCACCCCACATTATGATCTCCCTGCATTACAACTGCCTAGTAACTCCTCTCTCTCTTTCTTTCTCTCTCCCTCTCTTCTCCCCCCCAACCTCTCTCTCCTCTTCCTCAATCCCCTCCTACCCCTCCCCCCTCTTCTTCCTCCCCCTCCCACTCTCTTCCCTTCCCTCCCCCTCCCTGGGCCAACTGTGTACAGTATAAGCTCGCTGAAGGCAGTGACAGGTGACTTGCAGACCTCCTCCTGCCACAGGGCTGGCACATTGTTGGCTTCTGCTAAAATATGCTGAAAGAAAGAAGGTCCTTGGCTCACTCAGAACACCTCTTTACAACCCTTTGTAAGAGGTAAATTTCTTCTTCTTCCTGTTTGATTCCCTTCCAGATGTTTCCAAATCTACCTAAAATAGTCCCATTTCTCAAAAAGCCTTCTCCCCTCCCTGTTACTGTCATTCCTTCTCTCACTGAGTGACAAAACCCTGCCCAAGGCATGTATAGACTCAGCCTGCCCTCTTTCTTCCCACCACCTTCCAGGGTTGTGAAAACCCCAGAGAAGCCACTGGGTGAGAGGGGATAGGACACTTTTTTCACCTCTCTAGGTGGGAAATGAAGGCATCCTCAGGTCAGTGGTCCTAAACTGGAGTTCACAGGTCCTTAGGGGTATGGAAGGCATCCTCAGGTCAGCGGTCCTCACACTGGGGTTCACAGGTCCCAAGGAGAGCACACCAAATAGTTTTAAGGGAATAAGTGTCCAGAGTTTCCCTGGGCCAAAAGTGACCATCAGGAGACGGCCCCTGGGAGCAAGGTCTTATCCACTTGGAAACCACTCCACCCCATGGTACATTGCTTCAGGGCATAAAAATCTTCCAGGAGCCCAGCAAAGAGACTACTGGAATTATTGTTGGTGTTCCCACAAAGAGAATAAAGACCAAGTGACAAGAAAACATCGAACGGTTTCTAATTCGCTAATTCGAATACGATTTGAGAACCTAATCAAACTTTAGTTAATTGAAAAAAAATTGCTAACAGGGACTTCCCTGGTGGTACAGTGGTTAAGAATCTGCCTGCCAATGCAGGGGACACGGGTTTGAGCCCTGGTCTGGGAAGATCCCACATGCCGCGGAGCAACTAAGCCCGTGTGCTACAACTGAGCCTGCACTCTAGAGCCCGCGAGCCACAACTACCGAGCCTGCGCTCTGGAGCCCGCAAGCCACAGCTACTGAAGCCCGCGAACCACAACTGCTGAAGCAGGTGCACCTAGAGTCGGTGCTCTGTAACAAGAGAAGCCACTGCAACAAGAAGCCCACACACCGCAATGAAGAGTAGCGCCCGCTAGCCACAACTAGAGAAAGCCCTGTGCGCAGCAACGAAGACCCAACACAGCCAAAATAAATAAATAAATAAAACATCACTAAAAATAATTGCTAATATTTTTGGCATATAATTTGGAAGGGAGTCAAATAATCAAGTAATATTGCTATACCAAACCTCCTTCCATTCCCGTCTAAAGATGTATGTGAACAAGGTTTCTCTGCACTTACATTAAACAAAACAAAAACGTAAGAGAATTGATGCTGAACTTTGTCGCATTCAAGCATTCTATCCATGAATGCATAAACTGATTGAAAACAAAACCAAAAGAGCCTGATGCATCTCATCAAAAAATGTATTTCTTGGGCTTCCCTGGTGGCGCAGTGGTTGAGAGTCTGCCTGCCGATGCAGGGGATGCGGGTTCGTGCCCCGGTCCGGGAAGATCCCACATGCCGCAGAGCGGCTAGGTCCGTGAGCCCTGGCCGCTGAGCCTGCGCATCTGGAGCCTGTGCTCCGCAACGGGAGAGGCCACAACAGTGAGAGGCCAGCATACGGCAAAAAAAAAAAATGTATTTCTTGTATAATTTTACTTTTTATGTGTAACTATATCAAAATGTGTAATATATTTCTGTTTTGATGAGTTGAATAATTATAATGATAATTTAATTCAAAAGAAAACAATGTTAAGACTTAGAGCCTCAAAGTCACCAGATATATAACATTATAACGTTAAAAAATGTATATACTAATTACACCCAATTAGGATAAGGTACCAATAAAACTTTCAGTCATAACATACGTTACAGTAAGATTGGGAGCACTGAAAGAGAAAATAAATAACATAAACTTTCCAACTGTTAAAGGAGAGCTTGTTCACATTATTTTAAATGGATGTGTTAGAATATCAAACTCCTTTGGTATTTTAGATTCCAATGTGTATATGTAAAAGAATGAGGTCATAGTTTTATTTAAGCATTACTATTCACAGTATGCTACAAGTGGCGTTCTCTGCAGCTATGTGGTCTTAAGATGAAAAGTTTTAGTTGTCAGTACCTACAGTTTTATACACTTCTAGGGAGTCTGGGAGTCTGGGTGGGGTGCATGCTTTGGACCAGCACCACCTTTCCAGGAGCCCCTCCCAGGCTGGCAGTTGCCCTCCCCACCACCCTCCCAGGCTGTTTCTCCAGACCCCCTTCTTCTCAGGATATGGAAGCTAACTCAGCCAGATGCTGCTGAACAAGTCACCTGGCCCCTCTGAACTCCTTGTATTTCCTCAACTGTAACTGGTGAGGGTAGAACTAGACCATCTCTAACAGTCTGTAGTTCTCTGAAAGCCAAACCCTTCTCACAGTCCATTTAGAGACACCTGGGGACAGCACCCAGGGAATAATGGTTTTCAGGGCACTGCCTCCAAGCCAGTTTCTATGCTCCTTATCTATCCCTTAGTCTAGGATACATTTCAAAAGATGCCTCAGCCAGGAAGCCTTCTCTGATTATGCGAAACCCAATAAAATCTAACAACCAGCCCTCATCCTGTCTCCAACCTTTTAGATCATAAGACCTGACACTGTAAGTACTTGGGAAGTGCCTGCTGAGTTAATGCATGACTTGACACGTTAATGTGCATTTACATCATGCCATCACACTGCATATGTCTGAATAAAACTTGCCTCTGTACTCATCCACGTGGCCTCTTGCAGAAACTGTTTTCAAACTTTTAAAAGTAATGAGATTTTTACATTAAGAACAAGAGTAACAACACAACAACAACAGTAAAATCCAAACTGTTCAAAAAGACCACTAATATGTAGTGTTGTGAGGCTGTGAAGCAACTGGAGCCCATTGCTGGTGGGAATATAAAATGGTGTGATGACTCACAGCCACTTAACATGCACTGACTTTATGACCCAGCAGTTCCATACCTGGGTATTTACCTGAGAAAAAGAAAACATAGTCCACACGAAGATTTGGACACGAATGTCTATAGCAGCTTTATTCTTAATAGCCCCAAACTGGAAACAACTCAAATGTCTATCAATAAGAGGGACTTCCCTGGTGGTGCAGTGGTTAAGAATCCGCCTGCCAATGCAGGGGACATGGGTTTGATCCCTGATCCGGGAAGATCCCACATGCCGCAGAGCAACTAAGCCTGTGCGCCACAACTACTGAAGCCCTCGTGCCTAGAACCCATGTCCTGCAACAAGAAAAGCCACTGCAATGAGAAGCCTGCGCACAGCAATGAAGACCCAACGCAGCCAAAAATAAATAAATAAAATAAATAAATTTATTTTAAAAATGTCTATCAATAAGAGAATAAACAAATAGTGGTACATCCATACACTGGAATACTATTCAGCAATAAAAAAAAGAACAAACTAGCCTTACATACAAAAGCATGAATGAAACTCAAAAACGGGCTGAGTGTAAGAAGTGAGACATAAGAGAGTACACAGAGCACATTTCTGTTTATTTGAAATTCTAAAACGCAAAAACTAAACCTTAGCAACAGAAAGCTGATCAGTGTTTGCCTAGGACCTGGCATGGGGGTGGAGGATTGACTAGAAAGGAGCAAGAAGGAACTTTTTAGGGGAGATGGAAATGTTTTGTATATTGATTGTGGTGGTGTTGATTATGTAGGTGGATACATTGGTCAAAACTCATTAAATTATACACTTAAAATGGGTGCATTTTAGATGTAAATGATATCTCAATAGAGTTGATTGCGATATCAAATTTTAAAAAGATCTCTGCCCACGGGACTTCCCTGGTGGTCCGGTGGGTAAGACTCTGCGTTTGCAATGCAGGGGTCCTTGGTTCGATCCCTGGCTGGGGAGCTAGATCCCACATGCATGCTGCACCTAAGAGAGTCTGCATGCCGCAACTAAGAGGAATTCCACATGCCCCAACTAAGAGTCCACACACCGCAACTAAAGATCCCGCATGCCACAACTAAGACCTGGTGCAACCAAGATAGACAGAAAAATAAATAAATAAATATTTTTCAAAAAATAAAAATTAAAAAAATCAAAAGATCTCTGCCCGAATGTCAGAATGGATATTAGAGTTTATAAGACAAAAGATAATAAAACAATAGATAGCATGCTTTGTAGCCCATAATTATTCTTTTTTTTTTTTTTTGTATTTTTAAAAATTGAAGTATAGTTGGTTTACAATATTGGGTTAGTTTCAGGTGTACAGCAAAGTGATTCAGTTATATATATTTTTTCTTCAGATTATTTTCCATTATAGGTTATTATAAGATATTGAATATATTTCCCTGTGCTATACAGTAAACCCTTGTTGCTTATCTATTTTATGTGTAGTAGTTTGTATCTGCTAATCCCATACTCATAATTTATCCCTGCCCCCCTTCCTTTTTGGTAACTGTAAGTTTGTTTTCTGTGTCCATAAGTCTGTTTCTGTTTTGTATATAGATTCATTTGTACTATTTTTTAGATTCCACATATAAGTGATTTCATAATAATATTTGTCTTTGTCTGACTTACTTCACCAAGTATAATATTCTCTAGGTCCATCCATTTGCTGCTGCAAATGGCAATATTTCATTCTTTTTTATGGCTGAGTAATATTCCATTGTGTGTGTGTGTGCATGTGTGCGTGTGTGTGTATACATATATCATGTCTTCCTAAACCATGTCCATTGATGGTGTAGCCCATGACTCTTTTATTTTTTTCAAGATTTATTTATTTATTTATTTATTTAGGCTGTGCTGGGTCTTAGTTGTGGCACACTTGATCTTCGTCTCGGCATGTGAACTCTTAGTTGTGGCATGCATGCAGGATCTAGTTCCCCGACCAGGGATCAAACCTGGGCCCCCTGCATTGGGAGCACAGAGTCTTACCCGCTGGACCACCAGGGAAGTCCCCATAGCCCACCATTCTTAAGGGGAGGACTGAAACAGGGGTGATGGTGGGGCGACAGACGGGGTTCTGCGATCCTGGCTCAGTCTTAGCCGTGAGGCCTTGGGCAAGTCACTTCACTTCAATGGAGACTCAGTTTCCTCACCTATAAAGATAATAACAATACCAGTGTATTAGAATGATGACTTTTTGTGTTCCCTATCTGGGTCACAGAAGAAGAAATTCCGAATCTACCTTATCTGACAAATTTGTATTGTTCAGTCTCAGGTGGAGCCATGACTTCATCTGAAAAAACTTGCCCTGTCCCAGAGGAAGATAATTATAACACTAGTGCACCCTTGCAGAGCATTCTCTCTGTACCGGCACTATTCTGAGCATTCTCCATAATTCATTTAATCCTCACAACATTCTATGAAGCAGGTACTATTTTAATCAATCCCATTTTACAGACAAGGAAACTGGGGCCCAGAAAAGACAACAGTTATTAAGGGACACAACCCGGATACCAACCCAGGTGCTTTGGCCCAGAGCCCACGCTCTTAGCCATCAAGCTATCTTGTCTCTTGTTAACAAAAGCATAATTTGCAATAAAGGCAGGGAAAGGAAGTTGATTGAGAAATACTAGCTTTATACAAACTTAAATGTGAACAAAACCCGGTACCTTTCTATCAGCACTTTTACAAAAAATAGTGAAAGGTGATTTCATGGTGGTTTGGAAAATCCTGCTCTGTTTCTAGTTTCAATTGCTGTGGTCTTTCTGAAGAGCAGGTTGGACCTACTAACAGGAGGAAAAAGAGATCTAGTTAGGGAGACCAGCCCTCCTGGGTTTAGCACTGAAAGTTCTGTGTCCCAGGATACCCCCTAGTCCTGGTCACCCTAGGCTAGCTGTTCCCCAGTGAAATAACCCCGAAGGAAAAGAAAAGCTGTGATGTGACCTGGATTGGGCTCCTGCCTCCCTCTCCAGCTCATTTCTCACCACTCTTTTCCTTGGCCAGGCTGAGATAGTTTTAGTTCCAAAATGGACCAGACTCTTTCCCTTCTGGGCGTGATTCCTGCTGTTTCTTCAGGCTGTTTCCAAGCCCTCTTTGCTTGGTTCACACTCACTCCAAACCCAACCAGACTGATGAAGTTCAGCAGGTACACACCGATGTGGCCACACCAGTTGTTAAAATATCCACTTCCAGGACTTCCCTGGTGGTCCAGTGGTTAAGAATCTGCCTTCCAATGCAGGGGACGCAGGTTCGATCCCTGGTCGGGGAACAAAGATCCCACATGCATGTCGCAGCTAAGTTCACGTGCTCTAGAGCCCATGTGCCGCAACGATGTGGCCAAAAAAAAAAAAAAAAAAATCCACTTCCCTGAGTGTACCCCTCCCCATCACTCTTCCCCAGGAGCCAGCCACTAAAGGGTTAATATCAGGCACACTAAAGATCTTCTAAAAAGCTGCTCCAGCACAAGGACTAGCATCTCTCTGCAGCCATACCAGTTGTTAAACAATGTAAATATCATCCCTGATTAAAACTATGTAAAATGTGAATTTATATAAGCAATGCCAAGAAGAGAATTTGGATGTCATTATTAATTGAATGCTTGTTTATTGGGTCCTCTTTTTGTAAAGTTGCTAATGTTCATAATGATCATCCTCCTCATCAAAGGAAAACACACACTCTAGCGTTAACCCCAGGGAGTTGAGTGGACCTCGGTGGTCTCAGGCCCCAACTTCTATTCAAGAGGAGGCTTTGGGCCAGTGGAGCCAGTCTTTGAGGAGAAGTAACCGAGGATTTGGCTGAACCCAGGGCTTGGCCATTTGGACAAGTGCTTGTGACATCAGGGAAGGTGGGGCTGCCTGCTTATCAGTCTCTTTATCATTTGGCAAATCATGCCTCCCCATTCATTTATTCATTCCACAAAGAGTTAATAAGTCCTCCTAAGTGGGATGCCACTGGACTGGGGCAGTAAGAGCCAGAAGTTGTGTGAGACCCTCCCTGTTCCCAGCTGCTTGAAGTATATGATATGCACACAGGAAACACATAATGTTCTCAAAGTGAGAGAAACAGACAATGAGTTTAGAGAAGGGAGGTTAATGTAGGGTAGAGCGAGGTGGGGAAAGAGGTGAGGGCTGTTTTGTTCATCCACGTGCACTCAGCACTTTGCACAGTGACTGCCCCACAGTGGGTTCGAAAAGAACCTCATGGAATGAAGGAATGAATGAGAACAAACTATTCATAATTCTGCCATTCAGAGGTAGTCATTGACATGTTGGTGCATTTCCTCTTTTTTTTCTAAATATACGACAAATATATTTTTTAATTTCAGTAACTTTGTAAAATTTATTTATTTTTGGCTGTGTTGGGTCTTCATTGCTGTGCGTGGGCTTTCTCTAGTTGTGGTGAGCAGGGACTACTCTTCGTTGCAGTGCACGGGCTTCCCATTGCTGTGGCTTCTCTTGTTGTGGAGCATGGGCTCTAGGTGCACGGGCTTCAGTAGTTGTGGCTCATGCGTTCTAGAGCGCAGGCTCAGTAGTTGTGGCACACGGGCTTAGTTGCGCCGCGGCATGTGGAATCTTCCTGGACCAGGGATTGAACCCGTGTCCCCTGCATTGGCAGGTGGATTCTTAACCACTGCACCACCAGGAAAGCCCAGTAACTTTTTTTTGGTGTAAAATAACATGTTCATTGTAGAAAAAGGAGAGAAAATGATGATAAAGCAATATAATATTAATTGCTAACATGTGTTTAGTGTTCATTATATATCAGACTTCCCACCCAATGGCAATGACTCTCCACATTTTGGTCTATGTCCTTCATATAGGACTCTCTTTTATTCTAACTGTACACTTTAAAAAAAAATACCTGGGCTCAAACTGTTTATATAATTCTGTATCATTTAACTTTTTTTTTTTTTTTTTTTTGCGGTACACGGACCTCTCAGTGTTGTGGCCTCTCTCGTTGCTGAGCACAGGCTCAGCGGCCGTGGCTCACGGGCCTAGCCGCTGCTCCGCGGCATGTGGGAGCTTCCCAGACCGGGGCACGAACCCGTGTCCCCTGCATCGGCAGGCGGACTCTCAACCACTGCGCCACCAGGGAAGCCCTAACACTATTTTTAACATTTCCCTACATCATTGGAAGTTCTCTTAAGGATTATTTCAGTGGCTATTTATCCCATCCTGGGGGTATACTGTAATTAGAGGCTGTGGGATGCCAGCAGGGACTTGTACAGTCTATCCAATGGCAAACAGGGATTCACTATAGGTTTTTTAGTGGGAGGGTGACAGAATAAACTTGTCTTAGGAAGATTGAGTGCACTAGAAATGAGCAAAACAAAGCCAGGGAGGCAGGCAGGAGGTGATTCTTTGGGCAAGGGATGCTAAAAGGAAGAGGGGCGTCAAGTACTTCACGAAAAGGACTGAGGACAGAGGAGGATTGGAGAGGAGGGAGTCCAAGTGCATTGGAAGGTTTGGAGAGTATTCGGCTCCAACTCCTTCCAATTCATTAGCTTGAGAGAATTGTGCTACGTGGTCAGAAATAAGGAAGTTAGAAGGGGAACTCTGTTAATGAAAGGAGAGGGGAGTTCTTTTACATGAACGTTTTTAGCTGGCAACTCCTGAAGGCAGTTAAAAAAAAGAAAAGAAAAAGAAAAAAATACTGGCCAGGGCTTGAGTGCAGAGTCTGGGCAGGAAGGAGTTGTCTGAGGGGGGCAGTAGCATTTGGGATCAGGTAGATGGAGACGGGGTGGAGAGAAAGACAGGGAGAAGCAAAGGCTAAGCAAGGCTGGATGCGGGACAGTGGGCAGGGCAGGGCCGAAGCCCCAGAGGCAGCCTGACCCTAGAGACAGATGGCATGGAGGGGCTGGAGGGCTGACTAGCAAGATCCTGTTCCCCTGGCACCAGGAGGCTGACTCAGCCCAGGCCGCTGACTTTGCCGCCAACTCTCTCCCAGGACACAAGTACACCGAGTAGAGAAAAACCCAATTAATTAACTGGAAAGCCTGGTGAGTGTGCAGCCTAATTATTGTATTATCATCGGTATGTTGGTAAATAAGTAGTGTTCTTCCCAGGTTTATTGAAGTATGATGGACAAAGAAATTAAGTGTTAGATATAAAATTCTTTTTCTTGCATCCTCTTTTTATTTCAAAGCTTTCTGACCTGCCCATTGAGTCTCTGGGCTCCTTCTGAGTAGCAAGCCTGATTCGGAGGCTTTGGAGTGGAGTATGCAGAAGAAATAGGAAAAGACTACATGAGGTGCATTTCACTCACAAAGAGCCTGTGCACTGAACTTTTTGAGTAAACTGTTTCTTTTTTGTTAATCCCTTTTTCAGCAATAGGAAAATCACGGTGGTGGGGTACGGGTAGATTTCTTTTGGTTTATTCTTACTGAGTTGAGGTTTTGCTGTAGGTATTCCAATGTATGCAGTAATTTTAAATAAGATATGGGCTTAACAGAAATGTCTAAGAATTTGACCATACCTGAGTGTGAACCTGTGGATTGCTGGTTCTGGGACTGTCTGCCACTTACTAGCTTCTTTGATCTTGAGGCTAGTCCCCTAACTTCTCTGGGCCCCTGTATACTCCCCCCAACACCCCTCACAGACCCCAGCAATTGCACTTGGGTACCATGTGAGATAGGGCAAACTAAAGCACTTTTACAAGTCTAAAGCTCCATACACCTTGTGTTGGACACTTTGGAAACAAAATGTTATGACTGCCGTGATTCAATGTCAGGGCCACGTTTTAGTTTAGTTTTGTTTTTCTGCTAATTAAAACTATTTTATTAATCTTACACTCTCCCTAAGCTAGCTAATTTTTTTTAACTTAGGGCTTAGGTTTTTGGGTTTTTTTTGATACAGTTGACATACAATATTACATCAGTTTCAGATGTACTACATAGTGATTTGACATTTGCATATGTTATGAAATGATCACCATAAGTCTAGTAACCATCTGTTGCCACACAGTTATTCCAATATTATTGACCATATTCCTTTTACATCCTCATGGCTTATTTATTTTATAACTGGAGGTTCGTACCTCTTAATCCCCTCAGTATTTCACTCCCTGCCACCCTCCTCCCTTCTGGCATCTACCTGTTTGTTCTCTGTAATTACGACTCTCTTTTTATTTTATTGCTGTTATTTTTTAAAATATTTATTTATGTATTTATTTATTTGGCTGCACTGGGTCTTAGCTGCGGCATGTGGGATCTAGTTCCCTGACCAGGGATCGAACCCGGGCCCCCTGCATTGGGAGTGTGGAGTCTTAGCCACTGGACTACCAGGGAAGTCCCTATTTCGTTTTGTTTTGTTTTTTAGATTCTACATATAAGTGAGGTCATACGGCATTTGTCTTTCTCTGTCTGACTTATTTCACTTAGCATAATACCCCGTAGATCCATCCATGTTGTGACAAATGGCAAGGTTTCATTTTTTTATGGCTGAGTAATATTCCTTTGTACATATATACCATATCTTTATCCATTCATCTATCATGGACACTTAGGTGGTTTCCATATCTTGGCTACTGTAAATAATGCTGCAATGAACATTGGAGTGCATATATCTTTTCGAATTATTGTTTTTGTTTTCTTCAGGTAAATACCCAGAAGTGAAATTGCTGGATCATATGGTAGTTCTATTTTTAATTTGGGGGGGAACCTCCATACTGTTTTCCATAGTGGCTGCATCAATTTACAATCCAACTGATAATTCACAAGTGTTCCCTTTTCTCCACATTCTCACCAACATTTGTTATTTGTTGTCTTTTGATGATAGCCATTCTGACAACTGTGCTTTTAATTTGTATCTCCCTTATGATGAGTGATGTTGAGCATCTCTTCTTGTGCCTGTTGGCCGTCCATGTGTCTTCTTCAGAAAAATGTCTATTCAGGTCCTCTGCCCATTTTTTAGTCGGGTTGTTTTGTTTTGGTTTTTTTCTTCGTTGAATTGTATGAGTTCTTTGTATATTTTGGATATTGACCCCTTATCGAATATATTGTTTGCAAATATCTTCTCCCATTCAATAGGCAGTCTTTGTTTTGTTGATAGTTTCTTGCCATGTGCAAAAGCTTTTTAGTTCGATGTAGTCCCGTTTGTTTATTTTTGCTTTTGTTTCCCTTTCCAGGAGACAGATCCAAAAAAATATTACTAAGACCTATGTCAAGGAGCATACTGCCCATGTTTTCTTCTAGGAGTTTTATGGTTTTAGGTCTTATATTTAAGTCTTAATCCATTGTGAGTTTATTTTGTATATGGTGTGAGAAAGTAGTCCAGTTTGATTCTTTTGCATGTAGCTGTCCAGTGTTCCCAGCAGCATTTTTGAAAAGCTTGTCTTTTCCCCATTGTATATTCTTGCCTCCTTTGTTGTAGATTGATTGTATAAGCAAGGGTTTATTTCTGGGCTCTATATACTCTTCCATTGATCTATGTGTGTGTTTTTGTTCCAGTACCATACTTTTCTTTATTAGTTTTTTTTTAATTTTTATAATTTATTTATCATTTATTTTTGGCTGTGTTGGGTCTTTGTTGCTGCGTGCGGGCTTTCTCTAGTTGCGGCGAGTGGGGCTACTCTTTGTTGCGGTGCGCGTGCTTCTCATTGCAGTGGCTTCTCTTGTTGCAGACCACAGGCTCCAGGCACGTGGGCCTCAGTAGTTGTGGCACAGGGTCTCAGTAGTTGTGGCTCACAGGCTCCAGAGCGCAGGCTTAGTAGTTGTGGTGCACGGGCTTAGTTGCTCTACAGCATGTGGGATCTTCCTGGACCAGGGCTCCAACCCGTGTCTCCTGCATTGGCAGGTGGATTCTTAACCACTGCACCACGAGGGAAGCTCAGTTTTTTTGTTTTTTAATACACTTTATTTTGGAACAGTTTAGATTTACAGAAAAATTGAGAAGATAGCACAGGGTTTCCCTGTATCTCACACCCAGTTTCCCCCATTATAAATATCTTACATTGTATGGTATACATTTGTCACAATTAATGAACCAGCATTGGTATATTATTATTAACTAAAGTTCATATTTTATTCAGAATTCCTTGGTTTTTACCTAATGTCCTCTTTTTCTCCCAGGATCCCACCCAGGATCCCACATTACATTTAATTGTCATGTCTCCTTAGGCTCCTCTTGGCAGTGGCAGTTTTTCAGACTTTCCTTGTTTTTGATGATCTTGACAGTTTTCAGGAGTACTGGGCCAGCATTTTGTAGAATGTCTCTCAGTTGGAACTTTTCCGATGTTTTTCTCATGATTAGGCTGGAGTTCTTCAGAGGTAAAATGTCATTCTCATCACATCACATCAAGGGTACATACTATCAACTTGACTTATCAATGTTGATCTTAATCTTGATCACCTGCTTGAGGGAGCGTTTGTCAGGATTCTCCACTGTAAAGTTATTTATTTCCCCACCCTTTTCAGACTGTCCTCTTTGCAAGGAAATCACTATACACAGCCCACAAGATTGCTGGTTTACACTCCTCCTTGAGGGTGGAGTATCTACATATATTATTTGGAATTCTTCACAGGAGATTTGGCTATTATCCTCCATTTATTTATGTATTCAATCATTTATATCAGAATAGACTAGCAGCTATTTATTTTATACTTTGGGTTATAATCCAATACTGGTTTATTTTGTTGCTCCAATTGTCCCAGATTTGGCCTTTGGAAGCTCTTTCAGTTGGCCCCTGTGTCCTCTAATTTATCTCCACCTTCCTGTTGTTTTGTTTGTTTGTTTAGCACTTCCTTACTTTCTGTGCTACAAAATGTTCCCAGGCTCCTCTTGTATATTTCCTACTCCAATCCTAAAATCAATCATTTCTCCAAGGAGAAAGTCAAGGCGACGTTTTAGTCTTAGCAAATGTGTATCTGACTGGAAGTTGGGACAGACAATCCGTCAGGTGGGCAGGAATAAGACTCAAGCCACTCTCGGGAGGGGACTCTCCCAGCAGCAACAGCCAGAATTACAAGCCCTTAGCTGAGAAATAGATGACTCACCAGCTCCCCAGGTTGTCTCCTCCCTCCCCCTCTTGCTGACAAGACTGTCCCTAAACCAGCTCTGACAGAACGACCTAGGTTCGAAAGTGTCCCCACCCAAGGGGCCAGTGAAGAATGGCCTGTTGCAGGCCAAGTTAGGGCTTTAACCATAGCCAGCTGATACCTCCCCCCATTTGTGTATTTGTGTATTATTTATACCCCTTCTACCTGCAGAAAGAATTAAACAGGATTACCCTCAAATTCAGCTACAATAAAACTATTAAAGCTTGAGTAAAAGGACAAGAGTGCTGTGAAGAAGAGCGAGAGAGAGAGAGAGAGAGAGAGAGAGAGAGAGAGAGAGAGAGAGAGAGAGAGAGAGAGAGAGTGTGTGTGTGTGTGTGTGTGTGTGCGCGCGCGCGCGCGCGTGGGGTGTGTGTGTGTGTGTGTTAATTTTGTCCCAGACACCTGGGCTGAGGCAACTTCCCCAGGTTCCCTGAATAACAGATTGCTAGCACCAGAAGGACTTTAAGAAATAAATATGCTTCACCTGGCATTTTATAGCTGAGATGGAGCAAGTGATTTCTCAGGAATCACACAGTTAATGAGCTGAAGAAGTAGGAATACTGGGGCACGTCTCTTGATGTCTAGGTCTTTTCAAATCCCCATTCTTGCCTCCCTTTCCAGGAGAGCAAAAAGAATAGCTTTTAGACCTCCTGGGTTATACAATGGCAAGACAACACTTTGAGGCTTCTTTCACTTGCCAGATGAATAAACTTATGTGGATGTGTCTGAGAAGTCACTGGGGGCTATAGTTAGGGGTTATTAGCATCCCCAGACACTCGGACATAGGGAATGCAGGATGTAGACATTGGGATACAGAAGTGGATACTGGGGATCCTACCGTTTCCCCACAGTCAAGCTTTAAATGGTTAAATCAGCAATGTTCTAGTTGTCCTCAACTTTTGACCAACAGTGGGGGGAAAAAAAGAAAAATAAATAAAAACCAGGGGTCCTGAGACTTTTTTCAAGAGATTTAGAGATTTTGACTTAGGGATTTTTATACTACCAACTGTTTAAGAAATTGGATTATCTCTTTTCTTTAATATTCACTGCCCTATCTGCCTCCAACACTCTCCCTTCAACAACTCATGAATGAGGTGTTTTCAATGATCTTTGTGTAGGCTGAGATCTTTGTACAGGCTTGGAATTCAGAGAAAGGATTCTGGGCCTGGTGTCACTTGGTGTGGCTGCAATAAAGAGATGAAATTAGCATCGGGCTATTTTTCACTTGCTCTCTTGGTGACCTTCTTAGGGCTACCTGGGATATCTTGTCTCTGTCTGTAAACTCCTAAGGCAAGGACAGTGGGCGGCCCAGAACAGCGTCAGCAAATAGTTAATTACTATGTGCTTTTGATGATGATGATGATGAAGATAATATTAGGAACTTTGGGGATTTAGAAAATATTCAATTGGAGGACTGTCCTTGAAGATCCTCCCCAGCTAGCTTCTCCAGCACCCTGAGTTCCTTTAGAGGAGCAGAGTGAAGGTGTTTAAAGCCTGCCTTCAGGCTGAGTCTAGAGGATGCTCTTCGGTGGAAGGGGGTCGTTACATTCCTGCCTGCTGAGTTCACGCCTGAGTTTATCTTCGGCCTCTTCATGATCTCTATATTTTAAAAAAATAATTCATTAATTAATAAACTTATTACCCAGACTTTTTTATACTCGTACAAACATGTCTAGTTTCTTGTTTTAATTTGAACAAAGGTTTAATTTGAACATGCTGCATTATGTGTTCTGCAATTTGCTTCTTCCTCCTAACAATAAATCCTGGATATCTTTCTCTGCCAAGATACCTAGATCTGCCTCATTTGGGCGAGTCTTTGTCCTCGTACCTGTGTGATTCTCCGAGCGTCATTTTTTGGCCTGCCTCTCTTTCTCGGGGTGTGAGATTGCCTGACCTCTTGCGGTACGCTGCAGTGGGAGGTCCTAGAGGAGGCCTGGGGGGTGGGCGGGGCCCGAGGCACGCATGGGATATGCAGATGAGGTAGGCGGGGCCCCCACATATACCCACGGTTAGCTGCTGGCGTGTGAGCCGGGTCTCGGCAGATTCAGTCAGAGGCAACCTACGCACCTTGCTTCACCGAGCACAGCGGAGCCTGGTACCCGGCTGTCCCGGGAGCGGGCCATGCCCCCGCGGGAGCTAAGCGAGACCGAGTCGTCCCCGCTCCGGGCCCCGACCCCTCCGTCGCGGCGGGGCAGCGCGTCCCCAGAGCTGGGCATCAAGTGCGTGCTTGTGGGCGACGGCGCCGTGGGCAAGAGCAGCCTCATCGTCAGCTATACCTGCAATGGGTACCCCGCGCGCTACCGGCCCACAGCGCTGGACACCTTCTCCGGTAATTTCAACGGCCCCGGCGGCCGCGTGGCCGGGGGTGGGGTTGTGCACCCGGGGCTGGGGCTGGCGCTGAGGCGCCGACTGCACTGAAACCGCCGGGGAGGCTGACGGGAGCAGGCCCCGAGGTGGCGCTGGTGAGGCCTGGTGGGATCCTGGACGCTGTAACTCAGACTTTCCCCTGCTCCTCCTCTGCAGTGCAAGTCCTGGTTGACGGAGCCCCGGTGCGCATTGAGCTCTGGGACACAGCGGGACAGGTGAGAGGAGTCGGGAGCGGCCTCTGCTGGTCTGGGGTGAGGTGGGCTGGAGGCTGGGAGGACCCCAGATCCATCAGGAATGGAGAAGGCCTTGGGCCCTTAGTTACGAGGCTCAGTCTCCAACCTCAGGTGACAAGCGGATTCCCGCGTCCAGGGGCAGGGAATAAGCCTACTAATGGCCTGGCCTTTCCATCCCAGGAAGACTTTGATCGCCTTCGCTCCCTCTGCTACCCGGATACGGATGTCTTCCTGGTCTGCTTCAGCGTGGTGCAGCCCAGCTCCTTCCAAAACATCACAGAGAAATGGCTGCCAGAGATCCGCACTCACAACCCCCAGGCGCCCGTGCTGCTGGTGGGCACGCAGGCCGACCTGAGGGACGATGTCAATGTACTGATTCAGCTGGACCAGGGAGGCCGGAAAGGCCCCGTGCCTCAACCCCAGGCTCAGGGTCTGGCCGAGAAGATCCGGGCCTGCTGCTACCTGGAATGCTCTGCCTTGACGCAGAAGAACTTGAAGGAGGTGTTTGACTTGGCCATTCTCAGTGCCATTGAGCACAAAGCCCGGCTGGAGAAGAAACTGAACGCCAAAGGTGTGCGCACCCTCTCCCGCTGCCGCTGGAAGAAGTTCTTCTGCTTTGTTTGAAGAGCTGTGGCAGCAAAATGATCAGTAGGCCAATGGCCACAGACTTCTAGAACCTGGAGCACGGAGCCTTTGAGGGACCTGCTGGCAGGGCCACGTCACCCCCGTGGGACTCAGTTCCCATCTGAACACTGTGGCAACACAGCCTCCAACTGCCCACTCTTATGTGCCAGGGTGAGCCTAGGGCCTGGAGGAGGGAAGGCTCTGACTTGGATTTCTGTGGATTTCTCTGACTTGGATTTCTCAAGTACAGAGAAATCCCAGTACTTTGATTTTCATGGGATGATCCTAACAGTGTCAACTCCCTCCAAGCAGTTTGGGATCCAATACCCAGTCTCTTCTCATGGGCCCTCAGGTCAATCTGGCTGAATTAAGACCACTCCTGGTGGTCCCCACCTGCTCCTTGGCACAGGGATGAGGAAGAGCCTGGGGAACAGCTGGGCATCTAGGAGGGCTGGAAGGCATCCGGCCCTGAACTGGAGAGAAGTTTAGGATGGATTGGGTAAGACGGAGGTCAGTGAGAGATTGAGAGGGGTCCGAAAGTAAAGGCTTGGAGCCTTGGGACTGGAGGCAGGCTGGGGAGGAGGAGGCAGACGAGAGGGCTAGGCTTGGAAGGAAGAAGAGAAAGAAGGAGAGCAGAGAAGTGGGGCAGCTGAGGAGCAAGGCTGCCACCTGGGCTGTCCTCAACCCCCAAGGCCAGGGAGGGTAGGGCTGGTCCCTGGGAAGAGCTGGGTCTCAGTGCTCCCTAGGCACTGCCCAAACTGGCTAGGCCAGGAGTGGGGCAGGAAGTGAGAGACAAGGCCCAGCAAGAGGAGGGGGAGGAGCTGCAAATTGGAGCCTGAAGAAAGAAGAGGCTTTCTCCAAGGTCACAACCTAGAAGATAAGGCAGTGCAGAGTCTGCAAATAAAGCCTTAAGTTTCTGAAGGTGCTGTCTGTGTCATTTCCTGCAGGAGTCAGCACACTGGTCCCTCAAGGCCCAACAGTTTGGATGGAGGCAGGTTGAGTACCAAAGGAATGAGGCTAGATCGAAAGGTGCGGGCTGGACTAGATGGGACAGTGTGATGGGAACTGGACTGGGGGGGGTGGGTTGGGGGCTCCCCGCTTGGGGCTTAGCTGGTTCCCAGGAAAGCTAGCGTGGGAAGCAGCCTGGAAACGGGTTTCCCCAGGTGCAGCGCCAGAGCTGCTTTCCCATGACCTCACCAGGCGGGTGGTGCCCCTCCCCTCTCCTCCTCCCTTCTAGAGCACAGTGTTCAGCGCTGGGCTCTGGGGCAATCCTGAGCCTTCTAACCTTCCTGCTCTGATCCTTCCAACAGTCCACAGGGCCCAGGGTCTCAGGTTGGAGTGGCCCTCTGGTTCAGACCCTGAGCATGAAAGGACCCCCATATACAGCTTAAACCTCAACCACTGGCCAAACTTCTTGGACTTGAGTTGGTTGGACCCAGTCTTCAGCCTTAGCACTCCAAGTCCACATAAGGACCCAGTGAAGGTCAGGATGCCAGTTGTCAACAACTTAAATAGAAGATTGGTCCCAGAAATCCTTTGAGAGTGAGCATTCATTGGTTGAGGACTTGGAGAGGAGCAAGGATCCAGAGAACATTCCCTGGAACTGGAGCTGGAAGGAACTTTAATGGGCACATTTGTGGGGGGCGGGGCACCACTTTATTTTACCCATCAGGAAAGAGGCTCAGAGAAAAACGGTAATATCGCAAGTGAGATATTATTACTAAGTGGCTACATGAGCACTTTGCAAACTCCAGAGTAGGTACATGGGTAAGTGTTATTCGTCTGGAGAGGTATTTCCTGGGACACCTGGAACACCTGCTAGGCAACTAATGGGCCAGGTGAGCACTCTGTCCCTGCGCAGCTCCCTCTGCAGGAAGTTGTGTATGTGAGAAACAGCATATGGCTGAGGGACAGAAACCCTAGCCAAGTGAAACCTCAAATAATCCCCAAGTTTAGTTTTACCCAAGACTGTCCAACTTCTGTCCCACCTGGGCCCACCCCCCAGAACTCCAGCCACCTGTCTCCTTTTGTCTCCTTGCCCCCTCAGGTGGAGGTGCTGAGCTGCACCATTGCAGACAGGTCTTGATGGGGGTCTCACACCCCTGCTCCGTGGCCTGCCGTTACCTCAACCCAGCCTGACACTCCCTTCCTGGTTCAAGTTCAGGCTCTAGCATCAACCATGACCTTAGGCAATTTTTTTTTCCTTCTCTGTGCCTCAGTTTCCTCATTTGCAAAATGAAACACTCAAGGCTCTGGATTAGAGGTTTTCAAACTGCTCCAAGGGGACTTAGAGGTGCCATGGGTCAGGGGAGGAAGCCTCATTAGATGATCTTTGGGCCGCCCCACCTCCAACTACTTCCCTAATTCTCTAATGGTACCAGCACATCCATGTCATTATGTCTCCTCTCCTGCTGGGTCACTGAGCCTTATCAGCCTCGCTCCTACATCTCTGCCACTGCCACTTCCCACTCCAGTCCCCCTAGCGCTGCTTCCTTATCCTCTGGCACCTCCCTGACTCAAGACTGTTAGTACCTCTCATTGCCTGCAGTGAACTCCCAGCTTCTCATTTAAGCACTCAGGACCTCAAATCTGACACCAACCCGGACAAGGCCAGCTTGTCCCAGTGATCCCCACTCCCTGATCCCCAATAATTTTTTACTTCTGACTCCAAGTCTTTGCTTTTGCCAAGTCCTCTAGAAAGTGCCCCCCCTCCCCCCACCCCCGCAATCCCCCAGATGCGCTGTTTCTCCTTTAACCATCTTCCAATCAATACTCCCCTTCTCCAGGACCTGTATTACTGTCCGCACTGCTCTCTTGGCACATTGAAGGGACACCGAATTTGGTCACTTGCTCAGGCTACATCTCTCCAGCTAAACAGACAGAGAAAAAGTCCTACTCATGCCCACGTGTTCCCACAGGGTCTTGAGCTCAGGCAATGTTTGCTGCTGGCCATTAAGTGCCTAAGATAAAAAAGCCAAGCAGTGTGCCCTGTAGGGGATCCTGAGGATAAAGTTCATCTCCAGGTTTGTGTCACTGAGGCCTGAAGACAGCCCTAAAGAGCAATGGCTTGCTGGAAAGGCCCTCTGAGGCACGGGGGCCCAAGCCCGTGCAGAGCAAAAGGGATTTACCTCTGGTTCCAAAACCATTGTCTCATTCCGCTTCTGTTTCTCTTTATAATGCGTCCTCTCTCTACTTTTCTGGGACTGTTTTTACCTCTTTATCTCTCTTTCATTTGCCTCTTTTGCCCTGCTTTCTCTGCTCTTGAATCTAAATTTAAAGGAACATTGATTATATTAAATGGATAAGTGTATGTTTCTTACATATTCAGTCTTACATTAGTGCTTATTAATGTAAATTATTTTTAATATCTCTGTAACCAACTCTTAGCTGATTTTTTAAAATGTCTGTTTTCTTTTTCCATAATAAATGCTTATAGAAAAATTGGAAAATCTGAAGAACTAGAAGATTGAAAATGTACTAATAGTCTTTTTTTAAATTTTATTTACTTATTTTTGGCTGCATTGGGTCTTCGTTGCTGCACGCGGGCGCAAGCTACTCTTCGTTGCAGTGCGCGGGCTTCTCATTGTGGTGGCTTCTTTTTTTGCGGAGCACGGGCTCTAGAGCGCAGTCCCAGTAGTTGTGGTGCACGGGCTTAGTTGCTCCGCAGCATGTGGGATCTTCCTGGACCAGGGCTTGAACCCGTGTCCCCTGCATTAGCAGGTGGATTATTAACCACTGCGCCACCAGGGAAGCCCAGTAATAATATTTTGATGTACTTCCTTTCAGTCTTCTCTTCTATGCATATTTTTGAAATATTTCTTGTGATTATGCTGTATATACAATTTTGTATTTGGGTTTTTTTTTTTTAAACTTTAACCGTTTTTTCATGTCATTATTAACTCTGACCAGAATCTATAACCATATATGTATGTTTGTTTCCTATTTCACCCTGACCATAATTTCTTCAATTAGATCCCCAATTGGGGGCATTTAGGTTGTTTTCCTTTAAATAGTTTTTTTCTTTTATAAATGAGACTATATCCACAGTTGATTATTTTTTCCACCATGAGTTGGTGACCATCTACAGAAAAAAATGTACTTCATCTTTGGCCTGGAGACAGGGCCCCCATATAATCCCAAGTGGCACTTATGAGGGAACTTGAGTTTCTGTGTCTGTGTGACTCGTGGGGGGCTCTTTCTGTTGGTGCATGACTAGCAGATTGTGGGTGGTCAATAAATACTAACTGATGACAAGGTGTGTATATATGACATATTGGTTTTCATGTACATTCCTCTGTGTCCCTGTTTTTGCTCTTGTGTATTTCAAGTGGGTTTTACCTTTGTGCAAACCTCTGGATCATTCCATATATGTGCAAGTCTGTGTATCCATGTCTGTAAATGTGGGTGTCTAGGTGAGATGTGTATAGCTCTGAACGTGTATGTCTGTGTAGCCACACAATGTCTGCCCTTAGGAGTGTGTATTATACACAACACTATGTGTGTGTCCGGGTGTGTGAGTTGGTCTCTGTGCCTGTGGGTGCACATCTGGGTTGGACCTCGTTTCTTGGGGGCTGTATGTCTATGTGTCTGTGTGTGCCCAGATTCAGTTCTGTGTGGGTCTGTGTGAGGGGTCTCTCTCCACGTGCATCTTTGTTCTGGGCATGCGTGCTAGGCCGGTGTGTAAGTGTGTGCACACCTGAGGGAGCTGGGCCTGGCTTGCTTTCCCCCTGGGAGCAGAGTGGTGCCCAGGGCAGAGGTGACACACCCTCTGAGCTCTTCATTTTCCTGGGAACCAGCCTGGGAGAGTGAGTGAGACCGAGAGTAATCTGCGTCAGGAGCACCGGCCCCTTTTGTAACCAGCCCAGGCCCCAGGCAGGAACCAGGCTCTCACAGGTCAGACCTGCCCACTGTGCCTGACTGCCGGGAAACCCAGCTCCCAGCAGGGCTGCACTGTCAGCGCCCTCCTTGGGCCTGGGCCAAATCCTCTGGGGAGCAGAACTCAGCCGGCCGAGAAGCCACATTAGTCACGCTATGGCAACAGTAGGGAGTGACTTCCCAGGCCTGGGCAGTGCTGGCTGTCCCAGGAAACCACCGCTTTCTGTCCCTGTACGTGGCAATGCTTAGGCAGCCTGGTCTCCTCCATTATCGCCTTCCATTCTTACAACGGAACTTCAAGATGGGCCAGACAGCTCTTATTAGCTCCAATTTTCAGATGAGGAGACTGAAGCACAGAGCCACACGACCAAGGTGAAGCAGACGGGGCTTGCACCTGGGTCCTGACCCTGGGTCCAGGCTTCTTTCTGCTGTGTCACCTGGGGGGTTCTGCCCCCTAGAAATGGATCTCTCAGAGGGCAGGGCTGGGAGCCATAGTTTACGGGACAGATTAGGTTTTCCTAGGCTTGGGAGCAGGGCAGAGGGAGACAGGGCTGGAAGTGAGGAGAGATGTTAGCATTGAACCAGGCCTGCCCTCCTAGTGGAATATTCTCAAGCCTTCCTCCACTGAACAGATTTGTTCCCTAATTGGGATGACAATGGAATTCATTGTCAGACTCAGGATGGTTTTAAGATTGTATGCGAACTCTATTAATAACCTGGGTTTATGGTCACCCCACACATAACCCCTCTGGAAGGCAGAGCCGGTCACTGGCCTCCTTGACTGGCCAGCTCTGTGGCTTCCTTGACCCCTGCCTGCACCAATCTGCTTCTGTCCCCAGGTGTCCAGATGACTCCCTGGCCCCTTGGCAGTGAGGGGCAGCAGGGGAGCCTTGGGCGCCGTGCTGCATAGGGATTCCCTGAGGCCCCTTGAATCTGGCAGAAAAGCAAGTAGCCTGACCCAAGATCAGTTTCCCCCTCAGATCTGTATTCTCTGTGACCATGTTCCGCTGCCTCTGCCCATCTTCCATTCCCCACCCCCAGGACCCCGCACCAGTCGGGGAGCGAGCAGAGCCTGTCCTCAGAGGTCTCCCTCCTGGGATGGTGAGATCACTGTCCTGGTGAGACAGGGGACCCTCGATTCCTGAGGCTGTGTGCATTTTTCTCCCTATGGCACCATTCCACCCCTGCCCAACAGGCCGTGTGCTCTGCTGACCACCCCACCTCCCATGGGTTCTCCTTTTTTAAAAAAATATTTATTTATTTATTGGGCTGCCCCGGGTCTTAGTTGCAGCACATGGGATCTTTGTTGCCAGATGCAGGATCTTTTAGCTGCGGCACGCAGGGTCTTAGTTTTGGCATGCGGGATCTAGTCCTCTGACCAGGGATGGGACCCAGGCCCCCTGCATTGGGAGCACGAAGTCTTAACCACTGGACCATCCCTCCCACAGGTTCTCCTATTCTAGTCCTATCCCTGACTCGCAGGGCGACTTTGGGCAAATTACTGCCTTCTTCCTTGTCTGAGTTTCTCCCGGTTCTGAAGTGGGGCTAGTACTCTCTGCCCCTCCCTGGCTCCCAGGGGGCCTGCAAGGATAAGCAAGATAATAGTGGGGAACTGATTTGGAGGAAACTATCAAGAGCCAAGTGAGAGGTATCAGCGCTGACCTGTGTTTACCTGGGTGTGGACCTCGGGATCCCAGCCTCCTGAGGTTTGGGAACAGCCCTGACAGCTTCTTGGCCTGGCTCCTGGCTCCTTTGTCCCACTTCCAGAGAAAGGGCAGAAACTGAACCCAAGAGTCTGGTTGTTTGGAGAAGATGAGATGTCAGAGCAAAAAGTTTGGGGCTCTGGCCTCCCAATCCACTCTGTCCCCAGCCACTGGCTGTGTGACTGTGGGCAAGTCACTGCCCCTCTCTGGGCCTCAACAGCTTGGCTCTGACAGCCTCCCCGAGCTGTGCATTCAGGGGATCCTAGAGCCTGTAACCTGTAACCATAGTTTTGGGATAGAAAGGATCTCGCCATCTAGTCCAAGTCCTTTGCTTTTCATAGACCACTATGGGGTTTCTGGAGGCCTGGTTAACCTGAGGTCATAAAGTGGTTGCAAAGAGGATCACGCAAGAGAGGGTATGTGGGTCAGAGAAAATCCACTGGGAAGACAACCCCAAGTGAGCTGGTGGGGCAGCAATGTACTCCTTTGTACTCCATCAGTGTTCCATTGTCACTGTACCTTCAGCCTCTCCCTCCAGGCCTGAAATGCAGCACGGGCCTCTCCTTACCCACAGCTCTCCTTCCCTTCCCCACTTCTACAACAGTCTCCAACCCGACTCTGCCCCCTGCCCCGCTAGGTTCCTACCTGACTCCTCAACCATTCATGATGGTCAGCTGGCTCCTCATTCCCAGCATCCTCCTTTCCTGACCCTGGCAGGCTTTGAAACCCCTCGCCTTTGAGCCTCTCCCTTCCTGGGTCTCCCACCGCCCCTCCGACTAATCCTCCTCTGCTTCCTCTTCCTCCAAGAAGAGCCTCTGTCCTCACTTTCTGCTCTCCTCTCTGGGTCCGCTCTCTCCCTCTTCCAGTAATCTCCCCACTCCTCCGTTTCACCCTCACATGGCTCGTTCCCTTCACCAGGCCCACATGCTCACCTCCAGAGTGTCGGGGGCCTCACCAGGATGCACCCACAGCTGGGACACAGAGCTAAGTGTGTGGCCCAAAGACTACAAGACACGTGTGTTTTTGCCCTGTTCCTAGCCCTATTTTATGTTCCTTCTTCTTTTTTTAAAAAATCTTGGTCCTACTTTATACTCAGGTTATCTCATAGTTTATAGATGCTTTTAAACTGCCTTTAAATCCCTCCCCAGTAAGGCTAGGCAAAAGCAAACAAAAACTAAGTAACCCGCAATAAAATCAATAAAACTAGCCTCCATCTGGTACCTGATGATCCCTCACCTTCTGCCTGGTTCTCCTGAAGCTACCCCGCTCCCGTCAGCCCTGTTTCTATTGGTGGCACTGCCAGGTTCCCAGGACAGAAAACCTGAAGGCCCCGCTGACTCAGCTTCTCCCTCTGCATGAGCCAGTCAGTCACCAGGTCTCAGAGCTTCTCCCTTCCCCAGAGCTTAGGATGCTATCTCTCCTTTTCCAGCTCCATGGTCTCTATCCCACCTGGGAGCCTCCTCGTCGGATGATCTGTTTCTTTCTGAAATAGATCTCAATACCTCTTCAAAAAACACCTTTTTCATATTACAAAAGCAATAAATATTTATTGTAGAAAAATTTTTAAATGCAGGTCAACAAAAAGAAGACAGTAAAAACCACCTGTAATTTTTTATTTTTGTTGCGGTATGCGGGCCTCTCACTGTTGTGCCCTCTCCCATTGCAGAGCACAGGCTCCGGACGCGCAGGCTCAGCGGCCATGGCTCATGGGCCCAGCCGCTCCGTGGCATGTGGGATCCTCCCGGACCGGGGCACGAACCCATATCCCCTGCATGGGCAGGCGGACTCTCAGCCACTTGCGCCACCAGAGAAGCCCAACCACCTGTAATTTTATCAACGACAAGAGAACACTCTGGACATTTGGGTAAATATCTTTTTCCAGTTTTGTGTAAAAAAAGTGGTTGTTTTTTAGCCTCGTGACAGGGGGCTTCTCAGTTTCCTTCCCAGTCTATTTTCTTGTTCTTCTTTGTTCTGGGCTCAGCTGATGGAACCCCAGGAGCTACTGCAGGTGGGGAAGGAGAGCCTGCGGGGGAGTCTGGGCCACTCCCAGGGCTGAAGCAGGCTTCCGGGTTTGGGGTTTCTAGGTGGTGCCATTGACCACAACCCTTGGAGTGGGGTGTGGGGGGAGCTGAGCAGTGCCTTCCCAGGCTTCAGTCTAGCTGCGGTGGCCGGGGAAGGAAGCGGTCTTGTGCTATAGGGCAAACCACTCCTCATTCAGGGCTTTTTGTTTAAGTGGGCAGGGGTGGGTTTGGGAGAAACAACCCAGTTTTTGTCCCTGTTTGTTTGAACTGTTGGGACCAATAGGTTTTGAATAAAACTGCCTGGAGGGCCCAGGCAAGCACCTAACCTTGGGAGTGGCAGGGTGGATGGGGAGAGTTAGAGCCTGAGGCACTCAAGAGGACCTAAGACCTAAATTGCTGCAGGAATGTGGGCCCCCAGTGCCAGTCTCCCAAATTTTCACAAGAAGCTAGAGATACGGGATTTAAAAAAAAAAAAACTTTCCCAACTCTTTAACTGTTAGTAACTAATTAAAGAAATTAAACTACTGTTTGGGTCACAGCCCAACTGGCTGCCAGCATGCAACCTTGCCAACTAGCCTTTAGTGCACATCTACTGTGTACTTCACACAGGTTACTCTCCCTGATTTACTTGGTGTGGCATCTTCTTCCTTCCCCTCTCCCTGTGTTGTGACCTCTATACTCCTTAAAGCCGAGTTTGGATTACCCCTTCCCCTGTCCCTCTGTTCAAATCCCCAAGTGCCCACCAATGTGACCTCTACCCACCAGCCTCCCAGCTTTTCCTCTCAAGGCCTGAGACAAACTGAGCAGCTTGCTGGACCCCAGTCAAAACAAGACCCATGATCTCCCCTGCCCAGCTTTTGCTCACCATGATTTTGCTATGCCTGGAACACCCACACCCACCTGCTCATCTCATTTTATACCTCCTTCATGAAGCTCTTTCTTAATCTCGACGGCTTGATCAGCCTCTGTTTTATTCAACAGTCATTTGTGGGATACCTTGTATGCACAAGCAGATCCTAGCACAGTTGATACTGAGATAAATAAGACCCAGTCCCCATCCCTGCCCCTGAGGAGCCTTGTCCCTATGAGGGTAGACCTATGCTAACATGGGTCATATGTATGCAGCAGAGCTGTGAGAGAATGGAGAGGGCAGCTGTGAAACAGCGAAGGCTTTCTGAGCTGGATCACGAGGTAAGTAGGAGCCTTCCAGAGGGTAAAGAGGCATTTGAGGTGGAGGCAACTGCCTGTGCAAAGAAAGGAGGCATGACAGTTCTATTTATTTAGGTTGTGCTGGGTCTTTTTTTTTTTTTAATATTTATTTATTTGGCTGCATCGGGTCTTAGTTGCAGCACGCTGGGTCTTCGTTGCCGCGCATGGGCTTCTTTCTAGTTGTGGTGCGCAGGCTCTAGAGCACTCGGGCTCAGTAGTTGCAGCACGTGGGCTCTGGAGTTGTGGCATGCGAGGCCCTCTAGTTGTGACATGGGGGCTCCAGAGTACGCAGGCTCAGTAGTGTGGCAGGCGGGCTCTCTAGGTGTGGCATGCGGGCTCTAGAGCATGCAGGCTTAGTTGCCCCACGCATGTGGGATCTTATTTCCCCGACCAGGGATCGAACCCGGGCCTTCTGCGTTGGCAGCGCGGAGTCTCACCCACTGGACCACCAAGGAAGTCCTGGGAGGCATCAAAGTTCTGAGAAAGGGAGTCATTTGGCTGGGGATGGAGCAGAGAACAGCTGGGGACATCTCGGTAGTTTGGGGACCATATTGTTTTGTTACAGTATTTGCATTCCTTCCGCCTGCACTCCAGAGGGTAAGCTGCAGAAGAACAGGCACTGCATCTCAGCTTTTATTGCTCCACACCTGACACCTGCCTGGGACTGTGTACTCTGGACCCAACCCTTGCAGCAAAGACAGCGCCCGGCAGTGGTGAGCGCGCCTCCTAGCGGCTCCTCCACGCTCCCACCTCCTGTCACCCAGCTGACTCAGCCCTGCCCTCCTCCCTCCCAGCAGCTCTTTCTAGGGAAGGCGCTTTGTCTGCCATCATCTCACTACATCTCCACCTCTCCCTAAGAGGAGGATGCTCCCTTTGGTCCAACAAACACTTATTAAGCTTTTATTATGTGTTGATTACTCTTCTAGGCATTGGGATACAGAATTGACCTCAGCCCGGAAGTGCTCATAGAGAACCAAGGGATAATGAAGGTTGTTCCCAGTGCTGGGGAGACCAGAAGAGGAACAGAGCCCATTTCGAGCTTTGAAGGATGGATGAGTGGCTGGCAAGGTAGGAGGCAAAAATACTGTGTCTGGGAATTCCCTGGAAGTCCAGTGGTTAGGACTCTGTGCTCTCAGTGCCAAGGGCCTAGGTCCAATCCCTAGCTGGGGAATTAAAATCCCACAAGCTGCGTGTCTCGGCCAAAAAAAAAAATACAGTGCCTGATGAAATAGGAATAGCCACAGCACCGTAACGGGACCCACCCCCTGCCATCTACTCAGTTTATTGACCTACTACCATTTACTAAGGTCGTAGAGGGGGTGTGGGGTGCTGGAGACCCAGAGGTGACTTAAGATACCACCTGTGTCTCCAGGAGCCCACAACCCAGTGGGAAGACAGATAAGTAAATGGAAAGGAAAAGGGGGTGCTCTGTGCTGAAGGTCCTGTTAGCAGACACAGGGATGTAGAGTAGGGAGTGCCCCCCAGCCGTGTGTATGCAGGAGGATTTCAGGAATGAGAACTCGAGTTTAGGTTGAAAGATGAGAAAGGGGGAGGTGGTCCAGGCTGAGTACAACAGGTACTAGAACACAAAGGTGTGAGAAAGTTACCCATCCAAAGGAGGCCCATCCTGGCTGCTAATAAGGTTCTGCTTCTTGATCTGAGTGCTTGGCTCCTGGGTGTGTTCAGTTACAGAAATTCATTGAGCCGTGCACTTAGGACTCACATATGGACATTCACCTAGGTTGCCCTTCAATCCTTTAAAAGTAGCTCCCAACCTCTCACACTGCCGTTTGATTTTTCTGTATAGAATTTATCACAATTTAAAAGTGTCTCTTTTGTAAGGCTAGACTCTGGAGCCATAATGTAAGGGTTTAAATCAGTCCTCCGGCACCAGCTCTAGGACCTTAGGAACTGAACTTTGCTGAGTCAGTTTCCTCACCTGTAAAATGAGGATAATAGTACCTTCATCCAAGGGTTGTGTGCTGAGGCAATCACTTGAGATACGTAAAGCACTTACATAGTACTTCCTATGTGCTTATCTTACAAAACCAAATTTCTAATGACTGGCGGTGCCTGGTACATAGGAGCTCAATAATTTGTTGAAGAAATGAAGAAATGGGGGCTTCCCGGCCGGTCCAGCAGTTAAGACTCTGTGCCTTGACTGTAGGGGGTGCAGGTTAGATCCCCGGTTGGGGAACTAAGATTCCCACATGTCCTGTGACGCGGCCCAAAAAAAAAAAAATTTTTTTTTAAAAAAGAAAATGAAGAAATGCATTAAAGGGATGATTTTTTTTGGGGGGGGCACCAAGAGGCAGGTAGCTCAAACAAATGCAGGCGTGTGTGTTGGAGAGAAGCACCTCAGCTAAAGGCTCCTTCCTCCTCTGCTCCTCAGAGACTGGGGAGCAACTATACTCCGGTAAAGAAGCAGAGGCTTCTGTGGGTGGCCACATGGGACCCCTGCACCCACACCAAAGGGAGCAGAGATAAGAACCAGGGTTCAGGGGACTTCCCCGGCGGTCCAGTGTTTAGGGCTCCGTGCTTCCACTGCAGGGGGCCTGGGTTCCATACCTGGTCAGGGAACTAAGATTCCCAAATGCCGCGGAAAAAAAAGAACCAGGGTTCAAGCCTATGCACCCCCCCACCCCCCTCCCCCATCCTCAACTACACACTGCAGGCTCAAACCCGGAAGAAACGGTGCTCTGTGGCCTCCCTAGGCCCCCTATTCCCACGGCCCTTTCTCCCCTCCCCACCCCCTGGCGGTCAGACTTGGCACATCTCCTCACCCTCAGGGGCTGGGGCTAGGACAGTTTCGGGAAGGGCGGGAAAACCTGCTAAACAGGGTGACCAAAGCCTGAACCGGTAGGACGGGGCAGTCCCATCTCCCCCTGCAGCTCTGTCCCTCTCCTGGCCCACACAGCAGAGGCAGGAGACTCACAGGACAAATCACTTTATTACACTGTGGGTGGACTGGGGCCGGTGGGAAGTAGGGGAGCAGCAGGGCCCTGGGGGGTGCCGAGGATCTGGCTGTGTGTGCCAGGCCAGGCCAGGTTGGGGCTCACTCCGCGGGGAAGGGGAAGAGGCGGCAGCCGCCAGAGAGCCACTTTCCACTCCTCCCACCCACCCGGCACGGCATTAAATAAACAGAAAGCAGCTCTGTACAACACAGAATATACAGGGACGTCCTCCCCTGCACCCCAGCCCTGGACTTTGCAGGGTGGGAGGGGCAGCTCTGGAGGACGGGAGTTGGGGCCTCCAGCCTCTGATGCGACCCCAGGCCTCTTCTCAAGGTCGTGGGATGGGGGCAGGCAGCTCTGAACAGGAAGCAAAATTCCAACTTCCTCTGAAGTCCTAGGCAGACGGGTCCAACCATGCGTGGGACTCCTGGCTCAAAGGTTTTCTGCTCCTTGCAGACCCTTGAGCTTTCTCAGGAACAAGTAGCCTGAGCTTAGCTGAGACACCTCCAAGAGGGTCTGGAGCCCCGGGCCTGGAGGCAGATAGGCCTGGGAAACAGGCTGGAGGAGTCTGGTCCCAAAGTCTTCCTCAGCCCAGGCCTCTACCTTGGCAAGGAGGAAGCAGGGCCAGGTGAGAACTGGCTAGAGCCCTCTAGAGCCCCAGGCTCAGAGGGGTCGGGTTGTTTGGTAGTAGACCAGATGCTCCATGTCCTCGGTGGTGGATACCTTGGAGCTGGTGGGGGTAGAGGGTGGGGGGGGGTGGTGGCGGTGTCTGTGGAAGCCCTTCCTCTGGTTCCTGAAGCAGCAGTAACCCAGGATGGCTACCACCACCACGATGCAGGTTCCCAGGAGCACCGCAATGGCCACCTCCACGGAGTCTGGAGGAAGAAGGAGCCGAATGAGGTGCTCCCAGGGCCTGCTCAGTTCTGACGCCCACCCCAACTCTGTAAGGAAGGGTCAAGGCAAATGGATGCCGGGCGTGGACAGCCCTCGGGCATGTGAGCAGCTTAATCAGCTCTGTTGGGAGCTCGGTGAGAGGGATTCTGATGGGCTTCGGGTCTCGGCTCCAGGTTGCTCTACTTGCAGGTAGTGTGGGGGAAGGCCTGGGGTGCTGACGGCACACACACCTGGCATTCATTTTTATGCTTCTCTCCCTCGCCCCTGGCAGATACCACAATTGATTGTGGCACTCTGTCCCTTCAGCCAACCTCAGGATCCTTCTCAGCACTGGCTTAGGCAGTCACAACGAATTGTGTGAGTTGATCCTTGAGTTGATACCTACTCAGTGGTGACAGGGCAGATGGGGGCTTACCTGTGTTGGGAATGGGGCTTTCCCGCCGCAGACCAAACACATCCTTCTCTACAAAATGATCAGGGCAGGGGTCGCGGAGAGACAAGTCAATACGAAGGGTTCAAAGACACAGCTGCTCTTCAGCAGTGCCCCAGACCCAGTGCCATCCTTTCCCACCCTTACTCCGGGTGCTCTGAGGACGAGGTGTGACCAGCCCAGGCCTTGGGACAGAGCCAAATGCTCTAGCTAAGCCTTTCCCCTCCCCATCTTCCGCCCCCCACTGCCCTGCTCACTGGAGATGCCACGACAGGACTCAAGGCACTGCTCCTCCTCCTCAAAGTTGTTCTTGTTGCCATAGCAACCACCATAGGTAAAGCGGGCACAGCGTTCAGTGAATGGGTTGTAGTACCAGCGGGGGATGCTCTCCAAGCAGAGGCCTGTGTCTGGCAGGTCCACGCAGTGGCCTGGGGGGTAAGAAGCAGGCAAAGGGGTGAGTGTCCACGTGGCCTCCCTGCCACCACCAGGCTCCACATCGTTGCTGCCCACCACCTCCTGACCCTCCTCCTCATGTTGAGGATGGCTGTGACTCAATGAGGGCCTGGGGCCCCAGAAATATCTGGCTTATCTAAAGTGTTGCAAGGAAGACAGAGGAGAGTAAGCTTGGGCCCAGAATCACCCTAGACTTGACTCATATATTTTTCAATTTTCTTTCAGCATTCCCAATTCTATCAAGGTCTTAGTTTTCTCTCTAGCACTGGACAGTCTACCTTTTAACAAAGAAGGCTAAGGGTCTGAGCCTTGGCAGACAACAATGTCCAGCTAAAATTTATTACCACGTTTTATTATACTTATTTATTCTTTTAAAATAAATTTATTTATTTTTATTTTTGGCTGCGTTGGGTCTTCGTTGTTGTGCACGGGCTTTCTCTAGTTGCGGTGAGCGGGGGCTACTCTTCGTTGCGGTGTGTGGGCTTCTCATTGCGGTGGCTTCTCTTGTTGTGGAGCACGGGCTCTAGGCGCATGGGCTCTAGAGCGCAGGCTCAGTAGTTGTGGCGCATGGGCTTAGTTGCTCCACGGCATGTGGGATCTTCCCAGACCAGGGATCGAACCCGTGTCCTCTGCATTGGCAGGCAGATTCTTAACCACTGTGCCACCAGGGAAGTCCCTATTATACTTATTTTAATAGTCAGTCTCAGATCGTGGCATATAATAGTGGCTTTTCATTTACGGTAGTGATATGAAATTTCCTTTTTAATACATTAAGTTAAATCAATAACATCTCAGTGATATGTAGGCATGGCTAAATTTCTGAACGCGTTAAGAGGATGTCTGATGCTTGGGAAACATAGAAGGCAAGTCCAGGACACCCCCCACCCAGCTTTCTGCCCACAGCCTGGTACACACAGCAGGCCTTTGGCCCATTGATGGGATGAGTGAGGATAGCAGTGCCAGCCCTGACCCAGGGGACCTGGGCAGGAGCTCACCTTTGTCCCTGGGGAAATGGATCTTCTGGAGTTTATCGAAGCCTCTGGTATCTGCAAAGATGAAAGATCAGAGGCGCAGACCTGACAAGGGTCTCTCAGAGGTGTGGGGTGAGTGGTCTGGACCTCCCCTGCTGCGCCCACCGCCCTCCATCCCCCGGGCCTCACATTTTTCACAGGTGGCCTCATCGGAGGCGTCGGGGCAGTCGGGAGTGTCATCACACTCCAGGAAGCTGTCGATGCAGCAGCCATCACTGCAGCGGAACTTGCTGGAGTGACAGGTGCCAGAGCACACTGGGTGGGGGCGGGACAGGGTGGACGGTGAGGTCAGGCTCAAGCAGCGGCCAACAGATACCAAGAGTCCATCATCTACTTGGCCCTCTCTACCCCAAGGTGGCATCATGACACAACCCCGGTTCCCTTTCCACCCCTGTCCCTTATACCCTCCTAACACAAAACGGGCAGAAGCTGATAGGAGGATCCTGGGCTACAAGGGCTGGGGCACTCGTGGGCCTTCATTCTGATGGTAGGAATGGGTTGTTGGGCCAGGGCAGTGTGGTCAGGGGCCTGGACTTGACAGAGGCTGGGGAGCTGGCAGGGGTGAGGGGAATAGGGACAGAAGCAAAGCCCACCTGGATGATGCCTTTCCACTGAGGGGCCTGGGAGAGAAAAACAGAGAAGTGAGAGGAGGCAGGGCCAGGCCCCAGCAGGGATGAGCTGATAGGGGGGGCCCGGGGACGGGGGATTCCCACGCCTACCTCCCTGACCCGTGACGAGAGAACACCTACCCTGGGGGAATGTCACCTGAGCCCCAACACTGCTTCACAAAGGCCCACCTTGCACATTGCGGCAGGCGAGCTTGCACTCTTCTTCCCGAAGGTAGTTGTTCTTGTTGCCCAGACAACCTCCATAAACAAAACTCTTGCAGATCTGTTCTGTGGTGTCATAGTACCAGCGGGGGAAGGAACCACGGCAGCGGCCCACCTTGCTGGATGCAAGGCAGTATTCTGGGGGAAGGAAAGCTGGTGAGGGAGCTCCGAGGGCCAATCAGCAGAGCCGGAGCAGGGTGCAGGGTGCGGGTGAGTCCTGGGTCTGCCTCCCCACCCCCTTCCTCACCTTCTGTCTGCTTGGGGGACAGCACGGTGACTGTGATGTTGGACGTGCTCTCTCGCTGGTCTGAACCAGCCACCGTCAGCTGGAACAGGTAGCTGCCTTCCTTGAGTCCCCACAGCTCCACCTGGTCTGGATCATTCCTCTAAACAGGAGTGGCCATCAGGCTGGGACCGCTTGATGCCCCTGGTTGGCCCCAGGTCCTCCCAGTCAGGCCCCCTGCCCCACTGCGGGGAGCCGAGGGACTTGGTATTAAATGGATCCTCAGCTTCTATCCACCCCACCCCGTCTGGAGCCGCAGTTTGGCCTACAGCCCCAGAAAGGGGGCCCTGGAGAGCTGAAGTGGGGGTCAGGGAGCCAGCCCAGCATCGCACCTCTACCCTGACGTCTGTGTCACCCTGCAGTAGGCGCCAGTCTGTGTTCTCCACACCCTTCAGCACCAGGGGTTCCTGTGGCTGTACCTTCAAGTCTGTACCTTCCCAGGCCTTGGGGATCCGGGACCCTGGGAGGAAGGTGAGATAAGGTCAACTCTCACTGAAAGGACAGGATCTCTCCTAGAGTGGGGGGCTGGTGCCTTATGGGTCGCAACTAGACCAGCCTAGGACTCGGCAGCCTGCCTGAGACACAGATGCGATTTCACAACTAAACCATTTTCTTGCCCTCTGTTTAGATATATCATACTTAAGACATTTTTATGTTGTAAAACCAACTTTCTGAAGCAAATAACTAAACTGCATTGCCATCTGATCCCATTTAGGAAAAAAATAAAAAAATATATAGAGATATATATCAATATATATATATCTATATATATTAATATACATAAAACAATATATATATACACTATATATATATATCAATATATGCACGTATATTTGGAAGGGGGACTTTTCTTGTTTTCTACAATAAGCAGGTACTTGTGCTAATTGCTTTAAAAAGTTAAGAGTAACGATACTTTTGAAAAGCCAAATAAGTCAATGTGTAATTAACACCATCACCCCTCGCTCTGCAGCCCGTATCACTGCTAAGAAGCCCATCCGGACAGAGACCTTGAGCAGAGCCCTGGGCAGCACCACGTCAAGCCTTGGTGTCCCATGATGATTGGCACAGGAGCAGGATGCCTCTGCCACCTCAGACAGACTCTGCCTCCAGTTACAAGGGGGCACAAGGCAACCATACCCTCTCCCAACCAGGGTCTTCAGAGCGGGTGTGGCCCTGCTGACACCTTGAGTTTGGACTTCTGGCCTCCAGAACTGTGAGACAGTACATTTCTAGTGTCTTCAGTCACCCAGGGTGTAGTAACATGGCACAGCAGCCTTAGGAAATGGACACACTGCCCTTGAGGGTACTACGGTCCAGTCAGGCAGGTAAGACCCAACAACAGGAAGCAAAATGGGAGAAAGACCCAACAAGATGAAGGGCTGTGTGATACATGTACAAGAAAAGGAAGTGGATGTTTAGAGAAGGGAAAGACCACATCAAGCTAGAGGAAAAAGGCAAGGCTTTGTGAAGAAGGGAGAAAGGATTTTTTGATCCTTTTGTTTTTATTTGTTTGGTTGTGGGGAAGAATGTTGGTGTTGTTGATGACAGTAGAAAACATGATGAGCCAAAGCAAGGAGTCGGGAATTTATAAGACTGGTTAGGTGGACATTGAGGAGACCGGCTGGGCTGGATAGATCCTGCCACAACTGCATTCTCGTCCCTCTTTCCAGATGAGCAAATTGACACCAGAGAGGTTAAATGACTTGCCCAGGGTCGCTCAGTTTCAAAACGGCAGAGCTGGGGTTTGAACCCTGGTCTGATTCATGCTCTCTCCAAAACATCAAAACACCATGCTGCAGGCCATATGTGCTTAGAAGTGTGATTCTTTAAATAATCTTTATAGTCTTTGGGTTTTGTTTTTAGCTTAGGTAATATATATACATGATGAAATATGCAAAAAATACAAAAGGGTAGTGAGAATTAAGTCCCTGATTCTTAAACCCCCAGGTTCCTCTCTCCAGAGGCATTCTCAGTTACTAGTTTGGGTGTGTGTGTATGTGTGAGTATCAAGAGAGAGTGTATAGAGTATTCACAAGCATGCTAGTTCTTCATCTTGCTTTTCCCTTAATATATACTGGAAATCAGTCATAGCAATATATAAAGAACTTCTTCTTCCTTTTTTTTGTTGTTGCATAGTACTTATTGTATGAATGCACCAAAATTTACAATACATTTAACCAGTCCATCAGTCTAGTCTCTCTTGATGTAGGTCCTTCTTTCCTCCCTCCCTCCCTCCCTACTAAGAACTAACCCTTGCTACCTCAGGGTTTATTATAGGATGTGTTGACAGACACTGAGCTTGTTTCCAATTCTTTGCTCTTATAAACAATGGTACAGTGACTGATTGCCTGGTAAGTTGTTTTACACAAGTTTAAGCATAGCCGCAAGATGAGTTCCTGCAAGTGGAGTCGTGTTGAGGGTGATATGCATTTACATTTTGGGTGGGTATTGCCCAACTGCCCTCCACAGAGGCTCTGCAGAGGGTTACATCAAGTTTAAGAGTTCAAAGAAGAGACGGTAAAGAGATAAGAACAGCTGGTAGGAGGCTGAGTCACAGAGATTCCTCTTTGATGAGGCAGAGCAAGCAGAGCCAACAGGGAACTCTCAGAGGGTGGTCCCAGAGGTGAGAAAACCAGGACACACAGTGACAGCAAAGGGATGGGAGGGGAGGACTTCCACAGAGGAACACATCCGATGGTGCAGAGGGCTACGGGAATGAGGAAAGGGAACCTCGGTTGAGGGGAAGTAAGAGACCGGGAGAGCAGGAAAGTACCTGTTTGGAACCAAGCCCCAGCCCAGTGGCTTAAGGGCCCAACAGGGGCCATCCCCAGGCCCTGAGGTGAGAGGCCAAGCCAAGGGGGCAGTGAGCTGGGAGGAGCCCATTCCTCCCTCCTTGCATTTTTCAGAAAGTAATCAGCAGTCGCAAAGGGGAAAGGAGACAGACTACTTGGCAGTCTACTAGCAGAAAGACAGGCTAGCCCCACTGGCCCCCAGGGTGGAAGTGGCAAGCTGAGTGGCACGGCAGATCTTGGGCCAAATTAGCAATGTCCACCCACACACAGCTGGCCCTCTCCAAGCCCCAGTCCCAGGAGCAAGGGGCAGATGCCCTGCCCTACCACTACTCCCTTTTTCCCACCCCCAAGAGAGCAAAGGGCCAGAGTAGCAATAAAGCCAGCCCCTCCCCCAGCTGCCAGGCCTCAGGACTCTCAAGGGAAACACAGACTCCACCTTCTAAGCCACTCCTCCAACGGAAAGAGGGGAAGGGGAGAGGAGGAAAGAGCAGGGTGCTCAGGAGGCCCCAGCAATCCGGACTGGCCTGGCCTGGCCTGGCCATAGGCAGGGAAAGGGGGAACAGATCAACCCACCCTGGGGAGGATTCTCCCCAGTAAATCAAAGGTTTTAGAAGCCCTGAGCACTTGCCCACTTTGCCTGCCTCGGTCTACCCTAGCCTAGCCTCCAGGATGCCACAGTGGCTTGACCCTCTTTGTACCCTCTTTGTACTTCCAACCTCTCTAATAGGACTCAGCTGAGAATGGACTCCTTGACATGCACATGGCATTCCCCACTCCCCAAAACGCTGCGTTGCCCTGAAATGGCCTGGGGCCCACACTAAGTCCAAGGTCTACCCAGCTCCCCACAGGTCCCAGGAAATCCCCACTCCATCCTGTCTTGTGCCAACCAGGCCAGTCAGGGGGTGGGGAGGTTTCCAGATGAGGAAGGCCCCATCCAGCTCAGCTTCCTGACCAGATCCCAGAGTTTCAGGCGCTAGCCCTACAGTGAGGGGTCCTGGCAGAACAGGGAGGGCAGGCAGCTCAGGTCAATTAGAGTCATCACCACCTACACTCTGCTGCTTCCTTGTGGAACAGGCTCAGGCCCTGGCCCAGTGGGACTCAGTGGCCCAGAGACAGTGTCCCCCTCCCGGAATCTCCACCCTACCTCTCCTCAGAGATCCAGAGCTATTGGAAGAATAGGGAGAAGAGGAAAGGCTGGAGAGGAAAGTCCCTTTTCTACTTTCCAGGACTGAGATCACCCAGCTCCACTCCAATCCTGGCGCCTGGGCTCCCCAGTCTCTGGTTCTGTTGTCCACTGAGCTGTCCTGGATCAGAGACAGGTTTACCAGAAAGGTGGTCTTGTGTGAGGAACAGCACAGGACTTTTGGAGGTCCTGCCTGGGGTTGAGTCCCAGGTCTCCCATTTGTGGGCAGTGTTATCCTGAGCAAATTATTATTATTATTTTAAATCATTGTTTGTATTTACGTCATATTGATTGTAACTTTTCCTCTTTCATTTTAATTGTACTTATTTGGGCCCCCTCTCTTTTTTTTCTTGACGAGTCTGGCTAAAGATTTATCAATTTTGTTTATCTTTTCAACAAACCAGCTCTTAGTTTCATTGATCTTTTCGATTGTTTTTTGGTCTCTATTTTATTTATTTCTGCTCTGATCTTTATTATTTCCTTCCTTCTGCTAATTTTTGCCTCTGCTCTTCTTTTTCTAATTCCTTTAGGTGGAAAGTTAGACTTTCCATTTGAGACTTCTCTTGCTTCATTAGGTAGGCCTGTATTGCTATAAACTTCCTTCTTAGAACTACTTTTGCTGTGTCCCACAGATTTGGGAAAGTTGTATTTCTATTTTCATTCATCTCAAGGTATTTTTTTGATATCCTCTTTGATTTCTTCATTGACCCATTACTTTCTTTTTTTCGCATGTTTATTGGAGTATAATTGCTTTACAATGGTGTGTTAGTTTCTGCTTTATAACAAAGTGAATCAGTTATACATATGTTCCCATACCTCTTCCCTCTTGCATCTCCCTCCCTCCCACCCTCCCTATCCCATCCCTCCAGGCGGTCACAAAGCTCTGAGCTGATCTCCCTGTGCTATGCGGCTGCTTCCCACTAGCTATCTACCTTACATTTGGTAGTGTATATATGTCCATGCCTCTGTCCCACTTTGTCACAGCTTACCCTTCCCCCTCCCCGTATCCTCAAGTCCGTTCTCTAGTAGGTCTGTGTCTTTATTCCTGTCTTACCCCTAGGTTCTTCACGACATTTTTTTTCTCTTAAATTCCATATATATGTGTTAGCATACGGTATTTGTCTTTCTCTTTCTGACATACTTCACTCTGTATGACAGACTCTAGGTCTATCCACCTCATTACAAATAGCTCAATTTCGTTTCTTTTTATGGCTGAGTAATATTCCATTGTATATATGTGTCACATCTTCTTCATCCATTTAACATGGGAGTCAGTTTCCTAATCTAAAAGTGGGATGACTACTAACACCCTTTTCAGATGTGGTTGCCATGATGCCTAAGTGAGAGGCTGAGTGGCATAGCAATCAGCAAACTGTAGAGAGCTAACAGAGGTTATCAGAGTGACCCATCCCTGCCCCGGAGCCCCACCTGGCCAGAACAGCAGGTGGAGAGAATGGGGACTGAAGGTCTCTGGAGGGGCCCTGATCCTAGCTAACTGCTCAGTCCCAGGAGGAAAGAGAAGGAGCCTTGGGCCCGACTTTGCCCTTATTCTGGAAGTAAACAAGGTGAGCAGACAGTTTGGTTACCAGATCCTGAGCAGGGAGAGCACTGCCTGTCTTACACACACACAACCTGCCTGGACAGCTGACATCCCTTCCCTACCAGATATACATACCAGTGGGCTGACTCACCCAGCAACCCTCCTCACCCCCACCCCAGAGGCTCTAGGCTACTGCGCCCTCAATACCGCCCCCTCCCCAGTTGGGTCACCCCCAGACTGGGCTTGTTCTTTAGACTCTGGGGGCCTGACAGTTTCCCCCAGACCACCAAAAAATCAGCTCGTGGGGGGAGGAGTACAGAGAGATGCTATAACCAATCCCAAGCCCAGCAGTGGAGAAGGAACCTATCCTTCACCAGGTTCATTTGACAGGGCACCAAGGTGCCTAGGACAGTGCTCCGCCAAGGCGCCAGGCGTATCTTCTATCTATCTAGTCACCAGGTGGCCTCCAGACAGCTAACTCCCTGACTTGGCCTATTGGGGCCAGAAGTGAGAATCCGGAGAAGCTGCGTCCTCTCTCCTGTACACACATCCCAGAGCACCAACCCCCTCAACATCCTCAATTCAGGAGCCAGTCTGTGCTCTAGGGTGTCAGCCCTCCCCACTCCTGTAGGCTGTCCCTTATTTACTGTTTGTACCGCCTACTTCTAAGGAGGAGTTGGGGTCGAATAGGACTCTCCTCCTAACTGCGTTCAGATGCCTCGCGCAGGACTCCATAACCAGTCCCTTCTCTGAGTTTCCCCGAATCCTGGCACCCTCGTCCTTACCTACGAAGCCCTGGGTCCGCAGCTCGAGGTAGGAGCGGTAAACCTCCCGCGTGAGGTAGTTGATGAAGCCCTTCCTGGGTGCGAACTTGCACACGAAGTTCTGCTCGTAGAGGCAGTTGATGAGGAAGCAGGAGGCGATGGCGTCCTCCCCGCCGTCGGGCTGCAACTCCACCAGCGCCAGATTGCAGTCGTTGGAGCTGCAGCAGGCGTGCACGCAGTCCCGGCCGCGGCGCACGGTGAGGGAGCGCAGGAAGGTGGCGCCGTTTCTCACCGAGGCGTCGGTGTCGAGTACGAAGGCAGGCACCCCGGGAGTAAAGCGGTCCAGGCAGTTGTCGGCCGTGAGCAGACTGGGGGGCACGGGCGGCGGCCCGGCCTCGGTGCCCAGGAGGCCGAGCGAGCAAAGGAGCCACACGGCGACCGCTGGGATGCGGGCCTGGGAGAGGCGGGCCCCGGCCATCATCCCCCCAGGGACCGTCGCCCTCCTCCCCACGGCGGTCACCTTCACAGTGCGGGCCCCTGACCTCCGAGGGTGATAGCGACCTGAGAGAGGGGAGGGGACGGAGGAGGAGACACCGGATCAGCCGGGAGACTTCAACGTAGGCGGGCGGGCCGGGAGGAAGTTAAGGGGAGGACCGGGAAGCACCGAGCACCCCGGGAGTGGAGAGGGGCACGCGGGCCCGGTCCTCCCACGCACACTCCGGTGACCCGACAGCCCGACGGACGGCCAGACGGACGTCTAAGGAACTCACGTACACGGACACACGCACGAGCAGAGAACAAAGGGTCAAACATGCTCAGAACCCGCTTCACCTCCTCGCTCGCTCACCTCGGCCCTGGTTACCTGCTCAGGTGAGTGGGGTGGGGCCGGGCCAGCCGATGTTCCGGTCCCGGCTTCCTGCGCGGCTCGGGCCGCAGCTTCCGCCCCGATGTCCGGTGCGCTGGCGATCGGCCACCTCCTCCCCCCTAGTTTCTGGTGAAACTGAGTCAGCGCAGCAGGGGCGGGGCGGACATTAACCCCAGCGCCGCCGGCTCCGCCCACGCCCGGTGCGCCTGTCCAGCCCCAGCTTCCGGACCGCCTATCCGCATCCCCGGGATCCCCGACCCTTCTCCCTCAGCCTGGTGCCCAAAGGGGCTCAGAGGCCGGGGCGCCCTGCCCCGGGCCACTGGATCCACCGAGTCCAGCCTCGCGTGGTTCCCCGCACCCCAGAAGTACACCCGTATTCCCGGAGGCCCGGACAGGTCAGGAGGACGCTTCAGCGAAGTCAGGCACCCGAGGGTGGGTCGGGCGCTCTGGGGCGGCTACCTCCGGCCTCCCTTTCCGGTCCGGGCCGGCATTCCCAGACCCAGGCGTGAGGCGCTTGGGAAGGGGCTGGCGGAGAAGAAATGGGGGAAAGCCCTATGCAAAAGATCTCGCTGTCGTCGTCAGCCCTCGGGAAATCATTTCCATCTGTGGCAGGAAGAGATCCCAGAAACTGCGTGGCTGCACCTTTGGTACCTGGAATCCAGGATGCCTGCTCCATCGTCACCACCTTTGCCAGCTCCGAAAGCCCTCCTTTCTGTCAGAGTGAGAAACAGGAGATTTCCAGTGTCCAGGCTTCCCTGCTTGATCTGCAGTGGTTCCTTTTGGTTTGAGGCCCTTCCTCAACGTGTACTAACGTTTACATTCGGGTCACTGTCGGAGCTGAGTCCCTGTTAGCCTCCTTGGTGAGTTGATCCCTTCTCTGCAGAATCCCTTTCCTCTCTCACCAGGTGGGGTGCTCCTGGTCAGGAGCTGGCTGCTTTCTTCCAGTGAAATAACATCCTTGGAAGCTAGAAATTCCAGCTTTCCAAAGTAGCTGAGTTAATGACCTTCACAGAGCCATGTACTCCTTGAAGCCAGGCTCATTGCATTTCCTGTGAGAAGAACTCCTCCTAAAGTCTATTCTTTATTTTTTTTATTTTTGGCTGTGTTGGGTCTTCGTTGCTGCACGTGGGCTTTCTCTAGTTGCGGCAAGCAGGGGCTACTCTTCCTTGCGTTGAGCGGGCTTCTCATTGTGGTGGCCTCTCCTGTTGCGGAGCATGGGCTCTAGGTGCGCGGGCTCCAGTAGTTGTGGCTCTCAGGCTCAGTAGTTGTGGCTCGTGGGCTTAGTTGCTCCGTGGCATGTGGGATCTTCCCGGACCAGGGCTCGAACCTGTGTCCCCTGCATTGGCAGGCGGATTCTTAACCACTGCACCACCAGGGAAGCCCCTAAAGTCCATTCTTTACAGAGCAAGATTGGTCCTATTAATGCTCTCCCCCCAAAGAGATTCCACACCTTCTCATGATGACTGAACAAACCCCAGCCCAATGGGAACGGTCTTCCTACTTTCTTATCTAGAGCAGCTTTACCTACTAGGTCCTGTAGCCAACCCTTCAATCTTTTTCCTGGCTAAACTGCAACATTCCCTAGCTGCCCACATTATGAGTGTTGGGGGTGGGAATCTGAGGTCTGTCTCCCCTTCTCTGGATTTTCTGGGGTTTTCCACTGCCCCAGGCACAGTGGGGAACATTAGAGCAATGATGGTACACCAGGAATGAAGCATACGATTGTGCAGTTACTGGAAAGAAAGGATTTTGTTGAGATTTCATTCCTACCTCCTTCAATACGTTATGCATACAAGAATCCTAACACAGGAGACTGTTACCTTATGGTAATATTACTACAGATTAATCATTACTTCCATTACACCATTACACATTACTTCCATTCCATTATATACACCATTACAAAAACCTACATCCGTCAAGCCCTGACAATGCCCAAACCCTATGTATTTCCCATGCATTGCCCCATATACTCAAAACAAACAAAGAAAATAGGTACTAATTTTATTCCCCTTTTACAGATGAGAAAACAGGCTCAGACAGGTGAATGAACTTGTCAGGTCACGTGGCAGTTAGGTGGCAGAGCAGGGATTGGAGTCCAGGAAGGCCACGTCTGTTGCTTCAGCACCTAAACACTGCTTTACTGCACTTACAATCTGACTTCAGCTGGAAATTCCACCCTCACCTCAGATTCAACTTGCCTGAAACACAAACTTTCAAGTGATGATCAGCCCCCATTTGAGATGCTTGCTGTGTGCCAGACACTCGACATCTGTGATCTCTGATTCCCACAACAGCTCTGAGAATAGTTTCTGCTTTGCAGAGAGGCTCACTAAACTCCATCAAGGTCACGCAGTGAAGAGTGGGAGGCAAGACTGTGTAGGGGTTCAGCTTGTGGGCTTCAGACTCAAGACTACTGGGTTTAACTCTTTCATCTCTCACTATCAGTTGTAGACTTTGGCAACTTATTTAGCCCCTCTGTGCCTTAGCCTCCTTGTATATGAAGTGGGGCTTCACAGGGTTAGTATGAGGGTTAAATGAGTTAATAGATACATTTGACACCTGAAAAAAGTGACAGAGCCAGAATTTTATCTCAAGTCTCTCTGACATCAAAAACTACACTTTTCTCACAACCTTATGCTGCTTCTTACGTCCAGAAGACAAAACCTACACACGAGGGGAAAAAAGACTAAGATAGTCCACCAAAGTGGTGAAAGTGATGGCATTTGAATGATGGGAATTCGAAGTGACATTTTCTTCTTCCTAGCTTAAAAATTATTTCCGACGCTTCCCTGGTGGCGCAGTGGTTGAGAGTCCGCCTGCCGATGCAGGGGACACGGGTTCGTGCCCCGGTCCGGGAAGATCCCACATGCTGCGGAGCGGCTGGGCCCGTGAGCCATGGCTGCTGAGCCTGCACGTCCGGAGCCTGTGCTCCACAACGGGAGAGGCCACAACGGTGAGAGGCCCGCGTACCGCAAAAAAAATAAAGTTATTTCCGAGGTTTCCTTTAGTGAGCATGGAATGCTTCCTTGGTGAAGAGAAAACTACATCATCATAACCTCCACATTGATCATATTTAGCCCCAAAATGCTTCTGTCTCCATATTCTCTCCTGATCTCACTGTCCCAGTCACTTTGGAGTCATCTGTGGACCCTGCCTTTTCTTTTTTAAAAAAAAATTATTTATTTATTTTTGGCTGCCTTGGGTCTTCATTGGTGCGCGCGGGCCTTCTCTAGTTGTGGAGAGTGTGGGCTACTCTTCGTTGTGGTGCGCATGCTTATTGTGGTGGCTTCTCTTGTTGCGGAGCACGGGCTGTAGGCTCACGGACTTCAGTAGTTGTGGCACGTGGGCTCAGTAGTCGTGGCAGACGGGCTTAGTTGCTCTGTGGCATGTGGGATCGTCCCAGACCAGGGCTCGAACCCGTGTCTCCTGCATTGGCAGGCAGATTCTTAACCACTGTGCCACCAGGGAAGCCCCAGGGAAGAGCCAATTTTGACTCCATGTTGGATTTGTTTCTTTGAATTTAACCTTTGCTTTTCATTGTTTTTGTTATTATAATCATACATAATGGCCTGCCTTAGGGAACCCTGCTCCTGTGCCTGAATGTTAAACTAAAGTGCCTTTGTTCAGCTCACAGGGAGACAATCTGACCCTGCCCACCTGTGAATGGCTGCAAAAAAGAAATTAACACATCCCCTCCCTGATGCAGGCCACAGGAGGAGATGTTTTGCAAGATAAATGGCCTTTTTACTTTACTTCCCCACCTCCTCCCCCTCTCTGTTCTATAAAAGAAACAGGCATCCAGACCCAGATGCGATGGTTTTTTGGGGACCCTAGTCTGCCTGTTTTCCAAATAAAGTCGTATTCCTTGCCTCAACAGCTTGTCTCCTGATTTACTGGCCTGTTGTTTGGCGAGCAGAGTGAGCTTGGACTCGGTAACACTCCAGCCCTGCCTTCATCTGTCCTTCACCTGTTCAGATCCTCAGTGACCCCCAAGACCCTCTTTAGCAATGTGTACAGAACCAGCTGTCCTCTGGATGGATTCATAAAGTTTGGTTTGTGGAGAGGTAGAGAGCGTCAGAGGTACTGGGGACCTTAGTTAAAGCCCTTCACCTTACATATAGGAAACTGAGGTCCAGAGATTTGTCCTTGATTTGTTCAGAGACACAGAGATAGTATGTGGCAGAGGCCACCTCCAGACTTCAGGTCTCTTGAATGCCAATCTTAGGTTCTTTCTGTGATTCTGACCTGACTTTCTGCAAAGCATTTCCAGATGATATTGTTTTCTAATTGTACATTGCAGGCCCAAGGAGAGCTGTCTGGGTAAGTTATCTCTTTTGTTAGACCACGTGGCTCACTTCCTGTCTATGAACTTGGGAAAGAGAAAGCCAGGGTTTATGCTACAGGTTTCCTTCATATTTGCCATACCACCAGTACCAACCACTGACCTTAGGAGTGGGTGTTTTGGTGAGAACATTCAGTCCTTAACACCACTACTAGAAAAGAAACACTGAGTGCCTTGTCTTGGATGGTGGTCTGGTGGTTTCTGTAAGTAGGTATAATGGATTGTCTACAAAGATGGCTATCAAAGATGGTAGACAGGACCTCACCTTCCCTGTAAGTGCATGCTACTCCTCCCACCAAGAGGTGACATCTATCTTTCCCCTCCCTTTGAATCCATAATTTGCTTTGACCAGTAGGACGGAGCAGAAGTGGTGCCACATGACTTTCAGGCCTCAGCTTTGTGGCTTACATTTTCCCCTCTTAGAACCAGTTGTGATGTAAAGTTTGACTACCCTGAGGAAGAGAGAGGCCACCGGAAGAGAGCAAGACCCTGGAGGATGAGAGACTGTGAAGGGAGAGAGAGGGATCTGGCTATCTCACAGTCACCTCAGCTGACTAGCTTCGTGAAGCTATCCTGCATCCTTAGCCCCAGTCGACTCGTCCCAACAGAGATTAGCTACACCTGTGAAGCCCTGGTCACGTTGCAGAATTGTGAGCAAATGTGTTTGTTTTAAGCCTTTAAATTTTGGTGTGATTTCATAAGCAGTTAGGTTAGCGGGTCCCTGGAGAAAGAGAATCAGGAATGGCATTCTTGACATAAGAGAAGCCATTTTGGGGGAAGTCCCTGGCAGTGCAGTGGTTAGGATTCCGGGCTTTCACTGCCGGGGACCTCAGTTCGATCCCTGGTCGGGGAACTAAGATCCCACAAGCCACGCTACGAGGATAAATTTTTAAAAAAAGAGAGAAGCCATTTTGTGATCTAAAGCCTGGCCGCAATGCTTGCCCTCAAACAGGTCTCAGTAACAAGGATCTCGAGGGAACAAAGGAATGTCAGAACAGAGAAGGCAGTCAAACAATAGTGCAGTGATAAAGCAGAGTCCTAGTTCCTCCTCAAGGGATATATTCAATACATGATTATACGTCTTTGAGTTCAGCAGGAACTAAGGCCCCCACCCAGGTGGAGGACGGAATGATGATGTTGACCCTCCTGACTTCAATCCAACAAGACTTGGACTCTGTCAACCTTTGCCATAATTCTATGCTGAATGCTCCTCTGCTCAAGCCTCTTCATGAATATGCATGTACCCTTAGCTCAGAACTTCCAGTTTTGCTGTTCGGTGAGAGACTGCTTTGGGAAAGATCCCTGGTGTTCTCCTTACTTGCTGCAAGTAATAATGAATCCTTCCTTTTCCCAGTCTCTGGCTGGATCGTATCTGTTGGCTCAACACCCACCAAGAGGCCAACCCAGTTTTTGGGTAACTGTTTTGCGGCAATAATAACTGAAACAGAAGGATAATATATTTACAGAACGAATTTTAGTTTTAATTATCTAATGATTATAAATAAATACATTTTATAAATTTTAGTTGTAATGATCTAAATAAAAGCCTTCTAATTCCCTTGATAATGCAGAGTCAAGGATTTTTTTTTTTTTTTAATTTATTTTTGGCTGCGTTGGGCCTTCATTGCTGCGCGCTGTGCGCGGGCTTTCTCTAGTTGTGGGGAGCAGGGGCCACTCTTCGTTCCGGTGCGTGGGCTTCTCATTGCAGTGGCTTCTCTTGTTGCAGAGCACAGGCTCTAGGCGCGTGGGCTTCAGTAGTTGTGGCAGGTGGGCTCAGTAGTTGTGCCTTGTGGGCTCTAGAGCACAGGCTCAGTAGTTGTGGCGCACGGGCTTTGTTGCTCCGTGGCACGTGGGACCTTCCCGGACCAGGGCTCAAACTCGTGTCCCCTGCATTGGCAGGCAGATTCCCAACCACTGTGCCACCAGGGAATCCCAAGGATTTTTGATAAGGAATTTTGGGGAAAGTAATGACCCTTGAAATACTTTTCCAGGCGAGGCTGCTGTCACCTGTTCAATCTTTATGTAAAGGAGACAAGGCCCCTCAGATACTGCTGCAGCCCTAAAAGGGGAATTTTTTTGTTTGTTTTTGGCCACTCCTTGAGGCTTGTGGGATCTTAGTTCCCCGACCAGGGATCAAACCCAGGCTCTTGGTAGTGAAAGCACAGAGTCCTAACCACTGAACTGCCAGGGAATTCCCTCAAAAGGGAATTCTTGAAGAATTTTGCTAATGTCCAAAATGCTCATGGGACTTCCCTGGTGGTCCAGCGGTTAAGACTACTTGCTCCCAAGGCAGGGGGCCCGGGTTCGATCCCTGGTCGTGGAACTAAAATCCCACATACCGCAACTAAGCCCATGCACCACAACTAGAGAAGCCCGAGTGCTGCAACTAGAGAAGCCCATGTGCTGCAATGAAGACCCAGAGCAGCAAATAAATAAATAAATGTTTAGAAAGTGAAATAGCTGCTTGGGAAATTTTTTTTAAAAATGCTCACAATATTTCAGCGTGTTTGATAGCCTCTAAATGGTCACTAATGGTCCACACCTGCTGGTATTCATACTGTTTTGTGTGTAATCTCCTCCCCTTCAGCATGGCTGGACCTGGTGATTGGCTTCTGATGAATAGAATACAGCAAAAGTCATGGGATGTCACGTCCTAGATTAGGTTACAAAAAGACTGTGACTTGCTTTTGGCTTTCGGATCAGAGGAGGCCAAGGTGCAACTTTCTTCAGTCGTCCCGAATCCGGGTTCATCCGACACCAGCTGCCTCCACTATGCCGCCTAAGTTCGACCCCAACGAGATCAAAGTCGTGTACCTGAGGTGCACCGGTGGGGCAGTCGGTGCCATGTCTGCCCTGGCCCCCAAGATCGGCCCCCTGGATCTGTCTCCAAAAAAAGTTGGTGATGACATCGCCAAGGCAACTGGTGATTGGAAGGGTCTGAGGATTACAGTGAAGCTGACCATTCAGAACCGACAGGCCCAGATTGAGGTGGTACCTTCTGCCTCTGCCCTGATGATCAAAGCCCTCAAGGAATCACCAAGAGAAAGGAAGAAGCAGAAAAACATTAAGTACAGTGGAAACATGACTTTTGATGAAATTGTCAACATTGCCTGACAGATGCGGCATCAATCTTTAGCTAGAGAACTCTCTGGAACCATTAAAGAGATCCTGGGGGCCACCCAGTCTGTGGGCTGCAGTGTTGATGGCTGCCACCCTCACGACATCATAGATGACATCACAGTGGCGTGGTGGAATGCCCAGCTAGTTAAGCACTGCAAAGAAAAATAATAAAGGGTTATTTGACAACCAAAAAAAAAAAAAGACTGTGACTTCCATCTTGCCTACCCCCCCCCGCCCCGCCCCTCAGTGCCCTGGCTCTTGTGGAAACCAGCTGCCATGTGGTGAGTAGCCCTCTAGAGAGCTCCACATGGCAGGGAACAGATGTCTGGCCAACAGCCCTGGCCCGCACCTGGCTTGCACCCTTCTGAGAATCCCTGAGCCAGAAGAGCCAGCTAAGCCACCAACTAAAACAGTGATATAATAAATGCCTACTGTTTTAAGCTGATCAATTTGGGGATAATTTGTTATGCAGCAATATAAAACTAAGATATTCATTAACTAAAAAAATTAGGATATCAAACTATAAACAGTTTATTTGGTACAACCTTTCAGGGAGCTAATATGGCCATAACATCAAATTCCCCTACAAGTTCACGCTTCCTTTGTCCTTGTAGTTCTGCCTCTAGAAAATCTGCTAAAGTGTGGGAGGGGGGAGTGGGGGTGGGAAGCATGCGTTGCTAAAAAAAGGAATAGTTACAAGGATGTTCAGAGCAGCAATATTTATAATGGCAAAAAAATTGGTAGCAATTTATATATCTAGTAGCAGGGGATTGAGTAACTAGATCATGGAATTGCCTCTAACAGAACAGGTTGGAAACTATTAGTGAGTCTTGAAAGCAAAGTGACTTGCTGTCAGCTTGAAAAAATAAAGGTAAGTTTTGCTTCATAAGACATTTTCATTTCGTGTTTGTATGCGTGTGTGTCATGAGGTTAAATGAATTTCTTACTCTGGGTCATGGTCTAAATTTTGAGAAACTCTGCAGTGTTGAAAAAAGATGTGTATAGAATTACTTAATGACACAAAAAGTATTCAAAATATAAGTTACAAAATAGCACACATGTTACAAAATGATCCAGTTTCGTGAAAATCCAAAATAAGTAAATCTATATAAAAAGTAGAAAATACACCAAACATATCGTTTATACTTCTTATATCTATATTTTAGAATTTTCTACAATGAACATGTCTTTTTAAAAACTTTTTTTATTGAAGTATTGATAGTTTTTTTTTTTAACATTTTATTTATTTGGTTGGTTGGGCCGGGTCTTAGTTGTGGCAAGGGAGCTCCTTAGTTGCGGCTTGCCAGCTTCTTAGTTATGGCATGCAAACTCTTAGTTGCGGCATGCACGTGTGGGCTATTTCCCTGACCAGGGATTGAACCTGGGCCTCCTGCACTGGGAGCGTGGAGCCTTAACCAATGTGCCACCAGGGAAGTCCCGATAGGTTTTTTTTTTTTTTAAATATTTATTTGGGGCTTCCCTGGTCGCACAGTGGTTGAGAATCCGCCTGCCAATGCAGGGGACGTGGGTTCGAGCCCTGGTCTGGGAAGATCCCACATGCCGCAGAGCAACTAAGCCAGTGAGCCACAACTACTGAGCCTGCGCTCTAGAGCTCGCGAGCCACAACTACTGAAGCCCACATGCTGCAACTACTGAAGCCCGTGCTCTTAGAGCCTGTGCTCCACAACAAGAGAAGCCACCGCAATGAGAAGCCTGTGCACCCCTGCTCACTGCAACTAGAGAAAGCCCACATGTAGCAACAAAGACCCAAAGCAGCCAAAAATAAATAAAATTGTTTTAAAAATCATTTAAAAAAAAAAGAGAGAGAATAGAGACTTGCCAGAATGCTAGCAGTGGTTTTGTGTGGCAGGATTATGGGAATTTTTAAATGTTTTAGAAAATTTAGAAATGTTTCTAAAATGAACATGCTTTTCTTTTATTATAAAAATTTTTAAGGACTTACCTGGTGGTCCAGTCGTTAAGACTTCTGCTGCAGGGGGCACGGGTTTGATACCTGGTGGGGGAACTAAGATCTCACATGCTGCGTGACGTGGCTGAAAAATTAAAAAACAAAAATCCTGTCTAGTTCTGATGGGGTCTGCCTGCTGCTTATTTTATCCCACCACTGGACCCAGGCCAGGCCAGGAGAGCAGGGAAGACACCCTTGCCTCTGCCCAGGTCTGCACCCTCCTTATTTCCCCACCCTGATATGACCCTGTGGTCCTGGTGGCTTTTCTTCACATCTTATCTTGAAACTTGAGTTCCCTTATCTTGGGCAAACTTACTGATGAATAGTGACACTCCTCAGGTCAATGCTGAGATGGAAGAATGTAAATAAGGAGAGTTACACTATAAATAACGGGCATAACTCATTTGTGTACCATCCAGCTTCACTGGGGCCATGTTTTGTGCTCATGCAGAATCTCACCAACCCCCAGTTTACAGATGAGGAAATATGCTCAGAGAGCCCCCATGCATGAACCTGTCTGTGTTCCTGTGTAGGCATTCATGAAGTTTGCATATTCCAATCCATTGCCAAGTTCTGTTAAATATTACCGCCTAAATAGCTCTCCAATGTGTCCACTTCTCACTATCACCAGCGCTACCTCCCCCTGTCAAGCCCTACAGCAATGGCCTCCCAACTGACCTCCAGGACTTCTGTGCCCTCTGATCCTCTCTGTATTCAATAGCTAAGGCGATATTTTGGAAATTTAAATCTGAACTCGTCAGTCTACCCAACCACCCTTGCTTAAGATTTTGCAGTTATTCCCAACGCTCTTAGGATAGAGACAAAACTCCTTAACATGGTTGACAGGGCCCTATGTAGATACCTCCACCCTGTCTGCCTCATGGCTCGCTTTTGCTTCCCTCATCTCTTTGTTCCATCTCCATTGACCTTCTCTAGTCCCTTGTATTCACCCTCTTCCTCCTGTCACAGGGCCTTTGCATATGCTGTGCCTTCTGCCAATTCCACTCTTGCTGGCTCCTGTACCTAGTTAACTCCTACATTATCTCCTCTTACCTTTTCTTCAGATCATTAAATACAGTTGTAGTTTTACATTTATTTGATTAGTTGGTTAATGTTTGTTTATTTTTACACTAGACTGTAAGTTCCATGAAAACAGAGACTGTGTCTTTTTTGGATCACCAATCCCCAGTACTGAGTATAATACTTGACCTACGAGAAGAGCTCATAAAATCTTTGTTAAATGAATGAGTTAATGAATGAACAAAACCCATAGACTCTTCTGATCTGGTTCCTTTTCTTGAAAGGGCTCCCAAACGCTTCAGAAGACAGAAACAGAAGAGGGAGGGAACAGCCATAATAATGCCTGTCACAGAATGTAACAGGTCATCAAGGTAAGAGCTGAGTCTACAGGCTGTATTTTAGAGGCCTCCCTACCCCCTTCTTATTGCCACCTTCTTCCAAAGAGGACCAGGAAGGAAGCCACTGCAGAGAAATTCCAGGGCCAGCCTTTGACGGACAGAGCCTCACCAGGAAGGCAGGGAGGATGAGAAGGCAAAGAAAGGAAGGGAAGGGATGTCTATTGAGAAGGGACTCTGTTTTGGATATCAGGCTGAATGTTTACATGCATCATCTCATTTAATCCTCTCCAAAACCCCATTTTGCCGATGAGAAAACAGACTCAAGTTGTGAAACTTGAGGGTTATTAAACCAATGCAGGGCAAAGCTGGGTTTGAACTGGGGTCTGTCAGCCTTCCTCTGAAGCCTGGGCTTTTCCAGGCTACCATCTTGGCCTCCAGCCTTCAAACATCTCCCTCACCCTGTTAACTTAGGGCCTAAAATTTCATCATTAAAGACTCATCCGTTGGCCTGTGTCTAACACTGTCTTTTAGGAGTCAGTGTATGAAGTTGATACTTTGGAAACAGAAACTCAGCATCATAAAGGCAACCACTACAAGACCTAAAAAATACATAAAAGAAAAAAAATACATAAACAAAAATTAGAATGTGCAAAGGAAAGGGGATGAGAGAGCATGAGTGAGGGAGTTAAATCTCTCATCGTTCATACTGAGGAGAGAAGAGATACTGTCTAAAATGGACAAATTTATGATATTACACAAAGGGATAATGGTGATCTCAGGAGAACTAAAAGCAGAAGCTGTTGGTTGGGTTCCCTCTAGGGAGTGGAACTGGGGGGAAGAGAGACACTTTCATATTTCATTTGTCCTGAGCTGTTCATTAAAAAAAAAAAATTATAGTAGTATTCTGTTGTGTAACCTTTCTAAAAAGTTTTGAAATTTTTGTTACAAAAGACTAAACAAACAAAAACACCCTTCCTTTATTTATTTATTTAGTAATTTATTTATTTTTGGCTGCATTGTGTCTTCGTTGCTGTGCGCGGGCTTTCTCTAGTTGCGGAGAGCAGCAGCTACTCTTTGTTGCAGTGTGTGGACTTACTGCAGTGGCTTCTCTTGTTGCGGAGCATGGGCTCTAGGCAAGCGAGCTTCAGTGGTTGTGACACACGGGCTCAGTAGTTGTGGCACGCAGGCTTAGTTGCTCCGCAGCATGTGGGATCTTCCCAGACCAGGGCTCAAACCCGTGTCCCCTGCCTTGGCAGGCGGATTCTTAACCACTGCACCACCAGGGAAGTCCAAAAACACCCTTCCTTTAGAATGCAAGTAGGCCTATAAGTAATAGTCCTTGACACCTGGGTAAATGTTAGGTCTGCAGGGTTTCTCTGCATCAGGAAGGACGTGAGTCGGGGGAGGGTCATGTGATGATAAACATGGCTTCCTAAGCAGTTGCCCCTGGGGAATGGGCTTGGGAGACAAGCTCGCCTTTGCAAACACAGGGCCAGGGTAGTACCTCTTCCCTCACATTCCTAAAGGCAGCTCATACTCAGACACAAGAGGATACTGACCCCATTAGGGCCAGAGATAACCACCCCTCTAATTATCCCTGAGGCGACTCTGCCATCAGCAGCACAACTCTCTGAGCAGGAGCCCTTGCCAGCCAGGGACCCCACTGCAGCAGGATCCATGTGACCGCAGCTTCTGGGGGCCCAGGTGGATCTAGGCCAGGAAATTGGGACGCTGAGGGCTCTCAGGTGAGTGTGACTCAGGTCAGAGCCCCGCACGCCTCAGGACCCAAGGGCCTCTTCCTCCTCTGGAGGCATGGCATCCTCTTGACCTTTGCTTGGTATATCACTCCGTCCCAGCAGCTGCAGAAAGGGAGCCTGGGGCACGGCTCAGGAGTGCCACTCACCAGCAGCCAGGAGCCAAAAGACTGGCATTCCCAGCACTAGACAAAGGCCTATTGATCTTTGATCCCCACCACTCCAGGAGCCTTGGCCCTCCCTCCTGCCTGCCTTCCTTTCTTCCCTGCTGGCCTCAGCCTCTGTTCTGTCTCCTCGTTCCCTGGCTCTTGCTCTGACTGGCAGTTTTTCCCAGCTCCTTGACCAAACCAATCCTTCCATGCTGTCTTCAAGCCCTGCCTCCTGCACATCTCCCAACCCGAACAAGGAGAATCCAAGAAAGAAGGTCCAGTGGGCTTCTGGGAGGAGGAGGACGTCATCCACAGACTCAAAGTCCCAGTCCGACCCCTCCAAAGCGTCCAGGTCCCGGAAACTCAGCCGGCTGACGGTGAAGTATGACCGGGGGCAGCTCCAGAGCTGGCTGGAGATGGAGCAGTGGGTGGACGCCCAGGTTCAGGATCTCTTCCAGGTGGGTAAGACACCGCGGGCCGGGGGACCGGGAGAGAGCCTGCTCTGAGGCCTCAGGAGGAGCTGGAGGGCAGATGAGAGATGCTCCCATGGAGACAAAGTTTTTCCCCACAGGTGAATCATGGGTTTGCAGTCCTGAAATCTGCCTCCCTCTGGTCTGGGCTCTGCCTCTCACTCTCTACATAATCTGGAGCAGGTCTTTTAACATCCCTGAGACTTAGTTTCCTAATCTATAAAACGGGGCTATCAATGCCTGTCGTATACCTTTCGTAGGACTTTTTGAGGCTCAGATGAGATAGTAGAGGAGTTATTTTTCTTTATTTTATGTCTTTATTTACTTTCAACCTCAACACACATACACGACTAGAGCGACATTGTTCATTCCTGTAGCTGTCAGCCATGTGTAGCTATTTAACTTTAAACTGATGAAAATTAAAAGTTCAGTTCCTCAGTCACACTAGCCACATTTCAAGTGCCCCATACATCCAGGTGGCTAGTGGCTACCAAGTTGCCAGCGCAGATACAGAAAATTTCCATCATCTCAGAACAGATAGTGCTGGACTAGAACGTCAAAGTTATCAGTAGTGAACGCTAATACCAGCGCCTGACCTAGCCTTGGCCCTGGCTCTGACTGACTCCCCTCAACCCCACCCTGGGAGAGTAGCCCTTTTTTTTTTTACCTAGATACCTACTAATCGGGATCCTAGTGTCGTAACAAATGCTGCTCCAACAACAAGAATAACATTTTGAGCACTTAACTCAGCACTAGGCACAGTACCCAGCACCTGACTTGGGTTATTTCATCCAGCCCTCCCCACAAGTCCATTAGGTAGGTATGGTTTACCATGGAGGAAATGGAGGCTTAGAAATGTTGAGTAACTAGCCCAAGGTCACACCACTAGGGAGCCCAGGGACCAGGAGCTGCAGCTGGGGCTCTGCCTGTAGCGCCTGAGCGTTTATTCAAGCTGCTAGTGGTTCTCCACACCTGAAGTACTTCAGTAATAATCCGATGCCCCAGCTGCATTTCAACTGAATTTCAGTCTACTAGGGTGGGGCCCAGGCACTGGTCTTTTTCATAAGCTCCACTGCTGATTGTAGCGTGTGGCTGGCGAGAACCACGCACCAAGCCGGAGACCAGAGTCCTCCTTGTCCACATGCCATGGTCCTTGTTTCTCTCCTTCCTTACTCAGGTCCTGTCTTTTCTTTTGGGGGCAGCAAGGGCTTGTGATTCTTCCAGGTAAGGGCTGTGTCAGTGGTCCTGTGGTTGGGGGAGGGGAAGAGTGATGCATGTGGCCCAGGCTGTCTTGTGAGTCTCACTGTGTCATGTGTTGGTTTGGTCCAGGTGTTGACGGTGTCCCTGGCAGCATCCTGGGCCACTCGCAGAGGGGAGAGAGATGCCCTAGAACTGGGAACAGGAGAGGCAAACTTTCTTTGCCTATGTGTACTCTCACCTTGCAGGACATCTCCGCTGCCCTTCAGTCCTGCCAGCACCCTCCCTCTCTGGATCAGTTTCAATTTCAGACTGTTGTGCCCTTACATAAAAAGTCTCATATCTCAGACACCTCAGGGCAAAGATCAGGCAGGGGAAAAGCTGTAAAATAATGAACTCATAACATTGGAAAACAGGACATATGGGAGGACCGCTCCCAGGCAATGATTGTAATAAAATAACCTGGTCTACAGTTGTCATGACAATTGTCCAAAGGTGCCAGGTGGCAGTTCCTCTTCTAATCTCTGTCCTTTTCAGCAGGAAGCAGGCAAGTGGCTGGGGAAGCCTCAGGTGGCTGGTCATCTTGGGCAGAGGTTGAGGCAACCCAGTCTCCAGGCTTACCCTGCCTCAGTTATTCCTGCACAGAGCCCCTCTCCACCCACTGGGACTCCCCACCACATGCCCACCTTGGGTAGCACCACTGGGAATGGTTCCAGGAGTGGGTTGCGTCACTATTTGTTTAGTTTAGTTTAGTGGAACCCAACCTTCCTTTGTTGGAGGACCCCACCTCTTCTCACTGGGTGTGCAGCCTGCTTTAGGGTCTTGTGAAAAGCCAGATCTGTGTTCAACAAAACAAACTGACTTGGGGGCCTGGAGTTCCTGTTGTCCAGAAATGGAGTGTGGATTTGGCTTCTAAGCAGGGACTTAAACACTCATGAGTTTCTCCTATTTTAAGGAGACTCTTGTTTAACAATATGCCCCCCTTTTGTTACCATCCCCTGTGTCCTGTCTCCTTTACAAGACTCCTTAAAGAATTTGTACCAACTCAGAGGCTTTACTTACTTTTTCCTTTCCTATCACCATTCAAACCACTGGATTCTGACTTCTGTTCCCACCACTCTATTGAGACCTCTTGGCAAAGTCACCAATCACCACCTTGGGGCCAAATCTAGTGTACACATCAGCAGGGGACACTGTTGACCACCCCAGAGTTTCCTATAGCTTACATGATACCATACATTTTGATGCAGCCCTTTTGATGTGATGGCATTTTAAGAAACAATCTATTAAACTTACAACTTTAAAAATGTATTATCAGGAATTCCCTGGCGGTCCAGTGGTTAGGACTCGGAGCTTTCACTGCCATGGGCCCAGGGTCGATCCCTGGTCAGGGAACTAAGATCCTGCAAGCAGTGAGGCCAAAGGAAAAAAAAACAGTATATATATATGTGTGTGTGTATATATATATATATAGTCAATGAAATGTGAAACAAACATTTGTTAGCTCATCTCTGAACTTCACTCGATTACTGGTTTCTATGGCAGAGAGATCAGGAGTAAGTGGACAGAGTGTGGAGTGGAGCAGAGAAAGGGGTCAAATCAGGCAGCATCTGTCAGGAAACCACCACATGTAATACAGAGTCACAATATAACCATACTTGTTCACCTCGGTCAGAGTTGTTTGATATATCTGCTTATTTTCTGAGAATTCAAAAAATACTTGAGGGAAAGAATATTTTGGATTATGATTTGAGCCCATATTCTCAATACCAGACTGCAGTGACAATCTGACTCTCAGTGATATACATACCCTATGTTCAATATACGTATAGTTAATGTCATAAATGATATAAAATGGTTTTGGGAGCAGGACTAATCCTTTTTTAGAGGTGGAATTCTAATCATTAGTATGTATTTTTATTATTTGGCCCCAGCATCCACCTTCTGGGATTCCAGTTACATGTATGTTAGACCACTTGATATGGTCCTACAGATCACCAAAGCTCTATGCTGTTCTTTTCTTTTCTACCAGTTTTTTTCTCTCCATGCTTCATTTTGGCTAGTTTCTTTTGCTATTTCCTCAAGTTTAAATGGTATTTTTTTTCTGTAGTGTCAAATATGCCGTTAATTCCATTCAGTAAAATTTTTCTTTAAAATATTTTATTTTTCATCTCTAGATGCTTCACTTTGTTCTTTCTCATGTCTTCCATTTCTCTCATTACTATGTTCATGTTTTCCTCATTTGCTAATTCCATCATCTCTGTCATATCTGATCTGCTTCTATTAATTGATTTTTTTCTCCTGCTTATAGGTCACATGTCCTGCTTCTTGGCATGATTAGTGATTTTTTTATAGATTTATTTTTAATTAATTAATTTATTTATTTATTTATTGGCTGCAGTGGGTCTTCTGTTGCTTTGTGCGTGCTTTCTCTAGTTGCAGCGAGTGGGGCCTACTCTTCGTTGCGGTGTGCACGCTTCTCATTGTGGTGGCTTCTCTTGTTGCAGAGCACAGGCTCTAGGTGTGCAGGCTTCAGTAGTTGTGGCACACGGGCTTCAGTAGTTGTGGCTTGCGGGCTCTAGAGCGCAGGCACAGTAGTTGTGACGCACGGGCCTCGTTGCTCCACGGCATGTGGGATCTTCCCGGACCAGGGATCGAACCCGTGTCCCCTGCATTGGCAGGCGGATTCTTAACCACTGCGCCACCAGGGAAGCCCTGTGACTAGTGATTTTTTTTTTTTTTTTTTTTTGCGGTACCTGGGCCTCTCACTGTTGTGGCCTCTCCCGTTGCAGAGCACAGGCTCCGGACGCGCAGGCTCAGCGGCCGTGGCTCACGGGCCCAGCCGCTCCGCGGCATGTGGGATCTTCCGGGACCGTGGCACGAACCCGCATCCCCTGCATCGGCAGGCGGACTCTCAACCACTGCGCCCCCAGGGAAGCCCTGACTCGTGATTTTTGATTGGATGCTGGACATTGTGAATTTTACGTTGTTGGATTTTTTTTCTTCCTTTAAAGTGTTGGACTTTGTTCTAGGATGCAGTTTAGCTACTTGTGGTTCAGTTTGATCCTTCTGAAGCTTATTTTTAAGTTCTGTTGGGGTGAGTATAGAGTGGCCTTTAATCTAGGAAATAATTTACCCCCCAAGTAAAGCAGGGCCCTCCTGAGGTCTCTCCTGAATTCCTGTATGATCGGTGATGACTGTCCACTCTGACTGAGTGGAAATTGATTTGTGTCAGTCCTCTGTGAGGTCTGGGAAGTGTTCATCTCTGTGCCCACAGTGCCTCAGAGGACCTGGCTTTGTGAAGTTTTACCCTGTGAATGTGTATCTTGTGTTCAGCAAAGACTCTGAAGAACCTTTATGTAGATTTCTGGAGGTCTCTTTCTTCATAACTTCCTCCTCTGCAGAACTCTGGCAACTTCCAGCCACCTCAACCCCAAATTCTGGTATCTGTCATATCAATTTAGTATGACCACTGTGCTCTGCTTGGGATCTCCCTTTCATTTCGTTTCTTTCCCAGGTAGTGCTGAGTTACCTGTTATGTAAAGTCTGAAAACACTTTTCATATATTTTTGTCCGGTTTTCTAGTTACTTATGTTGAGAGAATAAATCCAGTCCCTGTTACTCCATCATCAGAAGTGTAAACATCTTGTTAACTCCTATTCAGCCTTCAGGTCTGAGATTAGAGGTCACCTCTTCCTGGAAGCCTTCCTAAACCCCAGGCTTGGTTAGGTTCCCCTTACATGTGCTACCATAGTGTCTCATCAGAGTGCTTATTGCCCTGTATTATAACTGCCATTTGACTTGTCTGTATCCCTCAGGAGACTATAAGCTTTTCAAGGGCAAGATCATGTCTGTCTGTCTTTGCTGTTATGGCCCCATCACAATGCTTGGTGCATAGCATGCTCTCAATAAATATGCATTTAATGAATGAATGCTAAATCAGATGCGCTAGAAACCAAGGAAGCAAAGCGGAAAGTCTAGAGTTTAGGGTGAAAGAAGTAACTTAGAACCCTAGCACTGTTTATTTTTAAAATGGTATAGAAGGACCAAAACTGTTAACAGTGGTTACCCATTGGCAGTGGAAGGAATGAGAGGGTGAGGCATCTTTTCTCTTTCTTTCTTTTCTTTTTTTTTAAAAATATTTTTTAATTAATTAATTAATTTATGGCTGTGTTGGGTCTTTGTTGCTGTGTGTGGGCTTTCATTGCAGTGGCTTCTTTCTTCGCAGAGCACAGGCTCCAGGTGCACGGGCCGCAGTAGTTGTGGCTCGCGGGCTCTAGAGCGCAGGCTCAGTGGCCATGGCTCACGGGCCTAGCCGCTCCGTGGCACGTGGGATCTTCCCAGACTGGGGCACGAACCCGTATCCTCTGCATTGGCAGGCAGATTCTTAACCATTGAGCCACCAGGGAAGCCCTTTCTTTCTTTTCTAAATCAACTTTACTGAAGTCTAATGGCAGACAAGATTTGCCTGTTTTTGAAGTGTACATTTGAATGCACTTTGCCATATATAACCACTATCCCATCAAGATATGGAACATTTCCACCATCCAAAATGTTCTTCAAAAAGCACTTACGGGGCTTCCCTGGTGGTGCAGTGGTTGAGAGTGCTCCACAACGGGAGAGGCCACAACAGTGAGAGGCCCGCGTACCGCAAAAAAAAAAAGAAAAAAAAAAGCACTTACTTGTTTTTGTTTTTTTTTAAACAGAGAGGGAATTTTTTTAAAAACAAGTGTATTTTATTATTTGTTATTTATTTATTTGGCCATACCATGTGGGATCTTAGTTTACCAACCATGGATCAAACCTGTGCACCCTGCAATGGAAGCATGGTGTCTTAACCACTGGACCGCCAGGAAGTCCCAGCACTTACTTTTTTTTTTTTTTTTTTTTTGCGGTACGCTGGCCTCTCATCATTGTGGCCTCTCCCTTTGCAGAGCACAGGCTTCAGACACGCAGGCTCAGTGGCCATGGCTCACGGGCCCAGCCGCTCCGCGGCATGTGGGATCTTCCCGCACCGGGGCACGAACCCGTGTCCCCTGCATCGGCAGGCGGACTCTCAACCACTGCGCCACCAGGGAAGCCCCCAGCACTTACTTTTAAAAAAAAAATTAATTAATTAACTTATTTTGGCTACGTTGGGTCTTTGTTGCTGCACATGGGCTTTCGCTAGTTGTGGTGAGCGGCGGCTACTCTTTGTTGTGGTGCACGGGCTTCTCACTGTGGTGGCTTCTCTTGTTGTAGAGCACAGGCTCTAGGCACGCAGGCTTCACTAGTTGTGGCGCACGGGCTCAATAGTTGTGGATCGTGGGCTCTAGAGCACAGGCTCAGTAGTTGTGGCTCACGGGCTTAGTTGCTCCATGGCATGTGGGATCTTCCTGGACCAGGGCTCGAACCTGTGTCCCCTGCATTGGCAGGCGGATTCTTAACCACTGCATCACCAGGGATGACCCTTATTTTGGAACATTTTATAATCTGTAACAGAAACCCTGTACCCGCTAGTGGTCACACCCCATTCCCTACCACCACCACTTCCAGCATTAGGCAACCACTAATCCACTTTGTGTCTCTATAGATTTACCTATTCTGGACATTTCATACAAATTGAATCATATAATATGAAGCCTTTTGTAACTGGCTTCTTTCACTAACATGTTTTCAAGGTTAATCCATGTTGTGGCATGAATCACTACTTTGTTCCTTCTTATTGCTGAAAAATATTGTATGGCTACATATTTTATTTATCCATTCACCAGTTGATGGACATTTGAATATGAATAATGCTGCTATGAACATTCATATGGACATATGTGGATGTCTGTTTTCACTTCTCTTGGGAATAGACCTAGGAGTGGAATTGTTGGGTCAGATGATAACTCTATATTTAACATTTTAAGGAACTGCCAAATTATTTTCCAAAGCATCTGCACCATTTTGCATCCCTACTAACAATGTTTATAACTATTGAAATTAAACAGATACTCTTTTTAAAGAACCCTAGACTGTTTCAGGTAGACCATAGTAGTTATTCAGTAACTGTTGAATAGAAGGATGAATGGGGTGGTTTGAGTAAGGTGAGGAGAGGAACTGAACATGGGAAATAGAGTGGGAGATGGGTGAACCCGACAGTTAACTGTCACCCCAGCACCAGCTAGCCAGGCTCCTCTGAGCCCCGTGTGATTCCCAAACAGGATCAACCAACTCCTTCTGAGCCTGAGATAGACCTGGAGGCTCTCATGGAACTATCCACAGAGGAGCAGAAGACTCAGTTGGAGGTAGAATGGGGGGCCAGGCGCCGGGCCCAGGGGTTGGGGGATGGAAGCTGGGCTTGGACCAAGGGGAGCCCAAGAACCCGGGTTCTGCCTCCCCATCTGTGTGTGGAGAACCAATTCAGAGGGGAGAATTCCTGGGAGACTGATTGGGGACTCGTGACAAAGTGCTGTGGCTCGGGGACCCACTCTCTGCTTTCTTCCACCAGGCTATTCTCCAAAACTGCCCCCGCCCCACAGAGGTAAGGGATGCTCTGTTAGTCTGGGGGTAAGAGGAGGCCCAGCGGGACGGCAGCTAGCGAAGAGGAAAGCTTGGTCCTGGGTCCTTCTCCCCTTCCCTGACTCTGAAGCGATGGGGTCAGGTGGAGACTAGGGAGAGCAGTGTGGTGGGTGGGTGTGACCCCATGCCTTGATCTCACCCGTGTTTCTTTCTCAGCCTTTTATTTCTGAGCTGCTCAGTCAACTCAAGAAATTTCGGAGACTCAGTCGGCCTCAGAAATAAGCCTTGTGAGACTACCTTCATCAGCTTCAGCACTGCCAGGTCTGCCCTGAACCCCTGGATCCTGGGCTGAGAGGGAAACAGCTCCTTGGGACACAGACAAGGAACATGGAGAGTGAGGAGGGACATTTGGACACCCCTGTCTATGTGCAGTCACAGCTAATTCCTGTCAGCTGGGCTTTCTGGGAGCCAGTCATGGCTATGGCCCAGTGCTTTCCTTGGCAGCCGAGTGAATAAAACCTTGAGGAGCCCCAGCTGAATGGAGTGTGGAGCATATCTGTGCTGAGGGATGGAGGAGGGAGGGACTGAAGTGTTATACCATAAGGCCAGCATCCTGAGTCACTAGGCTGCATCCACATACCTCACCCATCTGTCCATCTATCCATCCATCCACCCAGGCCTTGAGAATTCAAAGATAAAGGTCACAGTTCTGCGTCAGAGAAATTACCATCAAGCAAGGCCTGGAGGCCAAGCAGAAGGCACCTGGCTAAGAGACACAGCATCCTGACATCACCAATAGGAACCCAAGTGGCAAAGACCCATAGGAGAGGTAACAGGAAAAAAACTAGCTGGGTTTGGGGGCCTCAGGGAAAGCTAAACCCTCTTCCCTCACTAAATGATTCAGGAGACCTCAGGCTGAGGACTCTTTCTTGAACCAGCTCCAAGCCAGAGGCAGAAAGAGAAAAAGCAGGGGCTAAGCAGAGGGGTGTAAAGGGTGAGCTCAGAGGCCAGGAATCAGGTCAGAAGGAAGTTGGTGGGGACAGACACTGGGTCTGAATGGCATGTGGGTTGGGACAGGAGCCCTGGAGGTGGCATCCTTTAGGAGTAAGGCAGGAAGCAGGGTATGCATTCACTGCTTGTGCATGCAGTGTTTGAGTATGGTGGGGCCTGGGGGCTAAGCTGGGCTGCCCAGAGCAGGATGCACAGTTCAGTTCAGTTCAGTAGTATGAATATTCATGCCTACTGCGTATGAGGCCACCAGGACTGTTCCTGCCTGCAGAAGCTTGCAGGATGGCTCAAGCCTTTTCCTCACTCTACAGGACTGGACTTACAGCCTACTCTGCTCTTGCCACCTCTCCAAGGCCTAGGCTCAGGGCCCACAGGGTTCTATAGATAAAAGATGCTGGGTCCAATGAATCAACATACTTTATTAAATGCTCTAAGTGCCAGTAGAGGGCCCTGGACCCTTGAGCAAGTTTCAGGACTCCTCCCTGGATTCAGGCTGGTCTTTCCCATCATGCCTCTCACTCCTAGTCCAGACTTCAATGCTGGAGGCTCCAGACTTCTGCCTTCCCTCTGGCTCCTCCAGTCATCGTCTCCAATGGAGAATCCTTCCTCCTTCCAGGGACGGAGGCTCAGGAAAGGGCGCATTCATAAGCAGTCTAGCCTGACATGTTCTCCCATCAGATGCCCTGGAGGGCACCCCAGCTTGTGTGACTCCTGTAGGATGGCCTTTCCGGGAGGACCAGGGTTCCCTCAGCTTTTATGCTGGGGGTGGTAGGCAGATGTCTGGTGCTCTTTAAGTTCAAAGGCATCATGGCCTTCCCTGTGGAGCATAGATAGAGGTCAGGGATCACAGGTGGCCCCGCAACTCTCCCAGCCCCAAAGAACATTCCACCTGCACACACCGGAAGCAGCGGACACAGTAGAGGTCTCCGTCACAGCTAGCACAGCGCAGGGTGGCATCCTCATTGCAGATGCAGCACCAGGGGAGCTCCTCTTCCTCAGCCTCAGGCCTGGCGGCCACGGCCTGAACCTTTGGAGACCAGGGAGGAATGGGGGACATAAGGTACCCGATGGGGTCTGGGAGGGCGGCTGGAGGAACAGTCGGCCAGGCAGGGAGGGAGGCTGTGGTGGCGGCCTGGGGGTCTGTGTCTGGGGTTTTCCTCACCTCAGGCTCTGCCCTGCAGGATTGGGCTTGGGGTCGGAGAGCTGGCTCTGCAGGGATGTTAAAGCCACTTGCCTCATCCAGGGCAGCTTCTTCAGTGAGCTGTGGACAGGGCGAAGAGGTACAGCTCCCCACTCCAGGCAGCCCCGCCAACACACAGTATTTCTGCGCTCTGTGGCCTGAGCTCTCAACCCATCTTCCTTTATGTTGTCCGTGGCTGCTGATACCCCATCTCAAGGGCCCAGGGGCAGGTCTGTGTCACAGGGGCAGGGGGGCCCAGCTAGAACAGGAGCTGCACAGTGACTAGCCATCGAGCCCCAGAGCGGAGGCAGAATGAATGGGGTCAGGTGGGTGGTGGGGCAGTGTGGCAGGGACAGGACAAGGGGTGGTCGGGTGGGTAAGGCGGGGCCGACCTGCTGAAGGACTCTCTGGATGGCTGTCTCCTCATCCTCTTCGTCATCACTGTCTGGAAGGCGGTAGTCCTGTAGGGTCACTTGAAGAGGGAGAGACGGGAGCAGGGGAAGAGGAGTGAGGTTGAGAGCTCACCTGAGTGGCTGTACTTCTGCCCCCAGCAGAGGTTTGGTTTCCAGTGGCACGTGTTCCAGAACTGAGCAGCCTTTGCAGCCACTCTGATCAGACCCTGCCCCACCATGCTGGGCTGGAGGGCATGAACAGAAGGCTCCGTACCTGAAGGGACCCAGGGTCCCCTGCCCCCTGATGGCTGCCACTTGTTCCTCATCCACTGCTTTGCCCCAGCACCTTCCTCGTGGTTCTCGGTGGAACTCGATAGACCCCTGGGCACAGGGACCCCCAGCCCCTGACTCAGCCTGGCAGGGAGTACAGCCACTGTGCAGTTTGGCCTGAGGGTGAGAGTGGGGAGGACTGCCCAGTGGACATGAATGACTGGCTGCTCCCCAGCCTCTACCTCTATCGGGGTCGCGTCCCTGCAGCACGGCCAGGCGCTTGGCGAGGGCCAGGATCTGCTCCTGCCTTGTGTTCTCCTCCCGAAGCGTGACTGCTGCCTCAGCCAGCAGCCTCCTCTTCTCCTCCTCCAGGGACCAGGTGGCCTGTCCCTTGCAGCTGGTGCTCTGGGCCCCTGGGTCCCCCTGGTTGAGGTCATTCTGGATAGAGGCGGCTGGAAAGAGTGATGCATTCAGGGAGGCAGACATTTCAGGATCTCTCATCAGAAACCACTGAGCCCGTTTCTCAACGTTTTAAAAAAAAACACAGATTGGGCTTCCCTGGTGGTGCAGTGGTTGAGAGTCCGCCTGCCGATGCAGGGGACACGGGTTCGTGTCCTGGTCTGGGAAGATCCCACATGCCGCGGAGCGGCTGGGCCCATGTGCCATGGCTGCTGAGCCTGCACGTCCGGAACCTGTGCTCCGCAACGGGAGAGGCCACAACAGTAAGAGGCCCGCATACCGGAAAAAAAAAAAAAAACCCACAGATTATCAGCTTTTTGTTCAACAATATCTCCTGTGGTTTATATTATAAATAAAATTAGTATTTCCTCCATTATCCCAAATGTAAAAAACTAGTAATCTTAGACATTTCTTTTTCAATTATATCCATCCCACCCACCTGATATTTTAACATGCTGCCCTTAGGGTGGGTGCCCCATGCTATGAGAATCACTGCCCAAAAGGAGCAGGATATGGGGAGGTCAAGGTCCAGCCAGGCTCTCTGCCTTACAGGTTGGAATCAGCATTTCCAGGGAGCAGCGCAGAGAGGACATGAGGGAAGCTGAGGTCTTGAACGTCACTAGGCAGGAAGAATTTTACCAGAGTGGGTGTGGCTCTGACATGGTCCCCTTTAGCTCAGAGTTTCAGAGTAAGATGTTTGAAGTCAGACAGCTTTGGGTTCAAGTCCCAGCTTTGCTACTTAATAGCTGTGTGACCTTGGTCAAGTTCCTTAAGCTCACCAGGCCTCAGTTTCCTCATTTATCAAATACGGATAATAACAGTTATTATAGGATTACTGAGGATATTCAGTGAGATTGTATCTCTAAAGCAGGGTTTCTTAATCTTGGTTCTATTGACATTTCGGACAGGATACTGGCATACCTTGTTTTATTGAGCTTCAGTTTATTGCGCTTCACAGATACTGCCTTTTTTTTTTTTTTTTACAAACTGAAGGTTTGTGGCAGCCCTATGTTGTCAGATGATGGTTAGCAATTTTTAGCAATAAAATATTTTTAAATTAAGGTATGTACATTGTTTTTCTAAACATGCTATTGTACACTTAATAGACTACAGTATCGTGTACATGTTTTACACGCACCAGGAAACCAAAAAATTTGTGTGACTCACTTTATTGCAGTGGTATTCAACTGAACCCACAATATCTCTGAGGCATGCCTGTAATTCTTTGTTGTGGGGTTGTCCTGTGTATGTACGATGTTTAGCAGCATCCTTAGCCTCTGCTCACTAGATGCCAGTGGTACCCTATGAGTTGTGACACCCAAAAAGTCTGCAGACGTTGCCAAATGGGCCCTGGAGGGAAAATCATCCATGGTTGAGAACCACTGCTCTGAAGCTTTTGAACAGCAGTGTCCAAAAGAATTTTTTAAGATGATGGGATCATTCCATATCATGTCTGTATTTGTGCTGTCCAAGATTGTAGCCATGAGCCACTTGTGGCTACGGAGCACTTGAAATGTGGCTGGTACCACTGAGGAACTGACTCTTAAATTGTATTTAATTTCAACTAAATGTAAATAGCCTCTTCCTCCTCTTTAGCATCATCATCATGATTGTAGAGAACATTCACTAAGCATTTACTATGAGCCAGGCAGGGTCCTAAGCACTACTGGATTAGCTCATTTCCTCCTCATGACTTCCCTGTGAGGTAGGTTTTACCACACATTCCTCCATTTTACAGATGAGGAAAGTGAGACTTAGGTCAAGTAACATGCCGAGGGTCACACAGCTAGTAAGTGGTAGAAAAGGGAATCACTGTCTAAGCCTAAAGCCCACATGCTTATCCACTAGGCCTACACTGGCTCCCACTGGAGTAAACACTCAATAAATGGTAGCCTTTGTAATGTTGACTGTTCTCTGATTGATGTTCACCTCCCAGAGCGTGGGCAGCAGAGCCTCTCCCACCTGGGGAAAGAGTCGGGGTGGGGGGGGCAGATCCCTGGGGAAGCTAGGTGGAGAAGATACCTGGGCCTCCTCGTTCCCATCTCTCATCAATAGCCACCTCCGCTGCTAGCTCTGTCAGCAGATCCTGTGCCTGCTGGGCCTGGGTCCTGGTGTCTGGTGGCTGATGTGCCTGCTCAGAGGAGGGAACCTCAGTGGGGAGCAGCGTAGGCAGGAAGCCGCACCATAAGGCTCAGAACAGTTTTAGGTCAGGGGTGGATACTGAGGAGTTCCCAAAGCTCAGGGAAAGGGGACAATTCCAGAGCCCACGTAATCAAGTAGGTCTGGCCGTCCCCAGCAGGACCAAGAGGCCACTCTTTCCTGCCCCACCCAATCCTGCTGCCTGTCCCTGGTTCCTTGGTCTGGCAGCAGGCCTCAGGAGCAGGAGGTACTCCTGCAAAGTATCTAAGCATACACGTATCTGGGCTTCTACTGGGTCCTCGTCCCAGGGCCTCCATCCCTCCAAAGCCACAGCACTCACCAGCTGGGGGGTCTGAGAAGGTGGAACTCTGCCCTGCAGTGAAGCAAGCCGTGCCTCCATCTCCTGGGTGGAAGGGATGGAACCCTGGGGTGCATCCTTCAGTGCAACTAGCCTGGCTTCTATCTCTGCCTGCGAGGGCACTGACTCTGCAATTGGCATAGAGAAGCCTTGTAAGATCCAGAGGAATCCTAGTCCCACGAGCCCTGAATAGTGTCTTTTCCACCCTGTCTGCCCCCACTCACTGGGCTTGTTCTCCTGGCGGAGCCGTGCTAGGCGCTCAGCAATGACTTGGTCTTGCTGGGTCAGTCCATGGCTCTGGGGAGTGTTGGGCTTCTGCTTGGCTTCCAAGGCTGCCACACGCCTGGCAGGATATGAGATAGAGGCTCTTAAAGAATGCAGAAGGGAGGGGTGAAGGCACTCACTGTTTCCCATTCAAATCATTTCTAGGCAGCTAGGGAGGCCTCCAACAGACAATTTTCTGTGGCGCTTGCTCATGTCACCCTGCAGCCCAACCCAGCTGACCGACGGGAGAGTCCAGATGAGAGGGCAAGGTCTACCAAGAATCTTTTCTGGGGAAAGGACGGGTGAGCTGCTTTCTAAGCCCAAGAGGGCAGTCAGGAGCCTGAGAGGTAGATATTTTCCTGATCCTGTGCTCATTTGATCTGTAGGCTGGGAAGAGACTCCTACCCTATGGCTCCCTTGTCCTTTCCCCATCCCCATTTGTCTCTGTCCCTTCAGCACTTACTTCTTATAGTTCTGAGGTGGTGACCACTTGGAGGCATTGGCAGGAGCAGATCCTCTATAGAGAAGAAATCTGGTGTCAGAAGTCACCTGCCATCTGCCTATCAGTGTCCCCCACCCCAAACACTTCCTGGGCTGACCTCTAGACATAGAGCACAAGGCTGTGAGGCCTGGCCATCTGCCTGCTGCCATGCTTGGCTGAACCCTCGATCATATTGGCTTCTCACCTGGTCAGAACCTCATGGCACTGCTTGCAGACTTTCTGTTGGGTGTTTCCAGCCCGGGGAACCGCTGCACTGAAGCTAAGACAGCCGGAACAGAAGGCCCGGCCACAGTTCTTACAGCCGTACTACAAGAAACATGAAGCAAGGGGTCTACCTCTCACCTGCCCCTGCAGGCTCCTCCCTGGGACTCTCCAAACACACACAGAGAGCAGACACTGGAGTTGTGACCAGCTGCTGGGAGGAGGATGAGGAGTGGGGCCCCTAAGGACTGGGGAGAGACAGGGGTGATTCCTCAGTCTCCAGTATTCTATTCAAATCTCGAAAGCTTCATGCAAAATTCCCATGCTTTCTACTCTGTCTTCAATTCCCTGACACTGGAGTGTAAAAGACAAATAGGCAAAGCCCCATGCTTCAGGTCACTGACTCTTCAAAAAGGAGAAACAGTGCAGAGCCCATGCCTTCTCTGCTCTAGCAGAGATGAAAGGAGGCTTGACTCAGAATGGGATGGTAACAGTAGCAGCCTCCGTTTATTAAGCATTTACTGTGTGCCAGGCACTAAACTCAGTACTTAACTTTCATCACCTGATTTAATCCTCACAATTTATACACACTATCTTACTTATTCCTGATGACCACCATTATTATTCCTACTTTAAACGGGGTCAGAGAGGTTACACGACTTGCCCAAACCAAGGTCAACCCATGAATGACAGGAGAGCTCAAATTTGGATCCTGACCACTTTGACTCCAAAACCCAGGTTTCTGAGTGCTACATGGATCTGCTTCCCTACCTGCTATTCATTCATCCTATCTGGTTCCTATCTCCTGGTCACAACTGAGGCTGAGGAAGCCTGCAGTTTACCAGGGAAACTTGGCAGGTCTGGCCTGAGGACAAGTGAGACTTTGCCATGGTGCCCTGGGGCAGGAGAAAGGGCAGTAATCTAACTCAAGAAACCGGGGAAGGGCTTGCTGGTGACGGTTTCAGAGCAGAGAGAGCAAAGGGCATGGTGTGATGGAGAGTAGGCTGTGGAGAAGCAGGGTGGAGGGAAGGAAACAGCCGGATCCTACACTTGGCAGACAGAAAAGCCTAGATTTCCCAAAATGACAGGAGCCCAATTTACAGTTTATGGGGAACTCTCACCTCCAGCACCTCACTGGACCCTCACACCAACCCCGAAAGCGAGGGAGTGTTAGCCCCACTTTATAGAAATGGAAACTGAGGCTCAGTGACTTCATCAAAACCACACACTTGGAGACGGCCCGTAAAAACAAGCCTGCGGACTGCAAGTCCTGTGCGTTTCCCTCTACTCCGCGTCCTCCCTAGCCCTCTAGCCCCCGGGGAGAGAAGACTCGCCTCCTTCTTGAAGAGGGTGAACTTGACAGCGCAGCCGTAGCACCTATTCTCCATCGTGGTTGCCGGCGCGGCGCGGCGCGGTCGGCGGAGCTGAGCTCCTGCGGCTCATATCCAGGACCCCGTGCACCCTCACCCAGCCCCGCCGTTACTCTCCACGCCCACTCGCGCGGGCCAACCAAGGCCTCCGACAGGAGAATCACTAAGGTCACGTCAGCCCGAGAGCACCAGCGGCGGACGCGAGGGCTGTTGGGAGTCGTAGTTCATTCACTAGTGCCCGCTTCCCTCAGAGGCAGTCAAGCCTAGTTCAGATCACGACATTTCCCAGGAGGCTAAGCGCCTTCCTCAGGCTTGGGGTCGATAGTCCCCGGGAATCCCCACACGCTTAGGCTCTTGGGAGTTGTGGTACTAATCCAGTCAGGGTTGGAACCATGGCGGTGACCAAGGAGCTCTTACAGATGGACCTGTACGCGTTATTAGGTATCGAGGAGAAGGCGACGGACAAAGAGGTGAGAACTGGGGCGAGGAGGGCCGATCCCGAGCGACCTGGCGGGCTTTCCCGTCTTGGCGCCTCGCCCGAGGCTGGCACCACCAGCTTTCCACGTTCGGCCGGGCCCTGAGTGGGGAGCGAGGGGCGGCCCGACGGCCTCAGGTGGGTTCCCAGACCTTTCCTGAATGGTCTGAGGGCCTCACGAGGAAGAGGGGGCACGAGAGGGAGGCTCCTAGCGCGGGGAACTGTACTGTGCTCTCCCCGTGGCCCTTGTCTAGAAGGAGCCGCGGGTGAGTCTGTGAGACAACCCTAGCCTACTAAATGCGCCTGCGCGGTGTTAGCCTTCGATTCCGCTTCTATCTAAACTGTGGCAGGGGGAGCTTCATTGTCTCTCTCTTGCTGGCTGATTTAACTCTGCTTAGAGCCTAGGGCGGAAGAAAGGCCAGGTCTCAAGGCTCCTCCATTCCTTTTTCATACCCTCCGTGGCAGTGTGACCTATGACTCTGCCATCTCTATTTTCTTTTTACATCCCAGCCCTTTGACGCTTTTCAAGTAGCAGATGCTCAGGTGTTGCCCTCTCACCATGTGCTAGTGGGCCAAAAGCAGGAGGATCAGAAGGATAAGGCAGATGACCTAGAGTTTCACGGGAAGGCGTTGATAGATGTGTCAGGGAGTGGGACACTGATCAAGCTGTAATTAAGATTTATGTTACTTTCTCCTGGATTATGGTGGTAGCTGTAGCAGTGTAGGAAGGGGAGGCAGATAAGTCACCAGATGGAAATTAATGCCTGCAGATGCCCTTGTACCTCCAGGCTGCTCTGCTCATCGGCAGAGCTTGTGAGAAGAGGAAGCTCTGGGGCAGAAAAGCAGGGAGACCCATAGGGCCCTTGAGGAGGGATACTGTCAGCCTGTACAGAACTGTTCCCTGCAGCTGCAGCTGAAATCAGAAGTGGGCCATGGGGATGTATACACAGCACCAAAAGCATCTGTTACACCTATCTCATAAGTCTTAAATTTTCACTATTAATAATGCCTAACACCTATATAATACTATGTGCTGGACACTATTCTAAGTGTTCTACATTTGTAAATTGTTTAATTAGTACTTCGTTAATAGTGAGAAATTACTTTGGACACTTCACACCAGATCTAGCCAGTGTGTTGGAACCTCGAAGTTGAGAACTCCTGAGGAAGGCAATTAAGAGCCACTGATGTATATATTAATCAGAGAAGTGACCTAATCAGATTTTTTTTTTGGTATGCGGGCCTCTCACTACTGTGGCATCTCCCGTTGCGGAGCACAGGCTCCGGACGCACAGGCTCAGCGGCCATGGCTCACGGGCCCCGCCGCTCCGCGGCACGTGGGATCCTCCCGGACCGGGGCACGAACCCGCGTCCCCTGCATAGGCAGGCGGACTCTCAACCACTGCGCCACCAGGGAAGCCCGACATAATCAGATTTTAAAGAAAATATTCAACATCAGTGTGCAGAAAGGACACAAGTAGGGGATGGGTAGAGGAGCTGCCACTAGGGGGTCAGGTGGGGCTGTTGTCTAGGCAAGAGGCCAAGGTCTAAGCAGCACAGTGAGGTTGGGATTCAGTTTTCACTCAGGTGAGATAAGGGATAGGTAAGAAGACTTTTTTTTAAAAGATTTTTAAAATATTTATTTATTTATTTTGGCTGCGTTGGGTCTTTTGAGTTGTGGTGGCACGCGAGGTCTTCGTTGAGGCGTGTGGGATCTTTCTTTGAGGCGCGTGGGCTTTCTCTCTAGTTGTGGTGTGCGGGTTTTCTCTCTAGTTGTGGCGCGCGGGCTTTCTCTCTAGTTGTGGTGTTCAGGTTTTCTCTCTCTAGTTGTGGTGCGTGGGGTCCAGAGCGCATGGGCTCTGTAGTTGCAACTTGTTGAGGTGTGCGAGCTCAGTAGTCGTGATGTGCGGGCTTTGCTGCTCTGCGGCATGTGGGATCTTAGTTCCCTGACCAGGGGTCGAACCCACGTCCCTTGCATTGGAAGGCGGATTTTTTACCACTGGACCACCAGGGAAGTCCCCTGGAATCATTCTTGATACCTCCCTATCCTCTCACTCTTGCATCTAGTCCATCACCAGGTCCTAATGAATTCACTTCTCAAATAATCTCCAAACCTGTTCATTAATCTCCATCTCCACCACCACCGCTCCAGCCCAAATGCCCATCAACTTCCATCTGAATGATTAGAGTGGCCTGCCAACTCATTTCCCTGCTTCCAGTCTATTCTATTCCACTCTGTTGCACTCCTCCAATTTGTTCTACTCACGGAAAATGGAATAATCTTGGTGCTCCTTTAAAACCCTATTGCACTTTTAATAAAACATGCAATAGAATTTCTTACCCCTTCTTACATGCTTTTCCCTCTGCCGAGAACACTCTTTCTCCCCTTCTGTTAACCTGGGTTACTTTTACTTGGCTTTCAGAACTCAGCTTAAATGGCACTTCCTCAGAGAGGCCTTGCCTATTGTACTTTCATAGCAGCCACTTCTCCTTTCCAGCACTTATATCAGTTTGCAAGCATATATTCATTTGTGTGATTATTTATCTCATGCCTTACTCCCCTCTGTACTCTTAGCTCTGAGGAGCAGGTCTGGTCCATTCACTTCTGTAGCATCCCCTTCCTGGTGACTGGCACAGAGTAGGCTCTCAATAAATATTTGTTGAATGAAGGAAGTAGCAGCTAAGAGCCCACTGGAACAACTTGGCTTGAGAATCAGGAGATCTGGGGCCTCATTCAGAGCCTGACTTTCCTCAAATGTAAAACGAGGGAGTTGGGCAAACTATGACTTCAGGGGTCAAATGGCCCATGACCTGGTTTTTAATGAGCCATGAGCCGAGAATGGTTTTTCATGTTAAAACGATTGTAAAAAAACAACCACAACTCAACAACAAAAAACCGAATAACTCAATGAAAAAATAGGCAAAGGACTTGAATAGACATTTCTTCAAAGAAGATATATAAATGACCAATAAATACATGAAAAGATGTTCAGTACCACTGGTCATTAGATAAATGCAAATGAAAACCACAGTGAGATACCACTTCATACTCATTAGGATGGCTATTAAAGAAAAACAAAAACAGAAAGTTACTAGTGTTGGTGAGGATGTGGAGAAATTAGAACCCTTGTACATTGCTTGTAGTGCAGCTGCTGTGGAAAACAGTCTGACAATTCCTCAAAAAATTAAACATAGAATTACAATATGATCCAGCAATTTCACTTCTGGGTATATACCCAAAAGAAATGAACTCAAACAGATATTTGTTTTTTATTTATTTTATTTACTTTAGGCTGTGTTGGGTCTTCATTGCTGCACACGGGCTTTCTCTAGTTGTGGAGAGTGGGGGCTACTCTTTGCTGCGGTGTGTGGACTTCTCACCGCGGTGGCTTCTCTTGTTGCAGAGCACGGGCTCTAGGCACGCAGGCTCAGTAGTTGTGGTTCGCGGGCTCTGGAGCACAGGCTCAGTAGTTGTGGCGCATGGGCTTAGTTGCTCTGCGGCATGTGGGATCTTCCCGGGCCAGGGATCAAACCTGTGTCCCCTGCATTGGCAAGCGAATTCTTAACCACTGCACCACCAGGGAAGTCCCTCAAACATATTTGTACACCCATGTTCATAGTGGCATAATTCACAATAGCCAAAAGGTGGGAGCAGCCAAAGTGGCCATCAACAAATGAATGGTTAAACAAAATGTGGTATATACATACAATGGAATATTATTCATCCTTGAAAAGGAAGGACATTCTGACACATGCTACAATATGGATGAAACTTGAGGGTATGATGTTGAGTGAAATAAACTAGTCACAAATGGACAAATATTATATGGTTCCTCTTGTACAAGATTCCTAAGAGTAGTCAGATTCACAAAGTAGAATGGTAGTTTCCGGGGGCAGGAGAGTGAGTGTGGAATGAGGAGTTAGTGTTTAAATGGTACAGAGTTTCAGCTTTACAAGATGAAAAAAGTCCTGGAGACTTACGGCGGTAATGGTTGCACAATATTAATGTACTTAATGTCATAGAACTATACACTTAAAAACGGTTAAAATGGTAACTTTTATGTTAATATATATTTTATTTTATATATGTTTTACAATAAAAACAACCAACCAAAACAGAATAAAAACAAAGAAGAACATATGTCACGGGAATTTAGAGAGTCAGCAAGTCCCAAAGGTAGATGTTTTTGTTCCCCATCCAGCCCTAAGGGGGACAGGTGGGGCAAGGTATCATTTTCTTGTAGGAAAGCTTTGAGTTGAGGACCCAGGTTTGGTGTGGAAGTTCTCCGGGGGAGAGGATAACGCCCCAGGAATCCAGTCTCCTCCTAGAATCTCAGGCAGTAAGCCCCAGGATCTTATGTGCTAATGCACATGTGCCTGTTTGCGTGTATGTGCGCACACACACAGTACAGGGCCGGGCCCTAGAGCCTGCCAAGATGAAGAGTAGGTCATGGATTAATGCCACTTGCAAACCTTGAAGAGATTCTGAATTAATCTCAGGGATTATTTAGGTGACTGCAATGGCCTTCTAATCCTTTTCCTAGTTCTGTTCTTGCCCCCTTGAGCCTCTTCGCACAGCAGCCAGAGTGAGCCTTTAGATGGTAAATCAGATTGTGTTACCTCTGCTCCCAGCTCCCCAGGGGCTTCTCATCAGTGTTAGAATGAAGCCTGAAGGCCCTCCCTGGCCCTTGGGGCCCTCAATGCCCCTCTTGCATGTTCCCTACCACTCTTCCCTTGCTCACCGGGCTCCAGCCACACCACATCAGTCCTATAATTTTTTTTTAATTGTGGTGAAATATACATAACATGAAATTTTCCATGTCAACATTTTTTTTAGTGTACAATTCAGTGGCATTAAGTACATTTACATTGATATGCAGCCATCACCACTATCCATCTCCAGAACTTTTCCATCATCCCAAACTGAAGTTCCATAACTTTAAACGTTAACTCCCTATTCTCTTCTCCCCTCAGTCCCTGCTAACTACTATTTTACCTTTCTTCTCTATGAACTTGACTATTTTATGTACCTCATACAACATGCAAATATATAGTATTTGTTTTTTTATATCTGGCTTATTTCACTTAATGTAATGTTTTCAGGTTTCATCCATTTTGTTGAATGGATCAGAATTTCCTTCCTTTTTAAGGCTGAATAATATTTCACCATATGTATATACACATTCTGTTTCTCTACTCATCTTTTGATGGACATTTGGGTTGTTTCAACCTTTTAGTTGTTGTGAATGGTGCTATTAGGAACATGAGTGTATGAATATCTGTTCGAGTCCTGCTTTCAGTTCTTTTGGGTATGTATCCCACAGTGTAATTGCTGTATCATTAAAATTCCATGTTTAATGTTTTGAGGAACTGCCATACTGCCTTCCACAGCAGCTGCACCATTGCACATTTCTACAACAAATACTCAGTCATTCCAGTTTCTCCACATTCTTCCCACCACTTGTTATTTTCGGTGTTTTGGATAATAACCATCCTAATGGATATGAAAGAGGCCTCCAGTGATATTTTTTCAAACTCACCTAACACATTACTGCTTCATGGCCTTTACATTTGCTAGTCCTTCTGTTTAGAACATCTCTTTCCTGGTAGTTGTATATCTCACTCCCACACCTTATTCAGATTTCCATTCAAGTATCGCCCCCTACCCTCTCAAAGGCTTTCAGAAGTCGTACATCTAATTACTACACATTGTATTACATGTCCATTTGCTTACCATTGGTCTCCCCCATTAGAATGTAAAAAGTCCAGGAAGGAAGAGACTTACTCTTTTATGTTTACTGCTATGTCTCTAGCACCTAGAACAATGCCTGGCCCTTGATAGGTGTTCAGTCAATCCTTGTTGAATGATTGAATATGTATTATTACTTTCTTATGCAGTCATACTTTGTGGCAAAGTGAAATTACTAGACCAATCAAATATATTTACCAAAAGTAAATGTATTGGGCTTCCCTGGTGGCGCAGTGGTTGAGAGTCCGCCTGCCGATGCAGGGGACACAGGTTCGTGCCCCGGTACGGGAAGATCCCACATGCCACAGAGCGGCTGGGCCCGTGAGCCATGGCCGCTGAGCCTGCGCGTCCGGAGCCTGTGCTCCGCAGCGGGAGAGGCCACAACAGTGAGAGGCCCACGTACCGCAAAAAAAAAAAAAAAAAAAAGAAAAAAAAAAAGTAAATGTATTTAAAAGCTTTTTCAAAATTGTCTTTCAGAAAAGTGGTGCCATCTTATACTCCCACTGGGTAGGCAGGAGATCACCCCATCTCTCAGCTGGCAGTTCCCATCCTGGCTCTCAAAAACAGCATGCTGTGTGCCCAGTGCCTTGTGCATGTGCGCGCGCACACACACACACACACACACACACACACACAGCAGGTCCCACAGTTCATTAAATGAACTTTACAGTGTTCTCCCTGCCTCTTTTGTTTTCCTCTTTCTTCATCTGTGTTTTCGAGGAGGGTAGAAACATTTCCCACAAACACCATTCGATTCCACAAACTTTTAAGTGCCTACCTACTGTGTGCCTGTCGCAGAGTCTGGTGCTAGGGATACAAATGTGAAGAGAGCAATTCCTGGAGGGTCACCCCATCGTGTCTGTTTCCAGCCTCTCTGTCTCTTGCTTTTGTGGTCCATCATTTTGAAATGCAGAGGTCAAAGTTGATAATTCTAGAAGGTGATGCTTTCTAATCAGATGGTGATTTCCTAGAGAGTGTAACTCATGTAGAAAATGACAGCTTTTATAACTAATCTTAACAAGTAAGGCCAAGAGTCGTTGTTTGTTACATCTACCGTGTGTTGAGAATGGATGGAAATCATAATACAGAGCCTTGAACAATGTTGGGAATTCTAAATGTGCGTTTGTGATCATCTTTGTACTTATCACCAGTGACAGTTAAGAAAGTGGACTTTAGAGGCAGTCTGACTGGATATTGGCTCCATGACTTACCTAGTTTGTGACCTTGAGCAAATATTTAACCTCTGTGTGCCTTGGCTTCCATGTCTGCGAAATAGGAATGGTGGCAGTCCCTCTTCGCCGGCCTTGTTATGAGGCTCAGTCCAGGCAAAACACTTGGCAAGGCACTTGGCACAGACTCACTACAAGTTCCCTCATGCTGTTATCATTGTTGCTCCACCTTCCTTACACTGTAAGTGCTAATGTCCAATGCACATCTCCCAAACTCATGTCTAAGTTTACCCTCCACTCCTCACACCTTCTCACTCTTTCCAGTCCTGATAGACCAGTGCTGATTCACCTCACACTACACCAGTGATTCTCGACCAAGGCAGTGGTCAGGGTAGAAAGGCGGTGGGGCATCAGGTAGAACAAAATTGAGGATCAGCAGAGTTCACTATTCAGTTCAAATCTACAAATGAATGGAGTATGTCACCATGGACAAGGGACTGTGTAGGCATGGTGGGACTTCAGAGCTGAAGAAGACATCACTTCTGCTTTCTGACAGCTCACACAATATAGTAAAGAATGAATTCTGAGGTAGAGTGAAAGAGGTGGAATAAAAGCATATAAGAAAAAAAAAAAGTATATAAGGAAAATGCTGTCAGAATAAAGAGGAAGACAAGATTCATATGATTGGCAGGATCATGGAAGACTTCCCCTGAGGAGGTGTTTTTGTGCAAGACCTTGAGAAGAGAAAAGAATATATCACAGCAGGGTTAAAAGGGATCATCATGGTCATTTACTCTCTTCATTTTATAGACAGGAGGATGGAGGTCCAAAGAGGCTATGGAGCTTGCTGAGATCACCCAGTGAGTGAGTGTTGGATCAGACTGGAGCCCCAGTTTAATATTCCTTCCACTGCTCTGCAGTTGACACGTGAATTTCTCTCCTGTCTATAGCAGCCTTGCCTTTCATTTGAAGCCCTTTGAAGGGTACATAACTCACTGTATCTTGGCAGGTATTACTTGGTGAAGCTTGAAAATGCATTTTGATCAACTGTTTGAAGACTGAAGTTTTTTGTTTTGTTTTGTTTTTGAAGACTGAAGTTTTAAATGTATTTACCAGGAAAACTACCATGGAAACTTAATATTCACCTTTTCAGTTTATATTTTATTATTGCTTTAAGGAAAAGGCTGTTTTACCTGTTTGCTAGCTAATAACTTTATTTATTTTTTAAAGGGAACTTTATTTTTATTTATTTATTTAATTTATTTTTGGCTGCGTTGCGTCTCTGTTGCTGTGCGGGCTTTCTCTAGTTGTGGCCAGTGGGGGCTACTCTTGGTTGCGGCGCGTGGGCTTCTCACTGGAGTGGCTTCTCTTGTTGCAGAGCGCAGGCTCTAGGCACGCGGACTTCAGTAGTTGTGGCTTGTGGGCTCTAGAGCGCAGGCTCAGTAGTTGTGGTGCATAGGCTTAGTTGCTGCGCGGCATGTTGTATCTTCCCGGACCGGGGCACGAACCCGTGTCCCCTGCGTCGGCAGGCGGACTCTCAACCACTGCGCCACCAGCGAAGCCCGGCAGGAGGATTCTTAACCACTGTACTGCCACCAGGGAAGCCCTAATACCTTTATTTAAATCACTTATTTCTGTTATACCCTAGAATGTGATACATTGACATTGTTTCTTACAGATTTAAAAGGAATAAGTTTTTGGGCTTCCCTGGTGGTGCAGTGGTTGAGAGTCCGCGTGCTGATGCGGGGGACGCGGGTTCGTGCCCCGGTCCGGGAAGATCCCACACGCCAAAGAGTGGCTGGGCCCGTGAGCCATGGCCGCTGAGCCTATGCTCCGCAACGGGAGAGGCCACAACAGTGAGAGGCCCTCATACAGCAAAAAAAAAAAAAAAAAAAAAGGGAATAAGTTTTTGAGGACAGAGAAGGACTTGAAGGAATGGCATGAAGGGGTAGAAGTCAAAGTGCCTGGCATGACAAGGAATAGGACATTGCCTAGGGTCTGTTGAGGGTGTGGCAGGAGTTGAATCTGAAAAATGTGGTATCTCTGGGCCTCTAGGCCCTAGGGTGGTTGGACTTGATTCTGTGGGCATCTGGGGGCCATTTCTGGATTTGAGGTGAGCCTGACTCAGTCCACTGTCTCCAATGGGAGCCTTTCTCAAAGCCTCTTACCTCCAGACCAGGCACTGAGGCCTCAGGGTTGGGCAGTGAGCCTGGTTTCACTTGACAGCTGTCGTTCATTCACCAAGGGCCTGACCAGAGCTGGGTGGGACCAGGAGCCAGGCCTCCAAGTCCTCTCTGTACCTCTCTGATGGTTAACTCATTCCTGGGTTTGTCTGTCTGGCTGAAACTCTGAATTTTTGAAGTTCCTTGGCTGCCTGTTAAGTCAAAAGGAATGATTCATTTGTGTTTGTAAGCTGTAAGCTATTCATTAGCATTCAAGATAATACCTCATATTTACATGACACCAAAGAGCTTTCACATAAATTATCTCATTTGATGTGATCTTCAAAGCCTGTGAGGACTTCCCTGCTGGTGCAGTGGTTAAGAATCCTCCTACCAGTGCAGGGCACAAGGGTTCGAGCCCGGTCCGGGAAGATCCCACATGCCACGGAGCAGCTAAGCCCGGGCACCACAGCTACTGAGCTGGCACTCTAGAGCCTGCTCGCCACAACTACTGAGCCTGCGTGCTGCAACTACTGAAGCCCATGCACCTAGAGCCTGTGCTCTGCAGCAAGAGAAGCCACCGCAATGAGAAGCCCACGCACTGCAACGAAGAGTAGCCCCCGCTCACCACAGCTAGAGAAAGGCCACATGCAGCAACAAAGACCCATCCCAGCCAAAAATAAATAAATAAATAAAATATTAAAAAAAAAAAAAGAATACATAAGAATCTAGGGCTTCTCTGGTGGCGCAGTGGTTGAGAGTCCACCTGCCGATGCAGGCGACACGGGTTCGTGCCCCGGTCCGGGCAGATCCCACATGCCGCGGAGCGGCTGGGCCCGTGAGCCATGGCTGCTGAGCCTGCGCGTCCGGAGCCTATGCTCCGCAACGGGAGAGGCCACAACAATGAGAGGCCTGCATACTGCAAAAAAAAAAAAAAAAAAAAGAATCTGTAACTTAAAAAAAAAAACAAACAAGAGTGTGGGGCTTCCCTGGTGGCACAGTGGTTAAGAATCCGCCTGCCAATGCAGGGGACACGGGTTCCAGCCCTGGTCCGGGAAGATCCCACATGCTGTGGAGCAGCTAAGTCCATGTGCCACAACTACTGAGCCTGCGCTCTAGAGCCTGTGAGCCACAACTACTGACCCCGTGTGCCACAACTACTGAAGCCCATGCACCTAGAGCCCGTGCTCCGCAGCAATAGCAGCCACCACAGTGAGAAGCCCACGAACCACAACAAAGAGTAGACCCCGCTCGCCGCAACTAGAGAAAGACTGTGCGCAGCAATGAAGACCCAGCACAGCCAAAAATAAATAAATTAATTTAAAAAAAAACAAGAGTGTGAGGTACGCAAGGACTATTAGCTCCAATTTATAGATGAGAAGACTGACACTGACAGAGTTTGATTTGCCCAGCATAAGGTGTCTAGTAAATGCAGAGCACCTGCCCAAACCTGCATTTTCTACTCCTATTTCAGAGCTGTTTTCCATGACTCACACCTCAGGAGCAATTAGGGTAACAAGATATGGGTCTGCGGGCCCCAGAAAGCCTTGTGTTCCCATCTGTGACGCAGATAGAGATTTGACTCTGTGGATAAAGCTGCACGACCTGGGTGAGCTCAAAGGGTATTAAGCCGACCTGGACAACTTGAGGAAGTATGTTAAAATTTGTGTTAAAACTACCACAGTGGAGTTTTCATTTCAGCTAAGGTAGAATTCAAAATATTCTCCATTTGCATAGCTGCTTTCCCTATTTTTGCTGTTCCTGAATACTGTTATTTGGTTATTATTATTTTTCTTTAAATTGACTCACTTGTTTTTACTAATATAATTTGTTTATAAAGGAAACCAGTGTGTTAAGGGGAAAAAAGAATGAGATGTAGGGAGTACCAGGGCCCAGAGAGAAAGAGTTCTGCACCTGGGCAGAGGAGAGTGGCTTTGGGGGTAGGGACCCAGGTCTCCAGGGGTTAAGAGTGACAGCAGGCTGTGGGGAGAGGTGAGGGGCCGCCAGACCCAGGGTATCTGACAGATCTGAGGGGTGGGAATCTCCAACCTGATAGAAGAATGCAGGTGAGGATTTTGGAGTCTGAGCATGATGTAAGCCTGCTTAGGGTAAGGGTGGGAGGGAGAGGCGGGGCCTGAGAGAAGGGGGCATCGGGGGAGGAGGAGGGCTGTAGACTGTGCGCCAGGTGGATAGCTGGCTTGTGGAAGTGGGCTGAGAAGGAGGGCAGGGAAGGGGTTGAGGCCCAGGAAGGGATACTGGGAGTGCTAAAGGGGGACCCAGAGGTGAGAGCCCGAGGGGTACGAGGACCAGAAGAGTGACCTCAGGGATGGGCTGGGGATCCAGATCCTTTAGGGTGCATAGGGGCAACATATGGGGAGAAGCAGCCCAGGCCCTGTGCATGGTCTCAGTTGGTTCAGGCTGCACAGGTCACTGTCCTGAGTCTGGACTGTGGGCCGTGGTTAGCAGACTACAAGAGATGTTGGTGTGAGGTCTGGGTGTCCCCAGCATCTCGTTACCACCAGCAGGCCCACATTTTGGGAATGTTGAACTAAGGGTGCTGGTCTGAGGGGTGGCTGGCACCCTGCTTGCTCAGAGCCTTTGGAGCAGTCTGGTTTCCGCAGGAATTTGGGAATTTCTATGTAGTGCTGTTGCAGTGTGGACCACAGGCTGTAAGGAATGAAAGTGGCCAATCTTTTAGGCAGAGGGGACTTCCAGGTAAGTGCCTAGAGCTCTGTGGTTTACTTCCTGCCTATGACATCAGGCAGTCACATAACCTCTGGTGTTGTGGCTAGTACAGGGTTGGGGAACTGTCTGCTTCCCCCAGGCTTAGGGAACTGTCTGCCTCCCCCAGGCTTAGGAAGAAATTACTGCCCAGGCCTAGATTACTGACTGTTCCCATTCCTGGAACTGGGCCTGTAATGGCTTCCTAGCTGATTCACTGGCATGGTTTGTTCATTCAGTACCTGTTGTCACATAGAGTGACCTCCCTGTGTGCCCTCCGTATCTGAGTCTGACCTACGAGTCTGGCTTTTGAGAACTGGGCTTAATTACTTGTACTGCTTACTTGGCTCCAAGTTTTATTATAAGAAAGGATAGCAGCCTTTTAAAAAATAATGATCTCTTCTATGTAGGGCACTTTTCTTTTAAGTTTAATGATGGCTATTTTATATTTATTGGACCCCTTAGTGCTTGGCTTTTTTGTGTAAGTCAGGAGTTCATTCCTTATAAGAGGTGAAACTGAAGGCAGGTGGATTGTCAGAGGCCGTGTTGTGTGCCTGGCGCCAAGCAGTGGAGATGGCGGGAGAGCCAGCTCCAGGCTCCTTTCCCTGCTCTGGGCTCAGGTTGCTGTGAGTGGCGAAATCAGTTATGGAGCTCCGGGAAGGCCTGAGTGGGTGGCTGCTAATTCATGACTCATTATTCCCCTCTGTGATGTGGGCTCTGGGGGGATAACATTTAGTTCCCACTGCAGTTCTCTTATCAGTCTGCGGTAGTGATTTCTTCCCTTTTCCAGGTTTAGTTTCTCAAAAGGAAGTGTTAGCAGGTAGAAGGGGAAATTATGAAATAGTGTGGGAAGGTCTCCTAGGGTTGGGATAGCACCCACTTCCTTCTGCTCTTCAATAGGCCTGAAGTAATTGACATAGTTGAGGCTTCCTAATTGTGTTTGGTTGAGAACAAATGGACATGTGCCCCTTTCATTCAATAGATATTTACTGTGTGCCTACTGAGTACCAGGTGCTGTCCAGTGCACAGTTCTGGCCCCTGGGGATAGGCAAAACTCCCTGCCCCCTAAAGCACATTCCCTTTATTCGTAAGAACCCCCATAATTTCCTGTACCTGTATGCCCTCATTTGAGGCACAATCATAACCAGTTTATCTGTTTTTCCAGACCATACCAGAAAAGAAACAGCAGATTATAAGCACTTCCAGAGACAGGCTGGCATCTGGCACAGTCTAGTAGAGGCTGACTGGGGAGGAGATAGAGAAACTATAAAAAGAGTAGAATTTAAGATCATTACCACCTAAGGAAGCGTAGGGAAAGCCTGACTCTGCCCTCAGTAGCATCTGAACATGTACTGTTCAGTAGTTTCTGTTCTGAATGATGATCCTGAGATATGGAAGACAAGATTAAATTCAAGTAGTGTCCTAGGATGGGGAAAGGGAGTAATATTTCAGAAAGACATCAGGAGGAAGACCACACTTCTGCAAATTGGAGTTTAAAGTCCTCGTGGAGCTTATGTTCATCTGAGATCTCTGTTATTCTGGGGCTGAGCCTTGGAGACAGCCTGGTCATCTGAAAAACCATGGTCTGGGCAGGGGGCATTGGGTGAGAGGCCCCTCAACTGTCACCTAGCTCTTTTCTGTGAAGTCTCAGGAAATGCAAATGAATGTTTCCAAGTGCTAGGGAAACCTGGGGATTTAGGAGAAACCTATAGGTAAGGAAGGAAAACTGCAAGTGTTAAGACAATTCAGTAGCTTTTGGCACCTTCCAGTGGCTGCTTCAACCTTGCCTAGGTGTCCCAGCACTTGCAGACTCGGTTTCATAGAGGAGCTGCCAACCCGAATGCCTGGGATTAGATGGTCCTGTCTTTCTCTCACATCATTACATGTAGGGTCCTACTGTTTCTTTGTTCTTCTGAAAGTTCCTCTTCCTTCCCAACTTATCATAGTTAAGAAATATTAAAAATATTGTTGCATCTTTTTGCCCTGAATCCAGCCTCTTGAGCTGCTAGCTAATAAGGTAGAATATTTTGTAATAAACAATATCGACACGGAAGCTTTTCAAAGGCCTGCTGTAGGAGAGTTGTGTTTACATGAGAAATTCTTCAGGCACCAGTCACTCCAGGAGGGCTGGGCAAAGCTGGGAGTCTTATTTATATATATATATATATAACACAAAACACCAAACTCCAGGCCAACCGGTTCAAAGTCAGAACTGGCCTTCAAGGCTAAAACCTAGCAGTGGGCTTTGCCCAGGGCAGGCTTAGCAGCTGACCATAGTAATAACTAGTGAATCAGGACAGACACACTTGGCCAGCATTCTTAGGCCAGCTGGGTTTTGGTTCATGGCCACTCTGGAAGATCTCAGGCTACTTACCCGTACCCCCTACACTTTGAATGAGAGTAGTTCAGAGCCCCTGGGGGCTAACCAAGGATAGAATTTTAGAACTGCCCCCAGCAGACCTGAAACCAGCCTTGTTGTACACCTCAAGAATTCATACTGGACTCACCTGGGCCCATTGTGGACCCATGTCCATCCCTGGAGTTCCTGTCAGGTTGGCATTGTCCTGGGCTGGTGTCACAATTTACCTCCCTCTCGGGAGTGGATAAACAAGAGGTTTGGACCTTATATTGAGTGCCTGGTTTTTGTTAGGTACTTCACATGGGTTATTTTCTTTAATCCTCACAACAGCCCTATGTGTATGGGATACTTCCCACACTTCGTAGTTGAAGAACCTAAGGCTGAGTGAGATCCAGTAATTTGCCCAAGGTCACACTAGTAGTATGCGGAAGATTCAAAATTTGAAAACACATGTTAGACTCCAGAGCCTTCTTTCTTTCCGTGAACCATGCTACTTCCTAGCTTAGAATAGTTGAAAGAAGCTCAACATCCCTGGTTTTTTGCTTTTTGTTTTTTTATTTTTAAAAATAAATTTATTATTTATTTTTGGCTGTGTTGGGTCTTTGTTGCTGCACACAGGCTTTCTTTAGTTGGCGCAAGCGGGGTCTACTCTTTGTTGTGGTGTACGGGCTCCTCATTTCTGTGGCATCTCTTGTTGCAGAGCACGGGCTCTAGGTGCTGGGGCTTCAGTAGTTGTGGCACACGGGCTTCAGTAGCTGTGGCTCATGGGCCCTAGAGCACAGGCTCAGTAGTTGTGGTGCACGAGCTTAGTTGCTCCACGGCATGTGGGATCTTCCCGGACTAGGACTCGAACCCATGTCCCCTGCATTGGCAGGCGGATTCTTAACCACTGCGCCACCAGGGAAGTCCCCTGTTTTTCTAGATATAATTGACATATAACATATTAGTTTCAGGTATACAACATAATGATTCGATATGTTTGATGTATATATTGTGAAATGATGAGCATAATAAGTCTAAGTAAATTACGCCCATCACTGTTCATAGTTAAAATTTGTTTTTTCTTGTGATAAGAACTTTTAAGATCTACTCTCTTAGTAACTTTCAAATAAACAGTACAGTATTAAGTGTAGTTGCCATGCTGTACATTACATCCCTATGGCTTATATATTTTATAACTGGGAGTCTGTACATTTTGACATTTTGCTCCCCCCACCCTCCCCCAACTGCCTGCCTCTAGCAACCACCAATCTGTTCTCTGTATCTATGAGTTGTTTCTTGTTCGTTTGTTTTTTAGATTCCACATGTAAATAAGATCATATGATATTTGTCTTTCTCTGTCTGACTCATTTCATTCAGCATAATGCCCTCAAGGTCCATCCATATTGTCTAATGGAAAGATTTCCTTTTTTATGGCTGAATGAGTATATCTGTCTATCTGTGTGTATATATGTGTGTGTGTGTATGTATATATATAATCTCACATCTTCTTTATCCATTCACCCATCAGTAGACACTTAGGTTGTTTCCATGTCTTGGCTACTGTAAATAATGCTGCATTGAACATGGGGGTGCATTATATTTTCAAGTTAGTGTTTTCATTTCTTTTGGATAAATACCCAGAAGTGGAATTGCTGGATCATTTGGTAGTTCTGTTTTTTATTTTAAAATATTTATTTATTTATTTATTTAGGCCATGCCGTGCGGCTTGTGGGATCTTAATTCCATGACCAGGGATCCATCCAGGCCTTTGGTAGTGAAGGTTCAGAGTTCTAACCACTGGACTGTCAGGGAATTCCCAGTAGTTCTATTTTTAATTTTTTGAGGAATCTCTATACAGTTTTTCATAGTGGCTGCACTAATAGTGCACGTGAGTTCCCTGTTCTCCACATCCTTACCAACACTTACTCTTGTCTTTTTGGTAAGGTAGTATCTTGTTGTGATTTTGATTTGCATTTGCCTGATGGATAGTGATGTTGAGCACCTTTTCATGTACCTGTTGGCCATCTGTATATCTTCTTTGGAAAAATGTCTGTTCAGATCCTCTGCCCATTTATTAATCAGATTGGGTTTTTTGTTGTTTGTTTGTTTGTAGGTTGTTTTTTGTTTTTGGGGTTTTTTGTTTGTTTGTTTGCTATTGAATTGTATGAGTTCTTTATATATTTTGGATATTAACTCCTTATCAGATATATGATTTGCAAATATTTACTCCCATTCCATAGTTTGCCTTTTCATTTTGTTGATGGTTTCCTTTGCTGTGCAGAAGCTTTTTAGTTTGATGTAGTCCCACTTGTTTATTTTTTGCATTTGTTGCTTTTGCTCTCAAATCCAAAAAAAAAAAATCATTGCCAGGACCAATGTTAAGGAGCTTACTCCCTATGTTTTCTTTTTGGAGTTTTATAATTTCAGGTCTTACTTTCAAGTCTTTAATCCATTTTGAGTTAATTTTTGTGTATGGGTAAGATAGCAATCCAGTTTCATTCTTTTGCATGTGGCAAAATGCAAAATGGGGAATGCAATTTCCCCAACACCATTTTTTATTTTTTAAAATTTTATTGGGGAAAATTTTTTTATTGGAGTATAGCTGATTTACAATGTTGTGTTAGTTTCAGGTGTACAGGAAAGTGATTCAGTTATACGTATATTCATTCTTCTTCAGATTCTTTACCCATGTAGGTTATTACAGAATACTGAGTAGAGTTCCCTGTGCTATACAGTAGGTCCTTGTTGGTTATCTGTTTTATATACAGCAGTGTGTGTATGTTAATCCCAAGCTCCTAATTTATCCCTCCCCTCCCCGCAACACCATTTATTGAAGAGACTGTTCTTTTCCCATTGCATATTCTTGGCTTCTTTGTCCTTTCCCCATTACATAGTCTTGGCTCCTTTGTTGTAAATTAATTGACTGTATATGTGGGTTTATTTCTGGGCTGTTCTGTTCCATTGATCAAGATGTCTGTTTCTATGCCAATACCATACAGTTTTGATTACTGTAACTTCGTAAATAGTTTGAAATCAGGACATATGATGCCTCTAGCTTTGTTCTTCTTTCTCAAGATTGCTTTGCCTGTTTGGGGTCTTTTGTGGGTCCATACAAATTTTAGGATTTTTTTTTTCCTGTTAAAATGCCATTGGAATTTTGATAGGGATTGCATTGAATCCATAGATTGCTTTGGGTAGTAAAGACATTTAAACAATATTAATTCTTCCACACCATGAGCATGGAATATCTTTCCTCTTATTTGGTCTTCTTCAACTTCTTTAATCATTGTCTTTTTGTTTTCAGTGTACAGATCTTTCACCTCCTTGGCTAAATTTATTTTTAGGTATTTTATTCTTTTTGATGAAATTGTAAATGGGATTGTTTTCTTAATTTCTCTTTCTGATCATCCATTGTTAGTGCCTAGAAATGCACTATGTGTATTGATTTTGTATCCTGCCACTTTACTGAATTCTTTGATTCTAACATTTTTTTTGGTGGACTCTTTAGGGTTTTCTATATATATAATATGTCATCTGCAAATAATGACAGCTTTACTTCTTCCTTTTTGATTTGGATGCCTTTTATTTCTTTTCCTTGCCTAATTGCTCTGGCTAGGACTTCCAGTACTATGGTGAATGAAAGAGGGTAGAGTAGTCATCCTTGTCTTGTTCCTGATTCTTAGAGGCAAAGCTTTCAGCTTTTCACCATGGAGCATGATATTAGCTGTGGACTTGTCATATATGGCCTTTATTAAGTTGAAGTATATTCCCTCTATACCCACTTTGTTGAGAGTTTTTATAAATGGATGTTGAATTTTGTCAAATGCCTTTCTGCATCTCTTGAGATGATCATAAGATGTTTATCTTTCATTTTGTTAATATAGTGTTTCACATTAATTGATTTGTGGATGTTGAACTATCCTTGCATCCCTAGAATAAATCCCACTTGATCATTATGTATGATCCTTTAATGTACATATTATTGTTTAATTCTGTTTGCTAATATTTTGTTGACAATTTTTGCATCAGTGTTCATCATGGGTGTTGGCCTATAATTTTCTTTTCTTGTGGCATCCTTGTCTGGTTTTGGTATCAGGGCAATAATGCTGGCCTTGCAAAGATAGTTTGGAAATGTGTCCTCCTCTTCTATTCTTTGCAAGAGTGAGAAGGATTAGTATTAATTCTTCTTTTTTTTTTTTAACCTTTAAAAATTTATTTAAACAAAATTTTTTTAAATTTTAGGCTGTGTTCGGTCTTCATTGCTGTGCGCAGGCTTTCTTTAGTTGTGGTGAGTGGGGGCTACTCTTCATTGCAGTGTGCGGGCTTCTCATTGAGGTAGCTTCTCTTGTGGAACATGGGCTCTAGGCACACAGACTTCAGTAGTTGTGGCATACGGGCTCAGTAGTTGTGGCTCGCGGGCTCTAGAGTGCAGGCTCAGTAGTTGTGGTGCACGGGCTTAGCTGCTTTCATTGATCTTTCTTTGAACCATTGGTTGTTTGGTAGCATGTTGTTTAATCTCCACATATTTGAATTTTCCAGTTCCCTTCTTGATTTCTAGTTTCATGCCATTGTGGTCAGAAAAGATGCTCGATATGATTTCAGTCTTCTTAAATTTATTGACTTGTTTTGTGGCCTAATATATGATCTGTCCTGCAGAATGTTCCATGTGTGCTTAAGAAGAATGTGTATTCTGTTGCTTTTTTTTCTTTTAATTTATTTATTTTATTTATTTATTTTTGACTGCATTGGGTCTTTGTTGCTGTGTGCAGCCTTCCTCTAGTTGCAGCGAGTGGGGGCTACTCTGTTGCGGTGCATGGGCTTCTCATTGCAGTGACTTCTCTTGTTGCACAGCACGGGCTCTGGGCATGCAGGTTTCAGTAGTTGTAGCATGCAGGCTCAGTAGTTTTGGCTCACGCGCTCTAGAGTGCAGGCTCAGTAGTTGTGGCGCATGGGCTTATTTGCTCCATGGCACGTGGGATCTTCCCGGACCAGGGCTCAATCCTGTGTCCCCTGCATTGACAGGTGGATTCTTAACCACTATGCCACCAGGGAAGCCCCTATTCTGTTGCTTTTGGGTGGAGTGTTATATATATAGTCTGTTAAGTCCATCTGAACTAATGTGTCATTTAAGGCCGATGTTTCCTTATTGATATGCTGTCTGGATGATCTCTCCATTGACAAAAGAGGGGTATTAAAATCCTCTACTATCATTGTATTGCTGTCTATGCTTCCCTTTAGGTCTGTTAATATTTGCTTTATATATTTCGGTGCTACTGTGTTGCGTGCATAAATATTTACAAATGTTATATCCTCTTGATGGGTTGACTCCTTTATCATTATGTAATGACCTTCTTTGTCTCTTATTACAGTCTTTGTCTTAAAGCCCATTTTGTCTGATATAAGTATAGCTGCCCCAGCTTTTTTTGGTTTCCATTTGCATGAAATATCTTTTTCCATCCCTTCACTTTCAGTCTGTGTGTGTCCTTACATCTGAAGTGAGTCTCTCTTTTTTTTTTTTGCGGTACGCAGGCCTCTCACCGTTGTGGCCTCTCCCACTGCGGAGCACAGGCTCCAGACGCGCAGGCTCAGCGGCCATGGCTCACGGGCCCAGCCGCTCTGCGGCATGTGGGATCCTCCCGGACCAGGGCACGAACCCGCATCCCCTGCATCGGCAGGCGGACTCCCAACCACTGCACCACCAGGGAAGCCCCTGAAGTGAGTCTCTTGTAGGCAGCATATAGAGGGGTCTTGTGGTTTGTTTGTTTTTGGCTGCATCGGATCTTAGTTGTGGCATGCAGGATCTTCATTGAGGCATGGGGGATCTTTCGTTGCAGTGTGCAGCCTTTTTGTTGTGGTGCGTGGGCTTCTCTGTAGTTGTGGCATGTGGATTTTCTCTTCTCTAGTTGTGGCGTGCAGACTCCAGGGCAGGTGGTCTCTGTAGTTGTGGCATGCGGTTCCAGAGAGTGTGGGCTCTGTAGTGTGTGGCACGCAGGCTTTGGTTGAGGCGCATAAGCTCAGTAGTTGTGGCACTCGGGCTTAGTTGCCCGGCAGCATGTGAGATCTTAGTTCCCTGACCAGGGATTGAACCTGCGTCCCCTGCATTGTAAGGCAGATTCTTTACCACTGGACCACCTGGGAAGTCCCAGCCACTCTTTTTTTTTTTTTTTTTTTTTTTTTGTGATACCCGGGCCTCTCACTGCTGTGACCTCTCCCGCCTCAGAGCACAGGCTCCAGACGCGCAGGCCCAGCGGCCATGGCTCACAGGCCCAGCCGCTCCACGTCATGCGGGATCCTCCCAGACCGGGACACGAACCCGTGTCCCCTGCATCGGCAGGCGGACTCTCAACCACTGCGCCACCAGGGAAGCCCGGCAGGCGGATTCTTAACCACTGCGCCACCAGGGAAATCCCTCATGTTTTTCTTTTTAATTAATTTTTATTGGAGTATAGTTGCTTTACAATGTTGTGTTAGTTTCTTGCTGTACAGCAAAGCGAATCAGTCATACATATACATATATCCACTCTCTTTTAGATTTCCTTCCCATTTAGGTCACCACAGAGCATTGAGTAGAGTTCCCTGTGCTACACAGTAGGTTCTCATTAGTTATTTGTTTTATACATAGTAGTGTATATATGTCAGTCTCAATCTCCCAATTTATCCCACCCTTCCTTTCCCCACTTGGTAACCATAAGTTTATTCCCTACATCTGTGACTCTATTTCTGCTTTGCAAATAAATTAATCTCTACCATTTTTCTAGATTCCACATACAAATGATATTATACGATATTTGTTTTTCTCTTTCTGACTTACTTCAGTATATACAACAATCTCTAGGTCCATCCACATCTCTGCAAATGGCACTATTTCATTCCTTTTATGGCTGAGTAATATTCCATTGTGTATATGTACCACATGTTCTTTAGCCGTTCCTCTGTCGATGCACATTTAGGTTGTTTCTGTGTCCTGGCTATTGTAAATAGTGCTGCAATGAACATCGGGGTGCATGCATCCTTTCGAATTATGGTTTTCTCTGGATATATGCCTAGGAGTGGGATTGCTGGGTCATATGGTAGCTCTATTTTTAGTTTTTTAAGGAGCCTCCATATTGTTCTCCATAGTGGTTGTACCAATTTACATTCTCACCAACAGTGTAGGAGGGTTCCCTTTTCTCCACACCCTCTCCAGCATTTATTGTTTGTAGATTTTTTTTATGATGGCCATTTTGACCAATGTGAGGTGATACCTCATTGTAGTTTTGATTTGCATTTCTCTAATAACTAGTGATGCTGAGCATTTTTTCATGTGTTTGTTGGCTATCTGTATGTCTTCTTTGGAGAAATGTCTATTTAGGTCTTCTGCCTGTTTTTTGATTGGGTCATTTGTTTTTTTGATATTGAGCTGCATGAGCTGTTTGTATATTTTGGAGATTAATCCCTTGTCAGTTGCTTCATTTGCAAATATTTTCTCCCATTCTGAGGGTTTTCTTTTCATTTTGTTTATTGTTTCCTTTGCTGTGCACATTTTTCTTGTTATTAACCATTTATATTCTATGAATTGTTTCTTCATGTTCTTTCTGTTTTCTTGTAGTTTGTCTTTTTCTTGCTTGTCTTTTTCTGCATGATTTCTTTGCATAGTGAAGACTGTGTTGTGTGTCATATTTCATGCACATACTTCTCTCTGTTATCATATCCCTCATCTTTTAATTTTGTCTATGATTTTTTACTTAGAGAAATTAAAATTTTTTCATTTGTAAATTCATTCATTTTGTATAAGTATGCATGTGTGTGTGCATGCATGTGTGATTCCTTCCCTTGTTTTAATGCTTAGGAATTTCTTCCCCATCCTAAAAGCAGATTAAAAGTCCCATCATTTTCTTTCTTTACCATCATTTTCTTTCTTTAGGTTCTTTTAGTTTCTTTTTTTGTATTTAGTTTTTTTATCTATCTGGAATTATTTTGGTATATGGTTTGAGATGAAGAGCTAAAACCTTTTTTTTTTCACTCAGTGTATATTTTTTTCACTCAGTGTAATACTTTTTACTATACATTGAAGTTTTACATTTATTACTATTTGTTTCTTGGCCATGCTTATATGTTCCATTAATCTTGCCTTTGTGCTTTACAATAAACTTTGATTAGGTCACAGAGAACTTTGAGGTTCAAGTTCTTTGGGCTTGGAGACCCCAAATGCCTCCTCAGTCATTCATCCTAGTTCATTACTTTTGAACTCAGAAGGCTCTCCACATCTCGCCCTGCTCATATGCACTGTGGGGCTTTCCCTTCTAATTGTTCTACTCTGTGTTTTATGAATTACACATACCTTATGAATCACGTTAACTTTCTTGTACTTTCAGTATCATACCTGAGTTAACTTTAATCTTTTTCTCCTCTTCTCAGCCCAGTTTGCATTTCTTTGCCTACATGTATGCTCTCATTCCCTAGCATTTCTTCACCCCAAGTTTGTGTGTTAAAACTTGTTGGTATGAATTTATTCTTTTCCTGGTTTTCTTCTATTACTTTTCTTTGGTTGAATTTTTTTTTTAATTAACCAAAATATTCTTTGACAAAAACATTATTTTTATTCCCATGTTTTATTGCAACCATGTCTCTCCTTTTTCATGTCTTTTTCTGTTCTCAGTACTTATTCCTCAGTAAAGGAAAACATATTTCTTCTCTAAGCTTGTCTGGGGCTTGAAGAGAAGTTGGGCTGTTCCACATCCTCTGTCTTGAATACCCTTTCTGGCCCTGCTTGGAGAACTGTTACTCACCTTTCAGATCCAGCTCAGATATTGCCTCCTCTGTGAGGCCCTCAGGGCTAAAATTAGCCATTCTTTTCTCTTTGTTTCCATTCTTAGGGCCCTCTCTTACAGGCATCTTACAACCTCAGTGTAATTCATTGTTTTCATAGCCATCTTCCTTGCTAAGCAGTGTCCTTCCTCTTCAGTGTCAGGGAAATTCCTGATTTTCCTCTGTATCCCCAGCTCCAGCTCAGCCCCTCCATATCTTAGCTGCTCCATGAGTGGACCTGGGAGGTAGGGTAGATTCGGTGCTGTACTGAAGGGCTGTAGGAGAGCTCCCCTCCTACCCTTAGACATTCCTCTCTAAAAATGAATACCAGCCTGACCTTGACTTTCTGGCCTCACCTCTCCCCGTACTCATGAGACTGGTAAATTTTTCCAATAGGTTCTTGAAACACAGAATGTTCAACCCCTTACACCTTTAAAGGGTGATTTGGAAATGGAGGCCCAGTCAGGCCTTGAGGGAATAGGGGTCCAGGATACATCAAGTTGATTGGGGCAGTTGTGTTTGGTTGTAGATGTTGGGAGTGTGGGAGGCTGGAGGGGTGGGGGTAAGATGGGGGTCCACCCAGACAGGGAGTGAGGTGACCTAGGTCCAGTTGTACTATTGCTTCAAATAAAGTTTGTTGAGACAGTTAAAGACATATGTCAAAGGAACACATTCTGGAAAGAGAATTGATAAGGAAGCAAATTAATATATGTAGAGTATTTCCCATTATTATATAATTAGTTTTTTGTTTGAACAGTTTTGTTTTCCTGTTTAAGTGAGAAAAAAAACCAATCTTCTGATATAGAACATATAAAATGAATTATAAAACACAAAACAAGGGCTTCCCTGGTGGCGCAGTGGTTGAGAGTCCGCCTGCCGATGCAGGGGACCATGGGTTCGTGCCCCGGTCCGGGAAGATCCCACGTGCCGCGGAGCGGCTGGGCCCGTGAGCCATGGCCGCTGAGCCTGCGCGTCTGGAGCCTGTTGTCCGCAACGGGAGAGGCCACAACAGTGAGGCCCGCGTACCGCAAAAAAAAAAAAAAGAGTAAAGATGACATTCCAAGTGTGAGACTATATATAAAACTATCACCTCCCCTTCCCTTATTATTATTTCTTAATAGTGAAAAAAGCTAGATTTTGTTATTGTTGTCATTTCTTTTTAATGGTGAAGACCTAAGTTGGGGTGGGAGGTGAACATAGGCGGGCAGTTGGGAAGGTTGGGGAGCAGGGAAGCACATCTACACCCTCTCTGCTCAAAGCCTGTCCTGGGAGTGGTTCCTGCTTCCTCAGGCTCAGCCAGAAGAGCTAGATGGGCTTGGTTGCCCTGCCAGGTGAAGGTGTGTTTCTAGGCGTGGCCCAGCAGGTGGCAGCACACCCCAGAGGTCCTGGGCTAGGTGGCTCCTGGCCCTCCTTAGCTCTGGAGGTGGGAGTAGAGTTAGGCACCTGCCCACAGGCCCTCCCCTGGGGGTGCTGGCTGCTTGCCTCCGAAGCCCCTTATTTAGCACACTTTGGATAGAAGTGTTTATTGGTTCCCTCTGGGAAGCCTGGGAAGCCAGTCTTCTTAGCTACTGGTAGAGGTTCTGGTCTAGAGGCTCCTCCTCCCAGGAGGTTTGAGCAGTAGGTAAGGTGTGCAGGCAGAACTGAGAGCAAGGCCTCAGGAAGCAGAGGGTAGCTTCTGGGATTTTGTGCTCTGCCTTCCCTTATGTGTGGGGAGTATATAAAAGAGAATCTTGGTGGCTATGTTTGCTTATTTTTGCTAATTTTTACTAATATAAGAAATAAAACATTTTCTTTTTAATACAGAGAGGTGCAAAGATAAAAACTAAAAAAGGACCATAGCCTTGCCACCAGGATAACCCCTGTTATCAATAAAAAAGATAATAAAGTAAGACATGTTTAAGGTTTGAAAATTTGAACTACAGAAAAGTATAAAATGAGAAGTAAATGTTTCCTTCCCCTCCACTTTCAGCTTCTTTCCAAAGGAAACCACAAGTTTATGATTGCTTTGAGGAAAGAAGAGAAAACAAGGGCTGTGCACATGCCCGAGTGTCTCTAACTATTTACATTTCTTTTATTTTCTTATTTTCAACCCCAAAATGATCATTGTATATACTAAGCCTTGTTTTTTTCATGCACCATACCTTGAAGATATTTCTTTCCTTTTCTTAAGTTGAGGTATAATTGGCACATTTTGTACAACATAATGCTTTGCTATTTGTTACCATACATTGTTATGATTTTTTTTTCTTGTGATGAGGACTTGAAGATCTTTCTAGAAAGCACATACAGACTTCAGTCTATGGTAATTTTTTTAATGGGTCTCCGTTGTTGGAGATTTTGGTTGGCTCCACTTTGGGGCTAATATAAACTACGTTTTAGTGGACATCCTTGCATATTTATTTTGGCATGCTTCTACAAGTCCAAATTCCAGAGTAAGTCAAAGGGAAAGTACATTTAAATTTTTTTTTTTTAATGTTACAAGACAGCAATCTTTTATTGAAACAGTTTTGTCTAAAACTATGCATGGAGAGATTAATCTCTTGTTCATAAATTAGGATAAGTCTAACATCACTATTCCAAACCAGTATTATTTACAAAAAAGAACTTTGCTTTATCGCCAGGTTCACAGGACTAAATTTTAAACCAACTTCAGTCTAGCTTTTAAAATCTTCCTGCCATCAAATGCCCAGCAAACCTTATTAGGGTAGGGGGCAGCCTTTTGATGGCAACATTCATCATTTACCAGGAATGCAGAACCACAACTGAGCAACAACAACAAAAGATTAAATCATTCCAAACAATTCCTATTTGCTCTCCAGAAGAACGCTTTGTCTAATTCTCCCCTTCTATACAGACAGGTGGGAGAGGAACCCCACAGAGAATCATAATGTTAATTAAATTAAACTCTTCAAAAAGTGAACAAGATCATTTAGTGTATATATGGATGAATTGCAGTCAATGACACTAGCAGATAATAAACTTAAACCCAGATTAACACACACCCCAACAGCTGACCAGCTCAAATACTTACTTCTCATTTAATCTGGATCACCTGTGCAATTTTTTATTCTCTAGTTAAATACATTGCCAAAACCTTTCAAAGCATATAGGGGGCAGGCTTCTTAGAAATTCAAACAAATATTAAATAATAAAAATTGCTGGCTTATTATACAGTTTCTGACAGACTCCAATATGCTGGGTGACAGAAAGTAATTCTATCTCAGTTGCTAGTAAAAAGGTAAATCTTGTATGTACATAGAAAGACAATATTACAAGACTATAGTGTTACCTACCAAAACAAGAATATCTAGAATGTAATTTTCAGTAAACACTTGGGACGAAGGGCAATCAGAATATAAGAGAAAGCAAAATCCACATAAATTAATTCCTAATTTGAGAAATCAATAAAATGTATACATAAATTGATAAATACTGTCTCCACAGGTCACTAATTCCAAGGACTAGTTAGTAGTTAGTTTCTAACTAAATTATTACAGGACATTCTGGTGTATTCTGTCTTCTTGTGATCAGTTTGTTCTGGCAAGACTCCAGCAAGCACTCGCCCTTGAAAACAGCTCAGCAGGAGAAGGCTCGGAGGCAATCACTTCATTTATTAACTAGCCACAAAATAAGTCCCAAGATTACAATAATCACTGACAGGACAAGCACCAGGATGCAGATCTTCTTGCGAGATTTTTTCTGATAGTAAGCAGCTCGCTGTAACTGATCAGTGGCTCTTTCTACATGCACCTCTGAGCTTTCCACATTGGCTTCTGTGCTGTCAATGAGATCACCTTGGTCATGGATCATCATTGCCAAATCTTTCAATATCTGATTGACATCCAAAATATCAGCCTCCAGCTGCTGAATTGCCGTTTCCCTCTCTTTAATAAGTTCCAAATCCTGTTCAGTGATGGCCACCTCATCCTCCTGGCTCTGCATCTGGTTTCACTACTCATGGCTGTCAGATGAGACGAGTTGCTCCTCTCTTTGCCTCTCCTCCACAGAAAGACGAGATCCAGCTCTTGCTCTGGCAATACTCTCCTTTTCCTTTGCAGATACCCTTCTCTGCACAGCCTGGAAATTGTTTAAGGCTGCAGAGAAGTCATTCATGAGACGTTCCTTCTGAAGTTTCTGCTGGCGCTGTTCTGAAGTAGATGAAGGAAGGGGCAAGGACCCTAATTCCTTCAGTAATTCATTTGTTTCCTTGGCAAACTGATTTGTAGAGTGCTGTAACTGTTGCAGATTTTCCTGTAGCTTGCTTGAATCTTGCTTAGTTCCTAATTGGCGCATCAAATTCTTTATCTGAGCAGCTTACAAAAACACAGATGTGTTAATAGCCTCTAAGTCTGTTAAGAAACAATAATTAAGCAAAATCTTCCAGGTGATTGCTGAGTGACTCTTCTCCTAAGTAGAAACTGAACAACTTAGTCCTTAGCAGCATGTACAAGTTATTTCTCTGGCTTGGCCGATCCTCTGGATGTTGCCGCTGCACGTCTGGATGATGCTGCTGAAGTCCCGGAGTGGGGTCCCCGAGGCCCCCGGGTTCCGGTACATATCTAAGGGACCGTAGGACATGACGAGGAGCCGAGACCGACCACATTTTAAATTTTGATGGCTAAATTTCCCTCCAGCGCAAAGGTTGCCCTGGTTTACATTACATGACACCATGAGTGTGTGAGAGTGCCTGTTTCCGGGTGGCTATAGGGACATCTGCCCCCCGCCAGGAGCCCTCTGACATCCACAGTGGTAAGACTGGGTGCTCAGCGGAAGCAGGCCCAGCCCCTCTCCTGCAGGGCAGTGGTCAGCTCCCTCCACGGCCTTTGCCTCCACTGCAGGTCTCCTCTGTGGTTGTGAGGTGACGGTTTCAGTGTGGCAGCCTTTCTTTCAGCGATGGAGAGCACTCCCTGTTAACAATGTTTTCCTTTCCGTCCTGGGGTGAGAGAGTAAATAACCAAATCTTGACTCTTCCAGGTAAAGAAGGCATATAGGCAGAAGGCCCTCTCCTGCCACCCAGACAAAAATCCGGATAATCCCAGAGCAGGTGAGCCTCTCATAGGCATGGGGAGAAGGAGGCCAACCCACCTGGGTGTGGTGTGAGTGCCGTGGGAGGCCAACGCACACAGCCTGGCTTTGGGCGCTGGGCCCCAAGGCTGCACTTCGCATGTTAGGAGCATCTGGTCAATTGCTGATGCACTCACCCTTCCTTGCTAGTCCATCATCTGCTGATGTCTGCTTTTCTAGCAGCCTGTGGCTTCTTTGAGGTGCTCTTTTGAGGGAGTACACCATCATCAAGTCTAACTTTACTTTTCTCCCCTCTCTTTTTTGATCCCTATGTTTAGTTGAACTCTTCCATCAGCTTTCTCAGGCCTTGGAGGTACTGACCGATGCTGCCGCCAGGGTAAGCTCATCCTTCTCTATCTAAATTACTCCACATTTATAGACCACTGTGTGCTTCATCCTCTATACTTGGCCATGCATCACAGTCCTTGCTGTCCTAGCCTGGAGACCCTGTCACCAGACTGCCTCCTGATGGTTCTAGGGCTAGCGGCAGGGCCGGGGAGGTGGCTGGGCTCTGTGTGTGTTCCCTGGCTGACTGCTCCTCTGTGTTCCTTTCTTCTGCCAGGCTGCATATGACAAGGTCAGGAAAGCCAAGAAGCAGGCAGCAGAGAGGACCCAGAAACTTGATGAGAGAAGGAAGAAAGTGAAGCTTGGTAGGTGACATCGTGGTGCTGGTAGCCTGCAGTTTCCCTGGACCGCTTTCCTGCAGCTCCCCCACCTTTCCTCCTGCAGCTTCAGTTCCAGCAACCAGAGCTTGGCGGCCCCGGCTCTGGGCAGAACCCTGTTCTCAGGGGTGGCTCCTAAAGGACAGTCATAGGAATAATAACAGTGACTAGGTGTGCTATTAGCTAAGCGCTGTGACAGATGCTTTAGTGCCTCCTTTAATTATTACAACTATCCAAGGAGCTGGGTGTTATGAAACCCACTTTTTATAGACAAAAGAGGCTAAGGCACCAAAAGGATAAGAACTTGCTGGAGCCAGGATTTGAACCCACACAGCATGAGTACAGTCAGCGTTCTTGTTGGCCATGCCGTCCTGGATCTTTTTCATTCGTCCCAGCTCTGCACAGAGCTTTCACTTCGTGAAATCCTCTCAGAAGAATCCAAAGAGATCCAGGCGTTTGTCTTTTAAGAAACAGCTTTATTGACATATGTTTTGTATATCATATCATCCACCCATTTCAAGTGAACAATTCAGTGATTTTTAGTAAATTTACCAAATGGTGCAACTATGACTCTAAATCAATTTTAGAACATTTTCATCACCCCCATAAGATTGGTCCAAGCATGCTTTACTCGATTTTTCTCCCCTTCCTCTTGCCTGCTTCACATCCATATATTTATTATGTACATATACCATCCCAGTACATCCATTAAAAACAAACAAACCTGAAGAGTTTAGGTAAGTAAAGTGAACAGAAAACAAAGTGGTGTGTCCCAGACCTGAAAGAAGCATTTGTCACAGCAGCTGGCCTGGGACAGGGCCACAAGCAGGTTTCTCTTGGAAGGTGGGAAGGCTCCAGGACCTGGGGTGATGTCCTTGCATTGTGGCTGCCATCCCTGTAGGAGCTGTTGTAGCCGGGTCCACAGTGAGGCTTGGTAAATGTGAGTTGAGGGGGGAGGTAGAAGATTCCACCGTGAGACTTCCCTGGTGGTGCGGTGGTTAAGAATCCATCTGCCAATGCAGGGGACATGGGTTCAATCCCTAGTCCAGGAAGATCCCACATGCCGTGCAGCAACAAAGCCCGTGCGTCACAACTACTGAGCCTGCGCTCTAGAGCCCGCAAGCCACAACTACCGAAGCCCACACACCTAGAGCCCGTGCTCCGCAACATGAGAAGCCACCGCAATGAGAAGCCCGCGCACTGCAACGAAGAGTAGCCCCTGCTCGCCACAACTAGAGAATGCCTGCGCGCAGCAATGAAGACCCAATGCAGCCAAAAAAAAAAGAAGATTCTGTGGGAACTCAAGCTCAGTGGTGGGAAGAGCATCAAAGCCATGGCAAGGTCGCAGGTCAGGCTGTGGTGCCAAACCACAGGAACAGAGGCCAGGAGCTCCACCCACTGGCAGCCCTGACCCATGGCCCTGGGCTGCTGACATAAGCACCCACCCACACCTTGTTCACTGTTTGGAGAACCAGCCTTGTCAGTGTGAGCTGCTTTAACTTTTCCAGACCCCGGCCACTCAGCTGGATCCTATTCTCTTCCTTGTTAGGACTTTTCTCAATGGAAATTAATTTGGGAGCACATAGGCATTGAGGGAGGGGCCAGAGTTACTGTATAGGTTCATGCTGTGTGAGACTTTGGGGAAGCAGCCAGAGCCTGGTAGGCTGGGGCCATGTAGAAACTGCTTAGACCAGACATTGGGTCATTCAACCCTTTTTCGTAGACCTGGAGGCCCGGGAGCGGCAGGCCCAGGCCCACGGCAGCGACGAGGAGGAGGAGGAGGAGAGCCGGAGCACCGGGACACTAGAGCAAGAGGTGAGCGTCCAGGCACTGCAGCCATCTGCAGGGGGAGGAGGCTGGTGGAGCAAAGGGGTTGCTGTGGCTGGAGAGGGCATGCCATTTCCACTTTCTTCTGTGGGATCTGGGTGATCTGTCCCACCTGCAGGTTGCTGAGCCTAGCTTGCAGGTGGAATGTCCCAGGGACCTTTGCAAGGTGAGCCAACCTGGAACTGGATCTGCACAGAACTGTCACCCTCCCCAACTCCCACTCTGCAGATCAGCCGCCTGCGAGAAGAGGGTTCCCGGCAGCTGGAGGAGCAGCAGAGGGTGATCCAGGAGCAGATACGCCAGGAACGGGAACAGAGGTTGAGAGGTGAGAGTCCGTCCCCCAAACCTGCCTCCCACTCTGAGGCAGCTCTTGATGCCCAGAGTGGCCACAGTGGCTGCTCAGGGAAGTTGTTCTGGAAGCTTCCACCTGCTGGAACCCCCTGGGCACCCCACTTGGACACATGCCACCTGTCTCTTCTTACCAGTTCTCTGAGGCCTATTGGATTTTCACTCTACCTGCGATCTCCTGGCCCCATTTATCTTAGTCCCAAGCAGAGCTGGCTCTATTTTGGAGCAGATCACCAGGGCGGGGTGGGGAAGGCTCTGGGGTACTTTGTTTCAGTAGAATTGTGTGGTCTATACCTCTACCTTCTGCCCCCCGTAGGTGTTCATAGCCCTTTGTTGGCAGAGTGCTGACCATGGCCTTCAGCAGGCAGCTGGGCAGCTGTCCCAAGGTGACAGCTCCTCAGGGTTGGGGTGGGATTGCCTCTACTTGCCCTACCAGGCTCCACAGCAGGGCGGGGCAAATACTGCCCTTGGTCAGGAGTGATCTTTTCTAGGTCCTTTGGCCCTGGGCTGTGTCTCCTTTGGGAGAGAGAACCTCTGATTCCATCATATTCTACCTTGCTAATTTTCCTAAATTTTCTAGGAATGGCAGAAAATCCTGAAAGCAAAGGAACCCCCAAGCTAAAGGTGAGCCCTGCGGATCTACGGGCCACCTCACACCATCTCCTCTCAGCAGAACAGATGCTTCCATGGGCACAGGTGCTTCTGGCGGGGACGCTGGATCTCTGGGAGCCACACCACTACCCACATCCCATCCTTCCATCTTCCCACTGCCTGGGCATCAGGATGGCCTCTCAGAGCTGGCCGTGAAAGGCTGCAGCGCAGCCCTCCCTAAGGCCCTCGAAGGAGAGCATCTTATAGGGCTGGAAGCGTAGCTGTGGGTGAGCAGGCCACCTGCCTGTCTGTTTTCAAGGGGAATGCATTTGGGGGGTGCTCCTTAGATTACCAGTACTTTGAAGGGGGGTGTCTGCTCAGACTGTAAAGCTCAGGTGCAGGGTCTGGTTCTGTTGAGAAGTCAGTGTTTAATGGTGACACCCACTGCTGTCTTTTCAGCTCAAGTGGAAGAGCAAGGAGGCCAAGTCACAAGGCGGCTATTCCAGAGATGTCCTCCTGCGGCTTTTTCAAAAGGTCTGCCCTGCTGACTTCCCCCTAACCCATCATCTCAGGCCCCACCTCAGCCCAAACCCCAGGATCTCCAGGCCTAACCTTCCTTCCCATCTCTACCTGCCTTTTTTTCTGTGTCATAGACCTTCTCCCCAGGCCACGGCCTTCCAGTCACTCATGTTGCCATGTGCCCCTTCCCTTGCCATCCTTAGAAGCAAAGGGCTTGGCTGCGTTTGTGGGGCGAGAGGAGGCTATTGTCTGGCACCAAAGCCCCATCCTCTTCACCTCCTTCAGTTGCTGAGGCAGCTGTGCGTCTCTGCTGGTCTAAATTCCCACATCTGCCAAGCTCTCCTTTGCTGTCCTCTGCATTCCCGAGGGGCAGGGGAACCTTTCTTTCCCATCTCTGATATCCCCTTTCTGGTTGAACCTAGCAATGAGAGGTTATACCCCGGCTAAAAATGGCCTAGTGGCCTCTGGGTGGCTCAGGCTTGTCTCTGGTGTGAGCTGGGCCATCCTGAAGGCTGAGCCACGCTTACCGGGACCCCCTTATCCTCACAGTACGGAGAGGTGCTCAACCTGGTACTGTCCAGTAAGAAGGCAGGCACCGCCGTGGTGGAGTTTGCAACCATCAAGGCTGCGGTGAGTGCTATGTGGGGCTTTGGGGGCTACTGACAGCCCTGCCTTTCCAGGGGAGGAATCCAGTTCTGTAGGCCCTCTGAGCTTAGGTGTCCACACTCCCAGGGGATCTCTGGGCCAGCTCAGAGCCAAGATTTCCCAGAGCCCCTCCAGCTCCCAGGAGTAGAGGCACAGCGAGTGAAGGGATGGACAGGAGAATATTCCGGGGATGGCTTCATTTCCTGCTGCCTGGCTCCACACCCTCCACCTTCCCCTGGAAGCCAGCACGCCTCCAGGTTGGAGCCCTCGCACTGCCTTCTCCCCTTCCCCCACTCCCCAGTCAGAAAGCTCACGTGGCGCACAAGGAAGGTCAGAGCTTCAGCACACCATTGTATGAAGTTTGCTGTGCTTTGCTTGGAGGATGAGAGCGCTGGTTCTGGTTCTTTCTGTGGGGGTAGCGAGAGCCACTTTGTAGCCGACTGGAGTGATGGGACCAGGACCGGATGCTGTATTTGACAGGAGCTGGCTGTCCAGAATGAAGTGGGCCTAGTCGATAACCCTCTGAAGATTTCCTGGTTGGAGGGACGGCCCCAGAGCACAATGGGCCCTAACCACCCAGGACTGTCCCAGGTAAGAAGCCAGGCCTCACGCAGCTGGGCCTGCTCAGGCTTCGGGGCGCCTCTTCCTGTTTGGGCTCTTCTCAGGGCCCTTTCCTCGCAAATCCCAGTCATCAGGAATATGGAGAGATTGGCAGGTCCACCAATCCAAGCAGGAGGACTGTGATTCCTTGCTGATCCCCTTTCCTCTCTGAGTGCCAGCGGGGCCCACCCTATGCAGACCTCTTAGACCTTATTTTCCATGTTCTGGTCCCCTTTGGGGTCTCTCATCATCACCCAAAGGCATTGTCCTGGCCTGCGGGTCGCTTGGTTGCAGTGTGAAGCATTTGGCGCTGAGATGACCTGGTGCTTCAGGGAAGGGGCCGGTGATGAGGGTGGCTGCTTCCTTCCCCAGCTTCCTTCCAGGTGTGTCCATGGCTGTCCCAGATGGGGACCTAATATCAAGAGGCAATATCTCCTCTTTAGAAATAACACTGACTACCCTGCCGACACTGAGGTGCTGCCTGGTGCCCGACTTGTGGTAAAGCATGCACTTGAGCTGACACACGCCCGACACCGGCTCTTAGTCCTCGCGGCTCCACTCCCATTGCCTCAGGCACCCCGCCACCACGCCCCTCACCTGGCCGTGGGGATGGGGAGCTCTCTGGAGTGTGTCCCAGACCCTGGACAGAGGAGGCAAAGGACCTGGTCTGAGCTTGACTTGGGATCCTTCTTTAGAGACTGTTTCCCCACGGTTAAGGCCCAGCATTTCAGAGCCCCAGACGGCACTCCATAGGCTGTGTTACAAAGAGCTCTCTTTATCACCATCCCACAGGGGCTTTCAGTTCAGCACAGCCACACAAGAGGAGGGAAGGGGGAGGCCACAGGTTTGGGTTGTGGAGGTGCTGTGTGTCCAGGCTTCCCTTCCCCCTCTGCCACACCTGGAAAGGCCTGGGGTGTCAGAAGCTCATGCGGCCAACTGGGCTCTGCTCCAAGTCTTCTGGCGAGGCCTCAGGGTGGGGTCGTAGCCCCGTTGTCAGAGGTTTTGAGCAAAGCAAAGTTCCTCAGTCCTGGTGAGGATTCTGGAGACCAGCTTGCCTCTTCATTGTGACAGCTCTGAGCTTCGTGTCTGTCCCTGATCGAGTCCTCCCTCCCATATTCCCATGGGCGCAGGAAGGAGGGAAACCTGCCACTGTTTTTTGTTGCATTTCCCAAGGGCTCCCGTCACTAATAATTCTGGGAATTCCCCACAGGCCCCTTTCACAAGCTGTCTGTGCCTGGCATTCCCTAGAGCCTCCTTCCTTGGGCACCAGGGAGTGCTCGTGCTCCGGGCAGCTATACTGGCACTTTGAGTCTCTCATGCCCCCTTTTCCGCTAGTGATTTGTTTGGCGTTTTTCCAGAGTTACACTGTGTATCTCTACCTGCCTCACTCTTCCTACTCTGTCAGCCCCTCCCTTCCCTCGCAGGCCCCATATGCTTCCCCCTTCCCCCCACCAGGCCCCAGGCCATGGTCTAGCCCTGTGCTGCCCAGTAGAACTTTCTCCAATGATGTTAATGTTCACTCTGCGCTGTCCAGTGTGGTAGCCGTTAGTCATATGTGGCTGTTGAGCACCTGAAACGTGGCTAGTGTGACTGAGGGCTGAATTTTTAATTGTATTTAATTTCAATTAAACAGCCACGTGCAGCTAGTGGCTACCATACTGTACAAGGTCACGCCTGTTTCATCCCTCTCCCCTTAGGTCTCCCACTTTCCTCTCCAGCCTGGATTGGACCACTTTTGCCCTGACCTGTCCTGTAACCTCGTTCTGTTGACAGTGGCTTCAGAGGGAGCTGGCGCAGGGCACCCATCTGTCGTGCCCAGTCTGCACGTCCTCTGCTCCTGGACTCACCCCTTATGCCTCCCTCCCTCTCTGCTGGCCTCTGCCTGGTCCCTGTGGTTGCAGGTGTGGCCTCCCTTTCCCAGCCTAGCTAGCTGCCTTCAGGGCTCCTGCCAGCAGGTGCCCCCCTCACATTTCCAGCTTGCCTCTGTACCTCTGTCCCTCCACTCTGGGGTGACTCAGAGAACTGTTCAGGACCCAGAGGGAAGGCAGCGACCTGGATTCCTATCCCTACCTTAATCCACGACTGTCCCCTCCTTCTCTGGGTCCCCAGGCTTCTGGCTCTTTCACCCACCTCTGCCCACCCTCCCCCCATTCAGAAGCTGGGCTCACTGGGAAATTGCTCCCTCAGCATCTGTAGAACTTCCTCAAGAAGCGAAATCCCTAGGTCAACTTTGAAGGAGAAGAAGGGATCACTGAGGTCTGGAGCAGGTGTCCTCTGGAAGGGGGGCGTGTCTGAAAGGTCCTCGTCGGAGTATTGGTAGAGGGCGTCCGCCAGGGAGAGCGCGGAGGGCAGAGTGGCAGAGTAGGTTGCAGTGTAGGTGGACGGGGACTCCAGGATGTTGGGGCAGCTGGAGCTTTCTCGGTAGAGGCGCGGGGGTTTGGGCGGGGCCAGCAGGGTGGCCCGGGGCTGCTCGTCCCCCCACAGTGGCAGGCGCCGGCCATCTGGCCTCCCTCGCAGCTCCCGGACGACCTCCCGGTTGCTGTACTCCTCGTGGTCCCCTCCAGCCGTGCTGGCCTGGCTGAGCACGCTGCCCTGTCGCTGCAGCCTCCGCGGCCGCCGCAGGCTCAGCCGCTTGAAGAAGGAGGCGCTGCGGAAGGAGCCTTTCCGCCAGATCTCCATGGGGCCCCAGGGAGCCAGCAGACAAGCCTGGAACCTCAGAAGCCCGGTTCAAGGGCAGCTGGGGGCCCTCTGGTCCCGCTGGAGCAGTGAACAGCGAGAATCAGGGAGGCAGCCTTCGCTGGCAGAAGCAGAGGCCTCCGGGTTTCTGCTCAGCAGGGACCTTCGTACGTGTGTCCAGGAGAGCTGAAAAAGCTGAGCGTTCGTGGTGACGGGAGTTTCCCAGAGGGACAGGAGTGGCCTGGTTACTTGATAGGGCAGTGGAAAAACCCCAGGAGGAAGAAACAGCACTCCACTCCGTGGAGCCGGAGCGAGGGCAGCTGCGGCGCGACCCGGGGTGGCTCCTGGCCCTGCGGGGGCTGGTCTCTCCGCCGCTGGCTCCCAGACTGATCAGTGGCTTGGCTGTTTGTGCCAGTGTGTGGCGGTGGAGACGTGTTGTTGTCTTCGGCTGACTCAGTCAGGTGGGAGGCTGGTCTCGTGCTCTGAGGTAATTGCAGCTTCCGCAGGCAGGGATTGGGGCAGCGGCAACGCCCCGGGGCACCGGGGAGCCTAACATTCCTCTGGGGACCGTCTGGGGCAGCCCTGCTTTGTGTGTCACCACGCTGCCGCCTCTTCCTCCACAGCCCAACGCCCTGCGCCCTTGCGGGCAGGCCTGGCCCCCCAGCCCCTGTGGGTGTGGGGTGAGGACCTCCAGGAGGTGGGAGCTAATTGAAAGGCAGGTGTGTGGAATGACTGCTGGGGAAGGAAGAGGCCTGTCGCTGGTGTGAGTGACCGGCCCTCATTAGCAGAGCCTGCAGGGATGGGGGGAAGGAAGGAGGCAGAGGGTGTGTTAACGGGGAGCAGCCCTCTGCCTATAAAGGGCTGGCTCCTCCCAGGGCCAGGCTCGGGGCGTGCCGAGGGTGACTTCAAGTTTTCTCAGCAGAGCAGCATTACCTTGGGGGGGGGGGGCGGGCGGAGAATTGCCCTCCCCTTGGCCTGACAGCAAGCCTGGCTGCTCCATTTCCTCAGCCTTCCTCGATTTTCCCAGATAGCCTCAGGGCAGGAAAGGACATTTGAGAGCCAGTGTCCTGCCTTCCTGGGGGGCTGCCTGGGCCTCATTTGGGGTCCTGCCTCTGGGGAAGGGGCTGGGTCAAGGCTAGGAGGTGGGCCTGGCTGGGAGGGCAATTCTCCTAGGAACCGCGGAGGCCTGGGAGGAAGGAGGCATGGGGCTGTCGGGAAGGGCAGGGGAATCTGGGCTGGGTAACACTTCCTGGTTCTGTACACCCCTGACTCCAAACCAGTTGGCCAGGGCCTGGCATCTTAACCCCAGCCACTCCCTTCTAATTCCCCGGGTCACTGACCACCGAACTTTTTTCCTGGCCTGTTCCAAGAAGGTGCATCAGCTCGGGGTACTGCGAAGCAGGTCTCAGCAGCTCTCTACTGTGCAGCCCCCCTGGCCTGGCTCCCTTCTGTGCCAACTCTGGTGGGCTTCATACTTCTTCATGCAGCTTCAGCTGCACAGAGGGAGGAAGTGATTTAAGTGCCACTGCAGACCTTATCAGGGCATGGCGTTGGCGGCTCAGGGCTCTCCTGTAGAGCTGCCTCTCCACCCCACAGCCTTGGCCCACTGAGGTGGTCATTTATTATTCTTTTGATTATGAAAATATTGCACCGTTCAGTCCCCCACACTGTGCGGGCAAGATCATAAAAGAAAAAGCCACGGGCCCTGCCCTCCAGGAGCCCTAGTGTGTATTTTTAGGAGGCAAGCTGGCCTCATGCTTGTTTCTCTCTCCTAGGGTGGGGCTGAGTGAGGCTGTGTCTAGGGTAGGGCTCCCTGTGCATCCTCAGCAGGAGCCAGACCACAGGGAGGGTGGGCAGCTGGGAGGGGTCAATGCTCTCACCTCCACCTGGCAGAGTGGAGTGTATTTCTGTGCCTCTGACAACCCCCCTTCACTGGTAACTTGTGAGAAGCAGAAGCCATGGGGTGGAGGAAATGAAGGGATGAGGGCCTGCTAGAGCATGAGGAAGTGATTCACCTGAGCTGACTGTAGATGTGAAGGGCCTGGGAAAGGGAGGTGGGGCGGGGTGATAGCTGCTTGAGATGGGCTGAAGGGGAGCCAGCTGAGAAGCTGGCCTGGGGCCAAAGGCCTGCTTGCTCTGAAGGAACATGGGTGAGTTGGGATTGCAGGATGTTCCAGGGTCCTTCCCTTCCTGGGCATCCTCCCTCCTTGACTCTTGGCGGCGGCTCTGCCTAGGCCCTGTCCTCCGAGTCTGGAATCCGTGGGGCTGTGCCCTGACGCCTCTGTGTCCTCCCTCTGTCCCCCCAGGGTTCCGTGCGGTCTGAGAGGGACTATGAGAGCCTCGTCATGATGCGCATGCGCCAGGCAGCTGAGAGGCAGCAGCTGATCGCCCAGATGCAGCAGGAGGACCAGGCTGGGCAGCCCACGTAGCCTCCTGCCTCCAGCCCTCCCATCCCACAGCCCTTTTCTTAAACGTCACCAATAAACTTTTTTTTTTTTTTTTTTTTTTTTAGAGTCTACCTCTATTGCATACATAGGTGTAGGGTGTGGGCCTGCCCAAGCGTGGCCTTGGTTTCTGGGTTCTGCCTCGGAGGGCTCCACCCAGGCCTGGCTCTCCCTCCCAGGGAGGCGCTCCACACGGTGAGAGTCAGTGGCCAGCAGAGCAGAGGAGCAGCCACTCATCACAGCCCTTTACTGGCTTGGACTAGCTATGCAGGACCCACACGCCCAGTCCTGGAGCCATGCTCCACAGGGGCACCCAGCTCCCTGCCAGGGGCAGCCTGGCTCTTGCCAGCTCCTCAGCCTGCCACAGAACACGGCCTCCTCCAGGGCCCGTGCCAGGCCTGAAGCTGGAGGGGCAGCTGGGGGCACCAGGCCCAGAGGCCCTGCCCCCCCACTGGCTGAGGCAGGTTTCAGAGAAGGCCGTTCATTGCCCAGTGGTGCTGGGCCGAGGAAAATGACGACTTGGGAAGAATGGGCAGGGCGGTGAGTGAGGCAGGGTCCTGGGGTCGGGGCCCATGGCAACCACTCCAGAGAAGGGGTGACTGCAGCTCATCAGCGTGGGAGGGTCACTCCTTGTGCAGGCACCACACCAACGTCTGGCCCACCCCTGTCATGCTCAGCACACGGAAGCCTCTGCGCTCCAGCTTGTCAAGGACTATTCGAGGAGGGTCATTGACGTAGTACTCACAACTGCGAAGAGAAGGAGGGTAGCGTGAGGGGGTACACAGCACAGCCCTGCGTACCAAGAAAGTATCTGCTGCAGACTAGGCCTGGTCAGGAGTACTCCTAACAGGGACTGACGTTTGCTGGGTGCCTTCTGGGTGCCGGGCTGAGTATACATTCCCTGCCCCTCATCTACTAAGCTCTTTGCATCATCTCATTTATTCCTCCCAACAACCTAAGGAAGGTACTGTTATTGTTCCCATTTTATAAGTGAGAAAAGAGAGGAGTAAAGCAGCTTTCCCAATGTCATCCAGAGAGTAGAACCGGCATGAGTCTGACAACAGCTCCATGTGCCCTGGGCCACTACCCATTCAGCAGGAGCGGCCTGCTCTCCCTGGGACCCTCCCCCAGGCCTCTGCCCTCTTGCTGCCTGGCTGTCCTATAGTCGTGGAGCAATAAGTTGGGCCCCCAAGAGCTCCTGGCTCTGAGTGCCACTCCCTAGGATGGAGAATGCCTGGTTTCCCTTCTTTCAGAGTTAATTAATTCTGAAGGGCCATCAAGTAGATAAAGGGCTGAAGCCCCAGGCTGGGCATCTGAGAGACAAAAGCCTTATGGCAAAGGGATGGCGTTGGCTTCTGCCCTCCAACCCTGACCAGGGGGCTACGGCCAGCTCGCCTCCTCTTTCCCTTCTTCTAACTGGGGTGCACTCTGGTGACCCTTCTCAGGAGTTTGAGCCTGTGTAGCCAGAGTTCTCCCTGCCTATGGCAGGAAGGGGTGAAGGGCAGAAAAGGAAGCATGAATCACTGTTTAGACTTGGGGCTGCTGTGAAGGATGCCAAGGGAAGTGGCTAAGTCCCCAGGCAGCAGCTGAACTGGAAGCAGGACCCAGGCTCCCTTCTCCCTGTTTCTAGGGCTGAGCTTTGTTACTTAGCCATCTCTTCAAGACAGAAGCCTTTCTCTGTGCTTGTCTTTGCCTTGATGGGATCCAGTTTAGAGATGAGAGGGCAGGGCAAGGAGCAGTCCACTTGCAGAGTCCTATACTCAGGGAACCAGACTCTGTCCTGGGACTTTGTCCAGGGGCTCCCTTGTGAAGGAAGGGCCAGTGGGAAAGCTCTCAGAGAAAGCCTACAGAGGACAGATCCCCAGGATGCAGGCAGAGGGGTCCTGAGGCTAGGCAGTGGCATTGTCCTGTTGTGTAAAAGGAACAGAGACAGGTCTAGGGGCTGGCAAGGAGAAGATCCTTAGGAATGCTACTACTTACAAATTGTTTCCCAGGACACTTCTTTTTGAGGCCCCCAGATGCCGCATCAGTTCTGGATCGGAGTGCTCATCGCCCACCATGGTGGGGCCCACCTCCTGCAAGGTAAGTCACAGCGGCTGCTTGGCTGGCTGCCAGGTAGAGGTGAGCTGTCTCGCCTCTCCTTCTTCCCCCGCCTGCTGGCTCTGAGCCCGCTTCAGTTAAAGACTGGAGGGAGAGGAAAGGAATCTTGGGGGCTAAACACAAGCTGGGAAGGGGTGGAGTCCATCAGTGATCAGGCTGAGTCATGTGGGGCCTCCCTGCACCCTCTAGGCCGGGCTGGGCAATGCCCAACTACTGGCACCTTCACGCCAGGCACCACCACCTATATCTGTGTATCAGAATAACCTGGAGAACAGAGAAATGAGAACATGTCCACACAAAAACTTGCACACAAATGTTCACAGTAGCATTATTCATAATAACCAGAAAGTGGAAACAACCTAAATGTTTGTCAACTGATCAGTGGATAAATAAAATGTGGTATAGCCATTCAATGGAATTTTATTTGACAATAAAAAGGAACGAGTATTGATGTGTGCTACAATATGGATGAACCTTGAAAACATCACGTAAGTGAAAGAGGCCAAAGACCACATATTACAATGAAAAGTAGACGGGTGGTTACCTAGGGCTGAGGGGCCCGGGGGAAATGAGTGACTGCTAAGGACAGGGTATGAGTACAGGGTTTCTTTTTACGGTGATAGAAATGTTCTAAAATTGCCTATGGTGATGGATGCACAACTCTGAGCAAGCTAAAAAACAAAAACAAAAACCCCATCACCATTGAATTGTACACTTTGGTGAATTCTGTCGTGGTATGTGTAATATATCAATGAAACTTATTCTTTTAAGTTGCTTGAGGAGCACTGAATTCCCAAGCCTCAGGCTTCCAGAGTGCTTCCGGAGGTCTGGGAAGGGGTCCAGGAGTCTACATTTTAACAACTGCACAGCTGACTGGTTCTTAAACTACTGCCCTGTGGCACTGCCGAGACCTCTCCTGCCCAGTGGTGAGCCCATCTGTTATTTCCTGCATTCCAAGGGAGCTGTGTACCCTCTGATGGATCACCCAAGCACTGGGGAGTGGGAAGGGGCAGAGGAGCATCCTGCTACCCAGGTTGGGAACCCGGTCATATTATTCTGAAGCCAGATGGGGACTCATGGAGCAACCAGCACCTTCTTTTTGCAGAGGAAACTGCGCCCAGGGAAAGGGGCGTGGTTTCTGACTGTTGAATGGTGTTCTCCCATCTCTAACCCCATGGGCTGTCTCGGGTTCTTTCTTCTCTTCCTTTTCTAAGGTCTCAGGAGAGCTCTTCCTGGAAGTGCCTAAGGGTGTAGCTAGTGGGCCACTCGGCACAGGGGTCTTGGCGTCTTAGCACATCCTTTAACCTCTCTCCCTCAGGTTAGGCCACTCCCACTCCCCACTCCCTGGCAGAGTGGCTCTGTGTGGGGCAGTGGGTGCTGCACATGTGAGACCAGGACTCCCTGGGTCCCTCCCGAAGGCTCCCGACCTCCCGCAGGCAGGTAGGACCGGAGCCACAGGCGCCCGGAGCTCGCTGGGTGGTGGGGACGCACTCACCTGGCCCCCTTCGCGGCGCTGGAGTCGCCGGGCTGCCAGAGCTCTCTGAGTCCCTGGATCCAGGGTAAGTCCAAGACCCAGCCTCCCTCCCGGCCGCCCAGGGGGGCGTGTTCCGGGCGGCTTCCGGGTCCGGCCACGCGCGGGCGTCGCCCGGGAGGGAGGCGCCGAGATGCGGTCTGCAGCGCCCCCCGACCCCTGACCCGGGCCGAACGCCAACTCCCAGGGATGGCCAGCGGGTACTCACCATGCGGATCTGGGTGCTGATGAGCAGGTAGGGCATGGTGAGCGCGTCCCGGTCAGGATCTCTCCCTAGACTTTGGGCCAGGCGCAGACGCCAGCCCCTCGGGCTCCGGGACTGCGACCGGCCACCTGGAGTCCAGTTACTCCTGCTCTGGCCTCCGGCTGCGCCACTCCAGCAGCTCCTGGCCCGTTACCGCCTCGGCCGGCCAATCAGAAGCTGGCGCCCGTGACACGCCCCGGAGCTCGACGATTCGAGACCCGCCCCCAGCGCTAGGGCAGCGCCCTGAGACCCTTGGTTTCCGCCGACGCTTCCGCGGGTAGTCCGGGGGCGAAGCGGGATCTGTGTTGGGCGCGGGGGAGGGCGGGGTGTCGCTCCCCCAGCCCCGGACCGGAGACCGGGGTGGCCCGCCGGGCTCTGCCGGCTGCGGCGGGTCGTGGCGCCCTGCGCGCGTGTTGACTTTGCGCCCTGTTACTGCAACACCTTTGATAACAGGTTCCAAAGTCCTCCTGGTCCCCGCCCCCTCCCCTGTGAAGCAGAGCAGGGTGCAAACGGCTACCCCACTGAGGCCTCCCAAGCTCCTGCCCACCCCACCCGCGGAAGGCCTCTAAAATGTTTAGCGGATCCCCACTTCCCGGCCCCAAGACACGTTCTCCAGAGATTACTTCAGCGCGCGGGAGACAGGCAGGAGACTCCTCGGGTGCACTGCTCTTTCCCGCCTTCCCGACCGTAATTCCTAGTACAGCGGCGGAACCATGCATTTCTGTGGCCTTGTAGGTAAATCTGTAAAGGAACTGAGCGCTTGGCTGAGTGCCAGGCCTGGAGAGACTTAAACCAACGGAATCTGGCCGTCGGTTCAGAGAGTTTCCGGCGAAGCTGGAGAGACTCAGCGCACGTGTAAGAGCTCATAAGGCAACACCTGGGGGCCAAAGAAACTTCTGCGCACCAGCCACCAAAGAGAGTGCAGCGAGTTCACCTCCACGCGTCTACGCCTTCATCTGAATGTATCAAAGTCTGACAACTGAACATTCTTTATCTGCCTTGCTGTGATTGGTTCTTTAAAAAGAAAGCAAGACAGTGGGATGAATTGGGAGACTGGGATTGACATACATACATTAATATGTATAAAATAGATAACTAACAAGAACCTGCTATTTAGCACAGGGAACTTCAATGTACAGTAGAAACTAACACAACGTTGTAAAACAACTATACCCCAATAAAAAAATAAAATACTTGGAGCTTGTAACCTTCCCTCCCAGGCTCTTGAAAAATCTTCACTTCACTGAAGGGTACGCTCTGTGCCTCCAGCACTTTGACCCATGTGGAGAAAGGTATAAGGGAAATAGGAAGTTGTAATCCTAAAGGATCCTTACTGGTCTAATTTATTTTTCTGTACTCTCTATACCTATCCTCAACCTCCAGGACTAACAGTTTAGCTAGAGAGATAAGACATGTTCAAGATTAACAAACGATTTGTTAAACTGACAAACGATGAATGCCCAGGACATATAAAGAACTCTTACAAATTAGGGAGAAAAAGATAAATCAATAGAAGAAACATGGGCAAATGACTCAATTAGGCACTTTTCAAAAGAGAGAGTGGAGATGGCCAATAAACTTATAACATGATGTTCAATATCATTAGAAATCCCAGAAATGCATATTAAACCAGTGAGATACTGCTTTACAGATTTGCAAAAAATAAAAATGTGTAAGCATCATGTATTGGTGAAGATGTCTAACAATTGAAATATTACTGTTGGGATTGCAAATTGTTATGACTGATACAATCACCTTGGAAAACAATTTGGCATCGTCTAGTAAAGCTTAAGACATGCATCACTGTGACCCACCAAACCTCTCCTAGATAAACCTAGGAGAACTCACTGACCGCATCAGGATACACATACAAGAATATTTAAAAAAAGAATATTCATAATAGCACTGTTTGTAACTAGCAAAAAACTGGAAACAGACTTTATGGCCAACAAAAGTGGTGTTTTTGGTTGATTCATACAATGGAAACTATAGCAACGAAAATGCTGAATGAAAAAGCAAATCTTGGAAAAATACAGAATAATTCTATTTACCTAAAGCTCACAAACATGCAAAATTAAACAGTATATGGTTCGGAGATAAAGACATGCGTGGTCAGATTAAAAAGAAAAGGAAATGATAAATGTAATATTCAGGGGAGTGGTTACCTCTGAGAAAAGGGAAAGGCATGGAGTGGAGACAGACATGCAGGGTTTTGGGTTTTTTTTGATTGGAGTATAATTGCTTTACAATGTTGTGTTAGTTTCTGCTGCACAGTGAAGTGAATCAGCCATACGCATACACACATCCCCTCCCTCTTGGACCTCCCTCCCCCGACATCCCACCCAAGTAGACCATCACAGAGCACCGAGCTGAGCTGCCTCTGCTATACAGCAGGTTCCCACTAGCTATCTATTTTACACATGGTAGTGTATTTATGTCAAACCTAATCTTCCAATTCATCCCACCCTCCCCTTCCCCACCCGCCGTGTCCACACGTCCATTCTCTACGTCTGCCTTTCTATTCCTGCTCTGTAAATAGGTGCGTCTGTACCATTTTTCTAGATTCCACATATATGCGTTAATATGTATTTGTTTTTCTCTTTCTGACTTACTTCACTCTGTATGACAGACTCTAGGTCCATCCACCTCTCTACAAATGACTCAATTTCATTTCTTTCTATGCCTGAGTAGTATTCCATTATATATATGTACCACATCTTCTTTATCCATTCATCTGTCAATGGACACTTATGTGTCCTTCCATGTCCTGGCTATTGTAAATAGAGCTCCAATGAACATTGGGGTGCATGTGTCTTTTTGAATTATGGTTTTCTCAGGGTATATGCCCAGTAGTGGGATTGCTGGGTCATATGGTAGTTCTATTTTTAGTGTTTTAAGGAACCTCCATACTGTTCTCCACAGTGGCTGTAACAATTTATATTCCTACCAACAGTGTAAGAGGGTTCCCTTTTCTCCACACCCTCTCCAGCATTTATTGTTTGTAGGGTTTTTTTTTTCATAAATGAGTTTGTTTATTCAAACAATATAATTGCTTGAACAGAAAACTCAAGATAAACTCAATGTACAAGAACACAGGTACACAAATTACAGAATTATTTATAATAGCAAAAAGACATTTAGAAACAACTTATATAATACTCAAAAGGTATTTGCTAACTACAATCATAATAAACTCACTCATTAGACAATTATACATTATTGAAAATTAAATATGGATGCTTTTCCTAATCTTGAGCAAAAAATAAATAAGTTGCTGAAGAGTCCAGATAGTATGCTCCCGTGTATATAAAATGGAAAAATATGAAAATTGACATGTTTTTTGTTGATATGTACATGTGTAATAAACTTATGAATGGGAACATAAAAAACAAAATTCAGGGCAGTGGTTACATCTAGGAGGGGGTATAGAGAGTAAGGGTGGTGAGATCATGGAAGGTTACCCAGGGATCTTAAATAGTACTGGTACTGTTTTGTTTGTTTGTTTGTTTTGCGGTACGCGGGCCTCTCACTGTTGTGGCCTCTCCCGTTGCAGAGCACAGGCTCCGGACGCGCAGGCTCAGCGGCCATGGCTTACGGGCCCAGCCGCTCCGCGGCATGTGGGATCTTCCCAGACCGGGGCACGAACCCCTGTTCCCTGCATCGGCAGGCGGACTCTCAACCACTGCGCCACCAGGGAAGCCCAACACAGGTTTTTATTATATTTTTATGGCACCATTTTATGTTTGGAATAGTTCATAAGAGAGCCTTCCCTACAATTCCGGCCTTATTGGTGAGATTTACAAGGGCTGCAAATATTCTCACGCTCTGGGTGTCTTCTTAGTTGATCTTATCCACATCTCTTCCCCAAATCTCTTTGGCAAGTGTCCTCAAATCTTGTGCATCTCAAGTCTCTGATCATTTGAGCAGAAGAGACATTAGGTACAGTCTGTGATTTGGTGTCAATTAATACAATGGACCATGCCTCCTTTCTTTCTCATGCCACCCCGTGATTCCAGGACCCTTGTATTCTGGTAAGGGAGAAACAAAATATAAATTTGTTTTGGATTCAGAGCTTAAACATTATTTTGTAGGACAGCACTCCAAACTCTAAAAGTCATTTCCCTGCTGTTTCCTAAATTGGGTCTTCAGTTGTCCAGTTTATCATTCATTTTATAAGAGCAGCTGCTTCTGTGTTATAGGCCAGTGAATTCCATAGGCAACGGTCCATGTTTCACTTTTTTAGGAAGAGATTTAGCCATTGTTTTGGAGTGCATTATTGGGCATTAAAGTAATTTGTAAATTTGCAGACAGGCAGGGATATCATATGCAAATTCAGAATAAAGTTCATGCCTGTGTAGGTATCGCAGCCTCACAATGATGGAAGGAAGCCACAAATAGTCATCCTTCTCCACATAGCTGGCTGGTTTGCAGTACCAGGGAAGATACACAGTATTGGGCTCTGCTGTTGGCAGTTTGGGCCCTCAGGAGTTGTATTAACCAGATCATGTTGGTTGGGGGAAGTCCATGTGATTCAGCCCATGAATGACCTTCATCTTATACATTAGATTCTCTTTGTTCATGAACCCATTGCACAAGCAGCAGATGGTTAGGGATATTCTCAACATCTGTAGAATGGGCCATTCTGTCCATTTGATTATTGAGATTCCTCTGCTCTGAATAACCTTTGGTGAGACTTTGCATGGGATAGATTTCATCTTCCACCCCTGTGCCCATTCTGAGAGGTCTATTTGCATAGCTCTTCTGCAGAAATCCTTGTCATCAATCATCTAATCTTATTCTTTTGAAATTCCTGAGCATCAAGCAATGCCCACGAATCTTGTTTGTAGATTTTTTGATGATGGCCATTTGGACTGGTATGAGGTGATACCTCACTATAGTTTTGATTTGTATTTCTCTAATAATTAGTGTTGTTGAGCATATTTTCATGTGCCTCTTGGCCATCTGTATATCTTCTTTGCTGAACTGTCTATTGAGGTCTTCTGCCCATTTTTTGATTAGGTTGTTCGTTTTTTTGATATTAAGCTGCATGAGCTGTTTATATATTTTGGAGATTAATCCTTTCTCTTGCTTCATTTGCAAATATTTTCTCCCATTCTGTGGGTTGTCTATTCATCTTGTTTATGGTTTCCTTTGCTGTGCAAAAGCCTTTAAGTTTCATTAGGTCCCATTTGTTTATTTTTTTTATTTTCATTATTCTAGGAGATGGGTCATAAAAGATTTTGCTGTGATTTTTGTCAAAGAGTGTTTTTCCTGTGTTTTCCTCTAAGAGTTTTATGGTGTCTGGTCTCACATTTGGTCTTTTTAAAAATTTTATTTATTTATTTATTTTTGGCTGCATTGGGTCTTTGTTGCTGCATGCGGGCTTTCTCTAGTTGCAGTGAGTAAGGGCTACTCTTCATTGCGGTGCACGGGCTTCTCACTGCAGTGGCTTCTCTTGCTGTGGAGCACGGGCTCTAGGCGTGCAGGCTTCAGTAGTTGTGGCTCGGCGGCTCCAGAGTGCAGGCTCAACAGTTGTGGCGCATGGGCCCAGTTGCTCTGCGGCATGTGGGATCTTCCCGGACCAGGGATTGAACTTATGTCCCCTGCATTGGCAGGCGGATTCTCAACCACTGCACCACCAGGGAAGTCCCTACATTTAGGTCTTTAATCCATTTTTTTTTTCCCCTGTACGCGGGCCTCTCACTGTTGTGGCCTCTCCCGCTGCAGAGCACAGGCTCCGGACGCGTAGGCTCAGCGGCCATGGCTCATGGGCCCAGCTGCTCCGCGGCATGTGGGATCCTCCCAGACCGGGGCACGAACCCGTGTCCCCTGCATCGGCAGGCAGACTCTCAACCACTGCGCCACCAGGGAAGCTCCTTTAATCCATTTTGAGTTTATTTTTGTGTATGGTGTTAGGTAGTGTTCTAATTTCATTATTTTACATGTAGTTGCCCAGTTTCCCCAGCACCATTTATTGAAGAGACTGTCTTGTCTTCATTGTATATTCTTGCCTCCTTTGTCATAGATTAGGTGACCATAGGTACGTGGGTTTATCTCTGGGCTTTCTATCCTGTACCGTTGATTTATATTTCTGTTTTTGTGCCAGTACCATATTGTCTTGATTACTGTAGCTTTGTAGTATAGTCTGAAGTCAGGGAGCCTGATTCATCCAGCTTCGTTTTTCTTTTGCTAGATTGCTTTGGCTATTCGGGGTCTTTTGTGTTTCCATACAAATTGTATAATTTTTTGTTCTAATTCTGTGAAAAATGCCATTGGTAATTTGATAGGGATTGCATTGAACTTGTAGATTGCTTTGGGTAGTATAGTCATTTTCACAATATTGGTCCTTCCAATCCAGGAACATGGTATCTCTCCATCTGTTTCTGTCATCTTTGATTTCTTTCGTCAGTGTTTTATAGTTTTCTGAGCACAGGTCTTTTGCCTCCTTAGGTAGGTTTATTCCTAGGTATTTCATTCTTTTTGTTGTGCTGGTAAATGGGATTGTTTCCTTAATTTCTCTTTCTGATCTTTGGTTGTTAATGTATAGGAATGCAAGAGATTTCTGTGCATTAATTTTGTATCCTGCAACCTTACCCAATTCATTGATTAGTTCTAGTAGTTTTCTGGCAGCATCTTTAGGATTATCTATGTATGGTATCATGTCATCTGCAAACAGTGAGTTTTACTTTTTCTATCCCAATATGTATTCGTTTTATTTCTTTTTCTTCTCTGATTGCCATGGCTAGGACTTCCAATACTATGTTGAATAATAGTGGCGAGAGTGGACATTCTTGTCTTGTTCCTGATCTTAGAGGAAATGCGTTCAGTTTTTCACCATTGAGAATGATGTTTGCTGTGGGTTTGTTGTATGTGGCCTTTATTATGTTGAGGTAGGTTCCCTCTATGCCCACTTTCTGGAGAGTTTTTATTATAAATTGGTGTTGAATTTTGTCAAAAGCTTTTTCTGCATCTATTGAGATGATCATATGGTTTTTATTCTTTTTAAAATTATTTATTTATTTATTTATGGCTGCATTGGGTTATCGTTGCTGCAGGTGGGCCTTCTCTAGTTGTGGCGAGCGGGGGCTCCTCTTCGTTGTGGTGCGTGGGCTTCTCTCACTGAGGTGGCTTCTCTTGTTGTGGAGCACAGGCTCTAGGTGCGCAGGCCTCAGTAGTTGTGGCGCACGGTCTCAGAAGTTGCAGAGTCGCTGGCTCTAGAGCACAGGTGTCGCTAGCTCTAGAGCACAGGCGTCGCTGGCTCTAGAGCACAGGCTCAGTAGTTGTAGCGCACAGGCTTAGTTGCTCCACAGCAACTGATGTGGGGTCTTCCCAGACCAGGGCTTGAACCCGTGTCCCCTGCATTGGCAGGTGGACTCCAAACCACTGCGCCACCAGGGAAGCCCCTGGTTTTTATTCTTTAATTTGTGAATATGGTAAACAGACAATCACAGGTAATGAAATTGAAACTGTAATTAAACATCTTCCAGCAAACAAAAGTCCAGGACCAGATGGCTTCACAGGCGAATTCTATCGAAATTTAGAGAAGAGTTAACACCTATCCTTTTCAAACTCTTCCAAAAAATTGCAGAGGGAGGAACACTCCCAAACTCGTTCTGCAAGGCCACCATCACCCTGATACCAAAATCAGACAAAGGTATCACAAAAAAAGAAAATTACAGAGGAATATCACTGATGAACATAGACACAAAAATCCTCAACAAAATAGTAGCAAACAGAATCCAACAACACATTAAAAAGATCATACACCATGATCAAGTGGATTTATCCCAGGGATGCAAGGATTCTTCAATATACGCAAAACAACGAACGCAGGGTTCTTAAAAGACAAAAATGATGTTCTCTTTCTTACACTAGGACGGGCGTGCAAAGGGTTATAAATGTACTCAATTTTTATACATGTATTATAAGTATTATTTTGTAGCCATTAAATATTTTATAAGAACAATTTTTTTTAAGTGTCAAGCGTATTAGAGGTTAGACACAAGAGGTAAGGCCACCATCCCAAGGCATATGTCGCCTCTCTTGAAAGAACTAGGTACATAAGGCTCTCATGTTTTGGGCAGAGAGCAGGACAGGGGTTTGGGGTCTGCTCTACTCTCTTCTCTCAGGCTGGGCCGTTGAGGGGTGGGGATGAGACAGGAGGGCAGTGCCTATCTCAGACTGCCAGGGATTTATTACATTTGCAAAACTGGTCTGCAGATGCAGCATAAGATAGAGCGCTCCATCCAGAATCACCCAGCCCACGGCTGATTCCCCTGGCAGATGCATGCACACTGGATAACATCTCTAATATCCAGGAGGAAATGAATTCCCCTACTTGGTTTTCCCATCTGGCCTCGCCCCTTGCCACAATGAGTTTATCTGGCAGATCTCCCTTCCCTGTAAAAAGAGGAGAAATTGTTCTTCTACAACTCAGCTTTCATTATGAAAATGAAACTGTGTCCACAGTGTTAACGGAGGTTTGTGACTAGCAGAAATTCTTCAGCCCGTTTTACAGAACAACAGATAAGGAACAGCTTGTTAAAAACCGCTCTGCTTGTAAACTACCTTCACAGATTAAGCTACCTTTAATTTGTTTTTTTACCCTGTTTAATTTCATACCCTCCAGGCATCGCAGAGCCTGGGTAATATATCACAAGACTCCTTAACCACCCCTACAGATAACACTTCTGAAGTATGGGTTGCTATAGTAACAGGGGCTTAATTTGTTTTTTCAGAACTTTGAATCAGCTCTTGGTCAGTTCAATCTGGCTAAGGCTGGTTGGGACCACTGACCCTAAAGCTGGGCCCTCACAGGTGTCCAATGAACAACCTTTTGACATAAGAAGGCCAAAAGTCCACTCTCAGATCACACTAAGCCCCTCCATTTTTGAACATGCATCCCATGAAGAAGCATATAATCCAGATACGCCTGCGCAAAACACCATTTACCTCACCTTTCCCTACCTCTAATCACCTTTCCCCATGCCTAAGTCTACACTACTTCTTTATCCCATAAATAGCTCAAACCTTCAGAGAGGCGGATCTGAGATTTGTTCTCCTGTCTCCTGGCTTGGCTGCCTTGTGAATAAATTATTTTTCTGCCGCAAACCTCTGTGTCTCAGCATTTGGCTTGCCACACGTTGCGCAAACAAACCTGGTTTGAGCTATTTATGGGATAAAGAAGTAGTTGTAAAGCATTGTCAGTGTGGCAGGGGCTGGATATTGGTCGTTCTTTATTTTCTTCTTTTCTCCATTCAACTTTTATGGATGGCTTTTGCATTAGAGCTCTGCTAGGCATAGGGGATGAATCAGGCATGAACTCTATCCTGGAAGAGTGAGCAGCCCAGTGGGGTAGACAGACTAGAAAGCAAATAATCATGGAACCAAGTGTAATAGAGGTAAACAAGCCTCAAGAGCAAAGAAAAATAAAAAGATTAATTCCACTAAGATGGTGGTCTGAGAAAGTTTCCCCGAGGAAACGGGTTTTTATTCCCTCTAAAGTAAAGTTAATATTTTTTCTTATTAGAAAAGAAATACATGCTTATTTCAGAAAAATGAGGAAAAATATGGAAAAGATATTAAAAACATTCCTTTCTCACCACCAAGACAACATAGTTAATCTCTTAGTGTATCACAAGAGGTACTAATCAAACCGAGTCCTTAAAAATGAGTAGCAGGTATTGGTGAAGTTCTGTTCCTTAGGCAGTGGGATGGGTACCTCATTGCTTTTCACTGATTCATTGCAAGGTACCTATGCATCAAATGTACTCTTTTTTATTATTAATTAATTAATTAAATTTTGGCTGTGTTGGGTCTTCATTGCTCCGTGTGAGCTTTCTCTAGTTGCGGTGAGCGGGGGCTACTCTTCGTTGCAGTGCACGGGCTTCTCATTGAGGTGGCTTCTCTTGTTGCAGAGCACGGGCTGTAGGCACGCGGGCTTCAGTAGTTGTGGCACGCGGGCTTAGTTGCTCTGTGGTATGTGGGATCTTAGTTCCCTGACCAGGGCTTGAACCCATGTCCCCTGCATTGGCAGGTGGATTCTTTTTTTTTTTTTTTTGCGGTATGCGGCCTCTCACTGTTGTGGCCTCTCCCGTTGCGGAGCACAGGCTCCGGACGCGCAGGCTCAGCGGCCATGGCTCACGGGCCCAGCCGCTCCGCGGCATGTGGGATCTTCCCGGACCGGGGCACGAACCTGTGTCCCCTGCATCGGCAGGCGGACTCTCAACCACTGCGCCACCAGGGAAGCCCTGGCAGGTGGATTCTTAACCATTGCGCCACCAGGGAAGTCCTCAAGTGTCTCTTAAATGTGTAAAATATCTCACAATTAAAAAGTGAATAAATAATATCTAGTAAAGGATTTGGGAAGGACTGGTCTAGATATTTCAGCTCCCACTAAACTAATATTTAACTTTTAAGGAAAGCTGATGATAAAATTGGAACCATAGTGCACAAAATCATGTCTTTTTAGTTTCTAAAATTACAAGTTGCATAAAATCACAGGAGTAAAATAGAATTATAGAAGGAACTATGGGCCACAGGTAGTAGAAAAAAATGATTAACTCAGATTAAAAACAAAGAAAAAAACCTGAAATGGTATCTGCACCAGTTTAAGCAATCAGAGATAAACCCAAGTTTCAGCCTCAGCCAAATGTTAAAAAATGTTATCATTAGAGGAATGAATTTTATTTACATTCTGGAAATAAAAGTTTTTATAACCCTGTCCTTGATTAATGTTAAAACGACAATGTAAGGTTTAAGATTTTTTTTTAATGATGGGGTGTGCATCTACAATAGAAATTTTTAGGTTTCAACTGGCAGAAGCTGGCCCTGGGGACTCAGGGACCTCTTGTGGATAACCAACAATTTATCAGTTCTAATCTGAAATGCCAGTCACTATTGTCTAGTGCTTAGTAAATGGTTTGGGTAAAAATGCATAAACAAATTAAGCTGAAATCAAACGAAGTCTGAGTTATGACCCAGTGTTAAGGAAAGGTGGGAGGGGGGTCGCGTTTTCCAGGTAGAGAAAGGGTCATTCTAGGCAGAAAGCAGCAGTCGAAAAGCTAGAAAGGGCGAATACCCGGAGCATATTCCGGGAACACTAAGTAATCTGGTGTAAATGGAGGGAAATGGAACCTCAGCTGGCCAGACCGTGGGGGTTACTGCTCTAGCATCTGGCCCAAGGGGGTCTCCCAGCTTTCCCCCTCTTCCCGGCTTCTAACCCATTCTAGGATCCCCTTTCCTACTCTCTGCAGGTTTCTCCCCTCTGGCAGAGCCCGTGGCCCCGCCCCCTGAAAAAACCCTGCGCCGGAGGCGGAGCCTCGGTGACCTTCTCACCCCGCCTTCCTATAGGCGCGCGGGGCTGACGGTCGGCACCGTTTGATGACGTCACGGTCATTGACAGCGCGAAGCGGCGGCCGCTGCGGCAGTAGTGAGCGGCGGGGTAGGAGTGTGAGTTGAGCTCCTGACAGGCCAGGGGGCCTTCAAATGGCGCGGCGGGGAGGCCAGGGCTTTGCAGCCAGGGCGGCGGGTTTGTGGTCTGCAGTGCCGTGAGGCTGGGGGAGGAGTTTGGAGGCCCAGCAACCTGACTCCGGAATCAGGGTTAGGGGGCGTGTTGGAGGGGAGGCTGCGTTCGGGCCGGCTGAACCGCGCGGTAGCCAGGTCCGGGGCTAGCAGAAACCTTAGGGTCGGGACTAGGGTGAGGGTGGTGGGTGTCCAGGGTCTGGGCAAGATTATTTCCAGGGGTTCAGCCTTGGAGGTGGGTGGACCACGCTCACGAATCTCTCCTCCTCCCTCGCCCGCTTGCTCTCGGTGGCTCACGCGGGCTGCAGGTGCAGCATGTCTAGTCTGGGGGCCTTGGGTGGCACCCGCGCCGGGCTAGGCCTGTTGCTGGGCACCGCCGCGGGCCTTGGATTCCTATGTGCCCTTTACAGCCAGCGGTGGAAACGGGGCCAGAGCCAGAGCCAGCCCAGCTCCCTGGACTACATACAGACTTCAGAGCCTGGACGCCGGGGTAGGAGACGGTCCCTTGAGGCCGGCCTCATTGACTGCTGAGGGGTGGGCCTGGGGTCGGGGTTGCCTTTAGCAGAATCTGTGGGACAGGACAACGGAGGAAGGAATAGGAGGGTGGGTGCGAGGCCCGAGAGTTTCACGTTTGGGGAAAGTTTATTGAAAAGGAAAAGCAGTCTTCCTCTTCTGTCGTCTTTCTCCTGTAATCGCAGGAAAGTATACTGCGAAAAGGCTTAGCTTTCACGTTTAGTTCTGGCCACAGGAGTGCTATATATATATTAAAGGCACTTGATTAGTGTGGGTGAGCTGTTTAATAAGTAGAGGAAAAGTCCAAAAGAAGGTAAAAAGAAAAACTAGTCTTGTAGGAATTAAAATTTTTTGAGGCTTATGTATTAAATTAGGTGTTAAATTTTGCAGGCACCTTGGAGACTACCTAGGCCAAGTTTTAAAAATCCTTCTTATAAGTCGATATTGAAAAAGATTGTGTAACTTTCCCGAGGCTGTCACAGAGCAAGCAAGTGGCAGCTGCGCTGCTTGCTCTCCTGAGTGGCCTGGTCACCTGTTCCTGTGGACTTTCCACAGCATGGGGCTGGGAGTGCACTTACTGCAATTGAAGCTGAATATGGCTGGGAGCCAGCCACGGCTGAAATGGGTAGTGCTTTCGGTTTTGTAAAAACTTTCCTTAACTAATTGGAGCAAAGCATCTAGGGCTGGTTCAAACCACTCCCAGGTGTGTGTGATAGAGGAGCATTTCAAATCATCTCGCCCTGTGTTAATTGGGAACAAGTGTTTCCTCTGATTACCAAATGCCAGATAGTTTGGAAAAGTTCGTTTTTGAAGTCTTCAAAGAGTTGTCACCTTAGATTGCAATCATTTGTCAGCATTTTATAGCACTAGGTAGTAACCTAGTGTTGCAAATGTGCTTGTCCTTCCTTTCTTTTCCTTGTATTTCGTTTGTTTGTAATTTCTTAGCTATAGTGTTTCTTCTGCTGAGGTTGGGAGAAAGTGGCCACATTCCCAGGGATCTTTCTTGCTTTACCTACTGGAACACTGTTGGGTGTGTATTGTAATCTGGCCTAGATTGTTACTAGATTTCCTTTAACAGCTTTATGCTTGCTTGGACTGTGGGTCCTGCCTTACTGGTTTCTTCTCTGTTTTTACATTTTCCAGTCCACTTGCCTTAGGTAGCTGTCAGTTTTCTAGCATTTACTGTTAGCATTTACCTAGAGCTCAATTCAGGGCTCGGCAATGGTGTTTTTCCAATGGGGTTTGGGTGGGCTTTTCCCAGTGTACCTTTTCTCTCAGTAACTGCCCCTTTTCTCCTTGCCCCTCTCTGATGATACTAAATGAAGCTCTTGAGAGGAGCTCAGAGTTTTCTTTGCCATTTTTTGTAAAATGAAAGATCAGAGTTTGAGTGAGCTCAATTTTAATTTTGCTGTGGGTTAGTATTGACTGCCTGGGATTTGGGCATGAAATATAGTCAGATAAAGGGTTTTCTTTTACTCTATCAGGACAGCTGTCCTTCCTTCTGGATACCACACTCTTGTGAGCATTTCACATGATCTGCCATGGTATGCAGTACTGCTGAAGGGCCCTGGTGTGGAAGATTTTTGGAACAGGGGGCTCTTGTTTGGAGGTTGGGACCTTGATTTTTTTCTGGATCATTACCTGGGACTCGTGAACATATGCTCTCTGAGCCTCAAAGATCTTTGTAAATTGAACTCCAGTGAGAAACAAGTGTTTCTGAATTCTGGGTGTGAGATCGTTTCCTCACTCTCTCTCATGGGCATCAATGTCTCCTCTCCTCCTTCCTGCAGTGAGGCCGTTGCGGCCAGCTCCAGGTGAGGCTGGTGATGCTGCGGTGCTGCCGAGCCTTCCACGAGAAGGGCAGGAGGAGGTGCTGGGCCGTCTGGAGTTTGTGCTGACCAGCCTGCTGGCGCTGCGTGGGGAGGTGGAGGAGCTGAGGCGCAGCCTGCAGGGGCTTGCTGGGCAGATTGTGGGCGAGGTCCGGTAAGTAATGCAGCCTCCTTTTCTGCCTTGTCCCCCGCTCCCCAGCTTTTCCCTGTCCCTACAGCTTTTCAGCCTTTGCTGTCCGTCTCAGGACGAAGCCAGTTTTATAGCTTCTCACCTAATTGGCAGGGAAGCCATGTGCTTGATTCCTTGCCTTGCACAAGTTCTTGCTGCTTTTGGGCCCTCATGGTCTGTTGTAGCAGCTGAAATGCTTTGTTCTGACTCAACTGGTCTGCCGTGCAGGCTGGGGCCAGCGAGCTGCCCTGCTTGCTCTCCTGAGGGTAGAGACCCAGGATTTTCTCTGCTTGTAGCTCTTTAATGAGCAGCAGTAGTAAGAGGCTCCCTCATGGTGAGGGGAAAGGCAGGCTGGATGGGGCCCAATGGCACCTTCTAGAAACGAGCCTGCTTTTCAGATCCCACCTGGAAGAGAACCAGAAAGTGGCCCGGCGGCGAAGGTTCCCATTTGCCCGGGAGAGGAGTGACTCCACCGGCTCCAGCTCTGTCTACTTCACGGCCACCTCGGGAGCCACGTTCACAGATGCTGAGAGCGAAGGCGGGTGAGTCTTCTCTCCTGGAGACAGCTGTGGCTTCAGCCAGGTTACGTTTTGTAAAAGTAATGTTTATAATGGAAAATTCACACCAAGCTGCTGTAAATAATTTTTGGAACAAGGTAAGGGTATAAATAAATGAAATACAGAACAGTTGAAATAAGAAAAACCATCCACCAAAAACAAAAATACCACTTCTTACCTAAAAAAGGAAAACCATCCACCTTATGTCATCCAGACAAGTTGAAATGTTAACAGTGGTTAGTGCTTGCATCTGTTATTTTCCTCCGAGTAGGTTTGTTTTTTATGTAGTTATTATATCTTTTACTTCCGTTTTCCTGTAACATTGGTTGGCCATTTCCCTGTGTTACCACAAGGACTTTGTAAGCTTTGTCTTAAGACTGCTTCCTTCACTGAGTGGCTGGGCCAGGTCTACAGAGCTCTGTAAGCACTAAGCATTCTCCCTCCCTCAGGAAGTTCTCTTCCCATGGGAGAGGCCTGCTCATGCATCTTTGCCATCTTCACAGGTGGGCGGTGACTCACCTGAGTAATTGATGGCCCAGCAGGTCTGACCATAGGCCTTACTGTGTGTGAGACAGGGCCGCAGGCAGGAGTCTGGTGGACAACCCCCAAACTTGGGCAGGCAAAGGGCTTTTTGATTTTAAACCACTAATGCCATTTTGAAACTTTGGTCCCAAGGATGGAGTCTGAATAAACATCTTTGTTGGGGTGCCCAATGCTGTAGGTGGCAGCATCTGCCCTTCTCTGCTGTGAGGTCCAGTCATCCAGGTGGCCTATGTGAGGTCTAGAGGCTGGTCTCTCCTTGGTGGCCTCTGATGACCTTTCTTCCTCCTCAAGGAAGAGCCTGGCGAAGTGAACAGTCAAGCCTTCTGTCAAGTCAGAATGACTGGTTTAGCTAAAAACATGCACACGGAAACTAAAAGCTAAAACCAGCCATTCAGGATGATCTTCGCAGCATGTCCCTCTTCAGCTGAAAACACTTTATAGTATTAACTACTGTTTATCCTTCCTCTGTAACAGACACTGTGCAATGCACTTCAGAGGTATTTCCTCATTTAATCCTCACAAGGTTCCTGTGAAGTAGGTGATGTTCTTTGCCCTGTTTCTCAGACAGAGACTTGAGGCTTAGCGAGGTTTGATGCATGCTTTCCCAGGGTTATACAGCTCCTAAGCACAGGCTCAGCCAGGCTCATCTGCCTTCTGAGGCATGGCTTGGTCGTCAGGGCACAGAAGGGCCTTCACAAGAAGACATGTCGCCTGCAGTCCCGGGCAGGTCTTCCCATTGATTAAGAGCTGCCTCAGGGGCTTCCCTGGTGGCGCAGTGGTTAAGAATCCGCCTGCCAATGCAGGGGACACAGGTTCAATCCCTGTTCTGGGAAGATCCCACATGCCACGGAGCAACTAAGCCCGTGCGCCACAACTACTGAGACTGCGCTCTAGAGCCTGTGAGCCATAACTACTGAAGCCCGCGTGCCTAGAGCCCATGCTCCACAGCGAGAGAAGCCACCGTAATGAGAAGCCTGTGCACCGCAACAAAGAGTAGCCCCCACTCGCCGCAACTAGAGAAAGCCCACACACAGCAACGAAGACCCAATGCAGCCAAAGATAAATAAATAAATAAATTTATTTAAAAAACAAAAAAAGAGAGCTGCCACGGCTCACTGCCCAGGGAAGACCTGTCCAGAGCAGTACGGTCTGTTCAGTACATCTTCTTCAGAAGTTTCAGCCTTGTTTTCTTGTTTGAACCATTATACTCTCCTGCCTCCTTATCTGGGTTGCTAAGAAAATTAAGAGTAGTATTTCTCTCTTTTTCCATGTCACTGCCATTGGGCATCTGTGCTGAATTTAACTATTGCTCAGGTGCCTCTTGAAATAAGTGAGGTCTTGGTAAAAAGCTTTGGTCCTCCATTCATGACTGCTGTTGCCTGGGTTGTCTGATCCCTATTATCTGTATTCTCAAGGGCTCAAAGAAGTAGCCCTTTTCTATTCCATTTACCTAGTACCTCTGGGCTGAAACATGCTTCCAGAGGGCTGTGTTAGAGGGGGCAAAAATGAAATTAAAATGTGACACATTTGGGAACTTCCCTGGTGGTGCAGTGGTTAAGAATCTGCCTGCCAACGTAGGGGATATGGGTTTGAGCCCTGGTCCGGGAAGATCCCACATGCCGTGGAGCAACTAAGCTACTGAGCCTGCACTCTAGAGCCCGCAAGCCACAACTACTGAGCCTGTGTGCCACAACTACTGAAGCCCGTGTGCCTAGAGCCTATGCTCCACAATAAGAGAAGCCACCACAGTGAAAAGCTGCGCATCACAACGAAGAGTAGCCCCCGCTCGCTGCAACTAGGAAAAGCCCCCGTGCATCAACTAAGACCCAACACAGCCATAAATAAATAAGTTAATTAAAAAAAATAAAAATGGACACATCTGGATTGAAAAGAAAGGACAAAATAGTTGATAGCGGGCCCTGAGACTTAAGGAGCATCTCTATGCGACCCAAGGAAGCCGATCACTTGCCATTTGAACTTTATAACAGCATAGAACAGAAGGAGAGGTCACAGCTCTGCCCAAGACCAGGATACTAGAACTCAAACCCCTTAGTGATGACCTTTAGTAATTGTACAAACTTCTGGGGGTAGTGAGAGCCAGAGTGATTAACCAGGGAAGCGTGCAGGTGCTTCACAGCTTGGGATGCTCACTGGGGCTCCCAAGGCCCTAAAGGGCAGGACTGGTGTGAGAGGAAGGGTGTCTTTCTTCATTACAGCTCTAGCAGGCTCAGCCCCATGATCGACCCTAAGGCACGTGGAAGCCGATGGTCGTGCGTGGTTCAAGACTCTGGTTTAGCTGGCTGCTATCTGGAGCAGTGGCCATGGTGAATCATGCATTTTGCCGTGGTCATGGTCCAGGGGGAATTCTGGGAGGAGACCAGAATTCTGGAATGACTGGTCTGGAATGACTTTAAACATGTGGACCCTGGGGAAGGAGAGCTTTTTTGAGGGATGAAAGAATAAGATGATTTGATGGGCTACTCTACTCCACTGAAAGCTGTGTTCCCTCTTTCTTCCAAATAAATAGCAACTTTGAGCTCCCAGGGGATCAACTGAATGTGGTAGAGTCAGAATCACTGGGTGGGTCCGTGAGCTTGCTCTCAGAGCATTGTTCCAAACACAGCTTTAGTTCCCTCCCTGTCAAAACCTAACTTGCCCTACAGCTCCTCTGGCAAGCCTTCCCAGGCATCCCAGCCAAGAGCAACGGCCTGCAACCTCATTGCCACTCCTTCTTGGGCCTTTATCACCTCATTCTGCTAGGTCTTATCTTCCCCCACCACTGAGAGTCTCTCAGGGTCAGGGCCCAGGCCTGGTTGTCTTTGAATGCCTCAGCTCAGCACCTCTAATGGGGCTTAGGAGTTGAAAGAAAGAAAAGTAATTGCCAGGAGGGGGTGCGTCTATAACCGAGTTCTTGATCACTGACCTGGGGGCTCTCCTCAAGGAGTAGAGGTGACCTCCTTGCTTCAAGGGAGCCTTGGGTCCTCGCCCTGCTGTGGAAACAGTGTGTCCTCCTGAGTGCACAGGTCCAAAGGGCCTTTTCAAAGGTCTCTGCAGTCTTTGACTCATCTCAAAAGCTGCCGGGCATGTTAAACAAAAGGGCCACCCCTTTTTCTCTGGTGGATTTCTCCAAAGGCTGGGTTGGTGGTCCAAGAAATGTGAGAGAATGCTGTGAATGTCGAGACAGCAGCCCTTGAACTCTGGCATGTGAAAACTCTCTTTTGGAAGAGATGGGGCTGGAAGCCCATGGAAGTCCAGGTGGCCGATGTCTGTATTCACTCAACAAGTGTTTGCCAGCCCGCTGCATGTAAGGCAGCAGGGTTGCAGATTAGTGAGGCAGAGCTCCTTGAAGTGGGGCTGAGGTGCAATAAAAGGTCTCCTCGCCACGCCGGCCTCGCTAGAGCCTCCCTGTCTCACAGGGCTCTACCAGCTCTCACTCTGGGTGGCAGCAAGGCCCCTCCTGACCTCTCCTTTTCCTTGTCCAAGTGAGCTTCCTGGCCATTAGGACCCAGCAGGATCACAGCATTGCAGGACCTTCCTCTTAGCCTAGCTCCCTGGAGAGACTATGCTGATGCCTGTGCTCCAGCAGGGATGAGAGCAGGGGTCCCTCCCTGGGAGATTCCTGATCTGACAAGGTAGCCTTCAGCTGAACAGGGAATGGGGTCTCCTTTTTGCAGTGGGAGATGATGAGACTCAAGCTCGCACCCCCCAAAAAATCCATTTACTCATTTTACCTTTGGGCCTGGATGGGCTGAGTAGGGGCACTGGTAGATGCTGATTTGGCTGATTTGACTTTCTCGTTTGGGGCAGATTATTGTCTAAGCCTAGGAATTGGTAGCGAGTTTCTCTAGGCTGTCTCTGTGGTCTTGCTCATCATCACCCAGGTTGGTTGTGAAATCTGCTACCACTTTTCCTTGTCCCTTTAATTTCTAAAGTTTTTACTGCAAATTGCTAGAGGGGAGAGATACTTGGATAACCTCTTAAAAAGCAAGGTTAGGAACGTTACAGGTTACCTACAAGTCCCTCAAAAGTTCCTGTAATAGATGTAACTGGAGCCCCTTTGTTAAATGAGTCTGAAAGCTCCTCTATAAAGAAACAGCATGGGGCTTCCCTGGTGGCGCAGTGGTTGAGAGTCCGCCTGCCGATGCAGGGGACACGGGTTCGTGTCCCGGTCCGGGAGGATCCCACATGCTGCGGAGTGGCTGGACCCGTGAGCCATGGCTGCTGAGCCTGTGCGTCCGGAGCCTGTGCTCCGCAATGGGAGAGGCCACGACAGTGAGAGACCCGTGTACCACAAAAAAAAAAAAAAAAAAGAAACAGCATGCGTGGTTTGGGCATCAAGTCTGGTTTCTCACCTGCTGCCTTCTGGAGCCGGCCCCCTCGTCATCTCTGGCTTTCTGGATGAGGAAGACAGCACTTCGGCCCACAGCATTCAGCCCCTGACCTTAGGCTGTCTTGTACTGACTTTATTCGTACATGTCTCCCCTTCAGGTCTGATCGCTCCAGTCATAGGAGTCCTACCCTTTTCATTCCAGGACGGAGAAAGGCTTATCCTTAAGTGACTCAAAGATCTTCCTTGTGCCTTGGAACCTTCTGGCTTTGATGGAATTTGCTTCTCCTTCACTCAGTCTGGAGGGCTCTTTGGTATCTGGTTGTGACCCCTGGAAGCCTTATCTTCTGCTCTACTCAGTTTTTGTCTGATTCATTTGGCAATTAGGGAACACACCATAATCAGCTGCTGGTGGAGGCCAAGATCCAAGAGAAACTTGGCTTCCTCTTCACTGGCTGCATCAGGGTTGGGCTCCCTAGGAGACATCTGGCTCATAGCGGCCCCACAGACACCTTCCCAAGGGATTGTTCACATCTTTCTCCTTTCCTGCTTCCAGCTGCAAAAGGGCCCCTCCCCAGCCCCGGAAACTTCCCAGGGTTTTCAAGGGCTACTACTCTTGTGGTTTAGGTTTGGTTGCTGAATTGGGACAGAGGTATACACTGAATTGAGAAAGAAAATGTGGGTATCTGTGGCCGCCCATGGCCGCAGAGACTGGCACCCACCCATGTTGGCTCTGGCAGGTGCATTTGGCTGATAAAGCAAAAATGATTGACAGACCCTTAGCCTGGTGAGCCATCTAGCTCAGGAGATCAGCTCCACCTACATCTTAAGGTTGTTTTTTTTTTTTAACATCTTTATTGGGGTATAATTGCTTTACAATGGTGTGTTAGTTTCTGCTTTATAACAAAGTGAATCAGTTATACATATACATATGTTCCCATATCTCTTCCCTCTTGTGTCTCCCTCCCTCCCACCCTCCCTATCCCACCCCTCCAGGCGGTCACAAAGCACCGAGCTGATCTCCCTGTGCTATGCGGCTGCTTCCCACTAGCTATCTACCTTACGTTTGGTAGTGTATATATGTCATGTCTCTCTCTCGCTTTGTCACAGCTTACCCTTCCCCCTCCCCATATCCTCAAGTCTGTTCTCTAGTAGGTCTGTGGCTTTATTCCTGTCTTACCCCTAGGTTCTTCATGACATTTTTTTTCTCTTAAATTCCATATATATGTGTTAGCATATGGTATTTGTCTTTCTCTTTCTGACTTACTTCACTCTGTATGACAGACTCTAGGTCTATCCACCTCATTACAAATAGCTCAATTTCGTTTCTTTTTATGGCTGAGTAATATTCCATTGTATATATGTGCCACATCTTCTTTATCCATTCATCCGAAGATGGGCACTTAAGTTGTTTCCATCTCCGGGCTATTGTAAATAGAGCTGCAATGAACATTTTGGTACATGACTCTTTTTGAATTATGCTTTTCTCAGGGTATATGCCCAGTAGTGGGATTGCTGGGTCATATGGTAGTTTTATTTGTAGTTTTTTAAAGAACCTCCATACTGTTCTCCATAGTGGCTGTACCAATTCACATTCCCACCAGCGGTGCAAGAGTGTTCCCTTTTCTCCACACCCTCTCCAGCATTTATTGTTTCTAGATTTTTTGATGATGGCCATTCTGACTGGTGTGAGATGATATCTCATTGTAGTTTTGATTTGCATTTCTCTAATGATTAATGATGTTGAGCATTCTTTCATGTGTTTGTTGGCAGTCTGTATATCTTCTTTGGAGAAATGTCTATTTAGGTCTTCTGCCCATTTTTGGATTGGGTTGTTTGTTTTTTTGTTATTGAGCTGCATGAGCTGCTTGTAAATTTTGGAAATTAATCCTTTGTCAGTTGCTTCATTTGCAATATTTTCTCCCATTCTGAGGGTTGTCTTTTGGTCTTGTTTATGGTTTCCTTTGCTGTGCAAAAGCTTTGAAGTTTCATTAGGTCCCATTTGTTTATTTTTGTTTTTATTTCCATTTCTCTAGGAGGTGGGTCATAAAGGATCTTGCTGTGATTTATGTCATAGAGTGTTCTGCCTATGTTTTCCTCGAAGAGTTTGATAGTTTCTGGCCTTATATTTAGGTCTTTAATCCATTTTGAGCTTACTTTTGTGTATGGTGTTAGGGAGTGATCTAATCTCATACTTTTACATGTACCTGTCCAGTTTTCCCAGCACCACTTATTGAAGAGGCTGTCCTTTCTCCACTGTACATTCCTGCCTCCTTTATCAAAGATAAGGTGACCATATGTGCATGGGTTTATCTCTGGGCTTTCTATCCTGTTCCATTGATCTATGTTTCTGTTTTTGTGTCAGTACCATACTGTCTTGATTACTGTAGCTTTGTAGTATAGTCTGAAGTCAGGGAGTCTGATTCCTCCAGCTCCGTTTTTCATTCTCATGATTGCTTTGGCTATTCGGGGTCTTTTGTGTTTCCATACAAATTGTGAAATTTTTTGTTCTAGTTCTGTGAAAAATGCCAGTGGTAGTTTGATAGGGATTGCATTGAATCTGTAGATTGCTTTGGGTAGTAGAGTCATTTTCACAATATTGATTCTTCCAATCCAAGAACATGGTATATCTCTCCATCTATTTGTATCATCTTTAATTTCTTTCATCAGTGTCTTATAATTTTCTGCATACAGGTCTTTTGTCTCCTTAGGTAGGTTTATTCCTAGATATTTTATTCTTTTTGTTGCAATGGTAAATGGGAGTGTTTTCTTGATTTCACTTTCAGATTTTTCATCGTTAGTGTATAGGAATGCCAGAGATTTCTGTGCATTAATTTTGTATCCTGCTACTTTACCAAATTCATTGATTAGCTCTAGTAGTTTTCTGGTAGCATCTTTAGGATTCTCTATGTATAGTATCATGTCATCTGCAAACAGTGACAGCTTTACTTCTTCTTTTCCGATTTGGATTCCTTTTATTTCCTTTTCTTCTCTGATTGCTGTGGCTAAAACTTCCAAAACTATGTTGAATAAGAGTGGTGAGAGTGGGCAACCTTGTCTTGTTCCTGATCTTAGTGGAAATGCTTTCAGTTTTTCACCATTGAGGATGATGTTGGCTGTGGGTTTGTCATATATGGCCTTTATTATGTTGAGGAAAGTTCCCACTATGCCCACTTTCTGCAGGGTTTTTATCATAAATGGGTGTTGAATTTTGTCAAAAGCTTTCTCTGCATCTATTGAAATGATCATATGGTTTTTCTCCTTCAATTTGTTATTATGGTTTATCACATTGATTGATTTGCGTATATTGAAGAATCCTTGCATTCCTGGAATAAACCCCACTTGATCATGGTGTATGATCCTTTTAATGTGCTGTTGGATTCTGTTTGCTAGTATTTTGTTGAGAATTTTTGCATCTGTGTTCATCAGTGATATTGGCCTGTAGTTTTCTTTCTTTGTGACATCCTTGTCTGGTTTTGGTATCAAGGTGATGGTGGCCTCGTAGAATGAATATGGGAGTGTTCTTCCCTCTGCTATATTTTGGAAGAGTTTGAGAAGGATAGGTGTCAGCTCTTCTCTAAATGTTTGATAGAATTCGCCTGTGAAGCCATCTGGTCCTGGGCTTTTGTTTGTTGGAAGATTTTTAATCACAGTTTCAATTTCAGTGCTTGTGATTGGTCTGTTCATATTTTCTGTTTCTTCCTGATTCAGTCTTGGCAGGTTGTGCATTTCTAAGAATTTGTCCATTTCTTCCAGGTTGTCCATTTTATTGGCATAGAGTTGCTTGTAGTACTCTCTCATGATCTTTTGTATTTCTGCAGTGTCAGTTGTTACTTCTCCTTTTTCATTTCTAATTCTATTGATTTGAGTCTTCTCCCTTTTTTTCTTGATGAGTCTCGCTAATGGTTTATCAATTTTGTTTATCTTCTCAAAGAACCAGCTTTTAGTTTTATTGATCTTTGCTATCGTTTCCTTCATTTCTTTTTCATTTATTTCTGATCTGATTTTTATGATTTCTTTCCTTCTGCTAACTTTGGGGTTTTTTTGTTCTTCTTTCTCTAATTGCTTTAGGTGCAAGGTTAGGTTGTTTATTCGAGGTGTTTCCTGCTTCTTAAGGTGGGCTTGTATTGCTATAAACTTCCCTCTTAGAACTGCTTTTGCTGCATCCCATAGGTTTTGGGTCGTCGTGTCTCCATTGTCATTTGTTTCTAGGTATTTTTTGATTTCCTCTTTGATTTCTTCAGTGATCACTTCGTTATTAAGTAGTGTATTGTTTAGCCTCCATGTGTTTGTATTTTTTACAGATCTTTTCCTGTAATTGATACCTAGTCTCATAGTGTTGTGGTCAGAAAAGATACTTGATACAAGTTCAATTTTCTTAAATTTACCAAGACTTGATTTGTGACCCAAGATATGATCTGTCCTGGAGAATGTTCCATGAGCACTTGAGAAAAATGTGTATTCTGTTGTTTTTGGATGGAGTGTCCTATAAATATCAATTAAGTCCATCCTGTTTAATGTATCATTTAAAGCTTGTGTTTCCTTATTTATTTTCATTTTGGATGATCTGTCCATTGGTGAAAGTGGGGTGTTAAAGTCCCCTACTATGAATGTGTTACTGTCGATTTCCCCTCTTATGGCTGTTAGTATTTGCCTTATATATTGAGGTACTCCTATGTTGGGTGCATAAATATTTACAATTGTTATATCTTCTTCTTGGATCGATCCCTTGATCATTATGTAGTGTCCTTCTTTGTCTCTTGTAATAGTCTTTATTTTAAAGTCTATTTTGTCTGATATGAGAATTGCTACTGGAGTAGCAATTTCTTTTGGTTTCCATTTGCATGGAATATCTTTTTCCATCCCCTTACTTTCAGTCTGTATGTGTCTCTAGGTCTGAAGTGGGTCTCTTGTAGACAGCATATATATGGGTCTTGTTTTTGTATCCATCCAGCCAATCTGTGTCTTTTCGTGGGAGCATTTAGTCCATTTACATTTAAGGTAATTTAAGGTAATTATCGATATGTATGTTCCTATTCCCATTTTCTAAATTGTTTTGCGTTCGTTATTGTAGGTCTTTTCCTTCTCTTGTGTTTCTTGCCTAGAGAAGTTCCTTTAGCATTTGTTGTAAAGCTGGTTTGGTGGTGCTGAACTCTCTCAACTTTTGCTTGTCTGTAAAGGTTTTAATTTCTCCATCAAATCTGAATGAGATCCTTGCTGGGTAGAGTAATCTTGGTTGCAGGTTTTTCTCCTTCATCACTTTAAATATGTCCTGCCACTCCCTTCTGGCTTGCAGAGTTTCTGCTGAAAGATCAGCTGTTAACCTTATGGGGATTCCCTTGTGTGTTATTTGTTGTTTTTCCCTTGCTGCTTTTAATGTGCTTTCTTTGTATTTAATTTTTGACAGTTTGATTAATATGTGTCTTGGCATATTTCTCCTTGGATTTATCCTGTATGGGACGCTCTGTGCTTCCTGGACTTGATTAACTATTTCCTTTCCCATGTTAGGGAAGTTTTCAACTATAATCTCTTTTAACATTTTTCAGTCCCTTTCTTTTTCTCTTCTTCTTCTGGAACCCCTATAATTCGAATGTTGGTGTGTTTAATGTTGTCCCAGATGTCTCTGAGACTGTCCTCAGTTCTTTTCATTCTTTTTTCTTTATTCTGCTCTGCAGTAGTTATTTCCACTATTTTATCTTCCAGGTCACTTATCCGTTCTTCTGTCTCAGTTATTCTGCTATTGATCCCATCTAGAGTATTTTTCATTTCATTTATTGTGTTGTTCATCGTTGTTTGTTTCATCTTTAGTTCTTCTAGGTCCTTGTTAAATGTTTCTTGCATTTTGTCTATTCTATTTCCAAGATTTTGGATCATCTTTACTATCATTATTCTGAATTCTTTTTCAAGTAGACTGCCTATTTCCTCTTCATTTGTTAGGTCTGGTGGGTTTTTATCTTGCTCCTTCATTTGCTGTGTGTTTTCTGTCTTCTCATTTTGCTTATCTTACTGTGTTAGGGGTCTCCTTTTTGCAGGCTGCAGGTTCGTAGTTCCCGTTGTTTTTGGTGTCTGTCCCCAGTGGCTAAGGTTGGTTCAGTGGGTTGTGTAGGCTTCCTGGTGGAGGGGACTAGTGCTTGTGTTCTGATGGATGAGGCTGGATCTTGTCTCTCTGGTGGGCAGGTCCACGTCTGGTGGTGTGTTTTGGGGTGTCTGTGGACTTATTATTTTAGACATCCTCTCTGCTAATGGGTGGTGTTGTGTTCCTGTTTTGCTAGTTGTTTGGCATAGGGTGTCCAGCACTGTAGCTTGCTGGTCGTTGAGTGAAGTTGGGTGCTGGCGTTAAGATGGAGATCTCTGGGAGATTTTCGCCGTTTGATATTAGGTGGAGCTGGAAGGTCTCTTGTGGACCAGTGTCCTGCGGCGGCAGAGGCCGGCGTGACGTTGTACCAGCCTGAGGCGCACCGTGCGTTCTCCTGGGGAAGTTGTCCCTGGATCCCGGGACCCTGGCAGTGGCGGGCTGCACAGGCTCCCGGAAGGGGGGTGTGGATAGTGACCTGTGCTCGCACACAGGCTTCTTGGCGGTGGCAGCAGCAGGCTTAGCGTCTCCTGCCCGTCTCTGGGGTCCACGCCTTTAGCTGCAGCTCGTGCCCGTCTCTGGAGCTCCTTTAAGCAGTGCTCTTAATCCCCTCTCCTCGTGCACCAGGAAACAAAGAGGGAAGAAAAAGTCTCTTGCTTCTTCGGCAGCTCCAGACCTTTTCCTGGACTCCCTCTCGGCTAGCCGTGGTGCACTAACCCCTTCAGGCTGTGTTCACGCCGCCAACCCCAGTCCTCTCCCTGCGCTCCGACCAAAGCCCGAGCCTCAGCTCGCAGCCCCACCTGCCCTGGCGGGTGAGCAGACAAACCTCTCGGGCTGGTGAGTGTGGTCGGCACCGATCCTCTGTGCGGGAATCTCTCCGCTTTGCCCTCCGCACCCCTGTTGCTGCGCTCTGCTCCGCGGCTCCGAAGCTCCCCCTCGCCGGCCACCCGCAGTCTCCGCCTGCGAAGGGGCTTCCTAGTGTGTGGAAACCTTTCCTCCTTCACAGCTCCCTCCCACTGGTGCAGGTCCCGTCCCTATTCTTTTGTCTCTGTTTTTTTCTTTTTTTTCTTTTGCTCTACCCAGGTAGGTGGGGAGTTTCTTGCCTTTTGGGAGGTCTGAGGTCTTTTGCCAGCATTCAGTAGGTGTTCTGTAGGAGTTGTTCCACGTGTAGATGTATTTCTGGTGTATCTGTGGGGAGGAAGGTGATCTCCGCGTCTTACTCTTCTGCCATCTTCCCCTCGTTCCACCATCTTAAGGTTTTTTATCTTAAACTTTTATTTATTTATAAGAAGAATGCATGCTCAGTAAAGCAATCATATCTAATACTGAAGTATAGGGGGAAAAATTAATTCCTTGACCCTGTGAGATCTACTGCCATTTTGGTACATACCTTTCTAGGCTTTCTCTTTTTGTCTGTTTTCTGGCAGACTTGGTGGTAGCTAAGCAGGGGATTCTCATACTGGCCTCTGACTGTCACAGGGCCCCAGCCCATACTTCCCATAGGAAGCTTTCTCTCAAGGACTAATTCCTGCCCCTAAGTGGAGGGGAATGGTTCTTAGTTGGTGCTTTGGACAACAGTGCCATGGAGAGTGCCTCTTTGTGGGTGGAGGCAAGACCCCAGGGATCTGAGGCTAAAGAATCCCTCCCTTGACCTTGTCACTTACATTTCTCTGCCACAGTTACACAACAGCCAACGCTGAGTCTGACTATGAGCGGGACTCTGAAAGGGAGAGTGATGACGATGGGGAAGATGAAGTGAGCTGTGAGACCGTGAAGATGGGGAGAAAGGATTCTCTGGACCTGGAGGTGGCTTCAGGCCCGGCGCCTGAAGCCCTGGAGGCTGGTGGCTCCCCTGGCCCAGAAGATGTGCTGGCCCTCCTGCAGCAGGCAGACGAGCTGCGCCAGGGCAGTGAGCAGGGCAAGCGGGAGGGCTTGCAGCTGCTGCTCAACAACAAGCTGGCGGTGAGGCTCCAACTGCCTGTCTGTCCTCCATCCCCCACTAACCCCCCACAAATGTGTCACTGACCCTGCGAGGTGACATGGGAAGGGAAGTGAGGGTGAGTTGGCTAGGTCTGCATCTGCACCCAGGGTTGTACATCCTCTTCCTGGGAGGCTGAGCGCCGGCCCTGTGTGCTGCCTGCCCCAGAGCTGCTTTCTCTGCCAGCCCCAGGGCAGTTGGCTGCCTCCTGTAGAGCTACTGCAGAAGAGCTCCTCCTCTCACCTTAAGGAGAAATGTGGAAAGAACTAGAATGTTTTTCCCTCTTTTATTTCCCTTGAGACAGAGCCACAGCTGCCTACCTCATTTAAAGTTTTCATCACAAGTGACAAGTGTTAGGTCACTAGGTCACTCAACCACAATTCCCTTCTTAGGTTCACTGCCAGAATTTATGCTCACCTGGCTATAAATGCCCCCAAAGTTAGAATTTCCTTTTTCTTGGGCATTTTCACAAATTTTTCATTGTTAGCAAGATTTCTCTGTTGTTGTGCCTCATTACATGTTGGAATTGACCTTTCTTCCTCACAGTATTAAAAGGCCAGAATGCCCTCACTCTGTGGGTTGTGCAATCTGTTGACTAGGGATAATGTCGTCAGCTAACTGCAGGTGAGAGGTCACGTAGGGTGGCCTGATGTCAGTGTGCACAACACACTCAAAGGTAGGGTGTGGGGAGAAGGTCGAGCCCCAGCTCTCTGCAGCTGAGGAAGGGGGCCTCATCCCTCTGTTTGGTTTGCAGCATGGAAGCCAGCAGGACTTTCTCTGGCGCCTGGCCCGGGCCTACAGTGACATGTGTGAGCTTGCTGAGGAGGCGGGTGAGAAGAGGTCCTATGCCCTAAGTGGTAAGTGCTGACAGGTTCCTGGTGGGAAGGCCACTGACTGACTCTGAGGGTGGAGCCAGCCCATCAGCTTGGGGCCCAGGGGAGCCACCAAGACACACGCTGTCGGTACAGCTGGGGCTCTACTACTCTTTGGGACAGACTGGCTCCCAGAGACCCCTGCTTCCTCCTGGAGACAGAGAGCAACCTCTGCTTCTCTGCATGGCATGGTGCTTGAGTCACACGGGTATACACGACTTTAGGAGTACAGTTGAACCTTGAACAACAGCGGTTTGAGCAGCACACGTCCACTTACATGTGGATTTTTTTTCAATCCACAATCCATGGTTGGTTGGACCCAACTATAAACTACATGTGGATTTCTGACTGGGCAGAAGGCCGGTGCCCTGAACCCCCACATTGTCCAAGGCCAATTGTAGTTGTATCATATTAGCACAGTTCTGTGTTCTCATTCCTCAACTACAAAAGGCACAACCTTTCTTAATCTGAGGAGGTTTTTTTTGCTGTTGCTTAGGAATCTGGTTTCAGTTATGGAGCCTGTGGGGCAGGTGTTTAAGAATGAGTGGAGTATGTTTGGTGAATGCCCAGAAGGAGCAGTTTGGGAGGATACTGCTAGGTTAGAAGTCCCTGGGGTCTACTTAGCAACTCTGTTGTCAAAATCTGTACCTGGGGGTGTAGGGTACATCTGACTTGTGCCAGGTTCAAGGCCTGTCCTTCTCTGTCATGAGGTCATTGAGAACCCTGGGACTTTGAAAATAGAGACTGGTTTTATGGGGAAGGTGATGTGTCCTGCCTACCTACACACCCTTTGAGTCAGGCACCATCAGTGGACTTCCAGATCTTGTGGTTCAGTTATCCAAAGTTAAGTTAACTGCTTTCCCACTTTTATAAGTACAGTCCTGCAAACATTGAATCTTTGATAATGTAGAGTGACAGTACCTCAAGATCATTATTCTAAACAGTTATAGAATTCTGCCAATATAGAAAGGTCAATTGAGTTGAATGTTTGATATAGAGCTTCAAAAAAGTCCCTGGAGGGGCTTCCCTGGTGGCGCAGTGGTTGAGAGTCCTCCTGCTGATGCAGGGGACACGGCTTGCTTCTTTCTTTTCAAAACAGTTTCTGCTTCCCCTCTTAAATTTCAGGTGAGGATTCTGATCAGCCTTTGGGGCTGTTTTTTGCACTCTTGGTAGCAACAACCACCTTTCCTTTCCCTTTTGATCATCTCTGTGTACTAACAGCCAACATGAACCCTACAGATGGAGGTGGGGCAGTGACTAGAGTAGCAGCGAAGCCCACACTGGTCTGGTCTGGCTTCCTGAGTATAGCACCTTGGACAAATCTGTTCCTTCTGGAGGTCAGAGGACTATGCAGTATCTTTGAAGACTCTGCTCTGGGATTCTAGCTTTTTAGGACCAACCTTGCTGGACCTAAAGTTCTTCATTTTGTTCTTTCTCTAGAAGCTGGACCACCAGGAGGCAGCGGGAACTGGTTTGCCTCATTCTTCACCGTTATTTTCCTAGTGAGATAGTGCTTTGAAGGGGGCGGAGAGAAGTCCCCTAAGAGAAAATGTCCCTCAGTGGTGGAGCCGTATGGTTCTTCTGCTTGGATAGGGGAATGTAGGGTTCTCATCTGCTCTCTTTAAATGTATTTGTTGCATATACAAAATTATACCATGATTACTATCACTTAAACATGAGGAAACATTTCAGAATAGCCAGCCTATCACCTCAACCCATTACTTTTTTTCTGTCTTCCAAGCCCTCACCATTTAAAAAATTTTATTAATTTTAAATTTTATTAAAGTATAGTTGACTTACAATGTTTCAGATGTACAGCAAAGTGATTCAGTTATACATATATATACTTTTTCAGTTTCTTTTCCATTATAGTTTATTACAAGATATTGAATATAGTTCCCTGTGCTATACAGTAGGTCCTTGTTTGCTTAATATGTAGTAGTCTGTATCTGTTAGTCTCAAATTCCAAATTTATCCCTCCCCCCTTCTTTCCCCTTTGGTAACCAGTTTATTTTCTATATGAGTCTGTTTCTGTTTTGTAAATAAGTTTATTTGTACCTTTTTTAAAAAATTTTTTAATTCATTTATTTATTGGCTGCATTGGGTCTTTGTTGCTGCGTGTGGGCTTTCTCTAGTTGCAGCAAGTGGGGGCCACTCTTCATTGCGGTGCAGGGGCTTCTCATTGTGGCAGCTTCTCTTGTTGCGGAGCACAGGCTCTAGGTGTGTGGGCTCCAGTAGTTGTGTCACACAGGCTCAGTAGTTGTGGTGCATGGGCTTAGCTGCTCTGCGGCATGTGGGATCTTCCCGGACCAGGGCTCGAACCCGTGTCCCTTGAATTGGCAGGTGGATTCCCAACCACTGTGCCACCAGGGAAGTCCCTATTTGTATCATTTTTTTACATTCCACATATAAGTGATATTATATTTGTCTTCCTCTTACTTCATTTAGTATGATAATCTCTAGGTCTATTCATGTTGCTACAGGTGGCATTATTTCATTCTTTTTTTTTATGGAAGCCCTCTCTGTTCTAATCAGATTTCCCATTTTGCAGTGTTCTCTTTTCCCGTGTGTAGGCGTGATGGTCCTCATCTGAAGGGCTCCAGCTCCTTGACATTCTAGGGGACCCTTGTCAAGAGGCTACATGTGTTTAGGCCTTGATTTCTGTTAGTTTGGGTGCCTGGAAAACTTGGGGAAGAACTACATGAAACTCATCTTTGGTCAGATCCCAGTCCATTTGGCTCTGGTGAGGAGTTCTGGCCTAGGGCCATGATTAATGTTCCTAGATCATGGATCCTTTTGAGAATTTGTTTTTAATGTTTATTTGTTTGGCTGCACTGGGTCTTCATTGCTGCACACAGGCTTTCTCTAGTTGCGGCGAGCGGGGGCTACTCTTTGTTGTGGTGCACGGGCTCTAGGTGCGCAGGCTTCAGTAGTTGTGGCACATGGGCTTAGTTGCTCCGAGGCATGTGGGATCTTAGTTCCCCGACCAGGGCTCGAACCCGTGTCCCCTGCGTTGGCAAGCGGATTCTTAACAACTGCGCTACCAGGGAAGTCCCCCTCTTGAGAATTTGATCAAAGCTGTGGACCCTCTCCTCAATAAAATGCACATATACCTAAAATTATATACAACTTCAGTGGGATTCATGGACACCCTGAAGCCTATCCAGACCCCAAATCAAAAACTCTCCAGGGTAACAGTCTATGGGGACAGTTTCTGATTGCTTTTGAGTCCTTTTATATTTGAAATGCTTCAAGCATATCAGGTAGGTATTATAAAAATAAGGGAGCTGGGGCAGCTGATGATGGATAGGGAGAACAAGGTGAAGCAGAAGTCATCCCTGAAAAGCTATTTGCAGCTCTTCATTCTGCTCAAGTGCATAAGTATTTACAAGTCCCGTTCGGGTGGGGGTTGGTGAGAGCTAGAGCAGTCATTCTTCCCACAGCCTTTCCCGTGGAAGGGTGCGTGGGAGCCCTTGTCAACTCTGGATCACCTCTGTCTTACAGGAAAAGCAGCAGCGGAGGCCGCTCTGGAGAAGGGGAATGAGAATGCTGAGTGTCACCAGTGGTAATAACACCCTGCAGGGTCCCAGGAAGAGCCAGCATGGGTTAGAGTGGAGAGCCCTTTTGTTTCTCTGCCCTGTGGCCAAAGAGGCATTTGCCAGAGGCACCAGGAGAGGGAGCTCTGGCCTTTATTTTCATATGTCCCATCCTTCTCCAAGCTAGGGACCCAGGGGAGTTTGCTTTGGGAAGTGCCTTGGGGATGAGGCAAGGGGGAATAGTTTTTCTTTCTGGTGAAGCCTGGAGAAACGAGTAGCTTTGTTAGTCACCCCTGGCTACAAAACTTGTGGGTTCTTGGCTCCTCAGAGAGGCTGGGACGTTGGCAGTTCCCCTCTCCCACACAAGCTCTTCATTCCCCTAGCTGCGATCCCTGGCTGGTGGTGGACTTTGGCTTCTTCGCTTGGCTCGCGTGAGGAAAAGTAGATGTGAGCTCACCCCCAGGAAGTTCAGCAGTCACTAATATTACAAAACCATCAGCCCTGTCTGTGGTCTGACATGAGGCAAAGTTCTGCCTACCCATGTGGGTCTGGGCCAACCTGTGTCCTGGGGGTGTGGTTCCAGCGCCTCAGTTTTAGTGAAAATGTTCCTTTTCCACCTCCCTGCTTCCCATAACCCTGCCCTCAGACTGTGAGCTGGGAGAGGCTGTTTCTCTATCTGTTGCTGAAACTTGTCTCTGCAGCGCCTCTTCTCAGAGGCCAGGTCATTGTTTCTTGGGTGTCACAGGTGCTGTTTCCCTGTGGGCTCTCTTGGGGCTCCTGGGGTCCCAAGGATGGAAATTGACCTCATACTTTCTTAGCTTTTCCTGGGGAACAGCTGTTTGGACTAAACTGGAAATGAGCCTCTGGAAGTATCTGATACAAATACCCCCAGATATTTAGTGAGTACACAAAAAAGCAACTTGGGCCTTTAGACACTCATTTGTCAACTGTGCTTCTAGAAAGAATGCAGAGGGGATGGGGGTAATATCTTCTGCCTTTGTTTCTGAAGGCAGAAGATAGGAAGCTGGCTGTCTTTGTTCTCCTGGGAGGGAGGATGTAGAAGAGAGGGCTGAAATCGGAGGCCTTTTCTTCCTCCTCTGCTTCTGTTGGTTCCCAAGCTAACATTAGAAATTCCTAGAGAGTCCAATTCCCAAACAGCTTCCCAATGATATACCTGTATACTTCCAAGGCTAATGAGACCTTCTTCAATGTCTGCTCAGGAGACAAAAAGCAGTGTACTCAGGTCTCTTATACTTTGATGCTGATTTTTAGATACCTGCTTAAGTGTTTATGATAGCTATGGCTATACTCATTATGAGGGGAAATTTGGACTGAGACCTTGCCTAAATATTAAGTATAAGAGAGCTTTAATATGGAAGACCCATCTTTTTTGTACCTAGGATACTTTGGAGAATTGTAAGCCTACCACTGTATCTGCTAAAGAATATGAATTGGGACCACAAGTCTGTGAAAAGAGGAATTAAGTACAGATGGAAATGATATTTTCATCTCTGGATAAGGATGCAGGCGCAGTGCAATTGCCCATGGGTGGGAATCCCAGTACTGGCAGGGACGGTACTCAGTCCTTGTCCCTGAGCTTGCTGCTGCTTCCCCCTAGGTATGCAGTGCTTTGTGGTCAGCTGGCTGAGCATGAGGGCATCCAGAGGCGCATCCAGAGTGGCTTTAGCTTCAAGGTGAGGAAAGGCTTCTCCTCCTTCCCGGTGATGGTCTAGTCCAGATTCCCTGCTGCATCCTAGCTCCTTGCAAAGGTGTTCCTGCAGCCTCTGTGACTTGCCTCTGTTCCCTTATATTTATATTTTCCCCTCAGGAGCATGTGGACAAAGCCATTGCTCTCAAGCCAGAAAACCCCATGGCATACTTTCTCCTTGGCAGGTGGTGCTACCAGGTAAGCTAAAGCTAAATTTCAGGGCTTGACATAAGGGCCCTAACTGTCCTGAGACACTGATCACCTTTACAAGGAAGAGCAGTGTCCTCAGCCTGGTCTGGCTTATGTGTTATTTCTTCTAAGCGGTCACGTTAGTGGTGATTAGACCCAGTCCTATTTGGCCCTGTTTGCTTTCAGTACAGAACATTCAATGTTCCTAAAAGATACTTAAGTTTTTAGTCACACCTTGATCTCTTGGTGGCAGGTCTCTCACCTAAGCTGGCTAGAAAAAAAAACTGCGACAGCCTTGTGTGAAAGCCCTCTCGGTGCCACTGTGGAGGACGCCCTCCAGAGCTTCCTAAAGGTATTGGGGAAGGAAGGGAAGGGTGGAAAGGTATTGGGGAAGGAAGGGAAGGGTGGACAGCAGCCAGAAAGGCCAGAGTGACCTTACTTTTCCTAAGGACACTATTGGAAGGGGTTTTAAGTAGAGGGCAGTTTTATGTGTGCCTGTTCTATGGGAAAATCAGAACCATCAGAAAAGCTTATAAAAAAATATAGATTCACTGAATCAATCTCCAGGTTGGGGACTGGAACTCTCTAATAAACTTTAGCCTGGCTTGGACTTTGGAACACCTTACTGAAATGTGTTCTCCCTTCTCCAGGCTGAAGAACTACAGCCAGGATTTTCCAAAGCAGGAAGGATATATATTTCCAAGGTAAACTCACCTGCCTATTTCAACATAGATGAAAGTATGTGTGTTGATATTTTTAGGAACTCCTGAGGGCACACATATTCATCCCCTTCTAGTCTCCTGGTGGCATTTCTCCCAGGTTTTCACTGTTGTGTCTTCTCAGTGCTACAGAGAACTAGGGAAAAACCCTGAAGCTAAACGGTGGATGAAGTTGGCCCTGGAGCTGCCAAATGTCACTAAAGAGGTAATACTTAAGACCTTTACTAACACAGGGATCCTTCACTGAGTCATTATGTGACCCTTTCAGGAAAGAATATCTTCCCTTGAGGTCTTATTTCCTCCTTTTGCATGTGCGCTGTTTCGTATAATCCCATCCTCCCTTTGGGGAGGAGACAGATTTCGTAGGTTCCAGGCTCTTCTGGGAAAGTAGGAAAAAGACTATGATAACAGCTTAGCAAGGAAGCAAAGGGCCCATTCTCAGGTACCAGTGGTTTTGGAAATGTTGGCTTAGAGTTTGAGTCCTAGTCTTATTCTCTTGTCTCCCTAGGATTCAGCTTTCCAGAAGGACCTGGAAGAATTGGAAGTAATTTTAGGAGAATAATCACATATCAATGGCCTTCATGACTTGAGGGGGAAAAAAATCAAGTCTTTTTTCTCTTAGATTCTGCTTAGATCAGGAAACTGAGCAAGACTGGTTAAGGGAGTGTCCTAGGTCTGACTGCTACCTGCCACCATTCCCCAACTTCTTCTTATTGTCTACCGGTTAACTTATTCTAATCCGTTACCTAATCTGAAATTGGGGAAGTACTTGAGGCCCAGGTTTCTGTTACTCTCTCCGTAAAGTGAATTCTTGAAAAACCAAGACTAATATAACACCTGCCCTAGGGTACAGTGTGGGTAGAGCACTGAAGGCTGTCTTCCAACTGCTGGTGAGGTGGATGAAACTCCAAAGAGCTATAGGAACAAAACATAGAACTTCTACTCTCTAATCTTTTTCACTGATTACTATTCAACACCAAAGTATATAGTCCTAAAATCACACCCTAACCTACCCGGATAAAAGGTTGGAGAGTCCATGGGTATCGCCTCTTCTCAACCTATCATGTGGATTGTAACTGTATTCCTGGGCCGAGGGGCTGGACCACTTGACTTCCAGAGTCCTGGCAGCTTTTGGAACAACAGCAGTGCATAAGGCTTATGAGACTGTGAAAATGATGATCTGAGGAGTTGCCTGGAATATATTTTGGTACAAACCTGAAATAAACCAAATTTAACTAGACGTGATTATAATCCCCTATGTTTGCTATAGCTCCTTATTCTTGCTTGACACTTCCATAACTGTTTTCTACTATGAGACTATTGCAGACAAGTAGAAAAACAGTACCAAATAGTTTAGAATGAGCTCAATAATACTTCCAGAGAAAATTTTAGTTAAATGTAAAACATAAGAAGAGCTTATTTTTAGCCTAACAAGGCCTAGTCCAACTAAGCAGGTGTTCCCTGACCCTCTCAGGGCCAATAGCACAAAGCCTAATCCCATCTGAAAAGAAAATCCTCCCTACAAGAAAAATTGAGAAGTTTTTAGGTCAAGGTCACTTAAATACTTTATAGGACTAAAAGATGGAGATGCTTTTATTTAAGAACCAAGCTTCCATTCCAGAATCTGTTACTGTGGCTTTATTATTTCATCCCAGGTTTGTTCTGTAATGTAGAAACAAAAGAAGGCCTAGGAGGTACTCTGTTATATAAAGTCAGGGAACAGAACTGTTTTTAAAACAAAGTTGCATTAAATTGTATCTTCCTATCTCCCTACATATAGTAGGATCAACACTGGCAACAGCAGAGATTTGCACTGCCTCTCCTCCTAATACTAGCCGAGAAGCCCTTTGAAATTGGAAGAGTTGGTTAGAACCCATCCTGGGTAGAAGTTTGAAGAGGAAGGAGTATCTCAAACCCCTGAAGTAGAATAATCTGGGCAAGAACCAGCCCTATACAATACAAAACTTAAAGAATAAAAACAAAGGCCACAGGAAAGCCATGGTGTAGCCATCTTGTGAGATCTTCTATTTGGTTAAAGGAGTATAAAATGAATCATCTGAATGTGGGACTTCCCTTTTAAATTTTCAATTTTAAAGCAGTAGAAACTGATCACCCTACCCAGAGCCAAAACTATATTATGAAGGCCCTATCCTGAAATATTCAGCTTGTACCAGAATAACTCCTACAAGCAGCACATTCACTACAAATAACTACTTTATTAGCAGTCCCACATTGAATCTACTTACTTGAAGAGCTTCCGAAATATTTAAGATTCCAGAACTATCTTGAATTGCTCTTAGCATTAAAAAGGAGTAGATGGTGAAGGGCTGGTAGCCCAGCAGGCCTATTCAATACCCCTTATCTAAAACAACACTCTTATATAAGCTAATTCAGACACACAAACTTTACCTGCTTCTGATTTAAGAGTTTTACTGGCAGAGAAAAAAAAAACCTGTGAGGAGACCCACTCCCTTTGCCACATAGCTCAGGCATATTTTTCCCCAACATTATTCAGACAGTGAGAGAAGCCAGGTCTCTCCAGTTTTAGTTCTCTTAGAGACATAAGATTGGCCAATAGCAGTTAGTCCTGAGTCAACCCCAAGGCACTATGATGCCAAAGGTACTTCATACCTACACCCCCAAACCAAAGAATTCACATAGAGATTAATATACTCTAGAAGGAATAAACATTTCAGATCAGCTTGTGACTACTGACCTGTCTCGTGTTTACACCGTAAGAAAAGCCGATATAATAGCTGTTTTCCTGGAAGCCTTTTCCTGGCAGTCACAACAGGAAGAGGCCTGTGAAGAACCTCAGGGAGCAGTCCTCTCCATTAGGCTGCAGCACTTAAGGTTTATCACAGGAAAAAACCCAGCGATTTAGTCCTTGGCATCCCCTACTCCATCTGCGTTGATGGCAAACATAGCTTCAGCTTCAGGAAGACAAGGAGAGTCATAGATTTTGCAGATTCTGGTTTCCCCTCTTCCTTTTCTCAGGTACAGTCTGGGACAAAGACACAGACCAAAGCACCAAAGTTATTATAATTAAAAAATTCTATTCCTGGGCTTCCCTGGTGGCACAGTGGTTGAGAATCTGCCTGCTAACGCAGGGGACACGGGTTCGAGCCCTGGTCTGGGAAGATCCCACATGCCGCGGAGCAGCTAGGCCCGTGAGCCACAATTACTGAGCCTGCGCGTCTGGAGCCTGTGCTCCACAACAAGAGAGGCCACAACAGTGAGAGGCCCGTGCACCGCGATGAAGAGTGGCCCCCGCTTGCCACAACTAGAGAAAGCCCTTGCACAGAAATGAAGACCCAACACAGCAAAAATAAAAATAAATAAAAGGCTCAACATTAAAAAAAAAAATTATATTCCTATTTATAGTAGATCTAAAAATATTTTAGACATATATACTTCCTAGAAGGACTTTGGGCATCTTTCTGTATTCCTTAGGGCAGGGGTCCCCAACCCCCGGGCCGTGGACCAGTACTGGTCCGCAGCCTGTTAGGAACTGGGCCGCACAGCAGGAGGTGAGCAGAGGGTGAGTGAGCGAAGCTTCATCTGCCGCTCCCCATTGCTTGCATTACCGCCTGAACCATCCATCCTGGCCACCCCCCCACTACCCCCACCCCGTGGAAAAATCGTCTTCCACAGAACTGGTCCCTGGTGCCAAAAAGGTTGGGGACCACTGCCTTAGGGCACTTGCAATCCAGAGGAATGCATTTCTGCTCACCCCCTGCCCCCCAGTGGATTTCCCATATTGAAACCTTTTAAAAAATAATGAGACATCAATTGCTCATATTTATTCTTCCACATATGAGAGCTTTTAATTCCTTTATGAACTAAAAGCAAACACCTGTTCTAACCAGAGCATGACAATTAGGTTAAGCAAGGGCTCCCGTGTCTAATTACACAACAGCAGCAGTTAACAATGTTCACATGGAAATGTTATCTTCCTGTCTATTGCACAGTTAATATGACATTCCATGATGAAGCCATCTCTCCCATCACTTTACCTTGTTGTTGAGGCATGAGCAATGATATTTCCTCCAATAGGTTTTTTAGGATCTGCAGCAAACATGGCTGCTCCATCCACTTGGGCTACCACCTGGTTGGTGATTACCACTGCTACACCAAACTGACAGGGAAAGGATAAATGTCATTTTTTTGTGGTCAGACATTCCAAGAGACTTACTGCTTATCCCCCATAAAGCAATGAATGATTGAAGTCTCTATATCTAACTGATATCTTGATGATACCAGGCCCTGGTATCCTGGCCTCCCAGCAAGGCTACTAGAATTCATGGCCCCTGAAAGTAGGCATTCTCTGTCCCTACCCCACAACTTACCTCATCAGCAAGTCGCAGAAGCATCCGCAGAAACCTGGCCAAGTGCATCTGCCTGGCAGAAAGCTCACCTCGACCCGAATAGTCTGTTCTGTAGAGGGCGGTGGCACTGTCTACAATTAGCAGTGCATACCTACAGGGAACACGGATTCTCTGAAGCCTGTTTCTAGCCTATGTCAGATTCTGCTCTTTCCCATTACCCTGAAATTTTATAGTTATATATTATTTATTTATACAGCATCCATTTCTGAATAACCCTTTAACAAAGTAAAAAATTCCAACAAGTTCAGGTGGATTATAGCTTCATATTTTAAAAGCGACTTGACCTAAACGACAAAGAGTGGCAAAATAGGAACTAAACTTAAATCTCTCCATATCTAATTCAAGCTACTATCAAATTGGCCGCATGTACAAGATTCAGGGTAAGGGCTCTGGGAACATATTCAGTATCTTCTATTGCCCACATACCTGGACTCTACCATCATGGCTGACGCTTGATAAAGGAGCTGGGTCTGGTGGTCTGTGTTGAACCCTCGAGCATATGCTACATTATCCAGGACGTCACTGCCAGAGAGGCCATATCTAGAAGAAAGAACATTTGAGGCTGCACACAGAACTAAGGCAGATGAGAAATTCATCTCTAACAACGAAATTACCTGGATGGGTAGGTAAGAAATGATAGTAAGAAGGCTAAAGAATATAATTCCCTTTCTATTAGGAAGCCCAGAGAAACTATAAAGAGATGACAGCAACTGCTTTAGAGTAGATCTACCTGGCAGGACTTCAGAATAAATCAAATTTTTTTGAGGACTCCTGAACTAGAATGAGAAATTTCCAAATATAAGGAAACAATGGTCTCCTGGAAAAACAAAGGGCAGCATGACAGAACTGGGACTGAAACAAAAACAATGAATCAATCAAAGATCAATTAAAAACATACATAAACTGCTGTTGTATAGGAATAAAACCTTCTAAGCTCAAAAACCTTCTAAGGACTCAAAACTGTAAGAGGTTTAAGAGAAGTAAGTATATTTCATCTATTCTCCCCTTTTTTCTTGCTAGTAACTAGTTACAGTTATGGAATATGTGACATGTATCTAGTATGGTTAAATAAGTGATACCTTAATTCATCTTATACCTCAATAATGATTTTTCTTCCCTTTGCATTTAAAAATACTTCCTATTTTCTTAGAACAATCTATATTTTCTCACCTTTGTAACTGCTACCTAAGACATGAATACTCAAGGTGGTCCAAGTAAGACAACTTCTCATTAAATGTATGCTAATGGGACCCCATTTCTTCAAAGGTAGTTTGATTTATCCATCTATCAAGACAACTAAATACCCGCACTTTTATAAAAGCTTCCCTGCACCTCTCAAATAGACGTGATTCTCCCTCTTCTGCACTTACAGAAAACTTGATTTAGGCTTTTCTATGGCACTTGTGAGGAGCTACCTGCCATTCTTTTACTAGACAACAAATTCCCTGAGGGAAAAGACTAGGCCTTTCCAACTAGCACATTTTTTTTATACCTAGTACATTCTGAATAAATGTTGCTGAATACAGCTTTTATCTATAACCCAAACCAAAAGAGAATTATATATCATCACTTTAACTCAAGTAATATTTTCACATTAATGTTACCTAAAATCATTATAGTCTGAAAGTATAATACTGGCTCCCTTATGTAACAGTTCAAAAGATAATCTGTTTAAACAAAATCAGTGTGCTATAATTCCTTGAGAACCAAAAACTTCTATGCTTAAGATTTTATCAGTCTTTAAAAAGTAGTCTATTCTATGTAGATTCTGATCATTACAAAAGCATACACTGTGTCAAACCTATTTTTCTGAGACTTAGCTTTAGTAAATAGTCTTCCTCTCATTTTTCCTACCCAAAAGAATAGAAAAACAAAAGAATGTTCTAGCACTTGAAATAACACTGCAATAAGCTGAACCACAATATCAGGAGATCCCACTCTATCCAACTGAATTTTCCACATCTTATGATTAATTGATTCATCATATTAGGCACATGCAGTCTTTGCACTTTCCTGGACATTTCACCAGCTATTCTTCACCATTATCAACATGAATGGAAGTTTAGCTCTTGTATTAAGTGGATTGATGATGATGAATTTGTTGAGTCTGGGCATGGAGAGAAGAAAATGAAGTGAAGATAGAGTTTTACCTTGGGATCCTGACCAAATGGGAATAAGGAGATAAAATTTTCTTTATTTAAATCATAACTATAAGACAGAAAAAAAGACTGAAGAGGCCTAAGTACTGTACTGCACAAGTCTTCTAGTCTTGCCTCAAGAAACACTGATATAATCTACTATCAGGAACGGAGATTACTTTTTGCTGTCAGAATATGGAAGATTTACTAGAAAAACAAAGAGTCATCCTGGCTTTTCTCTCAATAGAGTTCACAAAGACGACTATGGGGATCTCTGTGCTTACATTCCTGATGCAGCACATAGAACTTTCAATTCCCACAACTTGGAAAAAGTTGGTTGGAAATAAGCAACTTCTCTTAGTGTTTCCAGAACTTCCTAAGGATAAGAATACTCTGTTAAAAAAATTAAATTCCGGGCTTCCCTGGTGGCGCAGTGGTTGAGAGTCCGCCTGCCGATGCAGGGGACACGGGTTTGTGCCCCGGTCTGGGAAGATCCCACATGCCGCGGAGCGGCTAGGCCCGTGAGCCATGGCCGCTAAGCCTGCGCGTCTGGAGCCTGTGCTCCGCAACGGGAGAGGCCACAACAGCGAGGGGCCCGCGTACCACAAAAAAAAAAAAAAAAATCCTAGGTCTAAACCAGACTTAATGAATCACAATGCTCAGGGAAGAGTTGTGATAATTTGCATATTTAACAAACACCTGGCACATGAAAAGATGCTCAATATCACTAATCACAAGGTAAATGCAAATTGAAACCACAATGAGCTATATTACCTCACACCTGCCAGAATGGCTATTTTCAAAAAGAAAACAAATAGGACTTCCCTCGTGGCCCAGTGGTTAAGAGTCTACCTGCCAATGCAGGGGACACCGGTTCGAGCCCTGGTCCGGGAAAACCCCACATGCCACGGAGCAACTAAGCCCGTGTGCCGCAACTACTGAGCCCACAAGCCACAACTGCTGAAGCCCGCACACCTAGAGCCCGTGCTCGGCAACAAGAGAAGCCACCGCAATGAGAAGCCCATGCACCGCAGAGAAGAGTAGCCCCCCACGCGCCGCAACTAGAGAAAGCCCGCACGCAGCAACGAAGACCCAACGCAGTCAAAAACAAAAAGAACCTGAAGTGATTTTTTTTTTAAATTTTTGGCTCGTGGCATGCAGGATCTTAGTTCCCCGACCAGGGATTGAACTCATGCCCCCTACATGGAAGCACGAAGTCCTAACCACTGGACTGCCAGGGAATTCCCGCTACAGATTTTCTTTCTGGAAATTTCATATAAATGGAACCATATGTGGTCTTTTATGTCTAGCTTCTATCATTTAGCATGTTTTTTGAGGGTCATTCATGCTGTAACAAGTATCAGTACTTCATTCCTTTTAATTGTTGAATAGCGGTCTATTGTATGGATCAACCAGATTTTATTTGTTCATCAGTGGATGGACAATTGGGTTGTTTCCAGGTTTTGGCCACTATAACAATACTATAAACATCCACAAACAAGTCTCTGTGTGGACATGTTTTCATATCTCTTGGGTACATAACCAGAGTGAAATTGCTGGGCTATATGACAAATTTATGTTTAACTGCCACATTGTTCTTTTCCAAAGTGACTGCACAATTTTACATTCTCACCAGCAATGTATTAGGGTTCCAGTTTCTTCACATCCTCCCTGACACTTGTTACTTTTTCATTACAGCCATCCTAGTGGTGGTATCTCACTGTGGTTTTAATTTGCATTTCTTCTTGAATAATAATGTTGAGCATCTCTGCACGTGCTTATTGGCCATTTTACATCTGCTTCGGAGAAATGTCTATACAAGTCCTTTGCCCATTTCTTTTTTTTTTTTTTTTTGTGGTACACGGCCTCTCACTGTTGTGGCCTCTCCCGTTGCGGAGCACAGGCTCCGGCCGCGCAGGCCCAGTGGCCATGGCTCACGGGCCTAGCCGCTCCGCGGCAATGTGGGATCCTCCCAGACCGGGGCACGAACCCGTGTCCCCTGCATCGGCAGGCTGACTCTCAACCTCTGCGCCACCAGGGAAGCCCTGCCCATTTCTTAATTGGGGTGTCTTACTGCTGGGTTGTGAGAGTTCTTTATATATTCTTGATACTAGAACCTTATCAGATATATGATTTGCAAATATTTTCTCACATTCTTTGGGTTGTCTTTTTATTATCTTGATAGTGCTCTTTGAAGCACAGAAGTTTCAAATTTTGATTAAATGAAAACTGACTCTGTATTATCGTTTTTTTCTTTCATAGACTATGCTTTCTTGTGTTGTATCTAAGAAATCTCTGCCTACTTCAAGGTCACAAAGATTTTCTTTTTTTTCCCTAAAAGTTTTATAATTTTAGCTAAATATAGGACTATCATTCTTTAAATATATATATACATATACATATATATAGTAAACATACATAACATAAAATTTACCATTTTAATCTTTTTAAAGTGTACAGTCCAATGGCAGGAAGCACATTCCCGTTGTTGTGCAACCATCACTACCATCCATGTCCAGAATTTTTTCACCATCCCAAACTGAAACTCTGTACCCATTAAACAATAATCCCCCATTCTCCGCACCCCTGCCCCTAGCAACCACCATTCCACTTTCTGTCTTTATGAATTTGACTGCTCTAAGTACCTCATATAGGAGGAATCATACATTTGTCCTTTTGCAACTGGCTTATTTCACTTAGCATAATGTTTTCAAGGTTCATCCATGTTGTAGCATACCGTAAGCATTTCCTTACATTTTGAGAATAATTTTCCATTGTATGTATAGAGGACATTTAGTTTATCCATTCAACTGTTGATGGATACTTGGTTTGTTTCTACCTTTTGACTACTGTGAACAGGGCTGCCATGAATACTGGTGTGTAACTGAGTCCCTGCTTTCAATTCTTTTGAGTATATACTCAGAAGTGGAATTCCTGAATCATATTGTAATTCTATGTTTAATTTTCTGAGGAATCACCAGAATGGTATCCATTTTTAGTTAACTTTCATGTATAGTGTAAGGTAAGGTGGATATCCAACTACATTAGCACCATTTATTGAAAAGACTATTATTTCCTCCACTAAATTGTCTTTCACCTTTGTCAAAAATCAAGTGACTATAAGTGAAAGAGTTTATTTCTTTTTTTCTTATAAATTTATTTATTTGGCTGTGTTGGGTCTTCATTGCTGAACAAGGGCTTTCTCTAGTTGCAGTGAGTGGGGGCTACTCTTCGTTGTGGTGCACTGGCTTCTCATTGCGGGGGCTTCTCCTGTTGCGGAGCACAGGCTCTAGGTGCATGGGCTTCAGTAGTTGTGGCACGCAGACTCAGTAGTTGTGGCTCATGGGCTCTAGAGCGCAGGCTCAGTGGTTGTGGTGCATGGGCTTAGTTGCTCCGTGGCACGTATCTTCCTGGACCAGGGATCGAAACCGTGTCCCCTGCATTGGCAGGCGGATTCTCAACCACTGCGCCACCAGGGAAGTCCCCAAACAGTTTATTTCTGAACTCTCAATTCTGTTCCACTGATCCATATGTCTCTCCTTATGGCAGCACCACACTGTCTTGATTACTGTTGTTTATAGTAAGTTTTAAAATTGGGAAGACTGAGACCTCCAATTCTGTTCTTTTTTTCCTCCCAAGAATGTTTTGGCTATTCTGGGTCCTTGACATTTCCATATTAATTTATAATCACCTTGTCAATTTCAGCAAAAATGTCTTGGTGAATTTCAATAGGCATTGTGTTGAATTTATAGATCAGTTTGAGGGGAGGTGTTTTTTTTTTTTTTTTTGCTGCACCTCGGCTTGCAGGATCTCAGTTCCCCGACCAGGGACTGAACCTGGACCACAGCAGTGAAAGCCCAGAATCCTAACTACTAGGCAACCAGGGAACTCCCTTACCATTTTAATAATATTGCATCTTCCAATCCATGAATGTGGAATGTTTCTCTATGCAGATCTTCAATTTCTCTCAGCAATGTTAGTTTTCAGTGTACTAGTCCTTTTTTTAAAAAAAAAAATATTTATTTTGGCTATACCGGGTCTTAGTTGTGGCATGCAAGATCTAGTTCCCCGACCAGGGATCGAACCCAGGCCCCCCTGCGCTGGGAGCACGGGGTCTTACCCACTGGACCACCAGGGAAGTCCCTAGTGTACAAGTCTTGAACTTCTGGTTAAGTTTATTACTAAGTATTTTATTCTTTTAGACACTATTGTGAATGGAATTATTTTCTTAATTCTTGAATTGTTCATTTACAGTATACAGAAGTACAATGGATTTTTCATATTAAGATTGCATCCTGCAACAAACTAATTTAGTTCTAGCAGTTTTTTGTGTGTAGTTTCCTAAGGATTCTCTACATACAGTATCATATCATTGGTGAATAAAGATATTTTACATCTTCCATTCCAATCTGGATGCCTTTTACTTCATTTTCTTGCCTGACTGCACTGGCTAGGATCTACAGTACAATGTGGAACATAAGTAGTGAGAGTGGAGATCCTTGTCTTATTTCCAATCTTACAGAGAAAATATTCAGATTTTTACCATTAAAATGATGCTAGCTGTAGGTTTTTTGTAGATGCTCTTTATCAGGGCATCTGATAAATGTTCTATCCATTATTGAAAGTGAGGCATTAGGCCCCAGTGAGCTTGAATTGTCTATTTCACCCTTCAATTATATCAATTTGTGTTTCACATATCTTGGGGCTCTATTAGGTTTCTATATGTTTACATTTGTTATATCTTCCCCATGAACGGACCTTTCAGTTCTAAACGTTCCTCTTTGCCTCTACTGATTTTTTGTGTTAAAGTCTATTTTGTCTGATATTAGTACAACCACTCCAGCCCTCTTATGGTTACTTTTGCATGCAATATCTTTTTTCCATCCTTTTAGTTTCAACCTATTTGTGTCTCTGAATCTAAGTGGTTCTCTGGAAGGCAGCATATAGTTGGATCTTGTTTTTTATCCAGTCTGACAGCAACTCATAGATTTTTGACTAAAGGAGCATGTTCTTCTCTAAGGAAGGTTATTCTTTTGAAACACACATATGACTTTGGGATACAGAGCAATAAGAGAGAAGAAGAGACACCCTTCAGCCAGACTAGCCTTGGCAATCACTACAGTGACATATGGAGCCATATTTCTCTCACCTGATCCAGTAACCTACCTCTCAGCCACTGCTAGCAGCCGTTCTGGCCTAAAGGTACCCTCGGTGTCAATGTACATGGCCTTTCCTTCACCTCCACCTCGGTCAATGGGAAGCTAGAGAGAAAAAGAACAGTGGAAATGACACTGTACTTCTAATATAACTGACCAACTTCCTCATGATAGGTCTATAATTCCTCCTACCCCCAGTGAAGCAAAAGGAAAAAACACTTTAAAGTGACAATCAGAAGTAGGGAGGAGGCATTCACTTCTGATAGAAATACAGTTAGTAGTAGATATGAGGCTCATTGTGTCCCATAACACATGAGGCTAGAGTCTAGCCAGAGTTGGAGTGCTTGGAAATATAGACCAAAGTAGGTGACAAAATTCTTAAAAAAAAAAAAAAAAAAAAAACTTCTAATTTTTTTTTTTTAATTCTATGACTGTATACCAACACACGACCGATCAATTCTCTCAAGACAACAAACATTTGGAAGATCATTTACTTAGCTTTAATAAGTAAGAGACCCTGATCCAATACCCAATTAATATTAGCATATGCAGACCACACTTACACTTCACTTTATTGAGCGGAGTTCATTCCTTAGGGTTGCTAAAGGAGACTGGAAATACCCCAGGGGCATCCCTAGCACGTCTACAGTATGAGCAAGAAAGAATAAAAAGATGTTTGCTCCAATTGTACACACAGATGTTAAAAATGAACAAAAGCAGAAAAGGAAGAATACAAAGAGTTTTAAAAAAAGGAAAGAAAATGGAGGAATGTCATGAAAACTGTCTTATGAGCTCCTCAGGGAAATCTGTTTCAGGCTACCTATCCCACACCAGACACCCTGAGTTCTACAGATTTTAAGTGAATGTTGCTAAAGTGTATTTTCCACCCTTGAAATCTACTTTGGAGCCTAATACACCTTTAAATTCTGAGGAAAATCCCTCAGGACAGTTTACATTAAGTGCCTGGTAGCACCAAAATTTTCTTTTCCTATTTCTGAGAAAATGTATTTTTTCAAAATTACAAAAGTACTACATGCTTGTAGTAAAAATTCAAACAATATAGAAAAAAGTAAAAAATTGGAAGTTCTTCTATTTCACTCCCATCTCCCACAGGAGTCCTCTTCCAGATCACTTTCTATACATTTTCATACAAACACTTTTTATGTGATTCTGCCACTTGCTATGTGAACCTGAGAATATTAATTCTCAGTTTCTACATTTTCTGTAAAATGTAGATAAAATCTCCCTATGGCACTGTTTTGAAGATTAGATAATTCATGCAAACTGTTTAGCACAGTGCCTGACATACAGAATGTACTTGGAAGACTTGATATCCTCCACCTCTTAGGGCACTGATTTTAGCATATACTCAATTACAGAAGGCTTTGTTAATCTGGAAAGGGGGAAATGATTACGCTATCATTATGCAGGTTGGCAGATAAATCTTTCAAATCTTAGGAATCCATGAAAGGAGCAAAGGATATGTATATAACAAAAGAGGGTCTTGATAGAGGAAATGTTTAAAACCACTGGCCAAGAGGACAGAAAGCAGAAGCTGCCTCAGTTTGAGGGGAGGAGAAAATCTTCACATTCAGGGGGCTAAGTCCCCAGGAATTAAGATGAATGAAGTTCTCCCTTCTCTCACTTTCTTGTATCTTTAGTGCTAGTATGCGAGGAAGTTCTTTTCCAGCTAAATAGACCTCCTTGGGAGAAGGGAGGCCATGAGTGGCTGGCATGGCATTGGTAGGCCGACTGACAGCAGAGAAGTGGACATGGTCCCAGGGTATTGCTGGGCCAGTCACAAGGGGATGGACTATATGCTCTGCACCCCACTGCATTTTGTCTCCTCCACCTCACCCTCCCAGTGCCACTTCAGCCATCTTGTTACTGGGCTGGGACACCACCAAAGTAGCTATTTTTAATACCTGCTTAGTACCATAATTTAACTCTTCTTCCTATTTTGTAGTGATGCAAGTTGTTTTGAACTTTCACCATTTTATAATGCTATGGTGTAGATTCTTTACACATTTATTCTTGACTATATGTGAAAAGTTCTGTAAGACATATTTTCTGTCAAGGGCACGTACATTTAAAATTGGTACTTATGTTAAACTGTCTTCTCAGAATTTTAAAATTATTCTAGAACTTTGAACAAGCATGGGCTATTCATTTTTGTAACCTAAGTATGGCTCCCAACTTTATATAACTTCACTATTAGAGATCTAATATATAGTGGGGTTTTGCTTCATTAAGTTGAGAAAACCTGAAAATATGTGAGGTGATTAACGTTTAGATTTAAATAGTAATCTAACACCCTCTCTATACCTCTGGTTCCAGCTCTTAGGCTGGTGACATGTAATCCTTTCTATTATTAATGAATTAGAATTGTTTTTCTCTGAAAAAATATCAAAGATCCGTAGTTATTCAGCCAACTGTGAATGTTCAGTTATTTTTATAGAGAGGATATATTTATTTTAGAATTTTCCTTCAGTTTATTAATAGGCATTATCTGACAACTTAATAAACATTTCCAATTTAGGAGTCTGTTTGTACAACTTAAGAGCATCAGTGTGACAGGCTGAGTTGCCATGGCAACTACATTGTGTAATGTACTTGAAATATTTATTCCACATGAATCCCTGTCAAAACAACATGGGGTGGGGGGGCTTCCCTGGTGGTGCAGTGGTTAAGAATCCACCTGCCAACACAGGGGACATGGGTTCAAGCCCTGGTCCGGGAAGATCCCACATGCTGTGGAGCAACTAAGCCCATGCGCCACAACTAATGAGCCTGCGCTCTACAGCCCGCGAGCCACAACTACTGAAGCCTGCACCTAGAGCCCGTGCTCCACAAGAGAAGCCACCACAGTGAGAAGCCCGCGCACTGCAATGAAGAGTAGCCCCCGCTCAACACAACTAGAGAAAGCCTGCACGCAGCAACGAAGACCCAATGCAGCCAAAAATAAAATAAATATAACAATTAAAAAAAATAAGATTAAAAAAACCCAAAACAACATGGGGAAATCATTTCTATTTAAAAAGGTCACATATCATGTCAAATGACCCATGTCTGGGTGATATTTTAAACACTCCTATTTCCCTTTAGCTAACAATTTTCTAATGGTGCTTTGGGCAATAAGCTATAGCTTCTACAGCTTACTATACCACTCTTCCTCTTCTCATTGCTTCCCCTCTTATCCTAAAAGTTCTCCTATCCCCCTAACTCTTTTTCTACTAGGAGTTATGTATGAGACGGAGCCAACATGGCTTAGGTCTACTTGATACTGGAATCCTAACATGGCTGTCATATGGTGACATTTTAGTTGCAATGAAAAGATCAGTAGAGCAACTGAGGAGAGAAACACAATTAAGATGACAAGTGAGAAAGGAAAATGATGAGAAAAACAGAAGACCATGAAGTTGGGCCTCTAGCTATTAGATAAACATTTATTCATGAAGAAGCAAAATATTCTCCTATCTCAAGAAATGGCGGGACTTCCCTAGTGGTCCAGTGGGTAAGACTCCGCACTCCCAATGTAAGGAGCCCAGCTTTGATCCCTGGTCAGGGAACTAGATCCTGCATGCATGTTGCAACTAAGAGTTCACATGCCGCAACTATGACCTGGTGCAGCCTAAATACATAAATAAATAAATATTGAAAGAAAGAAAGAAAGAAATGGTATTCACCACTTCAAGACAGAAGTACTGAATGATGGACATATCTGTAACATGAAAAAATGAGGAGACAGATTTTCTTGGGTTCCTATCTCAAGAAATGGCAGGACTTCCCTAGTGGTCCAGTGGGTAAGACTCCACACTCCCAATGCAAGGAGCCCAGCTTCGATCCCTGGTCAGGGAACTAGATCCTGCATGCATGCTGCAACTAAGAGTTCACATGCTGCAACTACGACCTGGTGCAGCCTAAATACATAAATAAATAAATATTGAAAGAAAGAAATGGCATTCACCACTTCAAGACAGAAGTATTGACTGATGGACATATCTGTAACATGAAAAAATGAGGAGACAGATTTTCTTGGGTAACTTCAGAAAATCAGTCTCATAGTATTAGCCTCTGCACATATATGTGTTTCACTAAAATGTGAACCCTACCCAAGACACAGGATCCTAACAAAATCCATATTTTTTTTTATGGCACATACCATCTTTAACTATAGCACTGCATTACAATGATGTAATAAACATTTTTTATAAAGTGCTATTTAAATACAGAATTATGAAGGATAGTTCCTAACTTGTTTTATAAGGGAAAAAAACACAAAAGAGAACAATTTATATTTGACTTTTAAATTTATAAATGAGTTCCAACAATGACTGTTATTTTGTTGAGATGATAAGAATTCACACTGAATGGAAAGATACTAGGAAGCCCCCTCTGTCATAATGATAAAAGGAGGCAGAGGGCTTCCCTGATGGTGCAGTAGTTGAGAGTCCACCTGCTGATGCAGGGGACACGGGTTCGTGCCGGTCCGGGAAGATCCCACATGCCGCGGAGCGGCTGGGGCCGTGAGCCATGGCCGCTGAGCCTGCGTGTCCGGAGCCTGTGCTCCGCAACAGGAGAGGTCACAACAGTGAGAGGCCCGCATACCACAAAAAAAAAAAAAAAAAAAAAAAAAAACTAAAAGGAGGCAGATTTCCTTTCACTTATTCTCCAACTCCATCAGTAAGTTTGCCCATGGGAGAAGTGAGTATAATCTATCTAGATTCAAATACAGATAGTCCCCAACTTAACTATGGCTCGACTTACAGTCTTTCAACTTTACCATGGTGCAACAGTGATACAAATTCAGTAGAAACCATACTTCAAAATTTAAATTTCCATGTTTTCCCAGGCTAGCAATATGCTGTACGATACTTTCATGATGCTGGGCAGCAGCAGTGTGCCGTGCTCCCTGTCAGCTGCCTGAGCCAAAGGGTAAACAGCTGGTACACTTACAACCATTCTGTTTTTCACTTTCAGTGTAGTATTCAATAAACTACATATGAGATATTCAATACTTTATAAAAAAATAGGCTTTGTATTAGATGATTTTGCCCAACTGTAGGCTTATGTAAGTGCTCTGAGCATGTTTAAGGTAGGCTGGGCTAAGTTACAATGTTCAGTAGGTTAGGTGTATTAAATGCATTTGTGACCTATGACTTTCAACTTACGATGGGCTTATCAGGATGTTACCTCATCATATATCAAGGAAGATCTGTAATACCATTTTGTTCAAAACATCTCAAACCCACCATCTCTAATTTTGAACTCATCTTTCCATAAAACTGTCTCTCTCTCCAAAATCCTTTTTAGAGTTTACCAAAGTAATACATTGTTGGGCTGAGGGGTATTTTTTATTGTCATTTGTAGCAATATGGATGGACCTGGAGATTATCATACTAAGTGAAATAAGACAGAAAGAGAAAGACATACCATATGATATCACTTACATGTGGAACCTAAAATATGACACAAATGAACCTATCTACGAAACAGAAATAGACTCAAAGACATAGAGAACCAACTTCTGGTTGCTGGAGGTAGGGGGTGATGGAGGGGTGGGGGGGGAGATGGATTGGGAGTTTAGGATTAGCAGATGCAAGCTATTATATATAGAATGGATAAACAACAAGGTCCTATTGTATAGCACAGGGAACTACATTCAGTACCCTGTGATAGGGACTTCCCTGGTGGCCTAGTGGTAAAGAATCCACCTTCCAATGAAGGGGACATGGGTTCGATCCCTGGTCAGGGAACTAAGATCCCACATGCCGCGGGGCAACTAAGCCCGCCTGCCACAACTACTGAGCTGGCGTGCCTCAATGAGAGAGCCCATGTGCCACAAACTACAGAACCCATGTGCGCCCTGGAGCCCGCGCGCCGAAACGAAAGATCCCGCATGCCTCAATGAAGAGATCCCGTGTGCCGCAATTAAGACCCGACACAGCCAAAAAGAAAAAAAGAAAAAGAAAATAAAAATTCATAATAAATAAATAAATAAATATTTAAAAAAAGAATATCCTGTGATAAACCATAATGCAAAAGAATATGAAAAAGAATGTATATATTAGTATAACTGAATCACTTTGCTATACAGCAGAAATTAACAAAACATTGTGAATCAACTATATTCATAAAATCAATTTTTAAAAAAAGGTAGGTGGGTTTTGTAGTTTTGATGTGAAGAACAGGTTAGGTCATTTGGCTAAGAGTGAGGGTTGAAGAGAAGCATGAAGGTTTGAGAAGAAAGGACAAAGTATGAGATAACTGTCCTACCGAGTGGGAAAAAGTCTGCCTGAATTCAACCTTTTTCAGAGGAGAAATTCAGTAGGCCTGCCAAGCAGTATCAAATGTTAACTTAAAGTCTGTCATCTTGAATTTAAAGTGATGCCAATCACCTTTATGTTAGGATTTTTCTCCAGTATGATCAGCTACTTGGGAACAGGCACTGAAAAGACAGATAGGGTTTATCTAGGAATGGCATCTCTTCAGATGGGGGATGTAAATCTGAGGGTATCTGTAAAGGAATGACTTTAATGAAGAATCATTTAATGATGAATCATACAATATAAACTAGTGAAGAGGACAGGTGAAGCCAGGGGAGGCCTAGTGGTTGGTAAGAAAGTATGTGAAATTAATAATCTGAAAGTTTCTACGCTGTGGAAGTTTTGCAGTAGCAGTCTATCTTCTAACTAGCTATAGTACTCTTTTTTTTTTCTTTTTTGGCCGAGCCACGTGGCATGCAGGATCTTAGTTCCCCAACCAGGAATCGAACCTTAGAGTGGAAGCACAGAGTCTTAACCACTGGATGACCCGGGAAGTTCCCCTAGCTATAGCATTCCTGAAAACAGTGAAAGTGCATTTTTTGCCCATGCTAACAGATGCTTGCTAATAACAGGAATCAACACATTCTTGCTGATCTGATTAGTTAGAGCCCCAACAGCTCACCTGGCATGTTACAGCCAACGTATGACAGATCTGGGTCTTCCCAGTTCGGAATTCTCCAAACATCTCTGTGATGGATCCAGTCTCAATTCCTCCTAATAGAAGAGCAATAAGAAACACCTCTTAGCACAATACAAATATTTAGAAACAATAATCATAGAAATGTCCTAGGGGGACTTCCCTGGTGGCGCAATGGTCAAGAATCCACCTGCCAGTGCAGGGGACATGGGTTTGATCCCTGGTCCGGGAAGATCCCACACGCTGCAGAGCAACTAGGCCCGTGCACCACAACTACTAAACCTGCACTTTAGAGCCCACAAGCCACAACTACTGAGCCTGCGTGCCACAACTACTGAAGCCCATGTGCCTAGAGCGGACACTCTGCAACGAGAAGCCACCGCAATGAGAAGCCCACGTACTGCAATGAAGAGTAGCCCCCACTCACCGCAACTAGAGAAAGCCCACACGCAGCAATGAAGACCCAATGCGGCCAAAAATAAATAAACATATTTATAAAAAAAAGAAATGTCCTAGAAGCTCATCAGAAAGATGTTTACATAATTTAGAACCCCAATTTTCAACAAGCAGTAATTTTAAAAATACTTTTTATTTTGGAATAATTCTAGATTCATAGAAAATTTCAAAGAAATGTACAGAGAGGGCCTGTGAATTCTTCACCCAGCCTCCCTCAATGTTAACGTTTTGCATAACTATAATACAGTATCAATATCAGAAAACTGATATGGATACAATCCAGAGCTTATTCAGATTTCTCCAGGTATTTATGCACTCATTTGTGTGTGTGTAGTTCTATGCAATTTTATCACATCTGTAGCTTCATTTCACTATCACCACAAATCAATATACAGAACTATGCCATCACAAGTCAATAAGCAGTCATTTCAAAAAATAAATTATAAATAATATCTAATGTTTACCAAATGTCTCTTGTGTATCTGGCATTGTGCTTTGTATTTATATATATATCAATTCATTTACTTCCAATAACTTATAAGGTAGGAAGTCTTTTTTTTAATAAATTTACTTATTTATGGCTGTATTGGGTCTTCGTTGCTACGCACGGGCTTTCTCTAGTTGTGGTGAGTGGGAGCTACTCTTCGTTGTGGTGCACGGGCTTCTCTTGTTGTGGAGCACAGGATCTAGGTGTGTGGGCTCAGTAGTTGTGGCTCGTGGGCTCTAGAGCGCAGGCTCAGTAGTTGTGGCCCATGGGCTTAGTTGCTCCGTGGCATGTGGGATCTTCCTGGACCAGGGTTTGAACCCATGTCCGCTGCATTGGCAGGCGGATTCTTAACCACTGCGCCACCAGGGAAGTCCCGGTAGGGAGTCTTTTTTTCCTCATTATGAACATAAGAAAACCGAGGCGTAGACCACAATAAGTAGTCTGCACCATGTAATACAGCCAGTAAATGCTGAGCGGGGAACAGGAGAGAAAGCAAATGCTCAAATTTAAGTGTGATTCCTGAACCCATGCTATTTTGTGCCCTAAAAAAAAAGGAAACTTGAATGATCGAATATTTGGGGAAGCAACATGGACCAAATCTAACTCTGCAAAAATTTAAGACAGCAGTGCTTTCAAAAGTTCAAAACCTTTACAGCTTTCCATAAAGTCCTGAAGATTAGTGTGCACTACAATGTATTGATACTACAAAGTAGTATTCAAGCATGGAGTGTTTTAACCAGTCATCAGATTTTCTACCTTGTGGTAGATAAAAGGTTATAATTATTCTTTAGGCAGAGGGAGCTTACTCTCAGAATGCAATATTAAATGGAGATTAAATTATTTAATTGGCAGATAATTTTAGTATTTTTTAAGTCAAGTACCACCCTCCAGCAGTCTTCCTTCTTCAATGTGAATACTTCTCTTTATTTCTTAATTCTATCTGACACATAAACCCGACCCAAATATTTTATTTAGTTATATTCTATAACCTGGATGCTTTGCTAACCGCAGTTCACAGCACAGGATAAGGGATTACTATACCTTGAAGTAGTTTGTCAAGCTCTTTGGAGCCGGTAGTAATCTGTATGATCTCAGACCGCCTTTGGTGGAACTCAGTTGCAGTGGTGAAACCCATTGGAACTAATTTAGCTGCCTCAGTCTGGGGAAAAATAAGAAATGCCAAATCGATGAAATACGCTTAGTAAAAACCAGGCATACAGTGGGAAGAGATAACATCTAACAAAATTTCCAGAATGATCTATCTTTAAAAAGTTATCAGGCTTCTCTGGTGGTACAGTGTTTAAGGATCCGCCTGCCAATGCAGGGGACACGGGTTCAAGTCCTGATCTGGGAAGATCCCACGTGCTGTGGAGCAACTAAGCCTGTGCGCCACAACTACTGAGCCTGCGCTCTAGAGCCCGCGAGCCACAACTACTGAGCCTACAAGCCACAACTGCTGAAGCCCGGGCGACTAGAGCCACTGCTCCACAACAAGAGGAGCCACTGCAATGAGAAGCCCACGCACTACAATGAAGAGTAGCCCCCCCTTGCCACAACTAGAGGAGGGCTGTGCACAGCAACGAAGACCCAATGCAGCCAAAAATAAATAAATAAATTTATAAAAAATAATAAATAAATGCATTCACAAATACATGGAAATTAAACAGTACATTCCTAAATAACCAATGAATCAAAGAAATCACAAGGGAATTTAGTAAATTCATTGAGATGAATGAAAATGAAAACAAAACATACCAAAACGTATGGGATGCAGCAAAAGCAGTGCTTAAAGGGAGATTTATAGCTGTAAATGCCTATATTAGAGAGATCTTAAATCAATAACGTAACCTTCCCACCTTAAGTTACTGAAGAAAGAGCAAACTAAACATAAAGCAAGAAGGAAGAAGACAAAATTTGAGTAGAAACTAGTAAAATAGAGAATAGAAATACAATAGAGAAAAATCATCGAAACCTGAAGTTGGTTCCTTGAAAAAATAAGCAAAATTGATTTAAAAAGACTCAAATCACTAAAATCAGAAATGAAAGAGGGGACATTACTACCAACATTACAAAAATAAATATATGCCAACAGATAACTTATAAGAAATACAGAAATCCCTAGAAAGACACAAACTATCAAAACTCACTGAAGTAGAAAAAGAATCCAAGTCCAGGCCCCAAATGATTAGCTGAGCTTGAATCTAAATTCAGTAAAATAAATTGTTTGAGTCGGAAGGAAGGGAGGGAGGGAGGCAGGGAGGGAGGGAGGGGAAAATCTGGATAGATCTATAGCAAGTAGAGGTTAAACCTGTAATTTAAAAACTTTCCACAAAGGGAGAAAACCAATAAATAGCTGAATCGTGGGTTTGCATTATTCTCTAAACTTCTCTATATGCTTAATACTTCACTTGAAAACTCCTTACAATGTTTATATTATAGTTATTGCAGAACCAAATGGTGTGCTAGAAATACAATTCTTTCACTAAGCTTCCAATGTTAACAACCGATGTCTCTCAGAGGTTTCTGTCAAATTCAAATGAATTCTTTTTTATATGCCGCTAGTTTCAAAATCATGCTCCATTTTACCTTGATTTTATATCTGAGGAATATCTTTCTCTAGTACTCTCTGACTTTATCATTTCTCAAATTTTCCAACCTCTCAATCTTACTATGTATTCTGCTAATCCTTTTCCCCCCTGAAGGTATCCTTTTCTTCTGCAAATGGGGCTATCTGCTCTCCAGGCTATCTACTGTCCTGGGTTTTCCTTCACCGACTATTTGAGTTGGAGTCTCTCCAACCTAGATCCTATGTTTCCTGCCCTCATTTTAGTAAAGTATATCCTCAAGTAACTTCCTAAGAAAGAATAGGATGAGAGAAAAATGTTCTGAATTCTTGTATTTCTGAAAATGTTGTATTCTGCTCTAACACTGGGTGAATAATATTGCTACAAATAGAATTCTAGGTTTAAAATTATTTACCCTCAGAATTTTGAAGGCACTGCTTTACTAGCTTCTACCATCCAGATTTCTAACAAGAAATGTGCTATCTTTTTGATTTTTGTTCCTTTAGAGGTCACTTACATTTTTCTCTCTGAAATCTTTCAGAATCTTCTCCTTATAAATGGTATACTGAAAATTTCACACTGAGGAGTCTAGGTGTGCATCTTTGACACTCTGTGGGGCCTTAGACTTCTGCTTCCCTTTAGCTCTGGGAAATCTTGTATTATTTCTTTGAGAATTTTCTTTCCTTCTTTATTCCTATAACTTTTACTAACCTTCAGGATGAATGAAAATTAGAAAATAAAAATACTAAAGAGAGGGGATAAGAACTATAAACCAATATTTAACTCTAGTTAATATATGCTAAAATATTTAGGGGGAAGTGTACTGACATCTACAACTGTCTTCGAAAAGCATAAAAAAAATCCCAGATGGACTGATGGCTGGATAGAGATAAATAAGTATATTAAAATGTTAATAGCAGTGTCTAGGTGGTGGATAAATAAGTGTTCATTGTAACATTCTTTCAACTTCCCAGTAAGTTCAAAAATTTTAATCAAAAATGTGAAGGAAAAAACCCAAACTCATAGGAGATGTTTTCCCTTCTTGTCATTTTAAGCTTGACATTTTCTAGTCTATGAGCTCTTAAAGGAACAGATTATAACCAAAGTGAAATTTGAAGTAAAAACCATGCCAACTGCCTAATCTGGCAGAACTTGACTTCTATTCTTTTGTTTATATAAGCTTGCTTTCATCTGTCTTAAATCTGTAGGAGTTTTCAATGTCTGACAAGGAGTTTTTTATGTCTGACAAGGCATAAGCAAAGGTCAGGATCTGTTCAGTCACAAAAACAGATGCCCAGAAATCAACAACATATAGACTTTAGGGACACCTATTGGCTTAATATCACAATCTTTCAAAGAGGTATTAGGTATTCAGAATTCTTACTTATTCAATTAAGTCACCACTTCAACAAATTTATTTATTTGAGCAATCCAATAAATGACAACTTCATACTTCATGGATGGCAACATCTTTAAGGGTTTAAATTAAGAATTACTTATAATTTTTGAGCCCACTGAATTAATACTATAAAATAACAGTGCTTAAAAATTCAAAGCTCCGGGCTTCCCTGGTGGTGCAGTGGTTGAGAGTCCACCTGCCGATGCAGGGGACACGGGTTCGTGCCCCGGTCCGGGAAGATCCCACATGCCGCGGAGTGGCTGGGCCCGTAAGCCATGGCCGCTGAGCCTGCGCGTCCGGAGCCTGTGCTCCGCAACGGGAGAGGCCACAGCAGTGAGAGGCCCGCGTACCACCAAAAAAAAAAAAATCAAAGCTCTTAGTATAATACACAATAAAACAGAATTTACTGGGTTGTATATATATTATTATTATATGAGATATTAAATAAATCTCAGATATTGTCCATCTGACTAGGATATGTGGCAGAACTACATGTACTGAAGCTGTAGGATGCATTTTTTGAAGATTCTTTAGCATGTGAAGATTATTTTTCATAGAAAATTCTGTATAACAATAGTCAACACAAACTATAAATATATAATTTTATAAATTAAATACTTGCTTTGCACTACAGAAAACTCCAAGAGTAAAGATAAACTGTAACAACATACAAGCGTACTTCATTTTATTGCCCTTCATTTTATGTGCTTCACAGATATTGCGTTTTACAAATTGAAGGTTTGTGGCAACCCTGTGTTGAGCAAGTCTGTATGCACCATTTTCCCAAAAGCATTTGCTCTCTTCATGTCTCTGTGTCACATTTTGGTAATTCTCACAGTGTTTCAAACTTTTTCATTATTATTACATTTGTAATGGTGATCTGTGGTCAGTGGTCTTTGATGTTACTATAATTGTTTTGGGCTGCCAAAAACCACGCCTATATAAGACTGAACTTAATTTATAAATGTTTTGTGTGTTTTGACTGCTCCACCCACTGGCAATTCCCCCATCTCTCCCTCTCCTCAGGCCTCCCTATTCCTTGAGACACAACAATATTGAAATTAGGCCAATTAATAACCCTACAGTGGCCTCTAAGTGAAGTTAGAGGAGGAACGGAGTGAAGTTGCACATCTCTCACTTTAAATAAAAAACTAGAAATGATTAAGCTTGGTGAGGAAGGCATGTCGAAAGCTGAAATAGGCCGAAAGCGAGGCATCTTGTGCCAAACTGTTAGCCAAGTTGTGAATGCAAAGAAAGTTCTTGCAGGAAATTAAAAGTGCTACTCCAGTGAACACATGAATGGTAAGAAAGAGAAACAGCGTTACTGCTGACATGGAAAAAATTTTAGTAGTTTGGGTAGAAGATCAAAACAGCCACAACATTCCCTTTAGCCAAAGCCTAATCCAGAGCAAGGCCCTACTCTGTTCAACTCAGTGAAGGCTGAGGGAGGTGAGGAAGCCGCAGAAGAGAAGTGTGAAGCTAGCAGAGGTTGGTTCATAAGGTTTAAGGAAAGAAGCCATCTCCATAACATTCAAGAGCAAGGTGAAGCAGCAAGTGCTGATGCAGAAGCTGCAGCAAGTTATCCACAAGATCTAGCGAAGATAATGAATGAATCTGGCTACCCTAAACAGACTTTCAATGTAGACGAAATGGTCTTATATCGGAAGAAGCCGTTGAGGACTTTCATAGCTACAGAACAGAAGTCAATGCCTGGCTTCAAAGTTTCAATGGACCAGTTGACTCTCATTTTAGGGGCTAATGCCACTGGTGACTTTAAGTTGAAGCCAATGTTCATTTACCATTCTGAAAATCCTAGGGCCCTTAAGAATTATGCTAAATCTATTCTGCTTGTGCTCTATAAATGCAATGACAAAGTCTGGATGATGGCACATCGGTTTACAACATGGTTTACTGAATATCTTAAACCCACTTTGAGACCTACTGCTTAGAAAAAAGATTCCTTTCAAATTTTATTGCTCACCGACAATGTACCAGGTCACCCAAGAGCTCTGATGGAAATGTACAATGAGATTTAAGGTTGTTTTCATGCCTGCTAACACAACATCCATTCTGCACCCTGCGGATCAAGGAGTAATTTCACCTTTCAAGTCTTACTATTTAAGAAATACACCTTGTAAGGCTATAGTAGCCACAGATAGTGATTCCTCTGATGGATCTGGGCAGTCAGCTGAAAACCTTTTGAAAAGGATTCACTATTCTAGATGCCACTATGTACATTCGTTTAAAAAAAAAGTATATATATAAACAACAACAACATTCGTGGTTCATGGGAAAAGATCAAAATATCATTAAACAGAAGTCTCGAAGAAGTTGATTCTTACCCTCATGGTGACTCTAACAGGTTCAAGACTTCAAAAGAGTAAGTAAATACAGATGTGGTGGAAAAAACAAGTGAGACAGGCTGGGACCTGGGACCCTTTGCTGCAGTGCTGCAATGCTTGCACCTGGACACACCTCTCCTTGAGCAACAAAATACAAAGAAACTGTATGGGACAAAAAATAACTGTTTGCATGCGCAATTAGGGCAAATTCTGGACAAAACATACAAAGAGACCAAAAAACCCAACTGTCACTTTTGAAGAGCCTGGAGCAAAAGGAGGGTACTGCCATGCGCCCTACACGAAACACGGACTAAGGGATGGGCAAACCACCTAAGCCACCCCTCCAGCCCGACGCCTGGACACACCCCTACCCTCACCCCACGTAAAGAACAAGCTCACCCCCACTCAGGGAGCGAGCAAGCAAAGGAGCCTGTTGTTTGTTCTCGCTCCCCCCTGCTGCAGCAGGGGCCCCAGTAAAGCCTTGCCTGAATTTCTTGTCTGGCCTCTGATCAATTTCCATTGATTAAGAAGGCCAAGAACCCTGGTCGGTAACAAAAGAATGAGAAGTAGAGCTTGAAGGTGCGGCTGAAATGCTGCAGTGTCATGATAAAACTTTCATGGATGAGGAGTTTCTTCTTATGGATAAACAAAGAGAGGTTTCTTAAGATAGAATCTACTCCTGGTAAAGATGCTGTGAAGACCCTGGTGAAATGACAACAAAAGATTTAGAACATGACATAAACTTGGTTGATAAAGCAGTGCCAGGGTCTGAGAGGATTGATTACCAATTTTGGAAAAATTTCTACGTGGGTAAAATGCTATCAAATAGCACTGCATATTACAGAGAAATCATTCATGAAAGGAAGAGTCAATCTACGTGGCAAACTTCACTGTTGTCTTGTTTCAAGAAACTGCTGCAGCCCCCCCAGGCCTTCAGCAACCACCACCCGGATCAGTCAGCAGCCACTGACATGGAGGCAAGACCCTCACCAGCAAAAAGACTACAATCACTGAAGGCTCAGATGATGGTTAGCATTTTCTAGTAATGAAGTATTTTTAAATTAAGGTATGTACATTGTTTTTGTAGACATAATACTATTGTATACTTAATAGACTACAGAACAGTATAAACACAACTTATATGCACTGGGAAACAACAAAATTTGTGGCACTTTACTGCAATATTTGCTTTATTATGGTGGTCTGGAACCTAACCTGCTATTATCTCCAAGGTATAGCCTGTAAATACCAAAGGATAAGTGCATAAAATAAAATGTAATCACAGGGTATGAATGCTAAAGGAATATATGAAGCAAGAAAAATGAATAGTAGCTGTAAGACTTTGGAGGGAAATGAGAAAGGATCACAGTATATCAGGATGAAAATAATTGGATTCTAGTCTTAGTTCTGTGATTAACTGCATGACTTTGGATAAATAATTGAATCACTGTGCCTAAGTTTCCTTATCTGTAAGACAGAGATAATACTGGTCCTGTCTTTCCCAGTGTCATTATGAAGGCTAAGTGAGAATACTGTATATATGAAAGGGATGGGATTTCAAAGTTAAAGTGCTATAAGGGAACTCTACTCGATATTCTATAATAACCTATATGGAAAAAGAATATGAAAAAGAGTGGATATATGTATATGAATCACTTAGCTGTACACCTGAAACACAACACTGTAAATCAACTATACGCCAATGTAAAATAAAAATTCAATTAAAAAAAAGTTTAAAAAAGTTAAAGTGCTATATAATATAAAGGGTTATTAAGTTACTACCTCATTTAGGTTAAGCCAGTGAAATCACTTTTATGTCATTTATTTAGGTTAAAAAAAACAAGCGTATGATTCATAATCACATTTTTCCTTATTATTAAAGAATCTTGCTTATGACTAGTTGACTAACAGATTATACACCCTGAGAGCCTAATTAACATGACTTTAATATTCAAGCAATAAAAACAGCTTTTCTATTTAAATTAATACATGTTTATCATAGAAACTGTAGAAACTTCAGAAAATAGAGGCAAAAATAAAAACTGCTCACATTCTCACCATCCAGAAACAATGTTAATATTTTAGTGTATCTATCCCCAGTGTATGTGCTATACATATATAAAAACACACATTTTTTAAAAACAAAAACATATATGCACACAAACATGTTTTGTTAACCTGCTTTCTTATATCAGTAATATTTTCCTATGTCAACGGATATTCTTTGAAACTATTTTTTGTGGCTGCATACTAATGAGTGTATTTCTAAGGCATGAAATCATAATATCCAGAATGATAAGGTACATACCACTCACTGCTGGTGGGAGTGCAAACTGGTAGTCAACTTAGCAATATTTATGTCATAACCTGTGATACTGCAATTCCCTAAGAAAAATCCCAGTTTATGCAAGGAGGCACATACAAAGATAATCATCTGGTAATGCAGTCACTTCTGGAAAGGGGAAGAGGGTGACACAGGAGGGGTGGAAGGAGGAAGACCGTAGCCTTTCACTGTACACCCTTTCGTACCACTACTGCCTCCCTCGGTCACACAAACAGTACTTACCAGAATTTTATCAGCTTTGGCTTCACTAATCCCCTTAATATTTATTAGCTCCTTCTTTGGTGCATAGGCAACAGCCTCCACAGTATGGAATCCAGCTTCTTCCAATTTCTTCACATCATTGGCATGTATGCCACATTGCTGCAAGTGAAGAAAACCGTGGATAAATTTAAGCTTCGATTCCCTCATCTGTCTAATGTGGTTATTTGTCCTACCTACTTCACAGAGCTCTTTTTAACTGTGATATTATACACAAAAGCTTTGAAAAGTATGACCTAAAATTTGAGGCATTTAATAACAAATTATCAACCTATTTATTATCAAAACCAGTGGGGTTTTTTTTGAATTTATTTTTTATACAGCAGGTTCTTATTAGTTATCTATTTTATACATATTAGTGTATATATGCCAATCCCAATCTCCCAATTCATCCCACCACCACCACCACTTTCCCCCCTTGGTGTCCATGTTTGTTCTCTACACCTGTATGACAGTCTCTAGGATCCATCCATGTCTCTACAAATGACCCAATTTCATTCCTTTTTATGGCTGAGTAATATTCCATTGTATATATGTACCACATCTTTTTAAATTAAAAAAAATTCTTTTAATTTTATCTTTGGCTGCATTGGGTCTTCATTGCTGTGCGTGGGCTTTTCTCTGGTTGCGGCGAGCGGGGGCTACTCTTCGTTGTGGTGCGCAGGCTCCTCATTGCAGTGGCTTTTCTTGTTGTGGAGCACGGGCTCTAGGCACGCAGGCTTCAGTAGTTGTGGCACACGGGCTCAGTAGTTGTGGCTCATGGACTCTAGAGGGCAGGCTCAGTTGTGGTGCATGGGCTCAGTTGCTCCGTGGCATGTGGGATCTTCCCGGACCAGGGCTCGAATCTGTGTCCCCTGCATTGGCAGGCGGATTCCTAACCACTGTACCACCAGGGAAGCCCCCACATCTTCTTGATCCATTCATCTGTCGATGGGCATTTAGGGTGCTTCCATGACCTGGCTATTGTAAATAGTGCTGCAATGAACTTTGGGGTGCATGTGTCTTTTTGAATTATGGTTTTCTCTGGGTATATGCCCAGTAGTGGGATTGCTGGGTCATATGGTAATTCTATTCTTACTTTTTTAAGGAACCTCCATACTGTTCTCCATAGTGGCTTTATCAATTTACATTCCCACAAACAATGCAAGAGGGTTCCCTTTTCTCCACACCCTCTCCAGCATTTGTTGTTTGTAGATTTTCTGATGATGCCTATTCTCACCAGTGTGAGGTGATACCTCATTGTAGTTTTGATTTGCATTTTTCTAATAATTAGTTATGTTGAGCAGCTTTTCATGTGCTTCTTGGCCATCTGTATGTCTTCTTTGGAGAAATGTCTATTTAGGTCTTCTACCCATTTTTGGATTGGGTTGTTTGTTTTTTAATATTGAGCTGCATGAGCTGTTTATATATTTTAAAGATTAATCCTTTGTCCGTTGATTCGTTTGCAAATATTTTCTCCCATTTTGAGGGTTGTCTTTTCATCTTGTTTGTAGCTTCTTTTGCTTTGCAAAAGCTTTTAAGCTTCATTAGGTCCCATTTGTTGTTTTTATTTCCATTACTCTAGGAGGTGGATCAAAAAAGATCTTCCTGTGATTTATGTCAGAGTGTTCTTCCTATGTTTTCCTCTAAGAGTTTTTTATAGTGTCCCGTCTTATATTTAGGTCTCTAATCCATTTTGAGTTTATTTTTGTGTATGGTGTTAGGGAGTGTTCTTATTTCATTCTTTTACATGTAGCTGTCCAGTTTTCCCAGCACCACTTATTGAAGAGACTGTCTTTTCTCCACTGTATATCCTTGCCTCGTTTGTCACAGATTAGTTGACCATAGGTGCAGGGGTTTATCTCTGAGCTTTCTATCCTGTTCCATTGATCTATATTTCTGTTTTTGTGCCAGTACCATATTGTCTTGATTACTGTAGCTTTGTAGTATAGTCTGAAGTCAGGGAGTCTGATTCTTCCAGCTCTGTTTTTTTCCCTCGAGACTGCTTTGGCTATTCGGGGTCTTTTGTGTCTCCATACAAATTTTAAGATTTTTTTGTTCTAGTTCTGTAAAAAATGTCATTGGTAATTTGATAGGGATTGCATTGAATCTGTAGATTACTTTGGGTAGTATAGTCATTTTCACAATATTGATTCTTCCAATCCAAGAACATGGTATGTCTCTCAATCTGTTTGTGTCATCTTTGATTTCTTTCATCAGTGTCTTATAGTTTTCTGAGTAGAGGTCTTTTACCTCCTTAGGTAGGTTTATTCCTAGGTATTTTATTCTTTGTGTTGCAATGGTGAATGGGATTGTTTCCTTAATTTCTCTTTCTAATCTTTCATTGTTAGTGTATAGGAATGCAAGAGATTTCTGTGCATAAATTTTGTATCCTGCAACTTTACCAAATTCATTGATTAGCTCTAGTAGTTTTCTGGTGGCATCTTTAGGATTCTCTATGTATAGTATCATGTCACCTGCAAACAGTGACAGTTTTACTTCTTCTTTTCCAATTTGTATTCCTTTTATTTCTTTTCTCCTCTGACTGCCATGGCTAGGACTTCCAAAACTATGTTGAATAATAGTGGCAAGAGTGGATATCCTTGTCTTGTTCCTGATCTTAGAGGAAATGCTTTCAGTTTTTCACCACTGAGAATGATGTTTGCTGTGGGTTTGTCATATATGGCCTTTATTATGTTGAGGTAGGTTCCCTCTATGCCCACTTTCTGGAGAGCAAAACCAGTAGTTTTAAACTAGCATTATGTATATTAAAATAGACTCTTGTCATGAATTGGATTAAACCTGTAACTCTAAACCTTTTATGACTAGGATTCTAAATGAACTTTGAGACCCTGGGCCCTAAAAGCCCACTTTAAACATTTCCCAATGTTTTCCACATCAAGCACACATAAAAAAATATGTTTTACACTAAGCTAGGATAAACAGCTAAGACTGCCCCAGAGCTAAGGGAAGCATATCTTAGCATAACCTTTTTGTAGCACAATGACTGGAAAGCTCTGTTTTAACAATTGATAGTAAAGATGGAGAAAACTACTTTTGGTCAGGGATTTATATACCACTTCTCAAAAACAAACCACCCAAAGGCACTTCTTTCTCCCTATATACAAAGTCAGCTTTGATTTTTACTAGGCACCAAAACCATGACTTCTAGCACAGCATGAATTATTAGGGGGATGTGTATGTATCTGGGGGTCAGGGAAGGTTTGGGAGAGGGGAGAGAATAGCACCTGCCCATGGAAACCTGTCTGTTATTAATATTTAAGCAAAAAGCAATACATATGTGTGGGTATAAGGATGCTCACTGAAACCAAAAGTTATGACTCTGAATTTTCCAATGTTTATCACAAACCCGTTTAAGTAACTTCCAGAGAGTGGAAGCTTAGGGGGCAACGGGAGGAATATGCATAAAGAGACAGAAGAATGAAGGCTTTCTCAACTTTTTATCCTGCTTCTTTCAGCCCAAGTCAACTGCACTCACTCTGGGGCCTCTGTACAATGCACAGAAATAGTGCAAGGCCCCAGCTCTGGTGCTTGATGTTCTTGTGCAGAGTCTTGAACTCTCACAACGTAACCCCAAGCCCTTCTCTCTGCCTATGACAGCTGTCTTCCTAGAAACTTCAGCACAGATCGAGGTCAGTGGAGAGACATTGTTCCTCTCCCCTTCCTGCATAGCTGGCCCAGGCCATTGTAATTCCCTGGACAGTAATTTCATACTTAGTATAAATAGCAGAGACTCTACCATGGGATCATAGGGCTTCTTAGTTTCTGACATACAGCTCTAAGAAAGAAAAATGATAATGTAGTAGAAGAATTCTTGACAAAAAAAGAGATCTGGCCAGATGTGTTTAGCAACTGTCTTAAGCCTTTCCACAGAATCCTTGACAACCCTCCTGAAAACTCTAATTTGGATTTTGACCTTAGGTAGTAAACCAATGGTTTATGTAAAGGTTGTGATTTCTCTCAATAGGTAGAACAATCTTGTCCAGCATTATAATTCTAAAATTAGCAACCAAGCACATACCTCTAATCGAGAAATAGGTTGTGGGCCAAAGCTCTCTTCTTCCACTGAAGTATCTGCATTTGCTTCAAGCTGCATCTGCATAGCCATTACTTAGTGTTCAATACTGAAAAGTACAGATGGCCATCAGGAAGAACACGAGAGAAAGTAGAGAGCTGCAAACATAGTTTTACAATAAATCTCTTTAAGAATTACTTGCTAGGCTTTTGGCTTAATCACTGACATACCCATGGCAGGAAAAAGAAAAAAAATCTCTCACCAGCCTTCCCTTCCACCTAGATAGCTGTATCAGAAAGACTTTAGGAGGAGCCAGCACTATCTTGCTTCTATAAAGTAGAACAGCTCGGACTCCCCTGGTGGTGCAGTGGTTAAGAATCCGCCTGCCAATGCAGAGGACACGGGTTCCATCCCTGGTCCGGGAACATCCCACAGGCCGAGGAGCAACTAAGTCTGTCACCACAACTACTGTAGCCTGGGTGCCCTAGAGCCCGCGCGCCGCAACTACTGAAGGCCACACACCTAGAGCCCGTGCTCCGCAACAAGAGAAGCCTGCGCTCCGCACAAGAGAAGCCCGCGTGCAGCAACAAAGACCCAACGCAGCCAAAAAATAAAATTAAAAAAAAAAAAAGAGACGAACAGCTTAACTAGATCAACTATATCCCTCTGTTCCCCTGCTTTATATTCCTTAAGGATAGGGGCCAAGTCTCATTAATTTGTATACACCTCATGATACATGATAAATCTTAGGTACATCTTAGGTGTTTGGTAAATATTTGGCAAGTGAATGCAGACTTTCCAGAACTCTACTTTAAAAAAGAAAAAAAATCGATGAAAGGTTAAACTGTTTCAGTTCCATTGCTCCCTTCCAGAAAGCAGGGTTTTGGGGTGGTGGGACAGAAGTGAAACAAAGGTACAGAATAATTGCCATAAGCCTCCATTCCTGATAGAGAAACAATGGACTGAGATGAGAGAAGTATCCCCACCTTAGGCAAGGACGGCTTGCAGTCACACAGTTTGCTTCTAATAGAAGTGTATGAAATTTAAAGATCACCGTTTTTTTTGCGGGGGGGGCTGTGCAGCATGTGGGATCTTAGTTCCCCAATGAGGGATCGAACCCGCACTCCCTGCATTAAAATTGCGGAGTCTTAACCACTGGACCACCAGGGAAGTCCCATAAAGATCACCATTTTAATTAATTCCAGGCCTCACTGAATGCACAAATGAATAAATAACATGGAATTACCTTGCTCAGTTTGAAATCTTCCATATAAATATAAGGCCTATACCAAAGTCAGATTATTTTGATAGAGTTATGACTGCTCAGGTTGAAAAGAATGAAGAACAAAAAGATTTCTATTATGAGGTATTAGTAAAAGCAAACAAGTTTTGATGGCCACAAGAATAAATGTACTTAAATCTGAACAATTTAACAAGCAAGATAAATTTAACTCAAAAGACAACAGATGGGCTTCCCCGGTGGCACAGTGGTTGAGACTCTGCCTGCCGATGCAGGGGACATGGGTTCGTGCCCGGGTCCGGGAAGATCCCACATGCCGCGGAGAGGCTGGGCCCGTGAGCCATGGCCGCTGAGCCTGCGCGTCCGGAGCCTGTGCTCCGTAATGGAGAGGCCACAACAGTGAGAGGCCCGCGTACCGCAAAAAAAAAAAAAAAAAAGACAACAGATAAGGGCTTCCCGGGTGGCACAGTGGTTAAGAATCCGCCTGCCAATGCAGTGAACACGGGTTCGAGTCCTAGTCTGGGAAGATCCCACATGCCACAGAGCAACGAAGCACGTGTGCCACAACTACTGAAGCCTGCGCACCTAGAGCCCGTGCTCCGCAACGAGAAGCCACCACAGTGAGAAGCCCACGCACTACAATGAAGAGTAGCCCCTGCTCGCCACAACTAGAGAAAGGCTGTGCGCGGCAACAAAGACTCAATGCAGCCAAAAATAAATAAATAAAATTAACAGGAAAAAAAAAAAGAAATCTCCATTCTTAGAGACTTGACAGAAGATAACCATTTGTTCTTGATTGGTTCAGGTGTAGCTCTTAGATGGCATGTTTAGCATAATGTGAGTTTATGATAATTCCAAATATCAGAATCACCTGAATGCAGCTTAAATTTAAGTGTCTTCCTTCATAATTTATGAAAAAGATGGCTTGAACTGTATTCATATAGCAATAACCAAAAAGCAAAAGACTGAAAAACTAGACTGTATTTAAATTTAGAACTTCTATTCATCAAAAGTCACCACTGTGAGAATGAAGTCAAATGATAGTGAGGGGAGAAAATATTTACCACATATATAACTGGTAACCAGAATATACAAAGAATTCCTTCAAATCAGCAAAACAGACAGACAACCCAATAGAAAAATAGGCAAGAGATCTGACCAAGCACTGCATAACATAAGATACCCAAATGGCTAATAAACATATCAACAAATGCTCAACTTCATTAATGATCAGGAAAATTAAAATTAAAACCACAAGGTAGGGCTTTCCTGGTGGCGCAGTGGTTCAGAGTCTGCCTGCCAGTACAGAGGACACGGGTTCGAGCCCTGGTCTGGGAAGATCCCGCATGCCTCGGAGCAACTAGGCCCGTGAGCCACAACTACTAAACCTGCGCATCTGGAGCTTGTGCTCCGCAACAAGAGAGGCCGCGATAGTGAGAGGCCAGCCCACCGCGATGAAGAGTGCCCACCCCCACCCCTCTTGCTGCAACTAGAAGAAGCCCTCGTGCAGAAACGCAGACCCAACACAGCCAAAAATAAATAAATAATTAGAAAAAAACAAACCAACAAGGTAATAGCTAAAATTTAAAAGACCGACAATACTAAGTATTAGCAAACGTGTGGAACAACTAAACACTCGTTCACTGCTGGTTTGAGTGTAAATTGGACAACTTTAGAAAACTGGTATTAAATATGGAAGGTGAAGATAGGCAAATGCTATGACCCAGGAATTTCACTACTCTGTGAAATTAACCCAGTGAAAAGCATACACGTGTGCACCAAAATGTATGCAGGAATATTCTTTCTCAGCAGCGTTTCTCATACAAGTTAAAACTAGAAACAATCCCGATATCCGCCACAGGTATAATGAATAAGGAATACAACATAGGAACAAGAAAGAACTGTTAAATGCAAAGACATTTACAAACCTGCAGACAAAATGTTGAGCAAAGGCAGACACAAATATACAGTCTTCCTTTGTACAAAATTCAACAACGGGCAAAATTAGACAATGGTGTTAGTAGTCAACACTGTGGTTACCTCTGGGGAAAAGGGAGAGTATTAGAGAAGGGGGCACAAGGGAGGCTTCTTGGGTGCTGACAGCATTCTATTTCTTGACCTGAGTGGTGATTACACAGATATATTCATTTTGTAATGATTCATGGAGCTGTAAACACTTTTGATCTGTGCATTTTTCTATTTGTATATTACACTTCACTTCAGAAGTTTAAGAAAAAACAACAAATCTCACTAGAGATCATTCCCTAGACATCACTTGAACGGTCTTCCGCATTAAAAAACGCAAATACCTTACTGGCAACTGGAGGTGGGAACTCTGTAAGCCAAACTTTGTGTAACGGAAAGGGCACTCACCAGAAATCCGGCTCTGGCTTAAGAGCTGTGACTTTTTTTTTTTTTTTTTTTTTTTTTAAGAGCTGTGACTTTTAAGTCACTACACCTCTCTGGATCTTGGGCTTCCTCGCCCACGCCCATAAAGTGGATGTTGCAAGTGAAGGCCAGTAAGGTTCCTCCCAGCTCTAGAATGCGCTTCTATTTTCGCCACAATGAGCTCCGAGGGTCGGACTAGCCCGGGCACAACCCTGCTCCGCCCCGCCCCGCCATATCCGAGTTTTTTACTTGTTATGGAGGGACCCCTAAGCCCGCTAAGGGAGCTGGGGCCCAAGTCTGGGTCCGGGTACGGGTTCGCGTCCGGCTTACGCGGTGGGAAGGGGCCAGGTCTGCGCCTCACACTCACCTCAGCCTGCAGCGTAACTCGCCCGGGCGGGCTGCGCGCTCCGACTACAGTCCGCCGGACCCGCGCGCGCCCGACCCCGGACGGACTGCAGACCCCCTCACCTGCACCCCACTTCTCTACGCCCTTGCTGCGGCCTTCTGCACGAAACCCAGGCGACTTTCAGCTCCTAACCGCGCTCCTGGGGCGCGTCTCAGCTCTCTTCAGGCCGCGGTCTCAGGCGGCAGCACCCACTCCGTCTGCCGCCTTCGGAAATCCCGCCAAATCCTATTGGGCAGGGTCACGCCTGCGTCAACGTAACGTCTCCCCGCCCTTCTCGGGTCCGCCTCCCCGCCACTTCGGCTACTCGTGAGGCCGAGATAGACCGAAAGAACTTGACTTCGCAGGATGTTTTGGGTTCCCCTCTTGTTTTTCTCCCTTACGACTAATCCAAAATTTGGAAGTTGCGTCCTTCTTCCCTTTACCAGATCGGGGACTACAACTCCCAAGAGGTAGTGGGCCGGTCCGAGACTACATCTCCCAATATGCACCGCGGGAGGGCGACGCTGCTTTAGCTCCTCACCACCTGTAGATAATATCTAGGCTTTTCGGAACTCTTGATCTGTTTCTTAAGCATCTAAACTGGGGTATTTGGCCCTTCAGGTTGCTTTGAACTCTAACTCAGTCAAATTCTGGAGCCAGGGGCTTTCTAGGCCCTTGTAGGTGGTGGAGCTGAGGACGCTCGAGTAGATGGATGAGGCTGGAACATAGAGCTAATGGAGGAGAGGAAGAAAGGACTGAAATATTAGTAAAGCTGTGGTACTTTATTGGAGATTTGCGGGACTCCAGAGGAAGGAGACGTTGATTTTGAGAATGTAAATCTTATCGTGGTTAAAAGTTGATTACGGTTTTAAAGGTTGGGTAGGGTTTCCTGGGCGAAGAAGAGGAGATGAAAACATTATAAGCGGATAGAGCAGCATGGGTATGGAAATTAACAGTGTGGTCAAGGAATACTGTTGTCTGATGAGGCAGGAGAAGTGCAGTAACAGGTGCTGAGACTGTTAAATTACGTTTATTTCAGGCTATGAAGAGGCTTAAGACCATTATAGAGCTTTGGCCTTTATTCTTTAGGTAATGGGGAAATCACTGAAAGTTTTTAACCTGATGAGTCATGTGCTTAGACCTGTTTTTGTTCCCCACCACTTTATATTTGTGGAGTGCTTTAAAATTCATAAAGTTTTTATTTAATCCTCACACTGTTACCTTGTGGCACTGAAGGATAGATTTCAGGAGAGTGAGAGTAAAGACTACAAAAACTGTTAGGAAGCTCTTGCAATATTTCAGGCAAGAGAGGAAGGCCTGAGCTAGAGCAGTGACAGAGAGAACAGATTCAGGAAGCATTCTGGCGGTAGAATCAACCTTAGTGGTTATAGATGATACCTGGGGATAATAGTGAACTGCCTTCCATACCAGAGATACGCACCTTCACCTCCTATTCTTCACGTACTTTCCTCCTGAGAGCACCTGCAAACCCACAGCCCCTCTTGGCTGAGTGAAGATACATGACTTCGACCTTTCATTAAAATGGAATTCCTTTGGCTGTGTGGATGTCAAACCAGAGAAACCCCATCTGCAGAAAGATTAAGAAGTTTAGAGACTAAGAAAGTGGGAGAGAGTCATACAGAAAAAAACAGTTTTGAATTCTGACTGCTTTCCAGATCTTTCCAATTTCTCAGGGGCCCAGCAGCACTTAATGCTCTTGAGGTCCGTGAGATACCCCTATGTTCCAGTGATCTCCCATTTTTTTCAGCTTAAACAAATATGTCTTTTCGTCCAAGACAACCCACTAAGAAGTCAGAAATGAGACAAAATAGATTTCTTGATAACAGTTAAATTAGCAAGCCATGAGAATATTTATAAATATGTCATTGAAAAGTTTTGAATATATCCTAAGTTACAATGTAAGTGACCTATCTGAAATCTCAAGGAGGCAACTTCTAATAAGACCAAAACTTAACCAGCAGAAATTTGATAATTCGTCTCAAGAAAAAGTGATCTCATCAGTGTAGTCACCCTGGAGTACAGAAAGGGAAATCCAGAAAGGGAAACCCCATGTCACATCCAAGTGATCTATTTGAGTAGTGCAAGGATGATTCAATATTAGGAAGTCAGTTATAATTGGCTATATTAATAGGTCAAGGAGAAAAACCAAATGGTTAATTTCATCATATTGGAAAAGCATCTGTCAGGGAGGAAGAAATTTTCCTCTACCCTCCTAAGTTCTTCTGGCTGATCTAAGAATTAAACTGACGTAAGACAAGAAAATCAAACAAAATTTTAATAACATGTATAGCTGGGAGTGACCCAGGAAACCTGAGTTACTCCTCAAAACAGCAGAAACCCTCACCTTAAATACTGTCTTTAGTAAGGATAAAAGAGGATGTTGAGGGTAGTGTTTTAGGACTTCAAAAGAGAGGAAGGCAATTCACAAGCAGATGGAAAAGCAAAGGTTTGGCAAATAAATGTTTATTTGGCCATGCAGAGACAATGGAACACAGAGTGGACTTGTTTTAGGCAATTAGGGGGAAGGTCAAAGTTATTTCCTGACCTTGATTGGGCCTTGATTGTTTTCAACTCGAAATAACCCACAAACCAAAGAGACATTTTGGTGTGCCAAGTTTTGCTCCCCTACATATCCAATAAAATTCAACATAAATTCCTGATTAAGGGGAAAAAACGGTAAAAACGAATTAGATATTTGCTTAACATGATCAGTAATATATAGATACAGATATCCCAGACAAGCTGCCATCATCTCTTTGCTAATGAAATGTTAGAAACACTTTCATTAAAATCAAGAACAAAATTATCTATTGCCACTATTATTTACTATTGTGCAAAAAGTGCTACTAAGTGCAATAACAAAAGAATGAAATAATAAAAGATAAAAAACAAATAATAAAAGATGCATATCTTGGAAAAGATTTACAGATATGATTATATGCCTGGATAGTTTAAGGGACAATAAACGAGTACATTAGTGTAGCTAATTACATATAAAAAGATCAGAGCTTTATTAAGTGCTAACAATAACTAGATAATGTAATGGAAAAAAAGATCCCATTCAAAGTAGCAACAAAACCCATAAATGTCTAGGAATAAACTTTAAGAAATGTTCAGGACCTGCATGGAGAGATCTCTAAAACTATGTTCGCAGAAGAGCTCAATGTTATAAAGTTGAAAATTCTCCCAAATCAGTGAATTCCTAATAGAAATCCCAATGGGATTTGTGGCAATTACTGTGGGTTGCCTACCCAACAGACACTGCCCTTCTTTATGGCTAAGAGAAACTAGTATGTGGAAGGATGCTCTCTAGTAAGATTTTTGGATGACTTTGTCTTCATCTGCATTCTTTTGTGTATGGTTTGAACTTTTTGTACAAATTTGTTTTGACTTTATGATGATAGTTTTAAATTGTAACAAAAATATAAAATATCTTGGAATAAACTTAATGAGAAAAGTGTACATCAAAGGAAACTTTAAGATATTAAAGAAAGGCCTTCCTTGGTGGCGCAGTGGTTAAGAATCTGCCTGCTAATGCAGGGGACACAGGTTCAAGCCCTGGCCAGGGAAGATCCCACATGCCGTGGAGAAACTAAGCCCGTGTGCCACAACTACTGACCCTGTACTCTAGAGCTCGTGTGCCACAACTACTGAGCCCACGTGCCACAACTACTGAAGCCTGCGCACCTAGAGCCTGTGCTCCGCAACAAGAGAAGCTGCTGCAACGAGAAGGCTGCACACCGCAACGAAGAGTAGCCCCTGCTCGCCTCAACCAGAGAAAGCCTGTGCACAGCAACAAAGACCCAACGCAGCCAAAAATTAAAAAAATTAAAAAAATAAATTAAAAAAAAGATATTAAAGAAGGACACAAAACAGAAAAGCATACTATCTACTTGTAATGGAAGACTCAACATCTTTCTTTTTTAATTAATTAATTAATTAATTATTTGGCTGCACTGGGTCTTCGTTGCTGTGTGCGGGCTTTCTCTAGTTGTGGCCAGTGGGGGTTACTCTTGGTTGCAGTGCATGGGCTTCTCATTGCAGTGGCTTCTCGTTGTGGCGCACAGGCTCTAGGCACGCAGGCTTCAGTAGTTGTGGCACACAGGCTCAGTAGTTGTGGCACACAGGCTCAGTAGTTGTGGCTCGTGGACTCTAGAGCGCAGGCTCAGTAGTTGTGGCTCGTGGACTCTAGAGCGCAGGCTCAGTAGTTGTGGCACACAGGCTTAGTTGTTCCACTGCATGTGGGATCATCCAGAAGCAGGGCTTGCACCTGTGTCCCCTGCATCGGCAGGGGGATTCTTAACGACTGAACACCAGGGAAGTCCAAGACTCAACATCTTAAAGACAGCAGTCCTCCATTAGTTGATCTTTAATTTTAATACAACATGATCTCAGTAAAAATACCAACAAGGTTTTTATTTTGGAACTGAACAGGCTAGTTCTCACATTTATATGGTAAAATAAAAAGCAAGAAGAGCCATGAAAATCCTGAAATAAAAGGGCCTGAACTGACCAGGTATTAAAACAAATTATAAAACTACAATAATTAAAATGTACTTGTGCTAAAAAGATAGGTCAATGGCACAGACTAGTTATCCCAGTGTCATAGTTTCCTATCACTGCTAGTAACAAATTACCACAAATTTAGTGGCTTAAAACAAGAAAGATGTATTATCTTACAATTCTGGAAGTCAGAAATCCTAAATTCTGAGTTTCACTGGGCTAAAATCAAGGTGTTGGCAGAATTGTGTTCCTTCTGGAGGTCCTAGGAGAGAGTCTATTTCCTTGCTTTTTCCAGGTTTTAGAGGCACCTGCATTCTTTGCCTTGAGGCCCCTTCCTCCATCTTCAAAGCCAACAATCACTTTGACCTTGGCTTCCCTCATCACATCTCCTTCTCTGACTCTGACATCCTGACTCCCTCTTATAAGGATCCTGTGATTACACTGGTCCACCCAGCTAATCCAGGATACTCTCCCCATGTCAAGATCCTTCAAAACATCTGCAAAGTCCCTACTGCCATGTAAGGTAACATTCACAGGTTTCAGGAATTAGGATGTGGACATCTTGGGACTTCCCTGGCGGTCCAGTTGTTACGATTCCATGCTCCCAATGCAGTGGGCCCGGGTTCAATCCCTGGACAGGGAACTAGATCCCGCATGCCACAACTAAAAGATCCCACATGCCACAACGAAGACCCGGTGCAGCCAAAGAAATAAATTTTTTTTTTTTAAAAAGGATGTGGACATCTTTGGGGGGCTATTGTTCTGCCTACCATAATCAGTTATAGACAGAGAAATTTAATATATGATAAAAGAGGAATTTTGAATCAGAAGGAAAAAATATAGAGGGTTTATTAAATGGTGTTGGGATAACCACATAGCCATCTGAAAAAATTAATTTTGATCCTTATCTCATACTTTATGTTAGGATAAATTTCTAAATGGATCAAAGATATAAAGTGTCAAACCATAAAAGTTCTAAGAGAAACCATGGGCCTTACAAAAGCTATAAAGGAAAATATTGAAACATTTGACTATTGTTGATGGAAAATTAATCAATATTCAGTCTAAGAAAGAAACAGAAAATTTTATTTGAGCTAAGCTGAAGATTATAACCCAGGAGACAGTCTTTCAGAAGCTCTGAGGACTGTTCCAAAGAAGTAAAGGGGGAGGGCAGTATGTATGTGATTTTAACAAAGGGGTATGTGCAAACAAGCACAAATCTTGGTAGAATGTTACTGCTATTTGAAAGGAATGGATATCTTAGTTAATGGTGTTAGTGCTTTTCTAAGTATGGGAAGATGTAAGAAACTGGATTCATAAAATTTTCTCCAGAAAATATGTATCTGAGGGCCAGTTCTGCCAGTTTTCCCAGAGCAGGAAATGCCTTGTCCTGCTCTTCGCCCTGAATTCCTTTCTCGGGTGTACTGTAGGTCAGTGACTGCACTGCTAACGACTGGAATCTTATAGAACTGGATGGTGGCCAACATTCCTTTTTTTTTTTTTAATATTTATTTATTTTTGGCTGCATCGGTTCTTAGTTGTGGCACACAAGATCTTTCATTGTGGAGCGTGGGCTCTTCATTGTGGTGCACAGGCTTCTCTCTAGTTGTGGCCTGTGGGCTCCAGAGAGCGTGTGGGCTCTGTAGTTGCAGCACTTGGGCTCTCTAGTTGTGGTGCGTAGGCTTTGTTGCCCTGTAGCATGTGGGATCTTAGCTCCCCGACCAGGGCTCCAACCAGCATACCCTGCATTGCAAGACAGATTCTTAACCATTGGACCACCAGGGAAGTCCCTGGCCACCATTCTTTATCTTACAAAACCCTCCCTTTGTGTCTTAATTTTGACCAAGGATGGGAGGCATTTCATGACCAATTCGTCCCACAGAGCTAGGAATACTCATTCTCAGGTCAGGCGAGGATTTCATTGATAGGCCACTCATTGTGCTATTACTGGACTCAGCCCAAATCCTCTGGACCGCCTGTCTTACTAGTCTGTTATGGTCCAGGAAATGGCTTCTTCCCATATCTAGAGTTAACACTATTACAATCATTGCTCTTATAGACCTATATATTTGGTCAGTCGTTTCAAGTTCCCTAATCGTTATTATTTTACTGAAGGCTTAGTCACACATTTGGTAGTGCAAAAAACAATAATCTTGTAAAATAGGCAGAATACAAGTAATATAGCTAGTAACATTAATAAAGTAAGTAAATATTTAAGCTAAGAATTTCCATTAGTATCTCCCAGTATCTTCCCAGGTCATCTGACCCAGTCTGTTCTGGACCAATCTCTATTCATTAAGTTCACCAAAGACATCTACACATACAATGTGGGTAGTGGTTCATCATGATCCCTTACAGGATTGAGAAAGGAATGATTTCTTCTAAGGATTATATGGCTGGTTCCAGAAAAAGAAAAATTGATCTTTATGGTTAAGCAGGTATTTCTGCTGTTGGGGAGGTCTGGTTAATACATAATACAGATGCACAATGCACACTGGAGGGGAAGGAGGAGGCCCGAAAGGGCAGAGAAAAATTTTATGTTTAAATTTTTGTCTTGCCTTAAAATATGAATTTTATTTCATCACTATATATCTTTAAATTTCTAAATGGCAAAACCCATCATAAATAAAGTCATATAAACCAACAAACAGGGGGGAAATTTGGCAACCTATATCACAAAGAGTTCTTTTATATTTGAAGACATTCTACAAGTCAGTGAGAAAGATAACTCAGAAAAGTGGGCAAAGATTATCAACAATACCCAGAAAAGGACATAAAAATTTCTCTAAAGCATATATAAAGAAGTTCAACCTCATACATAATGAGAGAAATATAAATTAAAACCATACTGAGATACCACCAAAAAGTTTGGAATGTACTGTATTAGCAAGTTTGTGGCACTCATTGCTAGTAGGATTGATTTGACTATTTTAAAGGGCAATTTGGTGACATCTATTAAGGTTACAAATGCAACTAGACTTTGACCCAACAGCTCCATTTCTAGGAAAATATCCTGCAGATAAACTTACACATACGCAAAGTTTCAGCATAGTTTGCAGTAGCAAAAGATGATAAACAACCTACATGTTTATCAATAGAGATATCGTACATCCATCCAGTGGATTATGATTTAATAAAAAGGAAAAATATGGGTTGGAACCTCTTTATGTATTGATCTGAACCTATCAAGATATGTCGTTAAGTGAAAAAGGCAAAATGAAGCACAGTGTGTATTGCTGTACTATTTGTGTAGAAAGAAGGAGAGAAGAAATATTTATTTACACACTCATTCCTACTTGCATACATGTTTGCTTTTGTATTCAAGATAGCTTTGAAATGATGGACAAGAATCTGGTAACATTAGTTGTCTCCAAGAAGGGAAACTGGGTGTCTGGGGGAAGACTAAAAGAGACATGTTTACTTTCCTTTCAGTACTTTTTGAATTTTGGGCCATATGAATGTATTACCCACTCAAAAACTAAAAATAATACAGATTTAAGTCTGATTTTTAAAAATGAACACAATACAATTTTTCATTTCGGAAAAATTTTAAAGGATGGGGATACATCACCAGCAAGAATTTGGCATAGTCTAGGGAGGAAAGAAACAAAATTTGGCATCAGAAACAGTTGCAGGAAGATATACTTCCTTATGGAACAAAAGCGATTCATCAGGCTTCCCTAAAGCCTGGATGAAACCTCTCTCAGGACTATACTACCTCTAGTTACTTGGCCACCAAGCAAACCTCTTTTCATTTGCAATTTTTCATTTTGAAAAAATTAAAGCCTGGGAAGGGACTTCCCTGGTGGTCCAGTGTTTAAGACTCTGAGCTCCCAATGCAGGGGGCATGGGTTCAATCCCTGGCTGGAGAACTAGGATCCTGCATGCAGCACAGTGTGGCCAAAAAATAAATAAATAAATAAATGAATAACACAGTGGCTATGTAAATCAACCATACTTCAAAAAAGAAATAAAAATAAAAATAAATTAAAGCCTGGGAATTCCCTGGCGGTCCAGTGGTTAAGACTCCTGCATTTCCACTGCAGGGGCAGGCTTGGATCCCTGGTTGGGGAATTAAGATCTCGCATGCCGCTTGGCGGCCAAAAAAAAAAAAAAGCCTACAGAAATGTTGAAAGAACGGTGCATTTAAACACCTATGCACATGTTGCTGTATTTGTTTTCTCTGTTTCCTCTCACATGCATATATACACATACCCACATATACATATATTTCTAAAATTTTTGGCCGCACCGCACGGCATGCGGGATCTTATTTCAAAGACCAGGGATGGAACCTGCGCCCCCTACAGTGGAAGCAGGGAGTATTAACTGCTTGACTGCCAGGGAAGTCCTGCCCACATATATACTTTAAAAAAGCCATTTGAAAGTAAGTTGCAGACATGTATTTCCTAATAAGGATATTCTCCTACATAATACTATTATCACAGTCAAGAAATTTAACATTGATAAAAGAATATTATCTAATATATAGTTAATAATCAAATTTCCAAGTGTCCTCAAAATATACTTTATGAATTTTTTTTTTAAACTATAGAATTCAATCAGGGATCAGGCATTACCTTTCCAAAGGCTCTTTAGTCTCCTGTGTTCTAGGAGAATTCTCCTGCCTTTTTGTTTTGTTTTGATTTCATGACATTTTAAAAAATAATAAACTAATAAATTATTAATATTATAAATTATTAATATTAATTAAAATAAATAAATTAGAAAACTCAGTTAAGTAGAGTCAGGAGACCAGAAGGGGGTGCTCTCAAACCTTGCATTGATAGCAGAGCCCAGCAAAAAGCAGAAGACTCCTCTTCTTTCCTGGCAAGGACTCAGCCAACAAAAAGCCATGAACTCCTTGTTTACTGCAGCCCTCCCAGCTTCCTTTTCCTCTCTATAAATGTGTTCTCCTTCCCTTATAGTGTGGAGACTTGCATGTGGCCCACCATGGTTGCAAATCTTGAACTGCAATTCTCTGCTGATCCAGAATAAACCCACTTTTGCTGGAAAAATATCTGGCAGTGTGTTTTAGGTCAACAACATTGACACTTTTAAAGAATTAAAGCCAGTTGTCCAGAGAATCCAGATTTGGTTATTTACTTCCTCATGATTAGATTCAGGTTAAGCGTTTTTTAAAAATCAGAATACTATATAGGTGATGTGTATCAAGCAATCTCATTTGTTTCTTACTAATTCAATTTCCTAGTACTCTGACAAAATGGAAAGAGTCCTTGGGCAGCAGACATGCGTTGTAAATAAAAAACACCTTTCTACAAGTATATTTCCCCAAGATTCAGCTGAATACAGTTTTGCTATGATTCCTTAAGATTCAATCAGATGTGAATTTCAATCAATGTCACAGCCATTAAACTCATAGGCATCCAGTTTTCCCATGAAAACAGCCCAGCTGAACCTTGGTTAACACACCTATGAATTTAAAATGTATGTATCCGTTTATATGAAGTACTATTGTTACCAAACCAAACTAGGGTCCACTTGCCTGCTGTGCAGCAAAGTCAATTTACTGACACTGGGGTGTGGTGAAGGAAGGAACAGTGTTTATTGCAAGGCACCAAGGAAGGAGAACAGGTAACTCATGCTCAAAAGACCCAAACAGGGAAGTGTGGGTTTTTTTGTTTTTTGGCATGTGGGATCTTAGTTCCCCAACTAGGGATCGAACTCACACCCCCTGCACTGGAAGGGCAGAATCTTAACCACTGGACCACCAGGTAAGTTCCTCAGGAAAGTGTTTCTAAAGGCAACACTTGGGGTAAGGGTTGCAGCATGCATGATCAGGTCATAGACTTTCTTCTGACTGGTTGGTGGTAAGGTAACAAGGTGGTGTTTCAGAAATCTCAATCATCAACCTGGTTCTAATCAGTCTAGGGTCTACACACTTGTGGTCAGCACATAGTCACCATTTTCCACCTGGGCAGGGGGCCTTAGTTTCTGCATAACAACTCAAATATATTCAACATATTGTTATCCCTTGAGGAGGAACTAGGACTCTGTCTTATCACTGAACTATTGTTTCTTGACTGCTTTTCCTGTGCTTCTGCATTCCCCTAATTAGTAACTGCTTGAGTCTGCTGTTTGGAATTCAGAGAAGGCCTAGTCTTTGTCTACATATAAGAAATGGGGGACTCAGGGGGCTTTTGTACCTAGGAGGGCCTCACAGGGTCCTGCTCAGTTTTTTTTTGTTTTGTTTTTGAGAGTTCTGAGTTTAAGTTTTATTCAGGGTCTTATTGCAGACTATAGCTTGAGAGACAGCCACTCAGTACCTCTGAGTAAACTGCTCAGAAGAGGTAGGGGAGAAGCATATATATATATAGATATAGATATATATAGATGGATTTTTCTTCACACACACACACTGTATTTTATTTTTACAAGAGATAAATAGACTGACACCAAGCATTGTAAATGGATGACCACAACAAAAGCAACAATGATTGCAATTACCAAACATGAAACACACTCATACTATGTCAGAACCTGCTCAGTTTTAATCCCCCATTTCTTTGATACTCCTCAATCCTGAGGGTAACAGGGGCACGACAAAAAAGGGAACAGTTTTGGATAGAGAGGTTAATCATAAACTTGGCAGTGGAAGTCAGTTTTAGGGGGACTCAGTTTCAATCTCCACTCCTGTTTTAACTTTCCCCAAATCTTTGAGGGAATGGGGCAATAACCACTCTGGATACTTCCTACTAAAATGGGGTATAGTCCTGCCTCAGCTGGGGAATGGACACCAAGATGGAAATATTCCCAAGTTCCAGGTCTTGGAACCTAGTCTTGCATGATGAAGATATTAGTTCCTTGGTCCACCATTTTAGTGTAATAGTCCCAGTTAGAAGTAGGAGGAGGAGTGACGACCTGAACTTTAATAAACCTTGAAAAGTAGATCTCATTCTCTGAGGAATTCAGGAGAATAAGCCTGAAAACCAGTCTGTACCTGTTACTTCTGGGGAGACTTGTAGCCTGGTAACCAGTTGCCTAATGTTATTTAAGGAGGTTTTAACTTCTGATGTGTTATTAACATACACATAACAGGAGCTATTGGCCACTACACATATGTCTCCTTTTTCTATTAAAATCTAATCTAAAGCAATTTTATTGTCCAGTACTACTCTGGCTAAAGAATCTAGTGTCTTCTGCTGGGAGGCTATGGCTTGAACTGTCTCATTTGTTACTATTTCCAAAATAAGAAAAAATTTAATAGTTACAAGAGGAGACCACAAGGATGGTCTCCAGCTGGCAACTGCCAGCAGACACTGCCTTGAGAACCAGTGAGTGTCCTTGACACAGTTCAGAAAATACAGCAATACAGGAATGTGTCTAAAAATCACATCCAAAAAACAAAAACAAACAAAAATGAATAAAAATGGGTGACTTCCCTGATGGTCCAGTGGTTAAGACTCCCACTGCAGGGGGGCACAGGTTCAATCCCTGGTTGGGGAACTAAGATCCCACATGCCATGTGGCAAGGCAAAAAAAAAAAAAAGAATAAAAATCACATTCACAATGGCCATCCAGCTCCACCTTGGATGCCTGAACTACAGCCACTCCATTTGGATTTTCAAATGATTCCCCTCCTTAGTGGTCAAAGCAGTTATACGATACATGTTTGATAGGTCACAAAGCAGGCGGTTCTGGTCAGCATAAAGTTCAGGTTAATTATGTATTAGCCAGAATGACTTACCCATACTTCAGTGTGAAGATTTCTTCTATCATTTCCCCTTTTGTTTGCAAATCTTTGTCTAGATCAAAATATTTGTCCTTCAGTGCCAGTGAGGTTGCTGCCTCACCCTGGTCCATCATGTCACTCAGTGCTAGGTCTCCTTTTTGTTTATACAGATATTTGCCTAGTTATCCACTTTGGGGGAAAACTAATCAGACCACAGAGAACAAGCTCAGAGGTATGCTAATGGGAAAACATTTTATAGGCTATACATTTATCAATTATACCGAATTGTTACACAAACATTGTACATGTGCTTTTAACAGTAGACTTAAAGCAAGCAATGATACATGTCATGAGTACTTAGGCTCTGTGACAACTTCACTAGAGAATTTTCTTTCCAGTCTATACATTGGGGTCACCAGTATGGTTAGAAATAAAACAATAACTTTCAATATTAATAGGCAGTTACAAACATTTGTTAAAGAGTTCGATTAAATTAGTAGGATGGGTCTTACAGGCCTAGTCCAGATTCTTGGGTCAGCTGCCTACCATTGTTGCTGTCTTCTTGTCATCCTGGTGTGGATGTTGTTTGGAGTCAGCAGTTCTTTCTATAGACCAGTCCAGTGCAGAGGCCTTTCTTAAGTGGGAAATATGAACTCAAGAGTCAGTTCCCTTCAGTTTCACTGCACATGAGCTAGTTAAGGGTACCTGGTAAGGATCCTTTTATCTAGATTGGAGACAGATGCCTAATCTCCTGGTTTGCAGGTCATAGGGCATCTGATCTTCATCTAAAGATAGATTGCTGTGATAAGCTTTAGAAACAAACTTAGAGTGTATTTTTAATAATTTAATTAAACTTTACAGTTGGGAACCCTCCTACATTCAATGGGAATGTAAATTGGTACAGCCACTATGGAAAACAGTATAGCCAAATTAAGACTCATTTGTTTGCTACATAAGTCTAATTTCAATAAACTTGGCCTGATTATTTACATAGGTCTAACTGATCATAAAGGGTCTTTTCAATTAGCTGTGCTGGAACTTTTCATAAGGAATCTCAGATTGAATCTTTAAAAGGCCTCTCAAGGCCAGAAAAGCCACGTCAAGAGCTTGCCACAGATTCTGCCTATGATATCTACAGATTTGGATGAATTCCGCTCTTCTTGAAGTCACAAAATACTTGAGATTTCTGCACCTGTTGGGAGGTGACCTTCCTTGTTCACCTGACAGCCTGCTGGGAACCTAAGGGTTTCAGTTTCTGGAGGGATTAGGTAGAAAGAAAAGTGTTTCAATTCTGCTTACATAGGTATAATTTACCAAGTTGCTGTCAATCACAATTAGCTTAAGTGGAAATGTTTCCTTATATCTGGAAAACACAGATTAAAAGCCAGTAATATTTCAGACAAAAAACATAAATATTACAACCATATTCACCAGTTCACTCAGTCCTATGTAACTCATCCTTGATTGCCTCAGGCTTAAGGGGATACTGCTTTTCTCGAGGATATTGATCAGAATTCCTTAAGGTGATCCTAATCAGCTGTATGTTTTTAGCTCTTCCGACTCAACCCTGAGACCATACATCTGGGTTCACCTTCTCTAAGATATGGGCAGGTACGTTCTCAGACTTTCTTATATCCTCTCCCAGGGCTAGTAAAAGCTGTTTTTCCCCACTGAGAGATATGCCTTTCCATTAGGTCAACACTTACAGAGGCTTTTAACTTTGAGAGCAGGTCCCATCCCAACAGAGGGATGGGACACTCTGGGACATATAGGAAGGAGTCCAGTAGTGTGGAAGGTCCTATTTTCATGTTAATTGTTCTAAAAATAACCTCCTAGTAAAGTTGCCTAATGCCTCTTTAATAGTACACTCCAGTGTGGACAGTCTTCCTCTCAGGGTGGTCCAGACTGAATGAGTGACTCCAGTATCTATTAAAAATTCTACTTTCTCCCCCTCTAGTTCTAAGACAACCTGGTGCTCCTTTGGGGAGGTTGGGATTATATATTATCAGGTTTATAAGGCCCTGTCAGTCTTCCTCTACTTGGGGTATCATGAGCTTTGGGATTTCTGTGGCCCTCCTGCTCTGAGGATGGTCAGGACATTCCCTTTTCAAATGCCCTTCCTTCTTATAGAAAGCACATTGATTGGGCCCCAACTTCACTGGTGGCCCCACTTTGGTCCCTCGGTGGGGGCCGGGATTACTCACCCACATTGGTCCATCCGATGCCCTTGGCTTACCTGAGGTGAACTGGAGAGCAACAGCCAGGAGGGTGCCTGGCCTTTTCAGCTTCTTGTCCCCCTTTTCTTCCTCAGCCATATCTCGGTTGTTGAACACCCCAAAAGCAATATCTACCAGATGGGAGTTTGGGGTGTTTGGGCCCATTGCTACTTTCTGCAGCTTCCTTTGTATGTTGGGGGCACTCCGAGATATAATAAGTATTGACCACTGGGTTACTCTCAGGGGTGTGTAGATCAAGAGTTGTATACTGTTGGAGACATTTTCTAGTCCTCTCTAGGAATGCTGAATATTTGACTTTTCCCCAATTAATGGGTCTCCGGCAAGAAGGCTTTATCCCCTTAAGTGGGAGACTGGTAATTCTCAAGCCAGGCCCTATTCACTGAAACACAGGATCCCATGTAGGGTCAATGGCAGGGACTGCTTCCGCTGCTGGTCTCCAGATCTGGTGGTTGGCTGAGTTAAGTGCTGCTTATCTGCCTCTTCCCCAGCCTTCGACAGGACACTGGTCTTCCTCAGCTCTAAGGAGGTTGAGAGGGACTGCAGATCTGCCCAATTAGAGTTATGAGTCATAAATATTCCACTCATTAAATCTATGAATCTCTCTGGATCCTCTCTCAGGCTTCTAGTATGTTCTTTCCAATTATAGAGGTCTGAGGTAGAGAAGGGGACATAGATGGTTGTAAGCCCCCCTCACCATTAGGGACCTGCCTGAGGCGGCAAACAGAAACCTCAGGTTGATAATTAGCCCCACTTCGGGTGGTTCCCCCTGAAACAGAGGGCCCAGGAGGAAGGGGTGGGCAAAAATCTTGAGAGGGAACGGTCAGGCCCTTCTTCACTTCTGCAGGAGGTGGTACACCTCCCTTCCCTTCTGACAGGGAAGGCGGAACAGGGTCAGGTGTTGGTACCCGGTAAGAGGTACCCGGTAGGGAATTCCATGGCAGTCCAGTGGTTAGGACTTGGCGCTTCCACTGCAGGGGGCACGGGTTCGATCCCTGGTCAGGGAATAGGATCCCACAAGCTGCATGGTGGCGTGGCCAAAAGAAAAAAAAAAAAAGAGGTGCTGGGTAAGGGGGTGGTACAAGAGGTTGGGCCCTTCCCATGGGAAGTCCTGAATCTACAGGGCCCTCTGATATATAGGCCCTCTATGATTGGCAGAATCGGTTTCCCAATGCTTACTGGTTTTTGGCTTGCTGTCACTTTACAAAGGGCCATAAAGCACTGTACATGTGGCATCTCGACCCATTTTTCTAACCTTCTGCAGTAAAGAACTAACTATAGGATGATACTGTGATTTGGAGATCCATTCTCTGGTCATTTGTCTTGGCTTCCTAGTGAGCATTGGGGCCAGACAACGTTACAGAAGATCACTATCTGTTTCTTTGTCATAGGTTGTTACCCAAAAGATTTACAATTACTTATAATACATCTTAACGGACTACAATCGGGAACAGAAATGTTTCCCATTCTGATGTACCACAGGGAAGCAGCCATTCTCAGGGGCTGACTGATACAATTTACAGACATCAGAGTCTGCTCCTCCTGAGTCTGAAAATAGTTTCCCACCTCTCATCCTCCTGTATGAAAAACCTGGGACTTCCCTGGTGGCGCAGTGGTTAAGAATCCGCCTGCCAAGGCAGGGGACACGGGTTCGATCCCTGGTCAGGGAAGATCCCACATGCCGCGGAGCAACTAAGCCCGTGTGCCACAACTACTGAGCCTGCGCTCTAGAGCCCGCGAGCCACAACTACTGAGCCTGTGTGCCACAACTACCGAAGCCTGTGCACCCTAGAGCCCATGCTCCCCAACAAGAGAAGCCACCGCAATGAGAAGCCCGCGCATCGCAACGAAGAGTAGCCCCCGCTCCCTGCAACTAGAGAAAGTCCGCACTCAGCAACGAAGACACAACACAGCCAAAAATAAATAAATTTTAAAAAAAACAACAACAAAAAAACTGATGTGGTTGAGTATCCGGCCCAACTGATCTCAGGTGGGAAATCCTAAGTCGTGGCAAGTTTTCTGTTGATCCCCACAAAGCTGCGACAACAAGTTGCCCAGTCTCCAGTGTCCCAGAAACTTGATAGGGGCCCTATCCAGGTCTGCATTCCCTGAACCCAGAGGTCGCTTGTTTCTTATTAAAAAATGAACTTAACCTCCTCAAGTCACAGAAAACATGGCTTCTAAACCCAGAGGTCTCTAGTCTCCCACAGGAGGAATGCAACACCCCAGAGCAGTCGGAACGAAGTTCCCACTCACAGAGGTTTCTGGCTCCTTACCAGGAAGAACACAACCTCCCAGAGTTACAGAAACCCAAGGTTTAATTTGTCCCACCTGAAACCCCAAATGCACGTTCCTGAAATTCTGCTTTAATCAAAAGTGAAATTATCCCAACACTTGCACTTAAATATAGCACTGGTTCTGAATTCTACTCACACTCTGAAGTCTGCTGGCACTGAACAAAGTTGTTCAGGTGGGCACTCCACCCACAGAGATCAGCCTGTGAGCAGTCTCTGAGCTGGTAGATACCAAGCAGACCTCTGACCGACCAAGACACCCCAAGCGGCCTGATCAGTAGCGGAGGTAAGCCCTGGAGGAGTTGCCCCCACCAACTGCTTCACCCCAGTGTGGCCGGCCATCCTAGTCCCTGATCAGGACCCACCAGCGTCGCCAGAAACTGTTACCAGACTCAATGGGTCCGTGGCTTGGGGTGCATAGCCAATGAACACGCCAAGTACTTTTGATCAAAGCAGAGGTATTTTTCACTTGTGACAAGTAAGGAGACAGGGAGATAGCTCTCAAAACACTGTCTCCCAGCACAGCAAGATCAGGGAAGTGTTAAGCTAAGGGTGCATGCATATTCATGAAAGGGTGAGTGTGATCTTTCACGTGGAGGTGGAGTTCTAGTTGAGCAGCACAACATGTTCAAACATACTTGCCTGTTAAAAAATGGTAGCAATCCCTGCCCTTGGGGTGGACATTTTAGTCTTAAAATGAGGCAAAGTTTACTCTAGGTTAACAAAATCCAGGCACCTAGTTGAGTGAAGTCAAGAGAGTCAGCAAAGGTCAGCGTAATCAATCCTTAAGCTCCAGTTAGTTTAGTGGTTGAGTGTTCAAGGGGGTTTAGATTCTGCAAAAACAGCTCAAGGATGTGCTTATGGCTGGTCTTTACCTTTTTTTTTTTTTTTGCAGTACGCGGGCCTCTCACTGTTGTGGCCTCTCCCGTTGCAGAGCACAGGCTCTGGACGCGCAGGCTCAGCGGCCATGGCTCACGGGCCCAGCTGCTCTGTGGCATATGGGATCTTCCCAGACCAGGGCACGAACCCGTGTCCGCTGCATCGGCAGGCGGACTCTCAACCACTGCACCACCAGGGAAGCCCTGGTCTTTACCTTTGATATGGAACTGGGTTTGTGACTGATTTATTGTATCTGCTATGATTACTTCTCTTGCCCAATAATAGTTCCTGCATTCTTTGATTTTTTAAAAATAAATTTATTTATTTTATTTTATTATTTATTTTTGGCCCCATTGGGTCTTTGTTGCTCTGCGCGGGCTTTCTCTAATTGCGGCGAGCCGGGGCTACTCCTCGTTGCGGTGCGCAGGCTTCTTGTTGCGGTGGCTTCTCTTGTTGCGGAGCATGGGCTCTAGGTGCATGGGCTTTAGTAGTTGTGGCATGTGGGCTCAGTAGTTGTGGCTCGTGGGCTCTGGAGCGCAGGCTCAGTAGTTGTGGCGCACAGGCCTAGTTGCTCCATGGCATGTGGGATCTTCCGGGACCAGGGCTCAAACCCGTGTCCCCTGCGGGTTTCTTAACCACTGCACCACCATGGAAGCCCTCTTTGATCTTTTAAAATCATTAATTAGTGAGACCTGTTCTTTGTTTCACATGAAGACCTAGGAGGCCATAGTTCTCCTTCCTGCCACTCATCAGTAAAGAGAACACAAAGAGGTTTCTGAAATTCACACTCTGGTTCTTAACTTAAGCTTGTCCAGCACATGTTACAATTTCTCTTATTGCCTGGTATGGTATTCTACTTCGGCAAGGTATGACATACTCTAGTTTAACCCCAGCCCTTCCTTATTACTGTCTTGCTAACAAATCTAGCAGGGTAGAGAAAAAAATTTTCCTCCTCAGCAGTTTACACTGAAGTATATGGATACATAAACTTAACATTTTGTTAATAACCATTAAGATCTTCTGGGATGGTATATATTACACTGGATAATAGCTGCTATGAAAAAAATCTCTTGTGAATTTGGTTAGTGTGAGTCTAAATATCTTGCTGAGTTCCAGTAAAGGTAATTTGTGTACTTGCAAATCTGAGCATCAGACTGGATTTTGATGTTCTTTCCAAGGAAATGATACCATGGTGATTAAAATTTTCTACCTCATTACTTTTTTGCCCTTGTTAAATATTTCTAGTGAATTTTTTTTTTTTTTTTGTGGCTGCACCACGGCATGTGGCATCTCAGTTCCCTGACCAGGGATCCAACTCATGCCCCTGCACTGGAAGTGCAGAGTCTTAACCACTGGACCGCCAGGGAATTCCCCCTAGTGAAATATTTTAAAAGGGTTGGAATATATATATATACATATATATATACACATATATATATAAATATATATATATATATATATATATATATATATATATATATATATATATATATATATATATATATATATATATATATATTTGTGCCACTTGGGATTTATACCATTTTCAGTCTAAACATCTTGACTTTCTTCAGCTGTGAGTGTAATTACTCTCAGCTATATAGGTCCTACCTGGGCTCAGTCTGATATGTTATTCATTGTTCATTTTCATAAACTTTGAAACTGAAGATACGAACATTTTAAGAGCAAATATATCAGTAGTGCAAATCAATCTCTTGCCCCTCAGGTATTCTTCATTTGTGGAAACACTCACCTTCAAAATTTCATCTGTTTTCCAAGTCCAATCTGTAACCTTGGGACTGAGTGCTGTTATGAAGTACAATAATGATCTCATTTTCTTATTGACCACAAAAGAAAAAAGACAAATATATGGTATATATTAATACGATATAGAAACATAATATATATTTAAAACATCATGTAGAAGAGCTAAGTGATAACAAAAATATTACTTAGAAATAAATATATACGGACTTCCCTGGCGGTCCAGTGGCTAAGACTCCGTGCTCCTAATGCAGGAGGCCTGGATTTGATCCCTGGTCAGGGAACTAGATCCCACATGCCACAACTAAGAGTTCGCATGCCGCAATTAAAAGATCCGGCATGCCACAACAAAGATCCCGCAAGCAGCAACGAAGATCCCGTGTGCCGCAACTAAGACCCGGTACAGCCAAACAAACAAACAAACAAATAAATAATTAAAAAAAGGAAATATGTAGCCTTAAGTACATAGTAGAAAAGAAGACTGAAAATTGAGCTAGATATCTACCATCGCAAGAAGTTGGAAAAAGAACAGCAAAATAAACTTAAAAATAGTAGGACAGACAAAATAAAGATATAATCAAGGATTAGTAAACTGGAAAACTGCAAAGCCAAAATTTGATCTTTTATTTTAAAATGCTAATAATCTCCTGACTAAACTTATCAAGGAAGAAAAAAGAATAAGTTCAAATGGCCAAAGTCAGGATCAATAAAAGGAACATAGCCTCACATTGTAGAAAAAATAATAAGCATATATAATAGTATTATGAACTATTTTATGCCAATACATTTTAAAACCTAGATTAAATGGATGAATTCCTAGAATTCACCACACTAACAGATAAAAGTGTAAATCACAGAATCATCACGATAAATAAAATAAACTGTGATAAAACTTTAGTATCCACTCATGTTAAATTTCTTAGAAACTAAGAGTAAAAGGGAATTTTTCTTAACTGGATAAAGGGTATATCAACAGCAACAGTGACATCACAAAACCTTCAGTAAACATCACACTTAATCGTGAAACTTTAAAGCTTTACTTTGAGATAACAAGACAAAGGTGCCTGCCTATCACCATCTCTAATAAACACTGTACTGGAGGTTTAATCTTGTGCATTAAGGCACGAAAAAGAAAGAAAAAGAATAATTATTGTAAAGGCAGAAATAAAACTCAGTTTCACAGATGATATGATTATGTATATAAAAAAATTGAAAAGAAATTTCATAAGCTATTAGGATTATTAAGAGTTTTAGAAAGGTGGCATTACAAAAATCAACATACAAAAATTTTATTTTATATAATAGCAAAAATAATGACATTTGAAAAAGATATCTTTTATAATAACATCAAAAAGTAACAAGAAACAAAATATATACACAATCTCTATTGGGAAACTTATAAAACTTTATCAAAAGGCTTTGACTTGAAGACTACATAAATGAAGAGACATTTATGGATTGGAGACTCAAAATTGTAAATACGCCAATTTCTCTCAAATTGGTCTATTGATTCAATGTTATCAATAAAAATCTCAACAAGTCTCCCTTTCCCCTGTGAATCTTTACAATCTGATTCTAAATTTTATGTGGAAATGCAAAAGGCTAAGACTAGCCAAGGTGATACTGAAGAAAAATAAAATGACAGGATTTTCCTCTCCAGATATTAAAATTTATCTTGAAGCTATAGTAATTAAGACAGTGTTTCATTGGCTTGGCTATAAACAAATAGGTCAGTGGAACAAAATAAAGAACCCATACATATATGGATTCTTCATTTATGACAGAGGTATCACATGTCATTTCTCAGTAGGGAAAGAATGGTCTTTTCAATAAATGATGCTCAGACAATTGGGTATGCACTTATGGAAAAAAAAAAACAAATAAACTTCTACCTCACATCATATGTAAAACCAGCTTCAGGCTTATTAAAGATATGACTGTGAATAGAAAAATTATGAAGTTTTAGAAGATAAAATAAAGGACTATCTGCATGACTGGGTTTGGGAAAGATTGATATACTTGTGAAAACAATTTGGCTTTATCTAGTAAAGCTTAAGATTCATATATCTTTTGACTTAGAAACTTCTCTCTTTAGAATGTGCCCTACACTCTAGGGCCTAGAGAAACATTTGCATCAGAAACAACTAGAATGTCTATCACTGAATTGTACGCTTATGGTTAAAATGATCAATATTATGTATTTTACCACAATAAAAACTATTGCACACCAAAAACGTTAATTGAAGAAAGTAATTCAGGGCTTCCCTGGTGGTGCAGTGGTTGAGAGTCCGCCTGCTAATGCAGGGGACACGGGTTCGTGCCCCGGTCCGGGAAGACCCCACATGCTGGGGAGTGGCTGGGCCCGTGAGCCATGGCCGCTGAGCCTGCGCGTCTGGAGCCTGTGCTCCGCAATGTGAGAGGCCACAACAGTGAGAGGCCTGCGTACCGCAAAAAAAAAAAAAAGTAATTCAATAGAAGGATAGGCTTTAAAAAATTTTTTAATTAATTTATTTTTGGCTGCTTTGGTTCTTCGCTGCAGTGCGTGGCTTTCTCTAGTTGTGGCGAGTGGGGTCTACTTTCGTTGCGGTGCACGGGCTTCTCATTGCAGTGGCTTCTCTTGTTGCGGAGCACGGGCTCTAAGGCGCACAGGCTTCAGTAGTTGTGGCACGCGGGCTCTAGAGCGCAGGCCCAGCAGTTGTGGTGCACGGGCTTAGTTGCTAAGCCCGTTAACCACTGCGCCACCAGGGAAGCCTGAAAGATAGGCTTTTTAAAAATGTGCTGAAGCAATTCTATGGGCATAGGAAAAAAATGAACCTCAATCTAAACCTTTTACAAAAATTAATTCAAAATGGATAAAAGATTTAAATGTAAAGCATAAAGCTATAAACTTTTAGAAGTACATGGAGGAGAAAATCTTCAGGAACTAGGACTAAGTGAAGAGTTCTTAGATATGCCACCAAAAACAGAATCCATAAAATAAAAATTGTTAGTTGGATTTCACCAAAATTTTAAGTTTGTTCTGCAAAAGACCCTGTTAAGAGGATGAAAAGACAAGCTCTAGACTGGGAAAAAAACATTTGCAACCCACATATCTGACAAAGGAGTTGTATCTATAATACATAAAGAACTTCAAAACTCAGCAGTAAAAAAAAAAAAACAAATAAAACAATCCAGTTTGTTTAGATTGTCAGAAAACGGGCGAAGACATGAACAGACATTTCATCAAGAAGACATACAGATGTCAAATAAACACACAAAAAGATGTTAGCCATTAGGGAAATGCAAATTTAAACCACAATCATATTATTATACCTCTGTTGGAATGGCGAATGTAAAAATTGTGCTAATAATACTAAATGCTGATGAGGATATAGAGAAACTGGATCTCTCATGCACTGTTGGTGGGAATGTAAAATGGTGTACCCACTCTGAAAAATAGTATGATACTTTCTTATAACACTAAATATACACTTGTCTTATGACCCGGCAAGCTCTTGGGCATTTATCCCAAGGCAATAAAAATGTATGATCATACAAAATATGTTCATGAATATTCATAGCAGCTTCATTTAGTATAGCCAAAAACTGGAAACAGCCCAGTAGTTTTCAATGGGGGAATGATTAAACAAACTATGATACATCCTTACAGTGGGAATAACCCTCTACAATAGCAAGGAACAGACTATTTATACACATGGCAACTTGGGTGGATCTCAAGGGCATTATGCTGAGTGAAAAAAAGCCAGTATCAAAAGGTCACATACCGGGCTTCCCTGGTGGCGCAGTGGTTGGGAGTCCGCCTGACGATGCAGGGGACACGGGTTTGTGCCCCGGTCCGGGAAGATCCCACATGCTGCAGAGCGGCTGGGCCCGTGAGCCATGGCCGCTGAGTTTGTGCATCCGGAGCCTGTGCTCTGCAACAGGAGAGGCCACAACAGTGAGAAGCCCGCGTACCGCAAAAAAAAAAAAAAAAAAAGTCACATACCTTATAATTCCATTTATATAACATTCTAAAATTGATAAAATTATAGAGATGGAAAACAGGTTAGTGGTTGCCAGAGGATAAGGATGCAGGTGTGGCTGTGACTATAAAGTGGAAGCAAAAGGGAGTCCTAACTGTGGTGATGAATCAGTTCTGTATCTTGATTGTGGTGGTTGTTACACAAATCTATATATACATGGGATAAAATTGCATAAAACCACACACACACACACACAAATGAGTTGCATATAAAAACTAGTGGAACTGAATAAGGTCTGTATTTACCTCATATAAGTGGAATCATACAATATTTGTCCTTTTGTGTCTAGCTTATTTCACTAAGCATAGTATTTTCAAGGTCCATTCTTATTGTATCAAAATTTTATTCCTTTTTATGGCTGAATAATATTCCATTGTATGTATATACCACATTTTGTTTACCCATTCATCTGTCGATATACACTTGAATTGTTTCCACCTTTTGGCTAATGTGAATTATGCTGCTATGAACATTAATGTACAAATATCTTTCCGAGTTCCTGCTTTCAGTTCCTTCGGATATATACCTAGGATTGGAAATGCTCAGTCATTTGGTAGTTCTATGTTTAACCTTTTCAGAAACTGATAAATTGTTTTCCATAGTGGCTGCATCATTTTTCATTCATAGTGGCTGCATTATTTTACAACAATCACAATGTTCCAAATTCTCCACATCCTATCCAACACTTATTTTCAATTTTTAAAAACTTATATAACCCATCCTAGTAAGTTTAAGGTGGTATCTCAATGTGGTTTGAATTTTCATTTCCCTAATGACTAATGATGTCAAGCATCTTTTTCATGTACTTTTTGGCCATTTGTAGATCTTTAGAGAAATGTCTATTCAAGTCCTTTGTCCATTTAAAAAATAGAGTTGTCTATTTATTGTTAGGTTGTAAGAATTCTTTACATATTCTGGATACTTGATCCTTCTCAGATATATGATTCATAATTAGCTTTTCTCATTCTTTAGATTGTCTTTTCACTTTGATATTCTTTAATGCACAAAACCTTTTTATTTTGATGAAGTCTAATTTGTATATATATATTTGTTGCTTGTGTAATCTCTAAAATCCCATTACCCTAATACATATAAATAAGATGTGGTATATTCATGCAATGAAATATTATTTGGTCATAAAAAGGAATGAATGAAGCTGATACATAACTTGACTGAACCTTCCAACATTATGCTAAAGAAACCAGTCATAAAATATCACATATTATATGCTTCCATTAATATGAAAGGTCTAGAATAGGCAAAGTCATAGTAATAAAAAGTAGATTATATGGTGCTTTACAATGACCTAGAGGGGTGGGATAGGGAGGATGGAAGGGAGGCTTAAGAGGGAGAGGATATGAAGACATGTGTATGCATATGGCTGATTCACTTTGTTGTACAACAGAAACTAACACAGTATTGTGAAGCAATTATACTCCAATAAAGAGCTATTAAAAAAAAAAGTAGATTACTAGTTGCTTTAGGGGTAAGGTGGGTTGGGGTGATGTGAAAATAGGGGGCAATACCTAAAGGCTATAGGTTTTGCTTTTTGTTTGTTTTGCACGCAGGAACCCAGCATTTATACATGTGGGGCTGAAGGGGTTCACTCACTCCAGTGGTGGCCAAAGTGTGGGGCCCTGCACAGGTAGTGCCGGTTCATGGCGTCCTCAGCCCTGGCTCTGTGTGACTGGAAGAACACTGCCTCCTTGTGGCCGCACTTTTGGCAGCTGTAGTGCTCGGTTCCAGGCAGCATCTGGTCCTGGGACACGTCAGTGATGTTCTGGGTCAGTTGTGTTATTTTGCTGACGTAGATGATGCCCCGTTTTTCTTCTCCGGCTGGTAATCACAATTCTAGCATGCGTAGAGAAGAATGCGGTTGTCTTTGTCCCCCTTGGGTAAAACATGTTACACTCCTGGCAGAATATAATAACCAAGAAGCCTGGTTCCTAGGGCCTGTCTGTTTCCATAGCAACACCTATGGATGTTTTTAAAAAATTGTGGTAAAAGGCACAAAAATTGACAGCTTAACCAATTTTAAGTGTACATTTCAGTAGTGTTAAGTACATCCACATTGTTGTGCAATCTCTAGAATTCTTTTTCATCCTACAAAAGTGAAACTCGATACATATTAAACAAGAATTCCTCATTCCCCACCCCCTTCCACTTTGTGTCTATGAATTTGACCACACTCAGCATCTCATGTAAGTGGAATCATGCAGTATTTATCTTTTTGTGACTGGCTCATTTCACTTTGCATAATATCCTCAAGATTCATATATGTTGTAGCATATGTCAGAATTTTTTTCCCCTTCTTAAGGCTGAATAATATTCCATTTTATGTATATAACATTTTATTTATCCATTCATCAACTGATAGACACTGAAATTGCCTATCAGTGAATATGCTATGAACGTGAGTGTACAAATATGTTAAGAGTTCCTGCTTTCACATCTTTTGGGTATATACCCAGTAGAATTGCTACATCACATGGTTAATTCTTTTAATTTTTGAGTAACTATTGTGCTGTTTTCCATAGCAGCTGCATCATTTTATTTCCATCAATTCAACAGTGCACAAGGGTTCCGATTTTTCTGCATCCTTGCCAACACCTGTTATCTTGTCTTTTTCCCTCTTTTTTGGGGGCCGCACTGCGTGGGCGTGCGGGATCTTAGTTCCCTGACCAGGGATCGAACCGGTGCCCCTTGCAGTGGGGACTGAGTCTTAACCACTGGACCACCAGGGAAGTCCCCATCTTCTTTTTGATCATTGTGGTGGGTGTGAGTGTTATCTCATTTTGGTTTCAATCTGCATTTCCCTAATACAAATAATGCACATCTTTTCATGTGCTTGTTGGCCATTTGTGTATCATCTTTGGAGAAATGTCTATTTAAGTCCTTTGCCTATTTTTAAATTGGGTGATATGGTTTTTTTTGTTTTTGTTATTGAAGTTCTTTGAGTATTCTGGATATTAAGCCCTTATCAGATACATTATTCGCAAATATTTTCTCCCATTCTATACATTACCTTTCCACTCTGTTGATTATGTCCCTTGATGCACAAGTTTTAAATTTTGATAGTTCTATTTAACTATTTTTACTTTTGTTGCCTGTGCTTTTGGTGTCGTATCTAAGAAATCATTACTGAATCCAATGTTTTGAAGCTTTTCCCGTTTTCTTCTAAGTTTTAGAGTTTTAGCTCTTACATTTATATCTTTGATCCATTATGAGTTAATTTTTGCATATGGTGTAAGAGTCCAACTTCATTCTTTTGTATGTAGACATCCAATTTTCCCAGCACCATTTGTTGAAAAGTGGGGGTTTTTTTTGAGGTGATGAAAATGTTCTAAAATTGTGATGGTTGCACGTATCTGTGAATATACTAAAAACCATTCATTTGGGCACTTTAAATGATGAGTCAGGGACTTCACCAGTGGCGCAGTGGTTAAGAGTCCGCCGGCCAATACAGGGAACATGGGTTCGAGCCCTGGTCTGGGAAGATCCCACATGTTGTAGAGCAACTAAGCCTGTGCACCACAACTACTGAGCCTGCGCTCTAGAACCTGCGTGCCACAACTACTGAAGCCGGCGTGCCTACAGCCTGTGCTCCGCAACAAGAGAAGTCGCAGCAATGAGAAGCCTGCACAGTGCAACGAAGAGTAACTCCTGCTCGCTGCCACTAGAGAAAGCCCGCACACAGCAACGAAGACTCAACGTAGCCAAAAAAAAAAAAAAAATTAAAAAAATGATGAATCATATGTAAATTATATTTCAATAAAGTTGTTTTGAAAAAAAGAAAGTAAAAAAACCCCAGCAACCCAGATTGCTGGTCCCCTCCCTCAGCGTTTCTAATTCAGCAGCTTTGGGGTGAGGCTGCTGCTACTGGTCTAGGGACTATACTTTGAGAACCACTCCGTTAACTCATAAGAAGTGATAGTTTCCTAAGGAACTTCAAAATAGCTTTCTTTTACTGTCCTTTAGAGACATAAGGATAACTATGGTTTGTACCTGGTTCTTTGATTAAGGTCCTGACATACTTTAATCTTATCTGAGTTTTCAAATAGGTGGGTGTTCCTAAATGGAGCTTTCTTTGGCATATCTTCAAAGATGTATTGGATACATGGTTAAAAAAAAAAAAACTTCATAAAGAGACACTGCTTTTAAAATATTTCATATAATAAGCTTATTTTAATAGCACAAAAACTAATCTGCTTCCAATCAGTAGAGGAAAAACTTCCAAAGAATTTTATAAAAATAACCAATACTTTAAACAAATACAAAAGCAAATAACTAGGTAAATATTACAATTATGTACTCCAAGCCCAAGAAAGCAGAGACCATCATTACAAGCCAAATCATTCTGGGAACTGGTCATTCCAGGTTACCAAAATGCATAAAACAAAACTTCTATTTTTTAGCTTTACAGAAAAGAAATAACTCCAGTAAGAAAACTAATTTAAGTTTCATGAGAAATAGACCATATTGGTGACTTTAAAAGTTTTTCAAGGAGTTCACAGAAATAGGGAACATCTACATCTTGATTTTTATGGCAAATGAGTTTTATGTTGACTTTTGAAGCTTAAAAGACCAGTTGCTCTTTTGACAAAGTAGCTCCGAAGTAAAAGCCAATCAAAAGGGCAGATAACATCCGTGGGACCCATAGGTCTTTAAACCCCATCCTAAAGTATAATGCAAAATATTAAGACGAACTAGTTTAAAAATGCAAATATATTTTAGTTTAGGCTTCAATATAAGAGAAACAAAAATTATCATGATTAGGATTTGACTAAAGATTGGGTGAAGTTTTTTCATATTTGTCTATCTTACAGATAATACTGATCATTCAATATCAATGATGTGCTTATTTTTGTGTATGAGAAACGTATGGCTTCAGAAACCAATACTTACATTAAGTTCATTACTATTGCCAAAACTTGACAAACCTGTATTTTGGGTGTGATATTGTTTGAAGCTGGTTATTAAATAAAAGGAGACTGAGAATCTTGCTGGAAAGCATCCTTCAGAAAGACAGAAACTGCCCAGGCAGAAGGGTGTCTATACATCTTTCTGCATTTCTATATACATCTCCTTACTACCTCACAAACACAAGAACAAATTAATATATTTACATATATGTATTGGACCAAAGATGAATTAACTTTCCCTACAAAATTATATTTATTAGGAAAATACTAATAGACACTATTTAAAAGAAGGCAAGGTCTTCGAGAAAAGATGGCAACCATTCCAATAGCTGAGTGCTATTGCTTTCTCTTAATAACATCTCTGGAATGGAGCAAAAGGAGGATGAGTGGTTGGTAAATAGACATGACTACCCCAGAAATACCTGGTAGGCAGAAGCCAGCAACTAAAAATCACAGCCCTATATATGGAAAATGGCTAATGTTTTTGTCGGTGGTGACACCTTTTCTTATACTTAAAAGTTACTCCTTAGGGCTTGTACTGAAGCGGAGAGCACAACTTTAGTTAGGAGAAATTTTCCCTACGTGTTCTACTACTTAAACCTTTGGTAGAAAGGTGAGTAAGTGGACAGCAGGCTATTTGAGGCCTTTCATTACTCCTGACTGTAGAAATTTAAAAACCATACAAATTAACTGTAACATCATCAGAAGAAATTTTAGGCTTCTATGACCTAAAGATGATTAAACAGCAGTGGGGACTCTGACATAATATTGTTACTTAGTGTACTGTGCTTGATTTGTTACAACTGTAGTCCATGGGTCTACTGGTAGAAATGGCAGTCAGTCCTGAAGCAGATCTTGGTAAATTTGCTTGACTACATTCTTTAGGTAGTTGTCTTCCGGTGGCGCTTTAGACAGAATGGCAGCGATTTTATCTTGGCTGTAAAGAACAAAAGGTTACTTAATTTTTCTGGAACTTGTCTTAATTTCAGTGCAATTCATATCAGAGTACAGTTTGAGTATAGTTTCTGAGTCTGCTAGAAAGCACAAATAGGTATTTCTGGAAATAGCTAGATTGTCCAGTTTAAACTGAGATTCCAAAAGTAAGGCCTAAGAACCAATTCTGTATATAATTGTGAGGTATCTTGACTTAGCTGCTTTCTCTAGCTATAAATATCTGTTGGTGTTTGCTGATGGATTTGAGGTGGGCATATTCTAAACTCTGTCACTTTACAATCTGTCAGCAGTGTGTCCAAAAAGTCACAAAATATACAGTAGAAATGAAATATTTTTAGGTCTGTTTCCGCAGACTAATTGAGAAAAGCACTATGACTGCACCATAAAAGTTGTTCAAATATGATCTGGACTAAGCTTATGCAGGATTTTTATCCTTCTTGATTCCTGTTTAGGTAGGGGTGTTCAAAAAGTGGAGCAAGTATAAAAAAATAGACCAGCTGTCTCCAGCATCCACTGGAGATAGCAATGAAGGTCACTGACTTTAAAAGAACAAATTCTTCAAAATGAACTCAGATAGAGGTGACATTTGGCTTTCACTATGGTCTATCCATTTTCTGATCACTTTGAGAGATCTTTCAAAAGATATAACAAAGGTAAAAAAGTAGTTGGGGGCCCTTTCCTGCTGGCCTTTTACTCACCCAATGTTTCCAAGGTGATTTTGAATAGAGAAAGGTAATGGGACAGATGGGTAATGGGCTGAGAGAGACAAAGTTATCTCAAACTTTGCAAATGCTGCTGAGCTGCAGAATAAAAGCCTCAATCTGTAAAAGACAAGATCCTCAGTTAAAAATACAAAACAAAAATAGAATGAAACACAAATACATTTTGCTTTTATACTGGCATGAGAAACTTTGGTATACATCATTTCTTGTCCTTATCAAACAAACAGAGAGTAAAACAACTGCAACAAAGTATGATTATGGTTGTATTTTCATTAGTCATGAAACTCAATAAAATAAATTATCTTAATAAGTTTTCAACTAATTACTTACTGTTATAGATTGAGCTGTGTCCCCTAAAAATTCATGTGTTGAAGCCCTAATCCCCAGTACATCAGAATATGAACTAATTTGTAAACAGAGTCATTGCAGATTTAATGAATTAAGATGAGGTCCTCCTGGAGTAGGGTGGGGCCCCTAATCCAAAATGACTGGTGTCCTAATCAAGAGGGAACATTTGGACACAGACATGCACACAGGAAGAATGTCATGTGAAAAGAATGTCATGTGAAAATGAAATCCAAATGCTATTTGGATTATATATTTACAACTAAGGAATGCCAAAAGACTGCCAGCAAATCACCAGAAGTCAGGAGGGAGGCATGGAAAAGATTCTCTTTCACAGCCATCAGAAGGAACTGACCCTGCTGACACCTCAATCTTAGACTTTCAGCCTCCAGAGCTGTGAGACAATAAATTTCTGTTGTTTAAGCCACCCAGTTTGTAGTACTTTGTTATGGCAGCCCTAGGGAACTAACACACTTACTCAGTATTATTCACAGCTATGTTCATTAGGTTATAATTTGGTCCCCATCGCTTTAAAAACTCAATCTCCTCTCCAAGAAGTTTGCAATGGCTCACTACCAGTGAGATTTCTTGAAGCATCTGGGAAAAATAGGAAAAAAAAAAAAAAATGAGAGTATGAAAACATTTCAGTGTTTAGTGGCTCTTTTATAAAGAACCCCCCAAAGTTAAACAATTTAATATATTTATCATTTCAGGATACACTATTACATATATAAAATTTCAGTTCTGCTGTTTGGGACAGTTAACATAATTTTCCTTTAAATACTTCAATGGGAATTTACCTTGGGTACCTGATGCTGTGTTGTACATTTCTTCTTCCAGGATTGCCTTTGCTCAATGTACTGGAAAATAAGGTTATGAACTAAAAGGGAGGAAGGAGGAGCTTTATCCTCTGAGGAAGGGGAAAAAAAAATCAAAAGCAGAGTATTACTTATCATTCATATATTTTATATATATATATAAATACAAGCTAGAAATATTAACTAAAAATACCTTCAAACTACTAGGTGTCTAAGTATCGTCTCCATTTTATTTTCAAACACATAAATCAACATATATAGTGAACATAAGACATTCTGATATAAACTCAAGCCTTTATCACATATAGAATAGAACTTAGTTAAAAGTATAGGCTTAAATGTAACATAACCCTGAGTTTAAATTCTGGCTTTCCTTACTAGCGGAGTGATCCTAAACACAATACTTACTTCTTTTGAGCTATAGTTCCCTAACTGTAAAATGGGGAGTAGTGTTGATGTAAGTAGTACACATGCCTGATACAGAGTAAGTACTCACAATGGTAATTTGTAAATTATGGAAATAGCTATTATTAACCATTGTTCAAGATCTAGTAATAACTTTTTAAAAAAATTTCTTTTAAAACCCACCCAATATTTGGAACAATACCCAAGCAGTTTTAGGTCTAATACACATTTCTAAGAACAAATTATTATTATTGTTGTTGTTTATATTTAATTTAGTATGTAAAAGAGTTCGCAAGGAGCAATATACACTTGTAAATTTCCAACAAAGTCTTGTTGGTTTAAATGTTTTGAACTTACCATCTAACAGAGATTGAAAATTCAGGTCAACAATCTTCCTACAAGCCTTGTCCAGGAAACGGAGACCAACTAGGAAAAACCAACAGAAGGACAGTATTTCTTTTTATTATCTGATTCAAAACCACATATAACTCAGTACTTTAGAATCCTCCTCTTTCTGGGTAGCAAGGTTTTTTTCATAGGCAGCTGAAGGTTTATCCTTGAATCATATTATTCTCTGTGTATGCAAAGTTTCCCCTGAGAATGCTGAACTATATTAACTGGGCAGGCCTTTAAATGACATTTAAGGTGTGGAACATTTTTGTAATTTATCAGGGCCTCCTCCTTTGATCCCTAACTTCTGTGTGAAGATAATATTATTTTCAGGAACCATATAAAGAAAATGACTATGACCTCCCCAGACCTACTATCTTTGTACTAATACAGTGAAAATCATGTATGCTTTCAGCATTATAGTAATGAATTTTAGGTAGCCAGGAGAGCTGATTGCTCTTCCAGACACCAGTTATCTCCTGTATCTCAAATTCTGATTCTTTTCACTTTGTTGATTATTTTCTATGTATTACTCACCATGGATATGACAGTGAGACAAACAGACATGATCAATCTATGCTCTAAAGAAGCTTACAACTCAGGGGGACACACAGATAATTGTACTAATAAACATACCAAGAACTACAAACTATAATAAGCTCAATTAAGAAAACTGCAGGAAGCAATGAGAACACATACCAGGAGGGCAAGTAGTGGAGGGAATGAGTAAAGGAGAGTCAGGGAAAACTTTCCTGAGAAAGTGATAATTTAGCTGAGCTCTTAAAGACTATTAGTAGACATTTATTTAGTGAAGAGGAGGTGCTATGGTCTGAAATTCATAGGCTGAAATCCTAATACCCAGTGTGATAGTATTAGGAGATGGGACCTTTGGGAGTTGCTTAGATCACGAGGGTGGAGCCCTCAGGAATGGGATTAGTGCTCTCAAGACAGAGACCCTGGAGAGCTAACTAGGCCTTCAGTCATGTGAGGATACAATGAAAAGTCTGCAACCCGGAAAAGGGCCCTTGCCTGACTCTGCTGGCATCCTTACCTTGGACTTCCAGCCTCCAGAACTGAACTTCCAGCCTCCAGTAGTTGTTTATAAGCTACTCAGTTTATGGTATTTTTAAAATGGCAGCCCAGAAGGACTAAGACAGGGGAAAGAGCTTCTAGGCATAAGAAACATCAGTATGAATGTCCTGAGGTAGGATGAAATATGACTGAGCATGAAAGACCATGACCTTTTAAGGAAATGAAAGAAATCCATTGTGGCTGACGTGCAGAGAACAGTGTAAAATGAGGCAGGAAAAGGAGGAAAAATTCAATTCATGCAGGGCCTTACAGGCTATATTAGTATTTTGATCATTAGTCTAAGAATAGGGGGTGCATGATAAACTTTTAAACAATCACTATTGCTACAGGAAGGAGAAAGAATTGGAGAGGAAAAGGAAAAGATCCAGAAAGACCAGCTATAGTGTTATTGTAATCATTTAGATTAGAGATGACTATTGATAGAGAGACACAAAAAAGTAGATGAATATTAAATTAAAATCAATAAGTCTTATTCATGATTTAGATATGCCTGGTGAGGAAGAAAGAGGTATAGGGACTTCCCTGGTGGTGCAGTGGTTAAGAATCCTCCTGCCAATGCAGGGGACAAGGGTTCGAGCCCTGGTCCGGGAAGATCCCACACGCCGCGGCGCAACTAAGCCCATGCGCCACAACTACTGAGCCTGCACTCTAGAGCCCGCAAGCCACAGCTACTGAGCCTGTGTGCCACAACTACTGAAGCCCACGTGCCTAGAGCCCATGCTCTGCAACAAGAGAAGCCACCGCATGCAATAAGAAGCCCGTGCACCACAATGAAGAGCAGCCCCCACTCGCCGCAACTGGAGAGAGCCTGCGTGCAGCAACGAAGACCCAACGCAGCCAAAAATAAATAAATAAAAATAAAGAAAGAGGTATAGAGTGATTCCTAAGTTTTAATTTTGAACCTGAACAGAAGTTGATGGCATTCATTAGAAAAAGAACTTTTTTTGGGGGTGCCGCACCATGCGGCTTGCGGGATCTTAGTTCCTCAACCTGGGATTAAACCCGGGGCCATAGTAGTGAAAGCTCCAAGTCCTAACCACTGGACTGCCAGGGAATTCCCAGGAACTTTTAAGGAGAATTGGGCTTGGAGGCTGGGAGATTATAAAGATCCTAAGTTTCAATTTGGCCATGATCACCCAGGGTTGGCCATGCTGAAGCTATCTGTTTCAAGAGAAAAGACCTAAAGATACTGACAGGAGATTTTAACAAAATAGCTAGGACTCTGTCAAGTTACCATATAGTGATGTCTACCTACTTTGATAAACCTACCAATACACACAGAATTTCCAATTAGCTTTTTAGGTTAACTTATATACAAAAAAACAACCAGTCAAGAATCATCAGCCATTAGAGTAAATTCTCTATCACAAAAGACAGATGGAAAAAAGGAACTCAGAGTAAACAGATATGAATAGCATGTTGATCCATTATTTTGGATAGGCAAAATTTCTATCTAATGTAATTCGACAAAGGGTAACATTCACTAGCTGAATTTTTATTTTATTTTTTATTTAATAAAATAAAATTCTATTATCACTAATTAAAGTGATTGCCTCTTTTAATTAAGATTTTCAGCAGTGCTTTTATTATGTCAATAGTTATTATTGTATTAAAATAGAGATATGAATCTTTAGTAAGTTTAGCCGTACATTTATGTGCAGGGGAATTATCTTATTCTTGCTACTCACCTACTGGCTCTCCAAAGGTGATGGTGAGTTCTACTGTGTCATAAAGAAAGGTGAATATAGCTTGATCATCACTCCACTCAATGACATCCCATTCAGACAAGCTGAAGAGAGAATAAACAAGACAAAAAAAACACTTTTTGAGATAAAAGAAGAGAGTTAACTTCTTATACCACCTGAATAGTACCATCAGCAGCTGCTGGAGTTTTCTACTGTCTTGGGAGACAATCATTATTTTAATTCCAATATTGTGAATATACAAACTTATGCTTTTGAAAGAAATAAGAATGGACTCAATCTTGAGTTGTATATCAGAGAAAAACCAAGTCTAGGCAATATAAAATATTAAATATTTAAAAATTATAATTCCATAGCTCTCCCACCTTGTATACTTTCAGCTTAGTGTTGAGTATATTAACTTTTTTTTGAGAATGCATTGTATTATAGGTTAAAAACAGTGATACACATTACAAACACATGTCAACTGCACTAGTGGATTTAGACAACCGTGAAGGTACAGGATAAAACACAAGTTAATGTCACCTACTTTTCCTTACCTCAAATGATCCAGTAGCTCTTCAGTTCTATTTGTTTGTTTTTGCACAAAGTCTATTTGAGCAAGGGTCTGCTTTTTCTGTACCTCCAGCTCTAAGAGATTTCTGCAAATCAAACCAGGTATTTAGAGAAAGATAAGGCCACTGTTAGAGAATTCAGACTTCATTAAAAGTTTATGACAAAAAGTCATGTGCTAAATGGCTCCCCAGTGAGGGGTATGACATCCATTTTGCATTCTTAGTTTTTTTTTTTTTTAATAAGCATTAAACTAGAAGTTTGGGTCTAATTAGGAAAGGCCTAAATCAATGGCGCTCAAATTGGGATCCATGAAGATATTCTTAGGGGTTCACATGTTCTTTAGGATTATTATTAAAATTTACATTTTCATTTTGATGTTAAAAATGTAAGCATAATGTAGACCGTAAGAATGCCCAACATAAAACTGAGACATGACATAATTTCAGTGCCTGCATTTGGTTTTGTTTAGTTTATTAGAGCTAAATAGAACTTATAATTTGTTAGTCATTTTGCTAGCATCAATTTATTTTTAGCCAAATATTGATATTATCACCTGTCAAATTTACATTTTCAATTGGAATTTTTTTGGTTTTGCCATTATTTGTATTTGATTTCTTTTAGTCTTATAGTTAAATAAGATCCAGAGTATAAGACACACACGGGCTTCCCTGGTGGCGCAGTGGTTGAGAGTCCGCCTGCTGATGCAGGGGACACGGGTTCGTGCCCCGGTCCGGGAAGATCCAACATACCATGGAGCGGCTGGGCCTGTGGGCCATGGCCGCTGAGCCTGCGCGTCCAGAGCCTGTGCTCCACAACGGGAGAGGCCACAACAATGAGAGGCCTGTGTACGGCAAAAAAAAAAAAAAAAAAAAAAAAAAAAAAGAAACACATACCTCATTTTATATTTATTTATACTTAAGTGCCATATAAAAGCAGTTTAATGCTAGATTTTCTTTAATAGGATCCTGATATTTTTTTTGTTTTGTTTTGTTTTTTTGCAGTACGCGGGCCTCTCGCTGTTGTGGCCTCTCCCCTTGCGGAGCACAGGCTCCGGACGCACAGGCTCAGCGGCCATGGCTCATGGGCCCAGCCGCTCCGCGGCATGTGGGATCCTCCCGGACCGGGTCACAAACCCGTGTCCCCTGCATCGGTAGGCGGACTCTCAACCACTGCGCCACCAGGGAAGCCCAGGATCCTGATATTTTACAAGCTTGAGAACTACTGCCTTGGATTAATGGATTAATGCTCTGTAAACAATAAATGCTTAGAAAATATTACTGACTAAGATGGCCTCCAAGGTCAAGTTCAAAGTACAGTCGAAGCTCTGACTCAGCCTTAGTCAATACTCATGCCCTCAATCTTGTCAGTTTCTGGAGGTAGGAAGTCACTTAGCCATGTGAAGTTTAGCGTATTTTCTAACACTCAAACAGAAGACTAACCTTTGAAGCTTTTCTTCTTCAGTTTTCAGCTGTTCCAGTTCTTTGAAAAGAAAAATAAATCTATCAGAATGTACACATTAAAATATTGGTACAAAAATCATCTGTTTTATTGAAAAGTCTATCTCACTAATCTTACCTAAATAAATAAATAAACTCAGAACAGGGGATTTTTTTCCCCCCATTTATCTCCTTAATTAATTCAGTTACCTTTCTCTGCAGACTTCATTTCAGAATCCCACTCTTCCACAGGATTGTCTTTCTGTTCATCCTCCAAATACTTAGTTTCTAAAGTAGACAACATGCATTAGAATAACTCAGTCAAAAATAAACAACCAGAAATGAAAAGAATAGATGGTCCCCAAATGAAGTGTTAAGAATATTTCACATTCATCTTTCCCTACCTTTCCTTGCCAAAAAAGCACTGAGCTATAATAATAACTTCATACTAAGACTTGCTTCTAGTGGCAGACAAGTGAACTTTGAGCCATATGGCAATGATCTCCAATAGCAGCTTCTTAGGGAACACTCTGAGATGGAAACTGTTTATATATAATTTGCATATATTAAAGTTATTGTTAGGAAACCCCACGGACTAAGCAGGAACAGATACACATATACAGATGCACATACACAAATTTACATTTTTAAATTTAATTTGTTTCTGAAACCTTGGACACATCCTTAAAAGCCTTCTCTCTCCCCACATCCAAACCCAAGTTTAGATTTTTACCTCAAAAATATTTTCTGAATCCACTTTTATCCTTTGCCACCACCAGGTTCCCTTAATATAAGCTATTGTCCTTTCTTAACCATATCAGTCCAATAACTACACTTAACTTCTTATAATTACTCTTGATCTATTCAAATCCAGTATCTACACTGCAGCCAGTGCTTAACAACCTTCAAATGGCTATTCACTGTTCTTAGAAAAACTCAAAACTCCTTAAGAGGCCCTCCTTGGCCTGGCCCCTAAAAGTGACATCTCCACTTTCATCTCAGACTGTGTTCCCTTTTGCTCTTTCTATTCTAGCCACATTGGCCTTATTTCAGACCCTTGTACTTGGTATATTCTTTCCCATAGAAGGGCTTCTACCTGTGCTATTCATATTGAATAGTCGGCTCTCCCCTCCCTTCTCACTTTAACTCCTACTTATTCTTCAGATCTTGACTTAAATGCCACTTCCTCAGAGGGAAGCCTCTCCTGACCTGACTAGGTCAGATTTCTGTTTCAGGAACTTATAGCACCATGGAACCACTCTTCCATAGCAGTTACCATAAAACTATTTAATTCTTATAATCTTTTCTCAGTATTGTAATAGCAACTTGTCAAATCCAAGCATATTTGAATGTGATCTCCCATGATTTGCAATTGAAATAGTATTGTGGTTCTGTATATTATGTTTAAAAATTAAAGCATGGAAACCTTTCTTTGTGTATAAATGTTTGAATTAAAAGAAGGTAATGGGGGACCTCCCCAGTGGTCCAGTGGTTAAGAATCTGCCTTCCAACGCAGAGGACATGGGTTTGATCCCTGGTCAGGGAACTAAGATCCCACATGCCGCGGGACAACTAAGTTTGCACGCCACAACTAGAGAAAAGCTCACACGCCGCAACGAAAGACCCTGCATGCTGCAACAAAGATCCTGTGTGCTGCAACTAAGACCCGACACAGCCAAATAAATAAATAAATATTTTTAAAAAAGCAAGTAATTGAAGTATTGATAAATGAAAAAAAAATGCTCCACGAGGGTATAAAGTTTTGTTTTTAATCACCATAGTACTCTTAGCACCGAGCACTATACAAGGCACATAACAGGTACTCAGTAATTTGCTCAAGGAATAATGAAGAAAGAAATAGGGAGCCATCCAGTGGTACCTAGAAAGAGTGTGGTTGTTGGTATTTTTAAAGATAAGAGAGAGGTGAACATATCCAGTGGAGGAGGCAGAGAGGTTGAATATACAATAGATAAGGGAAAATCAGTGCTATAAGATTCCTGAGAAGACAAGAGGGGCTGCAATTCAAAGTTTAGGTGGAAACACTGATCTTAGGGAAAAGGAAGGATGAAAGAATTGATATAGAGATATAAAAGTTTGGTTTGTTTGGTAGCAGAAAGTTTAGAAGTTCTGGCCCTAATGGCTTCTATTTTTTTTCATGAAGTAAAAAAGCAAGATAATGAACAAAGGGGTGGTACAGTTTAAGATTATGAAATTCATATACTTATCAATTCAATGTAGAAAACATGTACTAGGCACTTATTCTGTGCAAAGCATAGTGCTAAGAACTTTGAAGGATATGAAGAAAAATAAAAGCTGATCTTTGCCCCTATGGAGCTTCCAATTTACTTAGGAAAATAAACTATAAAAAGTAACCATAATTACAAGTAGATATGATAGGTAATATAAGAGGTACTAACAAAGTAGCCATGGTAGCTCAAGGAAGATAGAGAACATGTCCTTTGGTAAAAATAGAGGGAGAATACATTAGGCAAAGACAAAGTGGCAGGACTGCACAGAAATGACAAAATTTGGTTGGAATTTAGGATGTGTAAGGGAATAATAGTAAAATCATATAAGAAAGGAATATCTGAAAATGATTGTAGAGATTGTTAAATGTCAAGCTCAGGAGTCTGGATTTTATTTTGTAATAAATGGAAAGGCAGAAAAGTTTTCAGAGAAGTAACATAATGAAAACTGTCTTTCATAATCATTAATCTGACAGCAATGTGCAGGTTGGACAGGAAAGAGACAGAATGAAATTAAGAGTGTAATAGAATAAAATTAAGAGTGTAGAAAGATTAGTTAGAAGACTGGAAATAGCACGTCAGAATTAATGACAGCCTTAATGTGAATGGGAAAGAACACAGGGGATACTGAAGAAGCAGATATGACAGGACTTGATAAGAGAGACTACAAGACAATAAAATTTCGAGCCTTTTACAATTTATAAGAATGGTGATGCCGTTAAGAGATGAGAAAGAAAACTTGTTTATAGAGATAAGAAGTTTTCAGATTTTATTTTGGAAAAGGAAGACAATAAATTCCATTTTTTCACATAATGTTTAAGGTGCTTAAGGACACTTTTGCCAAGAGGTTCAGCAAGAAGCTGGGAACATTAAGTCTGAACTCAAGAGAAAGAGGCAAAAGATGCCCTCACTCAAAATGATTATAAGCCACTTAAAGGCAAAAATCTGTGTATATCTTTTTTCTGATGCTAAGCACAGTATCTGGCAGGTAGCAGGTGCTCAACAAATGCTTGATGAATTTCACTGAATTTGGGAATTATTCATATAACATAATTGTTAAGGCAGATGAAAGCATTAGGGGAAAGAATATAGAAATGAGTAGATGATAAAATCTAAATGCTTACACAAGGGGTTAGAGAAGGGACAACAGAGGAGCTAAAAGGAACAGCTAGGAGAAAAGAATAGGGTCAGGGTAGTGCAGTATCATAGAGTTTAGGGAGAAGAAAATTTCAGGAAGAAAAGAATAATAAGCAGTGTCAAATGATGAAAGACATCTAGATGGCTAAGGACTGAGAGCTACCAAATCTGATGATGATGGGAAATTTTGTGATCTTTGAGAAAGTAGTTTCAAGATAATACTAACAAGTCAGGATCATGAGAGATCCAACTGAAAGGATAGATAATTTTCAAACAGAGGTAAGTTCATTTATTAAAACAACAACAACAACACAACATCACGGTCTAGGTTATGAAGAGCTTCCCAAAGAGACTTATTATCTTGGGCATTTCTTGTTGATTGCATTATGAATGACAGTAAAGGAGTTTTAATTTGCTCTAATTTAATGGCTCAAGCTACTAATACAAGGCTTCAGCATAGTGCTACCAGCAATGTGTACTGTAGGGAAGCATTTAGATACAATTAAATTTTCTTTTGGAAAAGTATTCAGGATACTTTACCTATTTCCACCTCAGTGAGACAGTTATCAATCTTCTGAAGTATGTTGTCCATCTCATCTATCCTTTTCTGAAGCTTCTCCCTCTCGTTCTAAACACACAATATCATAGACTGTCAAGTTAAAACTCCAAACAAAACATTATAACATTATAAGTGGTTCAAACTGCTGTGTCTAATTCATGAACAGGCAAATCTTAAAACAAAGATCAAAACTTCAAGTCTGGTCTTAAAAGAATTTTTTAAAGCATACAAAACAGATTAATATAAGTTCATATTTTGTGCTTTATTTTAGCATTTCCATGTAATATAAGATGTTAATATATATTACTTAAAAAGAGTTCATGAAAAATGTTCTATGGTCAAATAAATTTGGGAAACACTGGTCAAATAGAATTATAGCATTTTTTTCTTTTTAGACTAAAAAAAAAATATATATGTATATTTCTGACCTTAGACTTTAATATGCTAGTTATTATATTTCTCCAAAAGGGGGACACTGCATGTAACATTTCCCAGACATTTTCAATGGAAAGCTTTTTTATGCAAGACCTTTCTTAAAGGATGATCATTTTGGGAAATGCTACTTTAAACACATGCACACACAAACACAGCTGAGTATGGACTATGAGGAAGATCATACTACAGCACAGTCCTTAGCAATGGAAGATCAGAATCCTGTATTGTTTTATTTCAGTATGTATAATGAATAACAAATTTGAGATGACACATAGGCACATATTAGTAAATATATTCTAGAATTACTCAAGATGCCAGGATTTACTACTTTCAATAAATTGAACCCCACCTCTTATGAACAATTTTAAGTTTTTGCCCAGCTCTCATTCACATGTCTCCTAAGGAACATGCTTCATATTCCATAACCACTATAATTTTTTTTTTTTTTTTTGCAGTACGCAGGCCTCTCACTGTTGTGGCCTCTCCCGTTGCGGAGCACAGGCTCCAGACGCGCAGGCTCAGCGGCCATGGTTCACGGGCCCAGCCGCTCCGCGGCATGTGGGATCTTCCCGGACCTGGGCACGAACCCGCATCCCCTGCATCGGCAGGCGGACTCTCAACCACTGCACCACCAGGGAAGCCCCAATTATAAAGTAATTTTAATAGATCTTTCTAAGCTCTTAACTGTCTCAAATTACCTGAGCCGACTGTACCAGCTTGCTGTACAGGGACACTTTTCCTTGGTGAGTGAAGACTTTAGTCATCTTGGTAAAACGCGATTTTATTTTGTTCAGGTAAATTCCAAAGGCCTTCAGCTGTAAGGGAAAGTCAAAGATTACACTGCACTCAAACAAATGAGTTAGAGAAGGCAAATGGTCTGGGAAGGCTGGTTCAGCTGGTACCTGCTAAGCTTTGCCCATCCTAGACTCTGATTCCTAAGGCTTCTCAGTTGCAAATTTAATACCATTTAATAGTTTAAGTCCAGAACCAAAGATTTCAATTTTGATTCCTACTTTTAATTCACTTATATTACAAATTAGAAAATGACTGGCTCTTAGTTAATAAAATTCTTTAATTAGGGCAAATATAAAATGAGTTGCTTATAATTTAATCAATTAAAGTAAATCTCTTCCCCATCTTAATCTAAGTGAAAAGCAAACAAGGAGGGAACTCAATAAATTTCAAATATATTTCATATATTAAATTGATCACTTAAGGTTTGAAAAGATTATATATTAATAATCATTCATGTATAATAAAATCTTGTTTACATATTATATCTGAGAAGTAAATTTTAAAGAACTCATCACTAATTATCAAGTAACAGTTACTAATTTCACAATAAACATTTTTCAAAATGTCTATACTGATTCCCATTCAGAAAATGAGAAAAAAGTACCTCCTCATCAGAGTAGTGTCTCACTTTTTCCCATAGGTTCCTATTTACATCAGTGAACAGTTTATCTTGGTTCAGTGCAGAAAGCTTTAATCTAAAATATAGAAAAGTTAATTAGCACGGAGTTCAGAAGTCAGCTAGAATGAATCAGCTCAGATCTACAGGCACACTTAATTTTTCCTAGTTCTTTTCTACATAAAGAGGGGAATTCACTCAGGAACAGCGGCCAGCCTGATTATTTCAACACTTGGAGGACAGTTCAAGAATGTTATGATTCAAAAAAACTTCCCTCCCAAATAAATAGAATTCTCATCTCAATGCAACAACTTGTTCCAAAATGAAAATACGTCGCTTATAGAGAATCCTTAAGCTTGTGAATGCATTATTGTTGTGAAGTTGTAGCTATTATTTTTTCTTGTAATAAATTTATTTATTTATTTATTTTTGGCTGTGTTGGGTCTTCGTTGCTGTGCGCGGGCTTTCTCTAGTTGTGGTGAGCGGGGGCTACTCTTCATTGCGGTGCGCAGGCTTCTTATTGTCATGGCTTCTCTTGTTGCAGAGCATGGGCTCTAGGCACACAGGCTTCAGTAGTTGTGGCACGTGGGCTTCCACAGTTGTGCCGCACGGGCTTAGTTGCTCTGCAGCATGTGGGATCTTCCCGGGCCTGGGCTCGAACCCGTGTCCTTTGCATTGGCAAGCAGATTCTTAACCACTGTGACACCAGGGAAGCCCCGTAGCTATTATTTTAAGTAAAGGTTTCCAATTCACTTTGGTCTTATCTCACCTTTATAGAATACCATTAATAAAAGTAGCAAAGTTATATATTAGTTTCTTGTTAATAAGTAGAGGAAATACATTTTTATCAGAGTTAGAAGATAATATATACAGGCACATAGGTGCAAAATCAAACAGTAGAGCACATCTAAACAGACTTTTCATTGTATACATCTAAACAGACTTTTCATTGTATACAAGATCTACCTATTTCATTCAAAACAAAACATTCTCAGACAAATCCTGAGACACCCAACTCTTTTAAACAACATTAAGATAAGAAACTTGTCTTGTTCAGTGATGAACCCCAGGACTTAGTACAGTGCCTGGCACATAGTAGGTGCTCGATACATATTTCTTGAATGAACAAGCCAGAAATCAGGCAAATCTGCAGTACTATAATTTAACAGCATCTTAAACTTCTAGTTTTAAAACTACATAATTCCCTTTAATTATTTTTATTTATTGAGGTAACTGGTTTATAACATTATATAAATTTTATGTGTAAATTATATTTTGACATCTATGTACACTACAGTGTGCTCACCACCAAAAGTTTTAAAACTACACGATTCTTAAAAGATTGTTTCATTTCTTTTCTATTTGTTAGATTGGTTCAAATTTAGTTTGACAGTTCTAGATAAGTATGATATAAACATTGTCTTGAGTCGCAAGTCTTGATTTACCTGCGAAAATCTACATATACCTGATTTGTAAATTAGTCTGCAGCATCTACTTATACCAAACCACTGACAATAGTCTGAGTAAAACTTTGTTCTTTTATAAATGCTAATCAAGGGCAAATGTGATAGAATTATAAACCCAAAGTCAATCTTGATTTTAGGCACTATATATAAATCTCTAAAGGGTATTATCTTCTTTTAAAGATGTTCTTTTGCAATTTATGATATCATAATCTAATAATGATTGCTTATTAAGGACCTACTCTTTGCTAAGAATGGCATGCAACCTTTTTATATACACTATTTCTACTGCTCATTTCTACCTATTAAGTAGGTATTATTATCCTCAATTGATGGATGTGGAAATGAAGGTTAAATGACTTACCTAAGGTTACACAGCTACTGTTGTAGCCAGGATTGAACTTCCATCTGTCTGACTACAAAGCTGAAACTCTTTCCCATATACTATATCACACTACCAATTAATGCTATCAACTTTTCCTATGCCGGTGTTATTCTAATCAAAACCTTGCCACACAGATTATTTACCCATCCAACAAACACACAAAAAAATGAAAACTTTCATACTCTTCAATCTTCTGGCGAAGAGCTTCACAATCTTCTTTATAAATCTGTATCTTGGGTCGGTAAACATATTGACTTAACATCAGGTCTTCTGGAGTAGGTGATGTGTTTACAGTAAACTGGAAAAAAAAAAATCAGTCCCTCAAAACTGGTATTTTGAGAACCAAACCATGTTCAAGAACTGTTTCAAGTCTCAGAGTGCCTATTTTAAAAAGTTCTACAAAGAAAAATTTGAAAACTCTGTTAAATTCATATACCTAGTAAGCTACTACTTGGAATCTGAAATAAAGTCTCTAATCTCAAAGTCAATTTCTCACAGATGTTTAGAGGAACTGTGGATGTTCCACTCATAGGATTGAAAGTGATTTGAAAATGACTATGCATTATTTGTCAATTATACCTCAATAAAATTGAGTAGAAAGGAAAATGGCTATGCATTGTTTTAAAAACTATCAATACCTGAAAATTCAAACTTACCAAAAACCTCTCCCTTAAAAGAAAGATAAAAGATGCCAGTTTCCAAGATTATTCTTTTCTATTTTTATTCTCTAACCCTGTTCCTTACTTGTATCCCAGGTTGAACTCAAACTTTTCTAATATACATAAAATAAAGCAGTAAAAATTTAGTTATTTTTAAAATGTCTTAAGTGTCTTTTGGACATTTTTTAAATGTCTTACAGCTCTAATCCAATGACTTTCTGATGTCCTTAATGCAGTATTGGAAAAACCAAGTTGGCTCATTACATATAAAAACCAAACCAAACAAAACGCCACAACTGTACATTATTTATAGGCAGTGTGGCACGGAATAAGTCATTTTACCACTCTAAGCTTTGGTCTCCTCATCTATAAAATGGGCACAATATTGACCAACCTCTTAAGATTAAAGTAAAAGTCTTTTAAAAAGGTACCAAAGCAGGACTTCCCTGGTGGTCCAGTGGTTAAGAATCCACCTTCCAATGCAGGGGACGTGGGTTCGAGCCCTGGTCCGGGAAGATCCCACATGCCACGGAGCAACTAAGCCCATGTGCCACAACTACTGTGCCTGTGCTCTAGAGCCCTCAAGCCACAACTACTGAGTTCACATGCCACAACTACTGAAGCCTGTGCGCCTAGAGCCCGTGCTCCGCAACAAGCCACCGCAATGAGAAGCCCGTGCACCGCAACGAAGAGTAGCCCCTGCTTGCTGCAACTAGAGAAAGCCCACATGCAGCAACGAAGACCCAACACATCCAAAACTAAAAATAAATAAATATTAAGAAAAAAAAAAGGTACCAAAGCTCAGGGCCTGCTAAAGTAATCTAACAAATGTTAGTTTCCTCTCATTCTCCCCTTTCAGTTGACAAATTAAAAGGAAATAACGAATGAGATTTTACTCTCATTTCTCTATCTGTAACAAGCTTTCTAACAGATGTGCTCAGAAAGTGTAAAAATGTGCTAAAAGCAATTATAACTGATGTTGACTCTCTTTCTTAAAAAATATTTTTAAGGCTAAATTTATAAAGAAAAATCAAAGCTCTATACTTCTTCTCAAAGAAATCAGGCCTCCTTGGGAAAATGGCTGACTGCCTTTCATATAGGAGCCAAATACTTGATAAAGGAATATTTCTTTTTATAGAAGTATTTAGACAATAAATGAAAAAAAAAAGAAGAAAATTAGGATATCACTACTTTACAACTCCTAATGAATTACTAGATCTAGATAATCTAGTAATAATGGTTGATCATTAAATAATGGTTGATCATCACATCATCACCAGATACTATCTCCTGATGAAAGTACAACTATAAAGTAAACTTGAAAAGAAAACCCTTCATCTGAAAAGGCCTCTGCCAATTTACAGAAAATACAAAGGGCAGAGGAACACGTTAAAATGAAAGTTTGGGTATACACAATGGGCAAAATCCATACTTAACAGAGTATGGAAAAATCTGGCTTCCTCATAAAAAGGGAGGGGTTAGGGGAGAGAGGGGGAGAGAGGAAGAGAGAGAAAGAGAAGCGGGGGGAAGAGAGGGTTATGGAAGGGGACCTTATACTTCAAAAGATAATTGAGAGAGAGATATCAAGTGTTTATAATGTTTGGACCTCACCCGGGTTGCAACTTAACAAATTGGAAAATAATGCAGACAATCAGGGAAATATAAATACTGACTTAATAATTAATCAATTTAAGATATGATTATGGTATTTGGATATTTTAAAAATAAGAGTTCCCATCTTTTTAGGGATACATACTGAAATACAGATAAATTGATGATGCCTGGGATTTGCTCCAAAATAACAGGGGTGGGGAGGTAGGAAAATGTAGAGAATAAAGAGTTGATAATTTTTGAAGTTTGGTGATGGATACATGGGGATTTCATTAAACTATTATCTATTTTTGTATATGTTTGAAAATTCCTATAATAGTAAAGTTTTTTTTAAAAAAGAGTAGGTTTCCTCTTGAAGCTTCATAACCACAAAGTGAAACATGGGACCACATTCTCAGAGATTCACCAGGAATGCCAAGTGCCAATGGATATTAGGCTCATGCACTATGGGTACATACTGGATGCAACTGCCCATGCTGTATGCAATACATGGGTAATTTGCTGTACCTTGAGTCCAGGACTATATGCACAGGTCACCCTCCTCACTTGACTTATTTACTTTGATTAAGTGCTCAATTTATGCACAATCAGCTCTTGGGTATTTCAGGCCTGGCAGGGGTACTTGCAGTAGTTCCTCAACCGCACTGAAAGGGTGTAAGTTATAGTGTTTTGGCCTGAGCCACTCCTTGGGCATGCAGGAGGTCTTGGGGCACTACCATAGCACCTTTTTTTTTTCTTTCAGTTTTATTGAGATATAATTGACATATAGCACTGAATAAGTTTAAGGTTTACAGCTAATGATCTGACTTACATATATCATGAAATGATTATCACAAGTTTAATAAACATCCATCATCTCAAAAAAACAAAAAAAAAATCCATCGTCTCATACAGATACAAAATTAAAGAAATAGAAGAAAATTTTCCTTGTGATGAGAACTCAGGATTTGCTCTCTTAACAACTTTCATAGATAACATACAGCAGTGTTAATTATATTTATCATGTTGTACCTTACATCCCTAGCACTTATTTATCTTATAATTGGACGTTTGTACCTTTTGGCTGCCTTGATCCTATTTCCCCACCTCTCACTGCCTGCCTCTAGTAACCACAAATTTGATCTCATTTTTAATAAGTTTGTTTGTTTGTTTGTGAAATATAACTGACCTACAACACTATGTTATTAGTTCTTGTTACACAATATAGTGATTTGATATTTCTACATAGTACCTTTTGCCAGTGCTGCCAGCTGAGCTCCTACAACTGCATACACACATATGGATGCTGTACATCTATCTATGAGGGCTGCCACCCATCTCCCCACCTGCCTCAAAAATGCTCTCCCCAGTTCTACCCTAAAGGAGACTCATAGTCATCTAAGTCCTGGAACAGATGCCCATAGCTGTGAACCTCATTTTCCACAGCCCACACATACTCCATTTCTTTGGCCTTCCTCTACTTCGGGATTTTTAAATTTCTTTCCTGATATAGCTTGAACTCTCTTACCATCTTTTTTAAAAAATTTATTTTATTGAAGTATAGTTGATTTCTCTTACTATCTTGATGGGTTTGTTCCCAGATTTATTTCCCTAACACTGCCCCTCCTGACCTCTGTAAGGCCTGAGAGGAAAGGGGAGCATTCATACCCTCAAAGATTAGCTTCTTACATATCCTCTCCCTCTTCCACCCTGCCAGCATCCTCTCTGTTCCTACCCTTCCCCTCTGCTTTCTCTGGTCCCCTGGTATTCTTTCTGCTTTTCCTAAGACTCTGGCTGCATACCTAGGCACCTTTCTACTCCACATCTTCAGCTGAGGCAAGGAGATTCTACTAGGAAGGGGCACTATGGTGATAAGAATAATGAGGTTGGCAACCCAAAAGATGCATGAGTATCTTCCCAGTTTCCATCTTTGATTTACTTTTCACATTAGATATACAATCCTCCTATAATTGATTTCTTTTTAAACAGCTTTATTGAGATTAAATTTGCACATCATATAATTCACCCATTTAAGTATACAATTAAATTATTTTAAAAATATATTCACAGGGTTGTACAACATCAAGCCCCAGCTAATTTTACAGCATTTTCATTCCCCTAAAAGAAACCCTGGACCCATTAGCTGTCATTCCCCATTCTCCTCCACCCCATCCCAGCTTCAAGTAACTCATAATCAGTTCACTTTTTGGCTATTATGAATAATGCTCATGTACAAGTTTTTGTTTAGATGTATGTATTCAATTCTCTTAGGTAAATACCTAGAAGTGGAATTGCTGGATCATATAATAGTTCTATGTTTAACTTTTTGAGGAAATACCCAACTGTTTTCCAAAGTGGCTACACCGTTTTACATGCCTATCAGCAATGTATGAAAATTCCAATTTCTCCACATTCTTGCCAATACTTATTATTTTGTCTTTTTGACTACAGCCACCCTAGTGGGTGTGATAGTAACTCATTTTAATTTGTATTTCTTTAATCACAATTTTGTTTATTGGCCATTTGCATAGCTTCTTGGCCTTTTTTTTTTTTTTTTTGGCCACACCACAGGGCATGTGGGATCTTAGTTCCCCAGCCAGGGATCGGATATGCCCCCTGCACTGGAAGTGTGAAGTCCTGACCACTGGACTGCCAGGGAAGTCCCAGACGATTTTTTAATTTGGTTGTCTTTTTGAGTTTCAAGAGTTCTTTATATACTCTGGACACAAGCCTCTTATAAGATGTATGATTTGCAAATGTTTTCTCCTATTCTGTGGGTTGTCTTTTCCCTTTTTTTTTTTTTTTTTTGCGGTACGCGGGCCTCTCACTTTTGTGGCCTCTCCCGTTGCGGAGCACAGGCTCTGGACGCGCAGGCTCAGCGGCCATGGCTCACGGGCCCAGCCACTCTGCGGCATGTGGGATCTTCCTGGACCGGGGCATGAACCCATGTCCCCTGCATCAGCAGGCGGACTCTCAACCACTGCGCCACCAGGGAAGCCCTCCCTTTCTTGATGGTATTATTTGTAGCACACAAGTTTTAAATTTTGATGAGCTCCAAATTTTAATTTTGTCACTTGTACTTCTGGTGTTGTATAGAACTGATTTTTATGTATAGGGTGAAGTTTGAATCAAGGTTCATTTTTTTTCCTATGGATATCCAACTGATGCAACACCATTTATAGAAAAGGCCACTGTTCTGCAAGGGCATCTTTGTCATAAACCAAATATTCATGTATGTGTGGATCTATTCTTTAAAAGTTAGAACTCATCTGGTCCTAGTGACAATTTTAATGGTAAATTGTAAAAAAAAAAAATTTCAATGGTAGTTAATTAGTTTTCCAGTTCCTGGGTTAATTTTGGTAATTTATGTTTTTCTGAAAAACCATCTAGGTCTTAAAATTTGTCGTCACAGTTGGTGGATTAAAAAAAAATTCTTTTAATCTCTCCTTTAATCTGTGGACATGTCTTCTTTCTCAACCATATATATTTTAGCTTTCTCCTTTTTCTTAATTAGGCTCTTTAAGAGTTTTCTTATTTTATTGTCTTTTCAAAGTACCAGTTTTTAGATCTGTTATATTTTCTACTTATTTTTTTTCTATTTCAATAACTTTACTATTTACCTGCATTAAATCTGTCTTCCTGCCTTTTTATGGATGTTATTTTATTGTTCATTTTCCAATTTCTTAAAGTGAGTGTTAAAAAATCCTTTATTTTTAGAGTCTTTTCTATAACAATGATATCTCAGGCTTTTAATTCCCTGGTAAGTATAATTTCTGCTGTATATCCCGTATATTTGGCATTAAATGTTCTCCTTACTTTGCTTTCTAAATAGTTTTGATTTCTTCTTTGATATGAGTTAACTAGAAATGTGTTTCTTAATTTCCAAGAAGCTAAGATATTTGTCCTTTTATTAGTTCTAATTTTATTGGATTAAGATCAGATGATGTCCACGAAATCTCCATTTTTTTTTCCATTTTCTTTGTGGCCAAGGGCATAATTAACTTTTGTAAATGTTCGACAGACTTAAGTGAAAAAAATATTGTGTAATTTTGTATGTAAGTGATATGTTTGTCTATTAATCTTTTAAACTCAGTTTGTTGACTGTATTATTTAAGTATTCTATGAGAGCCCTGCGTACTGCAAAACAAACAAACAAACAAACAAAAAAACTTCTGCCGGGGACTTCCCTGGTGGTGCAGTGGTTAAGAATCCGCCTGCCAATGCAGGGGACACGGGTTCGATCCCTGGTCTGGGAAGATCCCACATACCGGAGAGCAACTAAGCCTGTGCGCCACAACTACTGAAGCCTGCGCACCTAGAGCCTGTGCTCTGCAACAAGAGAAGCCACCACAATGAGAAGCCCGCACACTGCAACGAAGAGTAACCCCCACTTGCCGCAACTAGAGAAGGCCTGTGCGTGGCAGTGAAGACCCAATGCAGACAAAAAACCAAAAAAAAAAAAAAACCCCCAAAAACCAAACTTCTGCTGTACTTTGGTTTTTTAAAAACCGTATGTTCAGGAAAAAGTATAAAAAACAAAATAGATGGCAAGAAATGAAAAAAATTTTTTCACATTTTCAAAATTCATGATTATTTTTTAAAAAATCAATTTTTATGCTAACCCCAAATGTACCTTCTACAGGAAAACCTTCTATAGGAAAATTTGCTTCCTTAGATTTTTTTTTTGTTTTTTAATAAATGCTTGCTTTGATGCGGTTTAGTAAACAAGTACAATATATTTTAACTGAGATAACTATTTTACCAAGAAACTGAACTTACTTTGGTTGGTAGATTGCTCTGTCGAGGTTTTTGTATCAGAATGTGGACCTGAAGAAGTATAAAGAACTCCTTTATTGTTATTCTCCCATCTCTGAGTTTCTGAGGAAAAAAAAAAAGTTTGCATGACCATTCAAGGTGAGTCATTTTGACTATAACCACCACCTTTGTTTCTAAATGGCTTAAAGTACTTTGCATATATTTGTGGAAACACTATCCAGATATTTGTAAGCTATACATAAGCAGATTTTATCTAATATTATTTCTTAAGTTTATTCAGTAACAGTAAAATTGGGAAAAAATCCAACAAAACAAAACGTAGGTCTTCCAATTGTGATTCTACTCCACATAATTAATTGCCATGTTGGATCCTTAACCAAAAAAAAGAAAAAAAAGAAAACTAGTCTCCTGTATATTTGAAACATTTCATAATTAAAAAAAAATTAAACAAGAGAAAACAAAATAAGGAAATTAGTTGCATTAGAAATGAGAACTACTTTAACATACCTCCTTCAAGCTCTCTTCACAAACGGTATCTCTGAGGAACTGTGATTCTATTTGACTACTGGGGTGTGCTACAAGTAAAGCAAATTCAAGTGATGAATAAGTCAAAATTAAATTGTAAACTTAATTTTAGTTATTGTTCAGGTTTATGTGTGGTTCAAGCTCTTGAAGCTATCTGCTAGGATTTTTCTGGGAAGACAGTCGTTTGTAGGGCAAAGTGTATTACAGTTTTAAGGCTCCATAGATGTTTCTCTACTAATTATAAGCCTCTTAAGAAAATCACTTTCATAATATACACTTCCCAATTTATTAAAATAACTAAGAATTAAAAATAAACTAAGTATGACTTTACTTATCAACTACCAAAAAGCTTATACAACTTTCAAATATCTCCTGAACTGAAATATATTTATTATTAGTCAAGTAAGCAGATGATTTCTATTATTTAGCCTTCATGAAGGTCTTACTGCTGAAGTCCAGAGAGGTCCCATCAGCCTTGACTGAATCCAGAGAACTGCTGCAACTAGATGGGGTCCTGCTCAGGCTTTTTATCAACACACTGTTAGCATTTTTATCTATAGCTCCTTCAGCACGGTGATCAAAAATCTGAAATGATCAGTAAAGAAACATCATAAGAATAATGTTATGACAGTGTATACTTATAATGACTAAGTGTTCAATGTTAAGAGAAATACTTCTATAAAATTTATCTATAATCATATAAAATACCTTAATAAAGAATTAGAATAAGGCTTTTAGAGTTCAAAGTAATTTTATTTAAAAATATATAGAAATAACTTTGTGCATTATACTATATAAGCAAATGTTTCCCAGAGGTATCTAGGTTACAGCCATATCATATGAGCTACCAAACGTTGACCTATCCGATTTTTCAACTACTAGTCACCATGGTCAGGGCTACCATACTGCAGAAAACCAGAAGAGAACACCGGCTGTACACAATGGCTCTGTCTGGAGTACAGAGAAGGCATTTATTTCCAGGCTTTAGTACTTCCTTCCCCAGGTGACCAAGACTCCTTTGATTGAAGTCAAATAAGTCATATGGTCCTGCTTTTACCATTTTAACCATTTGACTTTACAGCCTTAAATGCCATTTTCATCTACCTACTTGCTTATATTTTTTTAAAAAATAAATTTATTTATTTTATTTATTGATTTTTGGCTGAGTTGGGTCTTCATTGCTGCGTGTGGGCTTTCTCTAGTTGCGGTGAGCGGGGGCTACTCTTTGTTGCGGTGTGCAGGCCTCTCACTGCAGTGGCTTCTCTTGTTGCAGAGCACGGGCTCTAGGCATGCGGGCTTCAGTAGTTGCAACATGCAGGCTCACTAGTTGTAGCACACAGGTTTAGCTGCTCTGCGGCATGTGGGATCTTCCTGGACCAGGGATTGAACCCGCGTCCCCTGCATTGGCAGGCGGATTCTCAACCACTGCGCCACCAGGGAAGCCCTACTTATGTTTTTAAGGGCAATATATTCCTTGTCTAAGTGCTAGGATGTGACCTCTATGAGAACAGATTTTTGTCCGTAAATCCCACTGAAGCATTCCCAGGACTTAAACAGGACCTAGGACATAGCAGATACCCAATAAATATTTATTAAATAAAATAATACTAATTTTCATAGAATCTATTCAGTTATACATTTTATATTACTATTACAACTTTCTCAAAGCTTCACAGATGAACAATTTCCTCAGGACCTCACCTTAAAGAACCAATGAAATCATCTTCTAAGCTTACTTACGTATTTCTTAACAGAGTTTAAACTTTGTTTCTATGAACCTATGATTCTTTTTTTTCATAAATTTATTTGTTTTTTTATTTTTGGCTGTGTTGGGTCTTCTTTGCTGTGCACGGGCTTTCTCTAGTTGCAGTGAGCTGGGGTTACTCTTCGTTGTGGTGCGCGGGCTTCTCATTGTCGTGGCTTCTCTTGTTGCGGAGCATGGGCTCTAGGCACGCGGGCTTCAGTAGTTGTGGCACACAGGCTCTAGAGTGCAGGCTCAGTAGTTGTGGCACACGGGCTTAGCTGCTCCGTGGCATGTGGGATCTTCCTGGGCCAGGGATTGAACCCATGTCTCCTGCATTGGCAGGTGGATTCTTAACCACTGCACCACCAAGGAAGCCCCCTATGAACCTATTATACTTTCTAATCTTTATTTCTCCACCTGTAAAACTCAGTTTCAGTGACAAGTTATCCAAATCAGTGTTCCCTCAACTTTTAAAATCTATGCCTTTTTTTAAAAAGGTTTTTAAAATAACACTTATTTCTTAAAAGTTAACACATGCAAAATAGGAAACCAAAAAACACAAGAAGAAAAAACAAAGTCATCCACAATCACAAGCAGTTTACTGTTTGATGTGTCGTCCTAGGTCTCGTTTGTGTACCTACAAAACTTAGCATCCATTTTTATGTAATTAAGATCATACAGTTATGTATCATGCTTTTTCACACATCATGAATATTTAACATTTCAAAGTCCCAAAGCTATGAGTATTTTGATAACCAAGAATACACTAAACCAACTCAATCTGGAAAAAAAAAATGTAATCCTGCCTTTCTGGGCAACAAAAATTTCATAAAAGACAAAAATGGCAACAGGCCTCTAGATAAAGATATTTGCAGAGTTATGATTAAAATACTACATTCCCTTAATGTTCAATTAAAAATGAGACATAATGCAACAGAGTACGTAAAGTATAATGCTTCTAAGAGGATTCATTACCTGATCTAAACTATTAAAGTATTAGCAAGGAGGTATGTTTCCACTGAATTACTTAATGTATTCCTATAGTATAGCCAAGAGGTACACACATACATCAATGGTTATCATCAAAATTTAAGTATGAACACATCCACATTTAGCCCTACCTTTATACTTCCTTCTGCCCTCTGCTGCCAACCTAATGAACAAGTCCTGACGTACATTTCTCAGCTGAGGGTTTAACAATTCCATGTCCAAAATGTTGCTTTTTTATCAATTATACCAAAGATATTTACAAATGGGTTAATTCACTAGCTCTACTTTTTATCATACATTGTCACCTCAGGACTTCCAAAATGCCTAGATGTTGCAAAATAAAGAACCTTCTATGACTTTTAAATAAACACAAAATCTCATTTACTTCACTTTGAGATACTGGGCTTGATCTAGGCATTCTCCCATCCTCGAAAGAAATGGACTTTCAGCTTCTATATATCCTCACTAGCCAAGAAAATTCAGTCCAGCTTTTCTTTAAGCAGTTTGCATAATAAAAAAGCTCTTTATCCTCCAAATATTTTCACACTGAAGATGACTTGTCAAACCACATATACCCTGGCTAGAGATTCTAATATGCAAAGCCAAAATGGCAAATCACTAGAAGTGACAGAATATTTAGAATTACACAATTTTGATATTAATTTTTGTACTACTTTCCATTTCATTTTTTGTGACCATTTGTCACTTCAAATTGTGTTTAAGTCTAACTGCTAGTCAATTAATTTCTTAAGATTCTACATAGGAATATTTCTCCAGGTGTATATATGTGTGTGTATATATATATATATATGTATATGTATATATAAAATTGGAAATAATCAATTCCTGGTTACCCGAGACTAAAATTAAAATTCAAGAATACTCATAAAAAATCAAGAACATTTCTTAATTCAAGACAGAGCTCACCTCCTGATCTTGTGCGGTATCACTAAACCTAATTTCACTTTTTCTGATTTTTTTCTCATCCTGAATATCATCTTCTTCTTCTTGTACCCAGGTTCTTTTTTGGCTATTGCAGGTTTCTTCCAGTTTATTTTCAGATGGTGAAATCTCTTTTTGGTATGTCTCAGTCAAAGCCTTTTCCTCAGTATCCATGCTAATAGAGTCTGAGGAATTAATCTCACCCGGATATATAGGAAGATTTTCCTCATTTATATATTGAGATGGACTTAAGTTCAGTTTAGCTGCAACAAATCCAGTGTCTGAATGTTTACTGGAGACTGGCTGAGTTTCTAAGTTATTTAAATCAGTTGTGTCTCCTGGAATCGGCTTCAGGTCATCAATACCAGTGACACTACAATTTCTCCTGTTTGGCAATCTGGGCAAAAATATTCCCAAAGAACATCTCCTCACTTTATCTTTTATAGTCGTCATTAATGGTACAGAGATGGTTTCAGCTCCATTATGAGAAATTTTATTTTCTTCATCCCTATCATCTTTAACACTGCTGGACACTATGTTAACATTATGTATTTCTGTAGCTTGCACTATACTCATATTACTGTGTGCCTTATTTACTAATTCAAGTAATTGTTCTGGAGAAGGTGGTATATGAGCTGGTTGGAAATCTAAAAATTCTTCAGTTTTTTCATTCAAATTATTCAGATGTGGTTTGATACTACTAAAAGTTGCAGCATTAGATGCAATTACAGGATCTGATGCTTCTCTAGGATTGATATGAGTTTGAATAACTTGCTTAGTCAAGTCTGAGTTATTGTGGAAATCTATAGCTGTATTACATTTAGCTGTTTGAATATTTTTCTTTAGTTCTTTTTTACAGGCCATAGTAAACTGTTTCTCATTATTGAGCATTGTGGAATCGTTTTCACATGTGGGTTCAGAGGCATTTCCTCTAACAATATTTAAATTCTTATTTCCCACTTTAGACAATATTGTTTCATCTTTACTGACAATACTCTGTCCTTGTTGAGGTAATGGATGTTGCTGGGCTGACAGATGATGCTGAGGAGCAACACAAACATCATCAACAAAGGTCTTCTTTAAACTATGCTCTGCATTATCAACAAAGGCCTCCGTTTGATCCTTTGGAAGCTTACAAGATACTCGCTTTGAGTTAAGTTTAGTCATCTCCCCCAAATCTTCACCATATACTAAAGTTTCATTAGCTAATAGATTTGGGGGCTCCTTAATCAGATCTTGATCTTTGAGTACTCTTAGGACACAGTCTAACTGTCCTTGGGTACTGGTTTGAACAACTTTTTCCTTCTCTAACAAAGAACAAGGAGCAGAAAGAGGCAGTCCCTCAGATTTCAAATAATATTCACTAGCTAAATTGTTTGCATAAGGAAGCTCATTTTGCACTGGGCAATGACTGGCTTTTACATCATCTTTATCACATAAGGGCATGCCATTCTCTTCCAAATTATCAAAAAAGGAAACATTAGGTAAACAGGAATAATTATCACTGGATCCACAAACAGCAGCTACAGAACTGCCTGTAAAACCCACATTTCTTCTATCTGTACTATTTAAGTGACAGCTTTCAATTTTGGCTTTTTCCAATACATAGGCCTGGACTACAACTTTCATGGCCTCTTCATCCACAGCAGTGCTATGGAATTTGACTTCTGTCTCACCTTGACCCCCAGACAATGTGTTAGTAGGAACAAGGGGTATCACATGATGCTTTTGCTCAGTGTGAAGAACAGTTTTGTTTTCTACAGCCAGTGCTTGTTCTTTAGTGATTTCTTGAACAGAGCTACCATCCTTACGAAAAGAAACACCCAAGGTTTTTCCTTTTGCTATTCCAAATTTAGGGTACTCTTGAAGTATTTTCTCCATGGCTTGACAATCAATGAAAACAGTGTGGGACTTAGTAACTTCCAGATCACTGTGATTATCTACAAACATAACGGTTTTGTCCATAGGCCCAGTGGTTCTTTTATCTGGTGAGAGAGGTTTATATTCTAAGGCAGTTGTATGACTTCTGGTAATCTCCATATCATCCTGCCCACATGTATATAAAACAGTATTAGAAGTTCCTTCCAAAGGCACCCAATGAGAGTCCTCTCTATCTTCCAGGACACCTTTGTTATTTATTTCCACTGTACAACTCTGGATGACATCCACACCATTTCTGTCATTCTTTGAAAATGCAATGGTCTTGTCATTTTTGAGTCTAAGGCTCTTCCTTCTCTGACTTTTGCCTGATAGAGATTCATTCAGAAATCCAGGCTTTTGTACATTTTTGTCATTTTTCCAAATGGTTGATTTAGACACTTCCATGTTATCAGCAGCTAAAAATGCTTCAGCTTTCTCTAAAGGATCACTATTAGACCATTCCCCTGGTAATGTTAGCTGGCTGACTTTTGCTACTGAGCGATCACTTTCACCATTGTCCGGAAAGAAAACACCCTCCTTAGCAGGATTAGGTGTCACTTTTGATTTTTCTAGGCCTTTTCTTTTGGATAGTTCAAAGTTAGAGCTGTCTGGAAGCATAGTTTTCTCCTTTGCTTGGTAGTCAATGAAAACAGTATGGGACTTTGTCATCTCTAGTTCATCGTGATTATCTATAAACATTACAGTTTTGTCCACAGGCCTAGTAGTTATTTTATCTGGTGAGATAGTTTTACATTCTATAGCAGTTGTGTGACTTCTGGTGACCTCCATGTCATCCTGCCCACATGTATACAAAACAGTTTTAGAAGTTCCTGCCAAAGGCACCAAACGGGAATCATGTTCATCTAGTAAAGGTCTATGATTTATTTCCACTGTGTAACTCTTGGTGATATCCATATCATTCTCATCTCCCTCTGAAAATACAACAGTCTTATCAATTTTTAGTCTGCCAAGACTTTTCCTTTCACGAATTTTGACATCTTGCTTTTCATTCAGAATTCCAGTTTTGTCCTTCAACACACCCATGATATCATTAGAAATAAATACTCCAGTTTTTTCTATTGGATTTTCATTACATTTTTCAACTTTTACAGCTTTCTGTCTGTTTACTGTTGTTAGCTGGTTGTTAGTGTTTTCTAAATTAGTCTTACCTAGTTCTAGTACTTCAGAAGGACCAAATCCAATGACAACAGTGTGACTCTTGGTTAGGTCCATATTTTGCTCCTTCTCTGAACAAATAATTATCTTGTCATGAAAACAGTCAGGCGTGGGACTGCCTAAACTTTTCCTCAGTGGCTCAGGCAGTTTAGAATTCTGGTCTGGTACAGGTTTCACTGTTTGACTATTAACAGCAGTATTATGATTTCTCATGGCAGACTGTCCTTCTGATGAAAACAATGGCTTTGTAGTAGGAAACAAAGATTGCTCACAAGAAACTGTATTTCTATTATTTCTCAGTGTTACTTGTTTATCAAGATCTCCACCAGAGTATACTATATTATGGCTTATTGTTATGTTCTGGTTAATATCAGGTGACTGAGGAGAATCTTTATCAAGATAGGGTGAAATATTCAAAACTTGATCTTTTCCTTTGTCCCATGTGTCAGTTGGGATGTTTTTAGGTATTATGTTTGGTTGTCGGGATGGTTCAATACGACCTTTGGTCATTTCTTCCCATTCATCTGAAGGGCTTATGCTGTGAGAGTGAGATTTACTGGTATTCTCAGATGCCAGACTGTAAGATGCAAGAGGAAACTGACTTCCTACATTAGCTATATGACTTTTAGTCAAATCCATATTTTCATCTGTGAAGATTTCAGTCCTTTTGTCAGTCAATGAAGTAAATAAAGGATTTTCCAGGCTCTGCTGTAATCTTTCCTTAGATACGTGAGGAACTGAGCTATAATTTATATTCATTTCCCCATCCTCTGACACGATTATGTGATTTTGGATCATCATTTCTTTTTCAGATACTTGTGCAGCTGCTATCTGTACATTTGTCTGAACTTGTTTAAAAATTTGATTATGTATTGCAACTGTGTGACTCTTGGTAATGTCCATGCTTTCTTCTCCCGAATAAATCGTATTCTCTCTGAGAAGAGAGATGGCATCTGGATTGGGATACATTTTAGAATAACTCCTGTCATGCTTTAGCAAATTCTTCTCCTCTCTCATACTTGAGAAACACTTGGTCAATTCCATGGCATCATTACAACTAGAATAGAAAAATGTCTTATAATCTTGAATAGCTGGACTGGAACGTTTAGATTCTGGGATCATGGCCAATGTTCTGACGTCCTGGTTGGAAGTCTGTGTGACTGTCTGAATTTCTGTCCCTGTAATATGACTGCTGGTAATATGTATGTCACCTTCAGGGTTTAAGGAAGGGTCTTGAAAAGCATCGTTTGGTTTATCCTTAAAGACTGTCTTCTGTCCTAGTGCTTTAGCTCCACGACCTGTTGAAACATCCATCATGACATTCTGAGTTTGATTTTCTATTTCAGACAGATTATCTGCTGAAGGTAATTTCTGTATAGTGTGGTTAATTGTCAGGTCCATAAAGTCATTGCCATAAATTGTAATATCACCACCTTTAAATTCCCTTAAGCTGGGCTCACTGGATGTGGGAACCAAAGTCTGAATATTGGCTGTATGACATTGGGTAAAATTCATCCCATCGTCTTGTTCTGTAAAGTGTCTAGTCATATTACTGCTATTTGCATCTACACTAAGAGATACATGCATTTGATGCATAGAAGAGGCCTTATTTGATTCTTTGTAATGAATAGGCATCTCAGAATTTTCTTTATCAGGTCCTGTAAAAGGAGAAGCATTCGATTTTCCTGTTTTCAATCTTTTTATGAAGTCATTGAAATTTATTTTCTTTTCTGAGAAAGTGCTTTGATCCCCAGAAAAATTTAATTCTTTCTTCATTCTTGAATCCTCAATGTGGAGCTTTAAGTTAGCCAGAAATGATGTGGTATCTATCTTGGTGGATTTTTCACTTTTGGTACAATCTAAAAGGCCTTTGGTAATCATCACAGTATGACTTGCTGTCAGGTCCATCTGGTTTTCATCTGAAAAGATGACTGTCTGGTCATTTGCATGTTTCCTTTCATGGTTGTATTCTGTAATTGAAACCTACAAAGAAAGGAAAATATAAGAGATCAAATCAAATGCAAACTTCTAAAAAGGTATTTTATAACATGTACTATATAGAAAGAGTATTATATAAACAATCCAAGATGATGGTTTCATGTTACATTGGTTTGTTTGAATCAATGGTGTGGTGTGCAGCACAGAATTTCTTATTTAAATTTTTTTCTGAAGTCTGTGAATACTTTTAGTGTTTCTGAACAAATTAAAAGTTAATTATTCACCCACTAGACTGACTAAAAAATGAAAAGACTGACAATACCAAATGTAACTATAATGTAAATTCGAATTGTTATATTAGATAGGTCATTCTCATTCTAAGTAAAAAAGACTTGGAAGGAATAAGTGCATGATGGCTAATTTATAGTACACTCTATACTCTTGGGTGGTTGAGTTGTCCTTGAATGCAGTGGTTTTACTTGTGAGGACATGGTCTAACTCTTTATTGCTCAAAGTACGGTCTGTGGACCAGTGCATTAGTATCACCTAGAAGACTGTTAGAAGTATAGAATTCAGGACCTACCGCAGATCTGCTGGATAAGAAACTATATTTTAATAAAATCCTGAGATGATTCACATGCCCATTAAAGTTGAGAAGTCCTTATATAATTAACATATTTCCCTATTATTTAAACTGGCAGTGATTTAACTACACTTAGTTAACTGGAAAGGTATGTAGTTTTTCCAGTCTATGTTGGTCCATTTTGGTAAGTAATCCCTAAATCATGTCACTAACATGAAATTTTTTGTGTTTTAAAAGTTTTAACTATCAAAGAAGATTAAAATATGAAGGCACTTGCATGAACTCATACCTCTCTCTGGGGCATCTGGGTCTGAATGGGAGCACAAAGCAATGTATTCATCCCTATTAAGTAAAAAGAAAAACTATAGTCAATGACAAAAATATATATCACCAAGAGCCTGACTTCCCTTTTCTTAGGAATTTCATCAGCTACAAGTATTTACTAAAGTTTTTTCAGTTACTAAGTCCTTCCTAAATTTCACTGAGACTTTAAAATTTTCCCACTTTAGAGACAGAGAGTTCAGTGATTACTGTATTCTCTGTGTGATTAAAATATTTTTCAAATGTGGTAGAGAAGGTGGGATTCTAAAAGTGGAAAGTGTGGACTACTTTTTTTCCTCCTTCACTTCTCCATTTTTATTTCCTGGATAGTAGAAGTTACATAGTAAAGAGTACCAACTGATAAGACCAAAATGTTAATAGCATAGATGAACTTATTTGCAAAGCAGACAAACATAGACATAGAAAACAAATGTATGGATACCAAGGGGGGAAGGAAGGGTGGGGTGGATTGGGAGATGGGGATTGACATACAAACACTATTATGTATAAAACAGATAACTAATGAGAATAGACTGTATAGCACAGGGAACTCTACTCAATGCTCTGTGGTGACCTAAATGGGAAGGAAATCCAAGGAAGAGGGGATATATACATACGTGTGGCTGATTCACTTTGCTGTACAGCAGAAACTAAGACAATATTGTAAAACAACTATACTCCAATAAAAAAAAACAAAAAAAGACCAAGATATTAGGGTAAGATTCTGAGGCATCTTTTATTCTATGTTAAGGAGTCTAAATGTTTCCAGGATGAGACATGCATTTTATAAAAATAATTCAAGAGAAGGAGAAGAAAGAAGATTCAAGAGAAGATAAACCAATGAGGAAGCTACTCTAAAAGTTCAGATACAACATGTTGAGAGTTTGTCTTAGGGCAAGAGACAATAAGAATGGAAATAAGGGATTAGACTCAAGACATTCTAGAACTAGAGATTGGTTCAAGATGGCGGAGTAGAAGAACGTGCGCTCACTCCCTCTTGCGAGAGCACCAGAATCACAACTAACTGCTGAACAGTCATTGACAGGAAGACAGTGGAACTCACCAAAAAAGATACCCCACATCCAAAGACAAAGGAGAAGCCACAATGAGATGGTAGGAGGGCTGCAATCACAATACAATCAAATCCCGTAACTTCTGGGTGGGTGACTCACAAACTGGAGAACACTTATACCACAGAAGTTCACCCACTGGAGTGAAGGTTCTGAGCCCCATGTCAGGCTTCCCAACCTGGGGCTCTGGCAAATGGGAGGAAGAATTCCTAGAGAATCAGGCTTTGAAGGCTAGCGGGATTTGATTGCAGGACTTCGACAGGACTGGGGGAAACAGAGACTCCACTCTTGGAGGGCACACACAAAGTAGTATAGCATCGGGACCCAGGGGAAGGAGCAGTGACCCCATAGGAGACTGAACCAGACCTACCTGCTAGTGTCGGAGGGTCTCCTGCAGAGGCAGGGGGTGGCTGTGGCTTACCATGAGGACAAGGACACTTGCAGCAGAAGTTCTGGGAAGTACTCCTTGGCGTGATGCCTCCCAGAGTGCACCATTAGCCCCACCAAAGAGCCGGGTAGGCTCCAGCTTTGGGTCACTTCAGGCCAAACAACCAACAGGGAGGGAACCCAGACCCACCCATCAGCAGACAAGCGGATTAAAGTTTTACTGGGCTCTGCCCACCAGAGCAACACCCAGCTCTACCCACCACCAGTCCCTCCCATCAGGAAACTTCCACAAGCCTCTTAGATAGCCTCATCCACCAGAGGGCAGACAGCAGAAGCAAGGAGAACTACAATCCTGCAGCCCGTGGGACAAAACCACATTCACAGAAAGATAGACAAGATGAAAAGGCAGAGGGCTATGTACTAGATGAAGGAACAAGATAAAACCCCAGAAAAACAACTAAATGAAGTGGAGATAGGCAACCTTCCAGAAAAAGAATTCAGAATAATGATAGTGAAGATGATCCAGGACCTCAGGAAAAGAATGGAGGCAAAGATCGAGAAGATGCAAGAAATGTTTAACAAAGATTTAGAAGAATTAAAGAACAAACAGAGATGAACAATAAAATAACTGAAATGAAAACTACACTAGAAGGAATCAATAGCAGAATAACTGAGGCAGAAAAACAGATAAGTGACCTGGAAGACAGAATGGTAGCATTCACTGCTGCAGAACAGAATAAAGAAAAAAGAATGAAAAGAAATGAAGACAGCCTAAGAGACTTCTGGGACAACATTAAATGCAACAACATTCACATTATAGGGGTCCCAGAAGGAGAAGAGAGAGAGGAAGGATGCAAGAAAATATTTGAAGAGATTATAGTCGGAAACTTCCCTAACGTGGGAAAGGAAATAGCCACCCAAGTCCAGGAAGCGCAGCGAGTCCCATACAGGATAAACCCAAGGAGAAGCATGCTGAGACACACAGTAATCAAATTGGCAAAAATTAAAGACAAAGAAAAATTATTGAAAGCAGCAAGGGAAAAACAACAAATAACATACAAGGGAACTCCCATAAGGTTAACAGCTGATTTCTCAGAAGAAACTCTACAAGCCAGAAGGGAGTGGCATGATATATTTAAAGTGACGAAAGGGAAGAACCTACAAGCAAGATTACTCTACCTGGCAAGGATCTCATTCAGATTCGATAGAGAAATCAAAAGTTTTACAGACAAGCAAAAGCTAAGAGAATTCAGCACCACCAAACCAGCATTACAGCAAATGCTAAAGGAACTTCTCTAAGTGGGAAACACAAGAGAAGAAAAGGACCTACAAAAACAAACTCATAACAGTTAAGAAAATGGTAACAGGAACATACACATTGATAATTAACTTAAACGTGAATGGATTAAATGCTACAACCGAAAGACACAGCCTTGCTGAATGGATACAAAAACAACACCCATATATATGCTGTCTACAAGTGACCCACTTCAGACCTAGGGACACATACAGACTGCAAGTGAGGGGATGGAAAAAGATATTCCATGCAAATGGAAATCAAAAGAAAGCGGGAGTAGAAATACTCATATCAGATAAAATAGACTTTAAAATAAAGAATGTTACAAGAGACAAGGAAGGACACTACATAATGATCAAGGGATCAATCCAAGAAGAAGATATAACAATTATAAATATATATGCACCCAACATAGGAGCACCTCAATACATAAGGCAACTTCTAACAGCTATAAAAGAGGAAATCGACAGTAACACAATAATAGTGGGGGACTTTAACACCTCACTTACACCAATGGACAGATCATCCAAAATGAAAATTAATAAGGAAACACAAGCTTTAAATGCCACAATAGACCAGATAGATTTAATTGATATCTTTAGGACATTCCATCCCAAAACAGCAGATTACACTTTCTTTTCAAGTGCACACGGAACATTCTCCAGGATAGATCACATCTTGGGTCACAAATCAAGCCTCAGTAAATTTAAGAAAATTGAAATCATATCAAGCATCTTTTCCGACCACAATGCTATGAGATTAGAAATCGATTACAGGGAAAAAAAATGTAAAAAACATAAGCACATGGAGACTAAACAATATGTTACTAAATAACCAAGAGATCACTGAAGAAATCAAAGAGGAAATCAGAAAATACCTAGAGACAAATGACAATGAAAACATGATGATCCAAAACCTATGGGATGCAGCAAAACCTGTTCTAAGAGGGAAGTTTATAGCAATACAAGCCCACCTCAAGAAGATGTGGTACACATATACAATGGAATATTACTCAGCCATAAAAAGGAACGAAATTGGGTCATTTATAGAGACGTGGATGGATCTAGAGACTGTCATACAGAGTGAAGTAAGTCAGAGAGAGAAAAACAAATATCGTGTATTAACGCATCCATGTGGAACCTATAAAAATGGTACAGATGAACCGGTTTGCAGGGCAGAAATAGACACACAGATGTAGAGAACAAACGTATGGACACCAAGGGGGGAAAGTGGTGGGGGGGGTGGTGGTGTGATAAATTGGGAGAATGGGATTGATATATATACACTAATATGTATAAAATGGATGACTAATAAGAACTGCTGTATAAAAAAATAAATAAAAAGAGTGGAAGTTGAGAAAAGAAAAAGAAAAAAAAGACATTCTAGAACTGAAATATAAAGGTTTAGGTAACAAACTGGATGTTGGAAATAAGGAAGGGACTGAAGATGCTATAATGAAACAGGAAATACATTTAAAAATTCTTAAGTTTAAAGGTAAATATTTAGAATATTTCAAAGAGTTTATGGTAACCTCGACTGTATATGATGAAGTAATTATGGGCTTTTTATTAAAGCTTTATTTACATATCCAGCTTCCATTCTTGTCATTTACTTAACAAATATTGTTTCAGAACCTATTATGTGCCCCAGAACTCAACCATATACTAAAGCACAAAGAACAAGACAAAATTTCTGGACTCAAAAGAGTTCCTAGTTTAATGAGAGCCAAAAGTAAATACCTAAAATACAGCATGATAAATTCTACAATAGGGACTTCCCTGGTGGCACAGTGGTTAAGAATCTGCCTGCCAATGCAGGGGACAGGGGTTCGAGCCCTGGTCTGGGAAGATCCCACAGGCCATGGAGCAACTAAGCCCGTGTGCCACAACTACTGAGCCTGCACTCTAGAGCCCGCGAGTCACAACTACTGAGCCCACGCGCCCTAGAGCCCGTGCTCCGCAACAAGAGAAGCCACCGCAATGAGAAGCCTGTGCACCACAACGAAGAGTAACCGCCACTTGCGGCAACTAGAGAAAGCCTGTGCGCGGCAACAAAGGCCCAACGCAGCCAAAAATAAAAATAAATAAATAAATTTATATTAAAAAAAATCTACAATAGACTAAGAAATAAAAGGGGTGTTGTAAGAGCACAAAACAGAGTGACTAACTCCTTGGCTTTGTCAGTGAAGGCTTGATTTAAGCCAGTATTACTTAACGTATGTTGCCAGATGGTGAACTGCTTATTATCAATTAATTATTTCATTTGAGATAAGGAGCTTGCAGCTGATGTAAAATTCCTTTCATCAGTAGAGCTTTGCTAAGAAAAAAATGCCGCTAAACAGTAGCTTACTGCCATAGTTGGTTTACATTCTATTGCAAGTTCCTTTTCTGTCAAGGACTATAACAGTTTGTGGACTGGTTACTTTGAAAGCACTAAAGTTAAGCTAAGTGAAAAGCTAAGTTAAGTGAAAGATGAGAAGACTGTTAGACAAACTGTATTAGGAAGATCACTTTAGGCAGAGGAAATAGCATTTACAAATGGATACAGGCAGGAAAAAAGTCCACATGGGAAACTGCAAGTAGTTATTCATGGGCTAGAGCACAGGATGCCTATAAAGGGCTGGAGATAAACTTGGAGAAAAAAACAAGCCAAATTATAAAAGGTTTTCCAAGTTTATGCTAAAGAGTGTGGGTTTTATCCTGTAAGCAAAATAGTGTCACTGAACAACTGTAAGCTGGGAGGTAATATGATAAGATTTAGAAATATGTAGAAGGGACTAGAAGGATAAGAAACTAAATACAATAGCTCAAGAAAGAACAGCGAGGACTTGAATTCAAATACGGGCAGAAGGAACAGAGAATAACTAACAGATGGGCCAGATATTTTGGAGACAGAATTGAAGGAGAATAGGGCCTGAGGAATTCCCTGGTGGTCCAGTGGTTAGGACTCCTCGCTACCACTGCAGGGGGCCCAGGTTCGATCCCTGGTATGGGAACTAGGATCCCGCAAGCCGCACAGCCAGAAAAGAAGAAAAAAAAAAATCAAAGAGAATAGGGCCAAATGGATATGGGGAAAGGAGGAAAAGGTAAAACATGACTCAATTCCTGACTTGAGTGAATGACAGTGAGTGGGAGTTCAAGACAGAGAACAACAGGAACAGCAGGTTTGAGAGAAATATTAGTAAGTTTGTGAAATTTTAAATTAAAGATTTTGTGTAAAGAAGAACACTTTCTCTACATTTTTTGTTCATGGTTCTCTTACATATTACTTTTCAAGGAATCTAGATAAAGAGAAAAACGTATGATAAAAAAAGTACTCTGATCATACTCACCAGTTATCTCACAGTAGTTATCTTCTGGATTCTTATTCCTAAAAATTATAAAGCAATTTAAAAATCTATACTCTGGACAATTACGAAGAATCACAACAGTTGAAAGAGTAGGGTAGGCAATAGGGTTTCACAGAGTGACTGGCAGAAAACTCCAAAGACATCTTTAAAAAAAGACTCATCTGGGCTTCCCTGGTGGCGCAGTGGTTGAGCGTCCGCCTGCCGATGCAGGGGACACGGGTTCGTGCCCCGGTCCGGGAAGATCCCACATGCCGCAAAGCGGCTGGGTCCGTGAGCCATGGCCGCTGGGCCTGCGCGTCCGGAGCCTGTGCTCCGCAGCGAGAGAGGCCACAACAGTGAGAGGACCGCGTACCGCAAAAAATAAATTAAAAAAAAAAAAAAAAGACATCTAATACTAGCAGAAAAAATTACAAGGCAATTAAAGGACCTTACCATTAATTTTTTTCAGATATCTAAATTTCAAGAACACTATAAAAATATGTTTAATACATGCTGCTTGCTTTTTCTTTTTAATTTTTTATTAAAAGAATATATATATTTTTTGGCCGTGCCATGAGGCTGCGGGATCTTAATTCTCTGACCAGGGATCGAACCCGGGTCCCCTGCAGTAGAAGCATGGAGTCCTAACAGCTGGTCCGCCAGGGAATTCCCTATTTTTTTTTTAAAGAATGACCTGTAGGGGCTTCCCTGGGTGCAGTGGTTAAGAATCCACCTGCCCAATGCAGGGGACACGGGTTTGAGCCCTGGTCCAGGAAGATCCCACATTCCTCACAGCAGCTAAGCCTGTGAGCCACAACTGCTGAGCCTGCGCTCTAGAGCCCCAGAGCCACAACTGAGACCACGTGCCACAACTACTGAAGCCCACACGCCTAGAGCCAGTGCTCTGCCACAAGAGAAGCCACTGCAGTGAGAAGCCCGCACTGCAATGAAGAGTAGCCCCGGCTCCCCACAAACAGAGAAAGCCTGAGCATAGCAACGGAGACCCAACGCAGCCAAAATTAAAATAAATTAAAAAAAAAAAAAAACAACGAAAAAACGAATGACCTGTAAAGCAACTCATTTTCTAGAAATTTAGCTTTAAAAAAAAAAGGTAAGTCAAAGGAAACAACCCAGGGAATTCCCTGGCAGTCCAGTGGTTAGGACTCCGCGCTTCCACTGCCGGGGACCCAGGTTCAATCCCTGGCTGGGGAACTAAGATCCCAGGGCGCAGCCAAAAAAAAGTTAACCCAAATGTCCATCAATGGGGAGCTGACTAAATGTTGGTGCAGACATACAACAGATTATAATAGACTGAGGTAGATCTACATGTAACAACATGGAAAGTGCCAAAGACATTGAGTGATCCCATTTTTGTCTTGTCTAAAAAAAAAAAAGCTAAAGATAAACCATGCACTTGGATATACATATAAAATTTCTGCAGGGACATCCAAAATTATCAACAGTGGTTATCTGTGAGGAGCCTAAGTAATATGGCCTAGAGATTTTTCTGTCAATATATAAAGAGAATCTTTTTTTTTTCCCCAGCTCAACACTAGTCAATTACATGGAAAAACTGTAATTTATTTAACCAGTCCCTTACTGATGGACCTTTAGGATCTTTTACATCTTTTACTATTAAAATAAGTGTTACAGTGAATAACTTTATATCATCATTTCACACATTTACAAGTGTATTGGTAAGATAAATTCAGAGATGAAATCTCTGAGCCAAAGAGCATGTGCATTTAAAATTTTGAATGATATTGCCAATTGCCTTCTACAATATATACCCACTAGCAATGAGACTTTTTACCTATATTCTTAACTGATTAGATGAAAAATTATGTCTCAATATAGTCTAAGTTTGTATTTCTCTTATGATTAAGATAAGCATGTTTTCACTTGTTCAAGCCTACTGCTATTTAATTTTTGTATTAATGTTATAATAAGAAAAACTAGTTTAATGAAAAAAATCTGAGGGCTTGGTATTTATTGTTTTGTACTAGCTCATGTATTTGAGGATTTATATATGAAAGTAGAATGTTTCATCCCTCTTAATAGGATAAGGTGTACAATGCACATACTTATCAACTATAGCAGTATATTAAATTATGCAAAGAATTTGTTTTCTGAATTAATCCTAAGTATTCCACAAAAGGGAACGGAAATAAAAAACAAAAAGAATTTTAACTTTAAAAACACTTCATTTAATAGGAATAAACAAGTTTTAAAGTATAATTTACATCACATTTTTTTACTTACTGCATAAATAGGACATTTCCTCCTGCTTCTGTTTCTATAAATAGAGAAAAGATTAAAGTTTTTCAATAATACACTGATTAAGCATTAGAAAAATTGCATAAGGACATTAACAATAAAAAAAAATACTAACCATGTACCTTTCATTCTGCCCCCCATGGCTCAAGTTACACTTTTTTTTTTTTTTACATCTTTATTGGAGTATAATTGCTTTACAATGGTGTGTTAGTTTCTGCTTTATAACAAAGTGAATCAGTTATACATATACATATGTTCCCATATCTCTTCCCTCTTTCATCTCCCTCCCTCCCACCTTCCCTATCCCACCCCTCCAGGCGGTCACAAAGCACCGAGCTGATCTCCCTGGCTATGCGGCTGCTTCCCACTAGCTATCTACCTTACATTTGGTAGTGTATATATGTCCATGCCTCTCTCTCGCTTTGTCACAGCTTACCCTTCCCCCTTCCCATAACCTCAAGTCCATTCTCTAGTAGGTCTGTGTCTTTATTCCTGTCTAACTCCTAGGTTCTTCATGACATTTTTTTCCTTAAATTCCATATATATGTGTTAGCATATGGTATTTGTCTTTCTCTTTCTGACTTACTTCACTCTGTATGACAGACTCTAGGTCTATCCACCTCATTACAAATAGCTCAATTTCATTTCTTTTTATGGCTGAGTAATATTCCATTGTGTATATGTGCCACATCTTCTTTATCCATTCATCCGATGATGGACACTTAGGTTGTTTCCATCTCCGGGCTATTGTAAATAGAGCTGCAATGAACATTTTGGTACATGACTCTACAAGTTACACTTTTTGAGCAATAAGATGGATACTAAGTTATACCAATTATCTGGTTAGATAACCACAGCATAATTATATAGACAACAGATTTAGCAGGGATCGCAGTAACAAATTTACCTGAAATTTCTGACTTTTCCACTATTTTCATATGAGGGTCTGTCTGGAATACTCTAGAAAACAAAATAAAGATTACTGAAAACCTGCAAGGTTTTTTTTTTTTTTAAATAGTGTGGCTTGTAGGATCTTAGTTCCCTGACCAAGGATAGAACCTGTGCCCCCTCCAGTGGAAGCACAGAGTCCTAACCACTGGACTGCCAAGGAATTCCCTGGCAATGTTTTATTGGGTAGGCCAAAAAGTGCCTTCGGTTTTTAAGTAAAAATAAAAGATACATTTTTCATTTTCACCAAGGACTTTATTGAACAACGTATTTACCCTTTTTTGTTCCACTACCTTCTGCCATTTTTCAGGCAACTTCATAATTCCATCTTCCCAAAAGATGGATCTTTTTGAGCAAAGTACTGTTCCAGGTGCCTTTTACAGTCTTCCAGGGGATTGAAATTTTTTCCATTAAGAGAATGTTGTAAAGACCAAAATGAATGGAAATCCAAAGGTGCAATGTCTGGTGAATATGGCGGATGAATCAGAACTTCCCATACAAGTTTTGACAGTTTTTGCCCGGTCATGAAAGAAACATGCAGTCTTGTGTTATCCTGATGGAAGATTATGCATTTTCTGTTGACTAATTCTGGATTCTTTTTGTCGAGTGCTGCTTTCAGTTGGTCTAATTGGGAGCAGTACTTGTTGGAATGAATCGTTTGGTTTTCTGGAAGAAGCTCATAATAGAGGACTCCTTTCCAATCCCACCATATACAGAACATCAACATCTTTGGTGTGGTTGGTGGTGGTTCATTTCACTTGCCCAAGATCTCTTCCATTCCACATTATTGTACAGTATCCACTTTTCATTGCCCATCACAATTTGGTTTAAAAATGGAACATTTTCATTATGTTTCAGTAGAGAATCGCATGCAGAAATATGGTCAAGAAAGGTTTTTTGCTTAACTTATGTGGAACCCAAACATCAAAGCTATTCACATAACCAAGCTGGTGCAAATGATTCTCAACGCTTGATTTGGATATTTTGAGTATGTCGGCTATCTCCCTCATGGTATAACGTTGACTGCTCTCAATTATTGTTTCGATTTGATTGCTATCAACTTCAACTGGTCTACCTGACCATGGAGCATCATCCAGTGAGAAATCTCTAGCATGAAACTTCGCAAACCACTTTTGACACGTTTGATTGATCACAGCACCTTCTCCATACATTGCACAAATCTTTTTTTGCGTTTCACTTGCTCTTCTACCTTCTTGAAATAAAGCATAATATGACGAAAATGTTGCTTTTTTTCTTCCAACTTCAATATTAAAATGGCTATACAAAAATTCACCAATTTTGGTAAGTCTTTTTTAAAATGCATGCTGATATAACAGCTGTCACATACAATCTAACAAAATTGTTTCGAATGAAGTTAAAGACACTAAGTGCTACTAGAGCCATCTTACAGAAAAAACGGAATGAACCTTTTGGCCCACCCAATAAAAGAATATTTTATGACTGAACTGGATTTATCCCAGGAATGCTAAGATAACTCAACACCCCAAAATTTGTTTTATCATATTAAAGATTAAACTGGGAAAAACTCTAGTTATTTTAATAGATGGTCAAAAACATTTATAAAATCCAATATCCATTCTTGTTTAAATGCAAAACAAAAATCTGCAACAGTAAAGTTAAATTTAACCAACAATACAGGGAGAATAGGTGTACTGATTTTAACAAATGTAAATTGGCTGAGCTACCCTATTAAAAAATGGCTATTGACTAAATTTTTAAAAATTTTAAACTCAATCTACAACCTGTAAGTTACAAATTAAAATTTTTCACAGCTAAAAATTATCTGTGGACAAACAACAGAAAAGATAATTATGAAGTTATCCAACACATTAACTAAGTTTCATAGCAATAAAGTATTAGAACTAAACAAGGTTGCTATCATACAGTAGGAGGAAAGTTATCAATGAAAACTAACAATGAATAAACCAAATTACATGTAAAAAAAAGAAGTCAGAGGAAAAAAATGAAAGAAATACAAAGAAGAAAATGCAGAAATATATTTAGATGCCTTAAGATCCAAATTTTAGAACACCACATATTAGGTAGACAAAGAGTAAGTTGTAAATGTATATAATTAATAAAACATATTTAGCAAACATATGGAGACACCTAACTGAAAGGGCAAAATAATTCTTTCCTCCATATTTATCTTTCTGGATATTTATCTTAATTATGGTTGTTCCTTGCTCTCTCATTTTTTTTTTCAACCTATATAGTGTCTGTGACACAAGGAAAGCTTTCAAAGGTACAATCTGTTGCAAAAATTATTTATGAACCAAGAAAGACACATGCTTTAATAACACAAAATTTAAAGGGTTTAACCAAACAAAAACTTTAAAATATTTTCTTCAATATCGTCTGGGTAGACAAGGAAATAAAAAATGAAATGTTTCAAAATGAGAAGGAAATAAAAGCATAAATGAACAAAATATAGAAAAAATAGTAATGAAAAATAAAGTACAAATTAAAATAACTAAGATAACAATAAAATCAGCTAAAATTAAGTGTTAAAATCTAATCTTTACAGTGCCTTAGGGAAAAAAAGGTACATTACTAGAGGTACTAAAACCAATAACAAAAATGTAATAATGACTATGTAACCATTGCTTCTTTTAAGTCCGGCAATTCTACTTTGGGGACTATAATCCCAAGGAAGTAACTCAAAAGAAAAAAGGTAATTTACACAAAAATATCTAACACAGCACAAGGAACAATCAAATGCTTAACAGAAAATTTAAAATAGTTATTTTTACATTAACATTAATATTCCTAAAGAAAACATGTAAGGAAATTCCCTAACAGTCCAGTGGTTAGGACTCAGTGCTTTCACCAAGTAGTCTGGGTTCAATCCCTGGTCAGGGAGCTAAGATCCACAAGCCAAGTGGCGCAGCCAAAAAAATCAAAAAAACAAAAAAACAGCATGTGAAGGAAAAGTCAGTCTGAAACAAAGGGGAGAAAATGAGTTATTAAATCAAACCTTGGCCACACCTATTCAAGGAGTATACTGGGAGTATACAGACAGAATCATTCAAGGCTTGCAACAGGTGTGTATGTACCTACTGTGGACATGGATTCATTAGCCTGGTGCCATTAAACATTCTGAACCATTCAAATAACTAACAGTTCAGATTCCATGATCAGCAAGCCATATTTACATTATAATTTACTTTCTTAGGTAGAATGCCTATAAGGAATGTATTGATCTACTCAAATAAGGGTTCTGATTCATTTGATTTGGTTCTCATGATATATTTAGTAGTAGCATTCTTATTTATACACAAATCTCTAGTGAATCTGTTTAGTAGAAGTCCATCTCTAAGAGATAGGCCCATTTCTGGTACAGAAAAAACCAATATGGAGTCTGCAAAGCCAAGGGCAAGATCTAGGAAGACAGTAGCAACGTCACCAAGGAATATACCACCTAGGGAAGTCTACTGGCAGGTAATAGCTAGTCTTCCCTGATAATACCAAATCTTACTATGTCTTTCCCACCCCCCCACTCCCAGAATTCAATACATATGAAATATTGACAACTCATGTTTATCCAGGAAGACGTTAATTGATTTGTGGATAAAAGATGGATAGAAAAGAAGTATAAAACAATTAAAATTACTATCAATCGACAACAATGAATTTATATTTCAGAAGGTACCTACTGTTTGGAACTACTCAGTAACAGAAAGATGTCACATAGTCTGCAGCTAAGTGGCAACCCCCTTCTTCACCCCTTACCAACATTTACTTACTACTCCTCTAAGGAAAAGAAGAAAACATGTTCCAAATAGCCCCACAACTGAAATCCTGGGCAACTATAAACTTATCCTAATGCAAAATCATGTTTTATATGGCAAATACAGAATTGAATTTCTTTAATCTGTCTGATCCTAAAGGTTTGTTAAGATAAAGAATTCGGAGGAGAGAGAGGAACAAATGAGGAATGGGAAACAATGCAGATCAAAGCCCAGGACTTTCCTAGGAAGATTTCTGGACAAGAAACATTCAAGCCTCATCCTAAAATGTTTAAATTCAAGGTTAAATTGATCTAGGAGCTCACCTCACAATAGGCCAAGTTAAAGAAATCTGAATTATACAGAAAATAAAATTTGAAGAAGGTGATATTAAGTAGACAAGCTATCTTTATGATAACTAAAAGGAGAGCCTGTTTACAAAAAGACAGGTACCCTGGAACACCATTACATCCCCTCTCCCTCCACAGAAATGTCTTGAAAATAGGTGGTTCAGGAAAACCCAACCCATTCAATGATGAGTAAAAAGTATACAATCTATAAGGACGCCATAAGATTGAAAGAAAGCAAAGTATAACATAACTTAAGAAAAACACTCAGAAAAATGTTGTCCCAGAGAAAATGAAAATTGTATGCATATAGTTTTTTATGGACTTAAAAAACATAACAAATCAATCATCTCTATCAAAGACAGAAATGAAAGCAGAAATACAAGAACTCAAGGAAAAGATGGTAAGAAAACAGGAAATGACACACAAATAGATGAAACTCATGAAAGAAGCAGAAGAAAAAATATAATCATCACAGAATGAAGGCAAAACTGGAAGAGACATAAGGGAAAGTAAGTATCTTGGAAAATATGGTAAAGGACATAGAAAAAAATTTTAACTGAACAAAGTAAAAGAAAATAAAAGAACTTAAGATAGAATATAATACAGAAGAAAACCAAAGAATCTAAACATAATTTGTGTTTCTAAATTATGGAGTCCCTAACGAAATTTAAATAATGAAATAGAAAAAGACATTTAAAGGTTAATTCAAGATTCAAGACCCAAAACAGTCAAAATAAAGATGTATCCAAGTAAAGTCAATAAACTTCAAAGATAAAGGAAAAAAAAAATCTGTTAGGTAGCCTGTCAAAAAGATCTAGTTGTTTATGAGGGGGAAAAATCATGCTCTCCTCTGACTTGTTCATAGAAACATTCAATGCCAGAAGATAACAGAATCACATTAACAAGTTCCTTAAAGAAAACGTGGGGTGGTGGTGGGATGAATTGCGAGACTGGGATTGACATACATACACTAATATGTATAAAATAGATAACTAATAAGAACCTGCTGTATAACAAACAAAAACAAAAAACAAAAAAAAACCCTCAGTGACTTTGGTGTTTGATAAAAAACAAAAACAAAAACAAAACAAAACATATTCAAAGTGAAAAAAAGAAAATGTGAACTGAAGATTTTATATCCAGCTAAATCTTCAATTATAAAGGCTATGACTAACAGTCTGAGCGCCCAAGAACTCAGGGAGTATTGCTTCAATGAGCCTTTCTTGGGAAAACATAAGAGAAAAAGCTTTGGCCAACCAAGAGATAATTAGGGCAACTATAGTAATAGAACTGATGTGAACATTTAAATATATAGAATACAACTAAGACACAAATGTGACAGATGACCTAATGTCAAATACCCAGAGAGAGAGATAGAGAGATAAGAGAGTGAGAGAAAGGGAGAAGGAGATATAATACAACTTAAAAAAAAGGTGGGGTGAGGGAAGAACTTCCCTGGTAGTCCAGTGGTTAAGACTCCGTGCTCCCAATGCAGGGGGACCACGTTCGATTCCTGGTCAGTGAACTAAGATCCCACACACTGCAACTAAGCCCGCATGCCCCGAGAGCCACACGTCCCAACTACTGAGCCCACGCACTCTAGAGCCCGCACACCACAACAAGAGAAGCCCAACGCTGCAACGGAGACCCAGCGTGGCCAAAATAAATAATAAATAAATAAATAAAATTTTAAAAAAAGATGGGTAGGGAATGGGGGGAGAAAATGAGAGGAAGAAGTAGGCCAATAACTTCATCCATTATAAATGCCAAAGGATATCATATAATACAATGAAGTTTTATTTGAAGTTTAAGCACATTTAATAGTACAAAAGTATATTATTAAGTAAAATTGGGTTGGGAGAGAGGAAATAGACTAACTTTACCATTGCTCATACACGGTCAAACATTACACAAAGATATACCACAAAAATGAAAACAAAAATACAACAAAGACAGAAATTTTAACATCAGTCTAGGTAGAATTTGGGTCAAAAAGCAATAAACAAAGCAAGGATGAATATTTCATAATGCTAGAAAGTGCAATCCCGAATGAAGATATAACATTGATGACTATGCACCAATAAACATAGAATAAACATTCATAAAGAAGAACTACTGGAAAGAGTAGGATGCACTGTCAGTTACAGACTAATTTACCTCTCTCATAATTCATGCAGATTAAAGTGACTAAAATTATATAAAATTACAGAAGACCCAAATAACATGCATAAAATGGATATATTTGATATATATCAAATTCTACACCCTAAAATACAAAATGTATCTTCTGTTCAAGTGGATGGATCATTCACAGAAACTGATCATATACAAGACCACACAGAAAATTTCAATAAAAATCAAAATAGGGCTTCCCTGGTGGCGCAGTGGTTGAGAGTCCGCCTGCCGATGCAGGGGACACGGGTTCGTGCCCCGGTCCGGGAGGATCCCACATGCTGCGAAGCGGCTGCGCCCGTGGGCCATGGCCGCTGAGCCTGCGCGTCCGGAGCCTGTGCTCCGCAACGGGAGAGGCCACAACAGTGAGAAGCTCGCGTACAGCAAAAACAAAAAACAAAAAATAAAAAACAAACAAAAAAAAATCAAAATAATACAAATTAGCATTCTCTCACTATAACTGAAAATTAATGACCACAAGACGTCTTTACCACCTAGATATGAATGTTAAAATTCTCAATTAAACAACTCTTCAATCAATGAGGAAATACAAATATACTGCTCAGCATCAAGAAAATAATCATAAAAACATTACATATAAGAATTACATTAAATTAATAACTTAGGGAGAAGTGATATCTTTATGATGTTAAATCTTTTTATTCAGGAACTTGTCTTCATTTGCACAATTCTTTTTTTTTTCCCTTTTTTTGGCCATGCCACAGGGCATCTGGGATCTTAGTTCCCCGACCAGGGATCGAACTTGTGTCCCCTGCAGTGGAAGTGCGGAGTCCTAACCACTGGATACCCAGGGAAATCCCTGTACAGTTTATATTCTTTTATTATTAAATTTACAGCAACTAAATATAATATAATGGAAAAAGGACATTCACATTCTATCTGGTTATTATTTTTATATAGGAAATACATTAATTTCTAAATATTAATTTTGTATCCTGCTACTTCCTGTTTACAGAGGTATTTCAATTGATATTCTTAGATTTTCCTAATATTCAATTATTTAATCTGCAAAGGTGACAGATTTATCCCCATCTTTCCAATTTTTCTAACTCCATTTTCTTTCTCTAGTTTTTTTTTGTTGGTTAGCACCTCCAATACAATGTTAAATAGCAGCCGTAAGACATAGTTGTTTTGTTCTGGACTGTAAAGGGGATGCTTTCAATGTTTCTCTTTTAAGCATAACAGCCTTTTAAATAACAATTTTCTAAAGCTTCCCTAATTGAAACACAAATTATCCGAATCAGTTAGTACCAACACATTTGGTGTGACACACAAAAAGTATTACCTGTAACATTTTAATTATTTTTCTTTTCAACTTACTTTATAGTATCTGCAAAGCTGACTCGACGAGAGTTTTTCTTATTTCTCAAAGCATTGGATTCCTAAGGACAGAGAATATATGGTATGATTTTTTTTTATATGGTATGATTTTTAATGAAACCACTGTGAATTAGGTCTCCAAGATTATGATAGACAGAGACCAGTTCTTATTCTGAATTAATGTGATATCATTAATTTTCATAATTAATCTGATTCTCCAAAAAATTCCAATATAGAAGCGCTTAACATGAATATGATTTTCAATGTGAAAATAAGCACAGTGACAAAAACAACATATTTAAGGAAGGTGATTACTATCCCTTACCTTTTCTCTCTCCTTTAAATGAATGGTTATTTTGCAATTAAGTAGAAGAAAGACTGGGAACAAAACAAGTGATATGTTGCCTATTATGGTAACCTTACTATACTATTTTCAAGATTAAAAATTTTTTTAATTGCGGTAAAATACAATTCACATAAAATTTACCATCTTAACCACTTTTAAGAATTTTAATTTTGGGGGGTGGTGGTGTGATGAATTGGGAGATTAGGATTGACATATATACATTAATATGTATAAAATGGATAACTAGTAAGAACCTGCTGTACAAAAAAATAAAATTAAAAAAAATTTTTTTTAATTTTATTGTGGTAAGAACACTTAATCTACCCTCTTAACAGATTTTTAAGTGTACGATACAATACTGTTAACTATAGCAGCAATGTTGTACAGCGGATCTCTAGAATTCATTCATTTTGCATAACTGAAACTTTATACCGTTGATTAGCAACTCCCCATTTCCCCCTCCTCTCCGTCCCTGGCAACCACTGTTCTCTTTTCTGCTTCCATGAGTTTGACTATTTTAGACACCTCATATAAGTGGAATCATGTAGTATTTTTCCTTCTGTGACTATTTTACTTAGCATAACATACTGAAGCATCTTAACTGTTTTCTTAAACTAATTTATTTATTTCATTGCAGTGCATGGGCTTCTCATTGCGGTGGCTTCTCTTGTTGCGGAACATGGGCTCTAGACGTGCGAGCTTCAGTAGTTGTGGCTCACGGCCTTAGCTGCTCTGCGGCATGTGAGATCTTCCTGGACCAGCGCTCGAACTGGCGTCCCCTGCATTGGCAGGCGGATTCCCAACCACTGTGCCACCAGGGAAGTCCTTAACTGTTTTTAAGTGTACACTTCAGTAGTGTTAAGTACCTCTATATGGTCGTGCAACCAATCTCCAGAAATCTTTTCATCTTGCAAAACTGAAATTGTATATCCATTAAACAACTCCTCCTTTTCCCCGCCAACCTCCCCACAACCACAATTTTACGTTCTGTCTCTATGAATATGACTATTGTAGGTACTTCATGAGTGTAATTTATAAAGTATTTGTTTTTTTGTGACTGGTTTATTTCACTTAACATAATGTCCTCAAGGTTCATCCATGTTGTAGTATATATCAGAATTTCCTTCTTTTTTTTTTTTAACATCTTTATTGGAGTATAATTGCTTTACAATGGAGTGTTAGTTTCTGCTTTACAACAAAGTGAATCAGCTATACATACATATATATCCCCATATCTCCTCCCTCTTGCATCTTCCTTCTTTTTTTAAGGCTGAATAATATTCCATAGACACCACATTTTGTTTATCCATTCATCTATCAAAGGACTCTGGGTTGCTTCCACCTTTTGGCTACTGTGAATATCACTGCTATGAACAGTGGGATACATATCTTCAAGACCCTGCTTTCAATTCTTTTGGGTATACACCCAGAAGTGGAATTGCTGGATCATATGGTAATTCTATTTTAATTTTTGGAGGAACCACTGTTTTTTACAGCAGCTGCACCATTTACATTCCCACCAACAGTGCACAAGGGTTCCAATTACTCCACATCCTAGCCAACACTTTCTATTTTCTGTTTGTTTTCTGTTTTTAATATTAGTCATCCTAATGGGTATGAGTTGATATCTTACTGTGGTTTTGATTTGCATTTCCCTAATGATTAGTGATGCTGAGCATCTTTTCATTATAATATACTACTTTTATTTTCCCTCATCTTCCTTAACAACAGCAAACATTTTTACTCACGTAGATACCGAACACAAAAAGCAAAAGACAAAAACAAATGAAATACATAGAGAATTTTAACTGTGCTAATTCTGGATAACTGAGGACAAGTTTTGTTATAACAAAGAATCATCCACTCTGTTAAGATCTTTGGCAGACACTACAGGCAGCTTTGAGCTTAATAATGACAATATTATGGACATAGTAAATACTACTATATTTCTTACTAAAAACCCCTGAAATTTGTGTGGTATATTGGAAAGAGCACTGAGTTAGAAATTAGGAGATTAGAGCTCCAATTTGAAGTTTGCCACTAACTGTGTGGGCTTAGACAAAACATTTAACCTCTCTGGACCTCATATTTCTCATCTATATAATGAAGGAACTAGATTCAAGATTAGTATTGAGGTCCTGTTGTTTTTAAAGCTCTATGAGTCTATGAATCTGTCATTTACTCATTCAAACATTCATTAAATTAAAAAAACCACACATACCAAATCCCGTGCTGAGTGATGGAAAAAGACTGGTAAAGGAAACAATACAGTCCTTACTCTAATGTGGATTAATGGTGAAACAGATTAAAACAAAAAATCCACAAAAATATAAAATTCAAAGTGTAATGAGTGGTGTGAATAAAAACTGTATATAAAAAAATAATTTAGCCTGATAATCATGGAAGATTTCTTTGAGGAAGTACATTTAAGTTGAGACCTGAAGGATTAGTTAGTAGTCAGATGAACAGTTGGGCAGAGGGAAAACATTCTAGGCAGAGCATGTGCAAAGGCCCTGAGGCAGGGAAAGGCTTGATGTATTTGAGAAATAGAAAGATAAGAGAGGCAGAAGTAGTGTAAGCACTCAGAATTATATGGTCTCCAAAACTATATGCATTTCATCCATCAACAAAATGTACTGAAAGTGAACTATATACCAGGCATAATATATTAAAAAACACATAACGAAGTCCTGACCTCAGAGAGTTCTCAATTTAGAATGGACATTAGTAAACAATTACAATAGAAGATGTTAAGGGATGATTTTCTGAGAGAAATGATACCAAAACTGAGTCTTGAAAACAAATAGGAATTACCAGAGAAACAGGACTACAGGGCTTCCCTGGTGGCGCAGTGGTTAAGAATCCGCCTGCTAACGCAGAGGACACAGGTTCGAGCCCTGGTCCAGAAAGATTCCACATGCCACAGAACAACTAAGCCCGTGAGCCACAACTACTGAAGCCCATGTGCCTAGAGCCCATGCTCCACAACAAAAGAAGCCACCGCAATGAGAAGTCTGCACACTGCAACGAGGAGTAGCCCCCGCTCGCCGCAACTAGAGAAACCCCGTGTGCAGCAACGAAGACCCAACGCAGCCAAAATTAATTAATAAATTTTAAAAATAGAGGACTACAAATATATGATAAACCAAGTATGATAAAATATTAATTATAGAATCTAGGTAATGACTATATGAACATTCACCCTAAAATTCTTTCTACTTTTCAGTGTGTTTGAAAAAAAAATTTTTAATAAAATATTGGCAGATAAACGAAGAATGAGGGACTAGTCATCTAGACAGAGGTAACATCACATGTAAATACCTACAGGCTTGACAGTTCATGTCTGTTTGGGGAATGGTAAACAGTTCTGAATGGTGAGATACATGTATGAGAGTGGCAAGAAAGAAGTCTGGAAAAGCAAATAGGGGTTAAAAATCAAGAGTGCCAGCTTGCTCAAGTGTTTGGATTTTAACCTTAAGGCCATGGGATGCTTACTTGTACACATGCAGTTGAGAATCATTTATGACATTCTCCCTTCATATAGTTAATAAAGTTTCTAACTATTAAAAATATCACTGACAAAAAAATATATATATATATATATCACTAAGGGCTTCCGTGGTGGTGCAGTGGTTGAGAGCCTGCCTACCAATGCAGGGGACATGAGTTCGTGTCCCGGTCTGGGAAGATCCCACATGCTGCGGAGCGGCTGGGCCCGTGAGCCATGGCCACTGAGCCTGCGCATCCGGAGCCTGTGCTCCGCAATGGGAGAGGCCACAACAGTGAGAGGCCCACGTGCTGCAAAAGAAAAAAAAAATCACTGAAAATAGTCATCTATAAAGCATTTGTACCAGAGACTTACCTGAACAGTTTCATTCCCATTCCCACCTCTGAGGTCCTGAAGAGGACTCCTTGGGGGTTTCAAAATCTAGAACAGAATTATTCAAGAAAATCTGCATTTCAAAATCTAGAACAGAATTATTCAAGAAAATCTGCAATGTCTATTAATAATCACTTCATTTCAAGTTATACCATGAGCAGAAAGGTAGAGATGCTAAAATTCCTGTAAAAACCTCTAAAACTCCTCAAACTCATACTGCTCAGTGGTATACTTTGTGGCTGCTTTAAATATTCGGCATCTATTCCCTTCTCCTTGCCCACATTCCCCAATTATTTTGCCTACTCTCATCCCATGTGGTCTCAGTAAAGCTCTACTCCAACTCTAGGGTTCAACAGGTAGCCCTGGCTGAGAACAATCTGCACATGGTATTCTTTTGTCAATAGTGACTGGTTTGGTAATGAGGACTTGACCCATATCAAGATATGGTCAAGACAATCAAGCCAACATGATTCAATCCTGAGTATTCTGTTTCCTTTGTGTTTTATCCTGAGGAAATAGACACTATTTTTCATGTAGGACTTGAACCTGGAAGTTGGGAGAGCTAGATGTACTGTAGTAATCACAGAGGGAGAGCCCGTTCTGATAATGGAGATTACCCAGAGAAAGGGATCAGAGTATAAAAAATGAAATCCTAGTACTGGTGATCATGTCCAGTACTTTCACCATAAGCATATTTGCCAAAGACATCTTTGCTGCAAACATTTTTGCTGCATAACTAACTGGCCATAAGGCATTTCTGCTATAAAAGATAAAAGAGGGACATTAAAGAGGACATAATGAAACATGAAAAATGAATAAGAAAGTTAAAGACTTTATTGCAAGATATGAAATACTTGAATACATTTAAAATGTGTGTAGATTCATGGCAATACTGAGCAAATAACTGATTTTATTTTGTGGGTTGTACCTAAGCACTTGCCTTCTGTCTTTTGCTCATAGTATTTTATACATTTTTTAGTTTATTGATTCGTTCCCTTCATTTGGCATCGCGCTTTTTCATTTTCATTAAAATTTCTTTCTTCATTAAGACAAATTATCAGTTTCCAAATACTAGGATACATATTTGTAACTGAGCTTTGTATTGCATTATAAAACGCTTCCACACTGTTGTTTGTTCTTGGCATAATGCCATATGTCTGTTGAGAGATGTTCCAAAATTCTGTGGGAGAAATGGGTTCAACTCTGCCTTGGAGACCTTGGCATATCTCAGATTTATGTAATATAAAAATGAGAGTACTGCATCAATGAAGAAATGAAATCAAACTATCAATTAGTTATTTAACCTTTACAGCTAAATTGCACTGCTGCCAGTTAGTTATGTGGCAAAAGTGTTTGTGGCAAAGATGCTTACAGTGAAAGTACCCTACAACCTCTGGTGCTACTGTTGGAACACCTGATTGGTTAAATTGTGCCTAACATCATCCCTATCTTTGGATTTTTTCAATTTCATAACCCAATAAATTTTGTGCTTAAATTGGTTTGAGTTGGATTATTGTGTGTCTTGCTACAGCTTTGTACACATTTAAATATATTTTTTAAACAGCTTTATTAAAGTATAATTTACACAGCATAGAATGTATTAAATTACCATGAAACCCATAAAATAGGAATTTTAGTATATTTACAGAATTGTGTAATCAGGTTAAAATTTTTTTTTTTTTTTTTTTTTGTTGTATGCGGGCCTCTCACTGTTGTGGCCTCTCCTGTTGCGGAGCACAAGCTCCGGACGCGCAGGCTCAGCGGCCATGGCTCACGGGCCCAGCTGCTCCGCGGCATGTGGGATCTTCCCAGACCAGGGCACGAACCTGTGCCCCTGCATCGGCAGGTGGACTCTCAACCACTGTGCCACCAGGGAAGCCCAGGTTAAATATTTGAGTCTTTATCCAGAGAGCAATAGAAGCCAGGGGGGTTGGGATGGTGATGTCATTCAAAATTACTGTGGTATGTAGTCATTATTCAATAAAAGGTAACAATTATTAGCTCAAATAGGTGTTTCTTACTGAGGAATGTCGTCTTCTAACAGGTCTCTCTACATTGTCACTGAAAGAGGAAAAAAAATTTACATACATAGCGGTAAAAAACTGAATTTCTAAAACCCATCATTACAACATCCCTTACGTGCTTTTAAATTGGTCATCACTTAACACTTGGCGTCACTTTCACTTAATAAAATTTATATTACAAGACTTAAATTCAGTATTTAGAAAGTCAGTGTTTTAAAATACATATGGTATACCATAAGACTATCTCTTGAAAAACAATCAGTAAAACATAATTTACCATATTGATTTATATAAGCATAATTATAAGATAAATGGACCAAAAGAAAAAAAAAAAGAAAGAAAGGGAATTCTCTGGCGGTCCAGTGGTTAGGACTCAGTGCTTTCACTGCTATAGCCGTGGTTCAATCCCTGGTCAGGGAACTAAGATCCTGCAAGCAGCCAAAAAAAAAAAAGAGACAAATGGACCATAAATCAAGAGACTCTAGTTCTGGTTTTACTACAGTGTGATTTTTAGAGCAGGTTTTGAATATTCAACTGGCTATGGTAGCCAAACAGACAACTTAGTCTGGTTTCCTTCCTGCCTGGTTTGATCATCACAGCTATTATGTACTCTGCTCAGGTTAGTTGTTGCCAAGCAAGAATATGAGCCCAGTGTTGCACCACTTAACTTTTCAGGAAAAGCTGAAAATCTAATTATTGTATGAAATCTTGAAATTTTGGCAATTAATTCAAAAATTAAAAAGCATTGTTTATTGTTTAGACAATTTTTTCTTTGTCATATATATATATGCCTGTAGGCTGTAAACTGCCACTAGTTTGTGATGCCAACTTTAGACAAATCATTTCATGTCTTCAGGCCTCAATTTTCTCATCCTTAAATTGAAGAGATAGGAAGTGGTCTCTAAAGTCCCTCTCAGTTTTGACTCTAGATGAGTTTATATAAAGATATGGCCGGGAGTGCTGTGACTTTGTAACATTTACTTCTTTTCCCTGGAACAGACTGGGAAAACATTTCAGAAGTTATAAACATGTCTTACTAATTGGAAAAGTATCTTTCCCTGATAAAGAGTTGAACAGTTTTAGCTGCATTTCCCAAACTTACTTTTCTTCATTAGCCTCTGAAGACATCCCATCCATTTTCGAAGAAAAACTGTTTCTGTAACAAATACACAATATGAGAAAAGGTGAGAAAAAAGGAAGAGAAGTTGTAATCTGTGAAGAGATTAAGAGCAGAGCAGAGTTGTAATTTCAGGATTACTTTCTGTGGGAGAGCCAAAAAAAGTAAAAACTTCACTATGGGGCTATTAAACATGAGGAATTTTGAGGATTTTAAACTATTCTCTAATAATGACCAATCCTAGAAAATTCTCATATTCAAGAGGAAATCAGTGACTAACTCTGATTGGAATGATATGGACTTTAACGGTTCAAATAAAAATTTGTCCTAGTTTATATGAGTTTATGGAATATATAATAATTCAATCTCAAAATATAGTCAATCAGCTATCATAATACTGATATTTGCATAAAGTGGATTTGCATAAATGCATATTTATCTTATGAAAATTTAACTTTAAGTACTCGAGCAAAAAAAAATTTAAGGCATAAAAATAACATTTTAGGGGCTTCCCTGGTGGTCCAGTGGGTAAGACTCTGCACTCCCAATGCAGGGGGCCCAGGTTTGATCTCTGGTTGGGGAACTAGATCCCTTATCCTTCTGCAACTAAGTCTGCACGCTGCAACAAAGACCCGGGGCAGCCAAAATAAATAAATAAATAAATAATTGGGGGAAAAAACATTTTAAACAGCGTAGTTGATTATGTTTACAATCTCACTCAATGAGTATCTGTCTTGGAAAGAGTGTGCAATAAGAAGCATAACCTGAAGTTTCTTTAACTGGTCTTATCTCCTACCTATCCATACCTATATTTTCACTTTATGCATTTTAACCTTAGAACTTTATCCCCGGGTAAGAAAAAATTCCATTGCAGATTTCAAAAAACAGACTAGCTAGAGATTCTGACTCAACAATATGAGCATTTCTACTAAATACTAAATTAATACCACATACATATGGACTTCCCTGGTGACACAGTGGTTAAGAATCCACCTGCCAAGGCAGGAGACATGGGTTTGAGTCCTGGTCCGGGAAGATCCCACATGCCACAGAGCAACTAAGTGTGCGCCACAACTACTGAGCCCACGTGCCACAACTACTGGAGCCCATGTGCCTAGAGCCCGTGCTCCGCAACAAGAGAATCTACTGCAATGTGAAGCCGGCGCACCGCAACAAAGACCCAAGGCAGCCAAAAATAAATAATAGATGGATAGATAGATAAAAAGACTAAAATACTTACTTAGAAAAAAATAAAATACACAAACTGCCAGAATCAATGTTCTTACACTTTTAGCAATAAGTAAAAAACCAAAACAACAAAAAAACAGGTACTTAAAAGATACCTTAATTTACATGCTTTCATCATATATAACAAGTCAAATTAAAGAATACTTCATAATGAACTTGAACCTGAAGTAAAAGTCTGCTTACTTTTCAGTATTGATTTATTTAATTAGCTGTTAATATAGATATAAGGTGATGGGTATCTTCTAGGATTTGATCTCTGACCCTCTCCTTTTGTCCTCCATCACTTTCTCAGTCTGTTTATCCATTCTTCTGGTTTCACTTACCTCCTGTTCACAGATAACACCTATATCTACTTAAAATAATATTTTTATTTTTTATTTAATTTATTTATTTTTTTGTGGTACACAGGCCTCTCACTGCTGTGGCCTCTCCCGTTGCGGAGCACAGGCTCCGGATGCAGGTGGAGGTGGTTGCGGGTAAGAGAGTTTTTTTTTTTTGGTTGCTTTGGGTCTTCACTGCTGCTCATGGGCTTTCTCTAGTTGTGGTGAACGGGAGCTACTCTTTGTTGCAGTGTGTGGACTTCTCATTGCGGTGGCTTCTCTTGTTGCGGAGCACGGGCTCTAGGTGTGCGGGCTTCAGCAGTTGCAGCATGCAGGCTCTAGGGTGCACAGGCTTTAGTAGTTGTGGTACTCGGGCTCAGTAGTTGTGGCTCGAGGGCTCTAGAGCGCAGGCTCATTAGTTGTGGCACACGGGCTTAGTTGCTCCGCAGCATATGTGATCTTCCCGGACCAGGGCTCAAACCCTTGTCCACTGCATTGGCAGGTGGATTCTTAACCACTGTGCCACCAGGGAAGTCCCAAGAGAGCTTTCTTTCGATACAAAATAACTAACTTAAAGTAGTGAAGGTGGTTGCTTTTGGGAAAGAGGACAGTATGTAATAGCTTAAATTTTTAAATTAAAAATATTATTTTGGGGGCTTCATGATCTATGTCTTGCATTTTTTTCTTCTTTTGGAAATATTTTCAAATTCAGTGATATATTAAAAATTCACAGATTAAAAATAGTAAATACGGGCTTCCCTGGTGGCACAGTGGTTGAGAGTCCGCCTGCCGATGCAGGGGATGCAGGTTCGTGCCCCGGTCCGGGAAGATCCCACATGCCGCGGAGCGGCTAGGCCCGTAAGCCATGGCCGCTGAGCCTGCGCGTCCGGAGCCTGTGCTCCGCAACGGGAGAGGCCACAACAGTGAGAGGCCCGCGTACCGCAAAAAAAAAAAAAAAAAGTAAATACTATCAAATCAGGATCACCTAAACATCTTCATTGTTTGAAACAGTCATCGTGCATCATTCTTGTTTAGCCTGCAGACCAGCTGACACTTGATTAAGTAATAAGATTCAAAGCTTATTGATGTCCTCTTTTAAAAATATTCTATTCAGTACATATCTGTAAGTTCCACCTCCAACAGAAACAGGAGACTCCAGGTTCTCACATTAAGCTTCATGTGTAAAATGCTATTATGGTTGAACTTTTGATCACTGTCACATTAATTGATTACTGATTGGTTCCAGAACTGTGCACTTGGCACACAGGTAGGGGTGCTACAGCTTACTCACAAAGGTGTTCTGGGATATTTTGAACTTTTGAGAGAAACAACAATTCTCAACATCTATACATCACTGCTAGCTCAAAATAGTACCCATTCACATTACATTAGTTTTGATAACATATTATTACAAAGCTGGAGTTTTGGCAGTTCCTGTGATATAAAGCAAGTACTTTTGATCAATGTGGTACTGGAAAATGAGGGTGGCAGTATCCAATCTGATTCCAAAATCTAAAAGGTGTGCAATATTCAACAGGCACACATATCCAATTAGTAAATAATTGTAAGTATTTATGAATAAAATTAAAATATTATCTTTTACTTCAATTTATGTATATTATTTTTTTCAAATGGCTACTAAGCAGGTAGAATCACTTAACAACAACTTCTAAAACTGTTTGGACCAAAGCACTTAATAAATATTGATAGAACTGTTAGATATTTCTTTTGTCCTAGGGGCATAATGAGCCAAGAAAATTTGGGAACTACTAGTCTAAATAATCCAGAGGTCCACAAACTACAGCTGCTGGGCCAAATGGGCCTTTAACAGTAGTTTTTTACATTTTAAATCAGTTACAGAGAACAAAAAAAAAAGCATAGAAAGAAGAAATGTGACAGAGATCATGTAGACCATGGAGCCTGCAAAACCTGAAAATCTACTATCTAGCTATTTGTCCACTCCTTCATTTACTTCACCACTATCTAGAATTAATATATTTCATAGTGTCCAATGATATAGATTCTAGATCTGTGCTGTCCAATACAGAACAGGTCTAGAGTCTATATCATTTAAATTTAAATTAATTAAAATTTAAATTAATTAAAATGAAATAAAATTTACAATATAGTTCTTGTTACAATAGACACATTGCAGGTGTTCATCACATGGGACTAATGAGTACCGTGTTAGTGCAGAAATAAAACATTACCATTAACAATGAAAGTTTTATTGGACAGCACTGTCCTACTAACAATATCTAGAGTGTCTTCTACCATCTCTTACTTAGCATCAAACACATCATTAATACTACCACTCCAAATATTTTTACTCAGTCTACATCTATTTGTCAATCTTGTAAACATTCCTAGCCATTCACATAGTCAAAAAGAATTATACTGCTTTGAACCCAAACTTTAATTAGCAAAATCTTACATTAACTCCTCATCTCTATAAATCATTCTTCCCTTCAAGTTCCACCTCAAATACCACTTTCTCCAAGAAGCCTCCTTTAGTCTCCATTGCCAAAAAGCATCAGATAAGCTTTTCTGTGCTCCCATATTCCTTCAGAATGTCCTACAATCCTTTACATTGTCCTGTTTTATAGTTATCTGTGTATATTAATTCTTTCCCGTTCTGGACTGTAAACTCTAGATGAGGGACTCAATCATCCGCTCCCAGCCCTGGCACAAGACAACAAAGAACCCAATACAAATCTGAGGAATTCGACTTATTCAATTCAACCGAAAACTTCAATCTTAATACCTAGAGTAAGTTCTGCTTTGGTCTTTTCTGTCATCTCTCTATGAACCTATCTTCAAAATTCCAATCGGCAATGTATTTTTTTTAGAACTTTTTCTTAAACTCCAGTATTGAGATAAACAGCAAGAAAAGACTCCTTAACTCTGGCCTAATAATGGACAGAGGAAGACTTTTTAAAAACTTATTTGTGGTGTACTAACATCGGCTTTATTTGTCTATGTTATTACATCCGCCGGAAACCCAAAATCTGCTCAGTGCTGCTAGCACTCGATCAGACATTGTAAATAAACCATAAGCCGAGAGTTTAAAATCACTTATTGCTGTCACTTCATTTATAGCTAAGAAAAGACTGAGTAAGAAGTGCGAACAGCCGCGAGTTCCCCAAGGAAAAGAAACTGGGGTGCGAGGAAGAGTACCGGAACCCTGACAGAAGATGGCGGGGCGGGGCGCCGCGGGCCGGGTCCCCCTCGCCGTGGGGCCCAGGTGTGGACGGAGACTGCTAGGGAGGAGGGAGGCGGCACATGTGCAGGCCGAGGTGAGGAAAAAAAGAGACCCGCACCCGCGGAGAAGCGTCAGTACCTGAGCCCAGCGAGTTCCGAGGCAGTTTGGCTGTAGGAGTGTCCCCCACCTCCCACCGCGGGGCCTTCAGACCGCTCAGACAAAACCTAAATCCCTCCGCGCGAAGCCCAGGCCGAAAGTTACCCGCCGCGGCCCAACTGCTTGAGAAATTCTCCTCAGACTTGTTTGGCGTCCGCACGCTTCTCAGAGAGGAACCTCACCGCCACCCCTCGACGTCACCTCACAACACCCAGACGGCCTCAGTGAAGCATTCAAATCTAACCGCCCTGTTGGAGCGCATGCGCAAAACCGCTCAACGCGTCGGCCCCGCCCCTTAGGCTCCAGAGCCTTCCTAAGACTCCTTTAATCAAACTTCCTTTGCAACCTGTATGCCGATTTTATTTCTTTCAAGGTTATCTCATTTTCTGCCGAATTTTCCTTTGTCCATTCCCATTGCAGATCCCCCACAGTATGGGAGCGGCCATCTTCTTTTGATTTCTTGCTATCAAAAGGATAGAAGCTTTGCTTCCGTACAAAATGGCGGCTTCTATCACATTGCGTCACATCCCCCTAGTTTTACTCCCTATAGCTAGCAGGAAACAGGAGATTTCGGGGACGAGGTGGCCGAGTGGTTAAGGCGATGGACTGCTAATCCATTGTGCTCTGCACGCGTGGGTTCGAATCCCATCCTCGTCGAAGAATTGTTTTTGCCTCTGATTTGAACAGATAAACGTAAATTTGCTTGCGGAATGAAAACAGTTGAATATTTGTTCCAGGTATGATTTACTAGTCAATTTACTCTAGCACAATTAACCTCCTGTTTGAATCTTTGAAAGAAGGGCTCGGGAGCATTGTGACCTCGCAGATAAAGAAAAAGTTGGGAAAGAGACATTTCCTGGGATTCGGAGTTTAATTATAAAATGGATTTAATGTCTTTTTAATGAAGTAAACAACAGTGCATAGAATTCCACGATTATTACTGTTCCCATATGTTCCAGTTGTGGTCTGGTCAACATTAATTAACCCAGCTCCTGATTGAGGAACTTCAATTACTGTGGATTCTTACCCCAGGGTTTTCACTTCAAAAGCTACCGCGAGACAGTGTTGAGGATTCTCTTCCAGCCCCCAGCAGGCTGCAGGTGTTCAAGAAAAGTATTCGACATTAAAAAGATGTTGACAACACGTGGAAACTTGGTAGTATCTAGAAGCCAGAGACTGAACGTCTACCTTCCCAAAGGAGGTCTTAATTCCTCTCTTGGATTTAAGCAAAGAGGGAAAAACAGGGAGTAGAAAAAGAATAGATTTCCCTCTTGAAAGGTCATCGGGCAGATTCATTCAACTCACATTTAACAACCTTCATTTATCCAGTATTTATCTGCAGGCAACACAATGAATTACAGCACTTTAATTAACCATAACCCTGTGATCACGATAAACATTTTTATTACTCCATTTTATAAATGAGGACACTGAAAGATAAGCTTGCCCAAGGTTATACAGCTTCTGTAATTGCAGAAAAGGCATTGTAACCCAAGTCTGTCGAACTCTGGTAGCTCTTAACATCATCCTATGTGGTGCTGGAAATTAGTAAAAAGTGCTCATCAATCCCTTGCGGTGATGGTTTACACATTCTCTCTGCAGTGTACGGTATCCCAGAACCTGGCACCGGGCAGGTGTCTTCAGCAAAGTTCTTAGCCCTCAGGGTGGAATTCAGGCTCCAGTGGCTCCTCCTTGTCAATTCAAATCCCTTGGGAATGTTGATACCTGCCTGGGCTGAGGACTGAGGGTCACCCCAGTACCTGCCTTCAGCCTTGCTCTGTAATCCATTCACCACTCTGCTGCTAGGAGGTGTTTCTACCCGGATTCTACACACTCCCAAGGGGTCCATGGATAGAATTCAATTGGTTACTTCGTTGGGGAAAAAACTGCAGCTTTATTTTCATTCATCTCTAATTGAAAGCACTTCCTTCAATAAAGATAAGCAGCAAACTACAGTAATATTAACCTTCCCCGTGATTTTTGTCACCAATAGAAATAACAGATAATGTTATATCACATTACTGTTACTGCTTTATGCTCATTACTACTACTTCAAGATAATGATAGTTGTTGGACCTGCCATGAGATCTTGTAAATTTATGCATTCATAAGAAAGTACATGCATTATACTATTAGATCACAGATATTTTAAATTTTAAAATGTATTTTATTATAGTTGATTTACAATGTTGTGTTAATTTCTGCTGTAAAGTGATTCAGTTATATGTATATATACATTCTTTTTTATATTCTTTTCCATCATGGTTTATCAGAGGATATTGAATATAGTTCCCCGTGCTATACAGTAGGACCTTGTTGTTTATCCATTCTATATATAATAGTTTGCATCTGCTAATCCCAACCTCCCAATCCATCCCTCCCCACCCCTCTTCCCCCTTAGCAACCACAACTCTATTCTCTATGTCTGTGAGTCTGTTTCTGTTTCGTAGATAAGTTCATTCGTGTCATAGATTCCACATATATGTTACATTAGATTCCACATGTAAGTGATATCATATGGTATTTGTCTTTCTGTTTCTGCTTCACTTGGTATTATATCACAGATTTCTGAACTATTTTGATAGCTGTATTCCAACTTAACTGGTTGACTGTCTATTACAACAAACTTAATTTTATGCATTTAAAAACAATATTCTGAGAAGGGACGCATAGGCTTTACCAGACTACCAAAGATCTATGTCACAAAAAAGGTTAAGAGCCCCTGAGAGATTTTTCTGAAGTGCCCTCAAGACATTGATCTTAACCTTCCTCTCAACTAGGCCTTGCTCTCTCTGGACAAAGCACATGCTTACAGTAAGTCTTGCTATGACAGTCCCAGCTTTTGCATTTCTTTGATCTCTTCATGTATAAGAACTGTGCTTATTTTACCTGTTTCTGAGATAATCAAAAGGATTCAGGCTAACACAGAAGGGTAAAGTTAAGTCTCTTTAAAACCCAGAGAAAAGATTGTAAAACTCCTCTTGAATCCTGTCTGGAGTCACAGCTAGGGAAAAAAAAGGATTAACAACATGCCAGTTTATTTAAAAGCCTGAGGCCAGGGGTGTGGGGACTTGGGTTAGTAGTAATGGAGAAAAATTTATCAACGTAATGAAGGAAGGCAGTAAAGTGTTAGAGGCGCCATCTACTGGAGAAGCTGCAACTGAAGACTTGGACAAGATAGTTCTGCCTGAATGGCTCATACGTTTTGAAATATCCCCATTACTCCCCCAAATTTGTCAACAAACCACAGCTCAAGGAAATCATTCTCCATCAACACCAGGGTTCTTCACAAGTCCTATCCTGAACTATTGCAGGACCTCTCACCTCTGGAAGACCAGGAGAAAAAGAACCATTGCACAGCCAGATGCATTACCAAGATATTCCAGCTCTCCTGTTACTTCGGTGCCAGGGAACGGATCTTCATTCTCTGAGTCCAGCTTCAAGAAGACCCATTCTCTCTGGAGAATGAGGTGCTCTGGGAAGAACTGTCCAGTGTTTACTTGGTGATGGTCTGCTGCCTGGGCAGATCCTTATGTGTCAGCAGCCCTCATGGACAAATCTCTGAAGGAAGAAGTGAAATCCAGTATTTTTTTTTTTTTTTGCTGTGCCTCCAGTTTGTTTCTCAACTCTTACAAGAGAAACTCAGACCCAGGGCTGCAAGACTTAACAAAGATTGGTTTTGAGAGGCAGGCAATATCAGAAGTGAATTCATTCTGTTCCTTACCATTAGGAAGTATGGTCCCACTGAGAATCATCTCTGGGAAGACAGTTGTGACAAGACCTGGAGAAGTTCAAGAATGAATCCAGGCATTCTTCTCTGAGTCTGCAACATCAACTCAAAACTTATTTTTTCCTCAAATTATTCCCTCAGCTGCATGCTATCATATGAAAACATCCATGTTGCCATAACAACTTCTGGGAATGCCTACTAAGCTGAAAACTAAACAATATTTTCATATTGAAGATCGATAGAGCAAAAATTGAAATCTAGTTTATAGTAAACTTCTTCAGGAAGACAAAGTGAATAAATGCCAATAGACTAGGGGAAAGGGGGAATAACACTTGCTTATATCCCATGCTTTGTATCTTCTGCAAAGATAGCTATGGATAGATAGCAAGCAAGAACCAGTTACATACACCTTTCCTTCTCATCACAGTGAGGATGAGCAATGTCCCAGATTTCAAATTTCAAATATTCATTTGAAATCTCCAGAATGAAGTAAAACTGGGTCAAACCCAACTTCAGTAGGTGAAATTAATGGATGAAGGACCTGAGGACATGATTGATGATTCCATGGAGTTAGAAGCAATAATTCCTTTTCTGATTTTGGTACTATGGAGTAATAAGTTTTTCATATTTCTCTTTGGGCTAAATAAAAGGTCATTGACTCTAAGCACTTTTTTCCCCTCTGGCTTTCTCAAAGGTTCTGACATTCTTAAGTATTTTTACCTGAATCTTTTAATTTACATTTATCAATTCTAGATCAGATGCCTTCAGTTAATGCTTAGAAAGTTACGACGGACAAATGAAGGCTATATTTGTTCTGAACTATGACAGCATACTGAGTGATAACAACAGACCGGTAACAATTCCAAGTCATCTCAATGAACTTTCTGTTGATAGCTAATACAGATATAGATTTTAAATTCTGATTTTTAAATACTTGAATAATATAGAAACTTGACACCTAAAATAAAATTTTGCTTTCAGAAAACTGAAATAGCTCCTTGACAGTAGTTTCTATGTACTCACTACAAGGATCACTTAAAATCAACTCTCCTTTCAATGACTGTCAGTAATCATTTTTTGGTATAACCCAGCAAGTAACAGAGGCAACCTTTATTTTAGCCCATGATGTAGGACTTAATTTTATTTTTCTTTTGGCTTAAACAACAGAAATTATCTCATAGCTCTGAGGACTGGAAGTCTGAGATCAAGGTGTCAATAGGGTTGGTTCCATCTGAGGGCTGTGAGAGTGAATCTATTCCACATCTCTTTTCTAGCTTCTGGTGATTTTCTGGCAATTTTTAACATTCCTTTGCTTGTAAAATTCTTAATCCTTATAATTTTGCCTCAATTCTGATTCTGGACAATTCAGCATTTAGGATGAAATATAAAGCTATTCTTACTCCATTTCAAATGTTGGAAAGTTTACAAGAAAAAGAACCAGAAAATTGTATCATTTATTGTTTACTTGAATTAATGAAGTATTTTCAAGAATTTTGTGTCTAGATGTCACATTAATAAAGTGTTAGGAAATGCAATGCACAGGTCTCTCTTTGTGTCTGAAAGTATGCCAAATCTAGAATACCAAAACTCTAAACTGCTTTTAGATCTCTCAGCTCTGTTATGATAAAGAAGCATTATTTGAATCTGCTAAGGCATATTAAAGTGGTCAGTCACTTTTGCAAATTATTATATATTGCTTATCATTACTGTCTCCAAAATTCCAGACATATGGTGCTCTTTTTCCATCGCTGGTGAAAGCGACCCATGGCCGAGGCACTTGGGAGTGGTACCCACCAGCTGCATGGAGGTCAAATAGACCTTGGGAGTTGTGCAGTGGGTGACCAGGAGAATCACTATTTCAGAGATAACCAAAGGTTAAAAAAAGAAAGAGAGAGATCTTTTAACGATTAAAAAAATTTTTTTTGCCTTGAAAGGTATTATACATACAATGATATAATACATACATGTAATATATTGTGTATGTATAGTTTAAAAGCATAAAACCAGTACAATTTATATACAACCCAGCTAAAGAAATGGAATATTACTAGGACCTTTGAAGCTTCCTGTGTGCCCCTCCCTGCTCGCATCCTCCCACCAAAGAGAAAACTACTTCACTGAATTTTGTGTTATTCATCCTTTTACTTTTCTTTACCAAATATACATATATACATATACATACATACATATATATAACATTTTAGGAATATATATTTGTCTTGTCTGTTTTTGAATTTTATATAAATGGAATCATTCATCTGTGACTTCTTTCACTCAACACTGTTTTATCCATATAATTCATTCATTTTTACTGCTGCTTATTATACAATTATCTGAATATATAATTATCTATCTATTGTCTTATGGACAGATACTTCAGTTGTCTCCAGTTTTTTGCTATTATAAGAATGCTGCTATATATATATATATATATATATATATATATATATATATATATAAAACCCTCATTTATATATATAAAACCCTAGGAAAGTGAACCACAGAGAAATTGGTAACCTGCTCAAAGCTATGATAAGTGGAAGGGCCAGGATTTGAACAGGCAGCCTGGCCCCAGAGCTTGTGCTCCTGTTCACGTGCTAGGCTGCTCAGCAGTGAGCTGCAAAGGATATTATTTCTAAAGTAAGTGATAGTGAAGGGGGGAGGGTACTTCTGACCTTTAAAGTTCCATTCATAGAATATCATATCTGACTGTGAAACTGCATACAGTATATCACAACCAAGTCATTCTTTGCTTTGCTAACAGAAAGAATTTCTGGCAAAGGAAGGAAGGAAGGGAGGGAGTGAGGAAGCGAAAAAGATGAAGAAGGAAAGAAGGAAGGAAGGGAAGGGGAGGAAAGAAAGGGGAAAGAATTTCAACAAAAATACAGGTAAGAAGAGCAACAAAATATCTGCTGATCTGGGGCTTCCCTGGTGGCGCAGTGGTTAAGAATCCGCCTGCCAATGCAGGTCACACGGGCTCAAGCCTTGGCCCGGGAAGATCCCACGTGCCGCTGAGCAACTAAGCCCGTGCGCCACAACTACTGAGCCTGCGTGCCTAGAGCCCGTGCTCCACCACAAGAGAAGCCACCGCACTGAGAAGCCCGCGCACCACAACAAAGAGTAGCCCCCGCTCGCCGCAACTAGAGAAAGCCCGCACGCAGCAACGAAGACCCAAGGCAGCGAAAAACAAATAAATAAATAAAATGTATTAAAAAAAAAAAAAAGAATGCTGCTGTGGATGTTCTTATACATGCCTTCTGGGGTACATATACAAGTGTTTCCTCTAGGTATATAGTTACAAGTGGAATCACTGGTCAACTTTAGTAGGCAATTCTTAACTGTTTTGATGTGGTTAATGGCTGATAAAAATGTTACAGTTTTGAAAACATGGACAAGCTTCAAATGAAAGGAAAAGGAGGGTACACAGAGGGTTTGGAGGGGAGGAAAGCAATAGTCATAATCATAGACAATATTGTTTGCCATGTGCAAAGCAGTGTTCTAAGCAGAATGAGTGCCTTGGTGATGATACCTCTGACTCCAATAAACTTATCCATCCCAAACCTGGTCACATTCATTAAGCTGCTCTGCTTCCATTTTCAATAATTCAATAATATGTTTTCAGTAATTCTGTGTTCTAGAAAATCCTCAGTCCTGAGGACCAGTGATCCAAAGCCTAAAGAGGCTTTGAAATGAGCCCATTTTCTCTAAACTAAGCCTTTGGGAGCAAGACTAACCCAAGCAAACCTAGGTCATCTATTGAGAGATACAGACCTTCTGGGAAACCCATGATTACAACACACAGCTGGAACTAAAGCCAAACTTGAAAATGCAGTTGCCTAACCAGCCGTTTCAGTCACTACATTCAGCTGCCTTTGCCTCTACCTCTCACACTACTTACTGATGGGAATGTAAATTGGTTTAATCTTTTTGGAGGGTAGTATGGTATTACCTATCAATCAGTATTTAAAGCTATCAACTCCGCAATTATACCAAAAATTTGCTCTACAGAAGCACCATGTACAAGTGTGAAAGAATATAAGGATGTTCACTATAGATTGTAATAATGAAAAACTGCAAATACCTAAAATTTCAACAATAGGGGATGGATTAAAGTATGGTGTAGTCACACAATGGAACACAAGGCAGCTATTATTTTTTAAAAGTCCTAGAGAAAAGCAACTTGCAGAAAAATTTGTAAGGCATGATCCCATTTTTATTTTAAAATACAGATAGATTTATGTATCTATGAAGAGAAAACAGTCCATAAAAAGACCATTTAATTATTAATAGTAGTTACCTCCAGAGTAGGGGTAAGGAGAGGGGGCTATAATAAAAATTAAATTTTTAAAAAGGGTACCATGGGCTTTGCTGATGGCGCAGTGGTTAAGAATCCACCTGCCAATGCAGGGACATGGGTTCGAGCCCTGGTCCGGGAAGATCCCACATGCCACGGAGCAACTAAGCCCATGCACCACAACTACTGGCCCTGGGCCCTAGAGCCCACAAGCCACAACTACTGAAACCATGTGCTACAACTACTGAAGCCCGCGTGCCTAGAGCCTGTGCTCTGCAACAAGAGAAGCCACTGCCATGAGAAGCCCGCGCACCACAATGAGAGTAGTCCCTGCTCACCACAGCTAGAGAAAGCCCGTGCGCAGCAATGAAGACCCAATGCAGCCAAAAACAAATAAATTAAAAATAAATAAATAAAAAGGGTAACATTTTACAAGGGGAAAAAAACACATTCAAGTCCAGCCAACTGTTAACTAGAGGAAAGATCAACTGGATTCAACCTGAGCTCCTTAAGGGCAATAACTTTTTCACAGATTCTGTACAACTGTTCTAGCACCTAGCACAGTAACTGACTGACACAGAGACCAATTACTTGACTAGCATGTGGAAGGTGGAAGTACACATGCATGTGCACGTACACACACACACAAAACCCCTGTTTCTTAAGTGTCTGCAGACTAGTGGAGTCATGGTAGTCAGGGATTTTTGTTTTCAATAGAGACTGAAGTAATGCTGCTCAATAGAACTTCGTGTGATGATAGAAGTGCTCTCCACATATGCTGTGCAATAGACCAAGTGAATTGGACATTGGAAATGTGGCTAGTGCAAGTGAATAATTGCATATTAAATTTTATTTAATTTTAATTAATTTAAATTTAAATCACCACACATGGCTAGTATTAGACAATGCAGATTTGAAGGATTTATTGAAATACATAGACTCCTCAGCAAAAAATATGCATACAGAAAATTTTGCATACAATTTCAAGAGATCCAGGGACCCTATCAAGCCCATCCATGTGTCCTTACTTCAAGAACCTCTGAAGCTGACTAAAAGAATGTGAATAAGACAAACAGGACTAGAGAGGGAAAGAAAATGGGCAAAGGTTAATGTTCCCATTCAGAACCCTGGAAGACACCAGACTAGGTATGGAGATAGCCTCTGCCCCCTTCCTCCTCCCATCACACAGAACATTGACCTCCCTGTATGTTAACTGTTTACTGGTCTTCCCCACATCATGTTGTACACTGCAGACTGTGTACTCCATAAGAGCAGGGACCATATCTATCTTATTGACCATTATATAAACAGAGTCTGGTATAAAATTAATACACAGTTGGTACTCAAATGTCTGCTGAATGAATGAGTTTTACCAGGCATCTGATTTTTGCCAGTCCTAGGAAACCAGAGCTCCTGAGTTAAGGAGGGTCTCAGTGATAAGAGGAATTGGTTGGCTCATAAGAGATTAAAGAGATAGAGTTTTCACAAAGCTGGTCAGATACTAAGATCGATGTGAATCTTGTCTTACCCAGGCTGTTTCTATGCTTTGTAGTTCAGAGCGCCCTGTTGAAATACAAGCCATGCAAAGACTTCCATAGTCAGTGACAGTGAATCATACACTGAGACCAGAGGGCCAAAAGTCCCCAAAACATTTCTCCTTGGGTGCCGCCTCCATCTTCTCTAGCTCTGGAATACGCCTGCCTTCTCTTACATTTCCCCTCTACCTGGAATCCTTCTCATGTCTCTACTGGGCAAATTCTAACTCATTGTTAAACACCTCTTCCTCTGGGAAATCAGTGCTGGCACTTCCAGACTGAATTATGCCATATGTCCGCTGTTCCCTTTGTATTTTGCACACTTAAACATATGTGCTCTATCAGGGCAGAGCCTAGTCATTCATTTCTGTATCCCAGCACTAAATAATGTCTGGCATATAGTAGGTGGTTAACAACCAGTATGAACCACTAAAAGCATATAAACTCAATGTGTTTCTCCACCCACACTACTGTTCAGTATGTGCCATCCTAATGAGTGTGAGGTGATATCTTTGATAGTTTTGATTTGTATTGTCCTGATGTTGAGCATCTTTTCATATGCTTGTTGGCCATTTGTATAGCCTATTTAGAGTATGGGTTTCCTTTTGGGTGAGGAAAATGGCTACTATCAAAAAACCAAAGTAACAAGTGTTGGAGAAGATGTAGAGAATTGGAACCCTTGTGCATTGATAGAATTGTAGAATGGTGCAACCGCTATGGAGGGCCCTCAAAAAATTAAAAGCAGAAATACCATATGATCCAGCTGAGGGAAACCAAAATGTCACCCCAAAATATGCCCCTTCCTCACTCCCACTGCAGGAGACACGGGTTGGATCCCCAGTCGGGGAACTAAGATCCTGCATGCCCTGTCACACGGCCAAAAAAAGGTTTATGTTAATGCAGTGACTTTTGGAAAACCCTTAAGGATGGGAGCTGGTTGCCAGAGGAACCAACCCTGGAACTTCCAGCACCACCACCAAACTCCAACCTCTGGAAAAGAAAGGCTAGAGTTTGACTTAATAACAAACGGCCAATGATATAATCAGTCATGCCTTGGTAATGAAACCTCCCTAAAAATCTCTAATGACAAGGTTCAGAGAGCTTCCGAGTTGGTGAGCAAGAAGGCATCCACATGCTGGAGAGTGCCACACCTGAGCTCTACGGTATCAGAAGCTCCTGTGCTCAGAACCCTTCCAGACCTCGCCCTGTGTATCTCTTCATCTTGCTTGTTTTTCCTGTCCTTTAAAATCCCTTGTAATAAACCAGTAATTGAGTAAGGAAACTGCTTTCCTGAGTTTTGTGAGCCATTCTAATAAATGGTTGAACCTGAGGAGGCGGTTGTGGGAACCTTTGATTCACAGCGGGTCAGAAGCACAGGTAACAATCTGGACTTGCCATTGGCATTTGAAGTTGGGGCAAGTCTTGTGGGACCAAGTCCTTAACTTGTGGCATCTGACCCTATCTCCAGGTAGATGGTGTCAGAGATGAGTTACAGTGTAGGACACCCAGCTTGTGTCAGAGAACTGCTTGATGTGGGGAAACCACCACATATTTGAAGTAGAGTATTCTGTGAGTAAAGGCAAATAAGTTTTTCTTTCCTGGTATCTAAAATAGTTAAACACATAGAAGCAGAGAGTAGAATGATGATGCCAGGGATTGGGGGCAGGGGGACATGGGGAACTGCTATTCAACAAGTATAAAGTTTCAGTTACGCAAGATACTTAAGTTCCAGAGATGCTGTACCACACCATGCCTACAGTTAACAATATCGTATTGTACACATTGAAATTTGTTAAGGTGTAGATCTCATGTTAAGTGTTCTTACCATAATAAATAATAAACAAATAAAAGTTTTGTGAATCACAGGACACTGCCAATAAAGTGAAAAGACAACCTACAGAATGGGAGAAAATATTTGCAAATCATGTATCTTTTAAGGGTCTTATATCCAGAATACATAAAAACTCTTATAACTCAAAAACAACAAGCCAATCTGAATTAAAAATGGGCAAAAGGGGGCTTCCCTGGTAGTGCAGTGGTTGGGAGTCCGCCTGCCGATGCAGGGGACACGGGTTCGTGCCCCGGTCCGGGAGGATCCCACATGCCGCAGAGAGGCAGGGCCTGTGAGCCATGGCCGCTGGGCCTGTGCGTCCGGAGCCTGTGCTCCGCAACGGGAGAGGCCACAACAGTGAGAGGCCCGTGTACTGCAAAAAAAAAAAATAAAATAAAAATGGGCAAAAGATTTGAATAGACATTTCTGCAAAGAAGATACACAAATGTCCAACAAGCACATGAAAAGATGTTTAACATTATTAGTTACAAGAGAAATGCAAATCAAAACCACAATGAGAGGGCTTCCCTGGTGGTGCAGTGGTTGAGAGTCCGCCTGCCAATGCAAGGGAGGGTTCATGTCCCGGTCTGGGAAGATCTCACATGCCGCAGAGCGGCTGGGCCCGTGACCCATGGCCGCTGAGCCTGCGCATCCAGAGCCTGTGCTCCGCAAGGGGAGAGGCCACAACAGTGAGAGGCCCGTGTACGGCAAAAAAAAAAAAAAAAAAAAAAAAAAACCACAATGAGATAATACTTCAATCCCACTAGAATGACTACAATCAAAACAATGGAAAATAACAAGTGTTGGTGAGAATGGAGAGAAACTGGAACCCTTGTGCATTGCCCGTGGGAATGTAAAATGTTTCAGCTGCTGTGGCAAAGTTTGGTGATTTCCCCCAAAATTAAACACAGAATTACCATATGACCCAGCAATTCCACTCCTTGGTATGTACTTGAAAGAACAGAAAACATGTATTCAAACAAAAATTTGTATACAAATGTTCATAGCAGCACTATTCACAACCGCCAAAAGGTGGAAACAACCCAATGTCCGTCAACCGATGAATGGATATACAAAATGTGGTTTATAACCATGCAATGGAACATTATTCAGCCATAGACAGGAATGAAGTACTGATGCGTGCTATAAATTGGATGAACTCAGGGAACTTCCCTGGCGGTCCAATGGTTGACTCCGTGCTTCAAATGCCAGGGGCGCGGGTTTGATCCCTGGTCAGGGAACTAGGATCCCACATGTCACATGGCGTGGCCAAAAAAACAAAACGGGATGAACCCTGAAAACACTATGCTAAACAAAAGATGACAGACACAAAAGGTCACATATTATGTGATTCCATTTGTAAAAAATGTCCAGAATAGGCAAATCCATAGAGACAGAAGGTTGACGAATGGAATCAGGGGCTAGGAGGAAGAGGAAATGGGGATTACCTATTTAAAGAGTACGGGTTTCCTTTTGGGTGACGAAAATGTTTTGGAACTAATTAAGAGGTTATGGCTGCACATCACTGTGAATGTATGAAACACCACTAAACTGTATATCTTAGAATGGTAATTGTGTTATGTGAACTTTACCTCAATTAAAAAACCAAAAAGACTAGTAAGAAAACGAGACACACAAGGTATTACAAAAACAGATCTATTTTACAAACCAAAAAGTCCCCAAACTCTAGCTGGAGGGAGAAGGAAGGAGGTAGCAAGTATGAGCAGGTCCTTTAAGAGCCCAACCTCACCCCTGAGAAAGTCTGAGTACCACCCCATGTGGTCAACTCCTACTTCATGGCCCATCCCCGTTCCAGTCCGAGAAGTAATCCCTCCATTGGCCACAGCCCTCAGTCCTCTTGCCAGTCATCCTGTGCCCAGGCAGGCATGGGTGAAAAGTACTCGAAGTCTGGCCCTTTATAGCACAGGGCATGCAGGAACATCACAAGGTCCTGGGGCAAGGGGTCCTGTCGCACTAGCCGGCACTCTGCACAGAGTGGGTCTGTCTCTTGATCCACGACATCGATTTCCGTTGCCTTCCCTGATGCCAAGGGCACTGTGTCCAGATCCTGAGGGCCTGCCTCAACTGCTCCATCCATCTTCTGGGTAGATGCAGCCAACTCTCCTAGGCAGTCTTTGCCCAGCTCTGAGGAAGGGGCTGTAGAGTCTGGGAGTCCTGGAGACAGGTCACCCTCACAGAGATCTAGCACATCCAGACTCTGTTTGGCCTGGTGCTCGGCCACAAGGTCCCGCAGTAGTTCCTCATCTGTCTTTGGAATGTGGCCGCCTCGGCCTCGGGAGGGGCCCCAGGCGATTGAGTTGTAGATGGGGTCATTGAGGATGGGGTGACCCAGGAACTGGAGGTGGACTCGGATCTGGTGGGTGCGGCCTGTGAGTGGCCGGCACCGTACCACACTGGAGTGGCCATTGTAGCTCAGTCTCTGGAACACTGTCTCACAGGGCTTGCCCCGAGGATCTACACGGCATACCCCTACCTTGTAGGACACCACCAAGATGGGTTCCTTGCAGGTTACTTCCTCGGCAGGGAACTCCCCCTCCACCCGGCACACGTACTCCTTCTCCAGCTACACAGGAGGGGAGAGGGAGAAAGTCAGCACAAAGCCTAAACGCATGAAGCCCAAACCCTCTGCAGTGAGGACAATGGACCTGTGTCAGACAGAAAAGGATTCAAACCCCAGCTCCACCATTTGCCAGTTGCGCAATCCTAGGCACATTACTTACTTAGCCTCTTTAAATCCCATTAACTTGTCTGGAAAATGTTTGATTAGAAAAGCATTTACACCAACAGGGCTGTTATATGGATTCAGTCAGCTGGGCTCTAACGTACTTGGTACTGGAGCTTGGTATACAGTAAACAATAAATATATCACAATCAGATCCAGAATTACAAGTCTCAAGACCACAATCACCACCATTTAACTCTTCTACCCAAGCACCTTCCAACGCCATCCAGAATTCTTCCCACCAGATTCTCACCACAGTCTTAAAAACCTTGCTCAGCCTGTCAGCACTTTAAATCTTCAAAACGGCATATTACTGAGAGGCAGTATATGCCATCTCTAAAGATCTTTTGAAACATGAGAGATAATAACTTGTCTCTGGCACTTTAGGTGTTGACCTTCCTGAAGATAGGCGGCATGACCAGATAAACATGAAGGCTCACTTCAGATCTAGAACTCAGTGACACCCTTTCAACACAGAGCATTCATGAGGTCAGAAGGTGGCCCGCAGGAGGCAAAAGCTTGGCTCACCTGCCGGTCCCGAACCTGTTCATGAATTCTCTCCGAGACGGCTGCTGTCTTGGCAAACATAAGGACCCCAGAGGTAAGGCGGTCAAGCCGATGCAATGGGTGTAGCTCCTTGAGTTGGTGCTCCTTGCCCAGGATGAAGATGACCGTGTTGTGTCGGAAGCGGCCACAGGGGTGGACAGGAATGGAAGAAGGCTTGTCTACAACCACCACATCTTCGTTCTCTGCTAGCAGGCGGACGGGTTCTGCTGTAACTGGTGGCTCATGCCTGTGCACTGTGTTCCGTAAGAAGTCATTGTCCTGCCAATGACATAGGCAACCAGTCAGCCCAGGGTCCAGCCACCTATAATCAGTCAGCAGCACACACAGCTTCCTCCCCTCTTCCTTACTGACATGGAAGAATGGTCACAGTACATCCTTAAACAGAAAAAGCAGTGTGCATAGTGTAGTCTCACTTTGCAAAAACACAGACATACAGGTAGATAGCAGACATTGAAAAACTCATATGACATACACAAAATGTTAACAGTGATATCCCTGGGTGGTAAGAGTATGGATTTTTGTTGTTGTTATTCTGCTTATTCGTATTTTCTCTACCACAAAGTTATATTCGAAAAGTAAATTTTTCTAAAATAAAGGAAAAAAACCTCCATAAATCATCACTTATTGTGACCTTGAACAAACACCAAGCTCTAAGTCCAGAGATTTGGGCTCTACTCCTGGATTTGCTACAGGCCTACTGTATGCTCTAAGGAAAGTCACTTAACTTCTCCAGGCCTTTCTTCATCTGTAAAATGTGAGGGTCAGTCCAGACCTCTGCTTCTCAAAACTGGGATGGGAGAGGGGATTCAAACCACTCACTCTCCAAATGCCTTGCATCCCCTCACAACTATGGTGAGGCAGTGTTAATAACAAGGGTGTCTGGTACCTCAGCTGTGATGGAATTTTAAAGAGTCAAAGCACTGGGCTAGACAATTCTAGTCTCAATCTCTGTCATTTCACAATTCTATCTTATCAGGCTCTGTGATAAATAATTTAAGCAGAAGTTATAAGGACACAGACGTTGGAAGTGGCACTGTTACCTTACCTCTGTGAGGTTTACCTTAGTTTTCTCAGCTTCCTCACAGGTAAAATGAGGTGGCAGTATCTACTCCACAAGTTTGTCATTAGAATTAAATGTTAAAGTACCTAATGCTTAACTCTGTGCCCAGCACACAGTCAGGAGATATAAATGATAGTCTCGGTTATTACTATTTGTATAGAGATCTACAACGCAAGGTAGAAAGTCATAAGCACCAGTGCCACAAGACAGTGCGTAAAAGGAGCTATGAGAATTACAACTTCTGTCCCTTGGAAACACCGAAGACGCCTTGATGGAGGGGATAAGTGGGCTGAGTTCTTAAGCATACAGGCTGTCTACCTGCGGAGATAGGGCGCTAAAAGAGTGTTCCAAGTGAAAATGAGAACGCTTCAGAATTACCCCGATTTTACTCCAGTACCTATGCCCTAGTAACTATGAAATAAAACCCTGCCCCCTTTTGGGCAGGCCCCATGAGGACTCCACCTTGAGCACAACGCTGAGGTCCTGTACTGGCTCCTCGTTGAGGTGCAGGCGCCCTGCCCTGACCGCGGCTTCATAGTAGGCAAGAGGCTGGGCTCGGAACTCGGTGCTGAAGACGTGCAGCAAGCTGTGGCCCACCCAGCGGCCTTTGCAGTAAGTTTGGAAGTCAAAGTAATAGGGCCGCACCTTGCGCAGGCCGCCCTCAAAGTAGTAGCTGGTCTCGGCAAAGTGTTCATCGCCGAAGCTAACGCCTGCCCGCCGCTTCTTCGGGGGCGGCACGACGCGCTCCCCGGTTGCTCCCCGCCGCTTCTTCCGCTTGCCGGGGCCCGGGCCTGCAGTCGCGGCCTGCTCCCCGCTCCCTGCGGCCTGCGTCGCGTCCCCCGGGGCCGGCTCCACTCCTGGGCCCACTGGCTCCGGGCGCCCTGGGGTCTGCTCACCCCTCGCGTAGCCTCCCGCATCTCCATTTTGCTGAGCCGGAGACCCCAGCCCGCTAGCTGCCTCGGCCCTGGTCGAAAGTGTTTCCGCCATGGGGCCCCTACGGCCACCCCAAGTCCTGTCAAAGGTGAGACGCCGGAGGTTGAAGCACACTTGCCCAAAAACCTGGAGCCACACGCGGCCGCCCAGCCACATGACCACCCAACCGCGGCGGCCATGTCGCGCTCTGATGACGTCACTCTGCACCAACCAATCAGTGAGGCCTAGTGCCGAGGCGGGACTACATTAAGAATAGGAGTGAAGGAGTGAGCAGCATGAGTTGAGTTGAGAGGCTGTGAGAATGATTCATTAAGTGTAGATTCCATGTAGATATGCTCGACGTCCCTTGAGTCTGGAAAGACTCTTGAAAGTTATTTTAAAACAAAACAAAACAAAATGAGGATTGCTAAACTCTGAATATCCAAGAAGCACTGTGTTGTATACTTTAAAGGGTATATTTTGTGACCTATATAACTCAATAAAGCTGTTATATATGTAATTAAGCACACACATCTCAGAAGCAATGTTTTTACACTTGTCCTTCTCCCTAACAGCATGAGAAGGACTAGAGATCTCCCATTTGCCTCCCATATGCTCGTGTCCTGAGATTAAAACTCCAAGTAGATCAGAAGATGTATTTGTCAGAGTTCTTAAATGCAAAGTACTGAAACCAACTTCTGTTAACTTCATAAGAGACGGAATTATTGAAAGGATATTAGTGCCTCATAGGATTCACAAGAGAGCCGGAGAACAGGCTCAGAAACATCCAAATCAAGAGAAGCCAAGGCCTCTGAGAACCAGCCACATGACAAAAGGGTGAATTGTATGGAATGTGAATTATATTTCAATAACGTTTTTTTTTTAAATACTCAAAATGTGGTCTGTGGATTAGCAACATGGGCAACATCTGCTGGAACCGCAGAATCTTTTTCCTCCTTCCCTCCAGATCAGCTGAGTGAGAATCTGCATTTTAACAAGATCCTCAGATCATCTGTCTGCATATTAAAGTTTGAAAAGGACTTTTATAGACCACGCAAAGTAGATTTTTGTTGTACCCTTTGGACATCCAGCATCTTCTCAACACTCTTGTGTGGAGAATTTCCCACATTAAGTACTGCCTCCAAGAGGTGGAATTCAGAAACTGGCCTTCCCAGCCTCCCTTGCAACTTGGGCATCCATCACCTGGGCTCCTTTGATCAGGCAGAACCTTTGGTTCAGAGGCATATAGCAGAGGAAGCAGGCACAGTGTGGAATACATGTCTGACAAGATAGTATTGGAGGTATCTGATTTGGGGGACTAAGAGTGGGGGAAGTTCTTGTGTCCAGTGCCCAGCTGCAGTGTCTATGTTCAATGGCATTGGGGTGCTCCCTGAGAAGTTCCTCAGTGAGGTTTGGACACTGAGGTTTACTCAGTGGGTATAGACCCCAAGTCTGACTCTTTGGTCCATCTTGAGATCCTGTGAACTATTTAATATCCTTTAATACTGTGGTGTACAATAGGATAGCCATTAGCCACCTGTGGCTATTTAAATTAATTAAAATGAAAAAAAAATTTTAATTCAGTCCTTCAGTTACAGAAACTGCATCTCAAGTGCTCAATAATCACATGAAGCTAGTGGATACCTTATTGGACAGCTCAAATACAGAACATTTCTATCATCACAGAAATTTTATTGTACAGAGCAGCTTTAATTAATTCCTTTTACTGCTTAAACGGCTAGAATGAGCTCTATAGTTTGAACTAAGAACTCCACCTAACTTACTGTGATAAGGATTTAAGTCTTTAATTTAAGAGCAATGGGAAAGAGTTTCTGGTGTGTGTGTGACATGATCTAATCTCCATTTCAAAAAGATTACCCTGGTTGCAACTTGGAGAAGGGACTGAAGAGTGAATCACAAGGTCTAGCTCCAATTCAGTGTGGTCTTTGACCATGAGGGTTCTAATTTAAACATTCAGACACCAAACAAGTTTTGAACATTTGCCAAGCATCGCTTGGCTCTAGAGATACAGAGGTAAGAAAGACATGGTTCCTGACCTCAGTGAAGGCCTAGGCTGGTTGAGGAAACAAATATAAAACATATTTGTGCTAATCACATTGTGGTTAAAGCAGAGACTAAGATAGAGGGATGCTGACTGCCCTCATGTGGCTTCCCAGTGTGAACAGTCCTTGGGGAGGGGGAGATCACCAGGGCTTATGGTTTCAGCTTTGCAAGTCCAGGATCTGGTTTGGATTTATTCAGTGCACACACTAATTAAACTCAAAGGACACAGATGAATCGCTAAGGGTGACCATTTTTTAATTTACAACTGTAATTTTAAGTTAAAAGGTGTATTCAATTTTATACCAGCCACTGTTTGTGCCTACTGTTAAAGGCACCCTTATCCTGGTATCAAGATATGTAAGAGGCCAAATATGAAATCAAGAGGTTTTTTTGGTGAGCAGGAAATTAGAGAAAACTTCATAAGTGAGTTGAAAGGCCATGGAGCAGCTCAATGAAGCACCCATAAATCTATGACAGTGATCCTTTCTATGAATCAGATGCTACCAGATTCGTGTCACCAGGTCGGGTGGCAGTTGGAGGACTCTGTGGATCCACCCATCCTCATATATTCCCTGTGAATAAGCACTGCCAAAATCTTGCCTATTATTTGCTCCTTTGTTTTCTAACCTTCTTGCTTTCCACTTCCTTCTGTTTGCATATTCTAAGAATGGTTATAAATGTAACAGAGTACCTTGTAGTTCCCTTTCACATGGTGGTAGTTATTACCACCATAGCCACATTGATTGGCTTTGGACACATCTAGAGATTATACCCTCAGCCAAGCTACTTCTACAGATGGTTGGCTGATGTCTTTCTTCACATGTGTCTTTTGGGAGACAGTAACCTGCCCTGGAAATTGGGGATCAGATTGGGAGGGTTGCATCTCAGCGAACGGATAACCCCTGAAAGATATCAAAGGTCATCTCCTTTAAAAAAAAAAAAAAGAGTTTCTGACACACATTTCCCATTACCACTCTCTCCTTTATGTACTCTGGCCATACTTCCGTCATATCCTCTATAACTCTTTGATGTTATTTGTAAACTTGTCTGTCTCCATGGCGCTTCCTCCTAAGCTTTAAGGCTGGGACCCATGCCAAGTCTTACCTGTCTTGAATTCCCGCTTAACACAATGCCTCGAACACAGCATGAGCTTGATGTCTATTGACTAAATGAATGTGGGAAAGCTACATAACTTGGTGAACGGGACCTGGATCTCCTGTGAGAGTAAGTAAAGTAATCGCTTCCAACCCCATTCGAGGAGCAGAAGTCCTCTAATTTGCGTATCGAAGGGCTGAAATTTTCGGGGACAAACAGCAGCCCAGAGAACTGCCGAGGAGATTAACTTGCTCAGGTAACCAAGAAAAGTCAAGGCCTTGGAAACTGGGCTTCCCTGTCTGAGCAGGAACCACGTGGAAAGCGCCGTCCGCGCGGCTGTAACGCACTTGTTATGAGCCGAATCTACCTGGCCCTTGGGAAGACTGGGGCCCAGGGCGTGTTCTCCACCGTTTCCAGGCAACAACAGTCCCGCCCATCGTTTCCTAGCCCTCTGCTTCTCGCTTCCTTACCCTGCTGAGCTCCACTCGACCAATTGACGCACAGAACATCGCCAGTTTGGGAGGTGGTTGGAGGACTCCAGGGATCCGTCACCTGGAAACTCCGCCTCCCTATTTCTCCCAGGCTGCCAGCGACTGAACTGAGCTGAGCGTTTGCGGGCTGCGGGGCCGGCGGTTGCGGTAGGTGGAGAGGCGCGGGGGTGCCCAGCGTTTTGTATCCCCGGCTCCGGCCGCATTCCGAGATACCACAGAGGTGCCTCGGAGCCTCAGTCGCCCCTCCTAGCCAGTCCTTGAGGCCTGAGCGACTGAGGCCCGAGATCTGGACATCAGGGTTTTCCGCGCTGGTATGGACTTCCTGCGGGGGACCGGGGGACCAGGGGACCAGGGCTCTGATGCTAGCAAAGTTTTGGTGTGGGTGGGTTCAAACGACTTCGGTATAGGGGTGGAGCCTCATTGTGACCCTTGGCATCAGTTCATACAGGGACTCCGTCACATATCTTGGCCCTTTTACTTCCGGGCCATTGCGCTGGCTGGGCGCTCTCTCCTGGAATTATTCAGACCTTTTCCCAGGCAGCCTTCCTAATCTCAAAGGTCCCTCCTGTAAGAAGGTGTCAATTCATCCTATTAGATTAGATAGTTACGAAAGCCCCCGGGCTTTGTGGGTAGCCCTTCCCACTTAGCTCTGCTCAGGCTACTTTCAGTATAGAGTCCCAAACAGGCAGAGTGATAATGGGTAAAAACATGGCTTTTGGAGCGTCACAGGTCTGGTTTCCAATCAGGGATTCACTCTGTATCAGTAATGTGCCTTTGACAAGTTACCCTCATGATCCTCAGTGTTTTCATCTGTAAAATGATGACAATGTCTGTCTTTCCATTTTTCTATTAAAATAAGAACACGAGCCGTATAGCCCAGCGTCACCATGTAATGAGCACATGAGTCTTGCATATGACAGTACTCTCCGACAGTTTTCACCAAGCAGCATTTTTATTATCCTGGTGTACTGTATATGGAACTGTGCAGGGCCTTTAGTCTGTATCCTATTGAAAACAGAATTTAATTGGCTGAGGACAGAGTGGTTGCATTTTGGAGATCTTTGGAGAAAAGTGCAGAATGGTTGTCCTCACTGGAAATGTCCTAGAAATTCCTCTGTGTGTGTGTGCGTATATGTGTTAAAACATCCATAACATAAATTTTACCATTTTAACCATTTATAGATGTACTGTTAAGTGGCATTCACATTATTGTACAACCATTCCGACCATCTATTTCTAGAACTTCCCAAACCGAAACTCTGTACCCATTAAACAGTAACTCCCATTACCATCCCTGCCTCCAACCACCATTCTATTTTCTGTCTCTATGAGTTTGACTGCATAGACCTCATATAAGTGGAATCATTCAATATTTGTCCTTTTGTGTCTGGCTTATAGAAATTCCATTTTAAGGGACTTCCCTGGTGGCGCAGAGGTTAAGAATCTGCCTGCCAATGCAGGGGACACAGGTTCGAGCCCAGGTCCAGGAAGATCCCACATGCTGCGGAGCAACTAAGCCTGTGCACCACAACTACTGAGCCTGTGCTCTAGAGCCCACCAGCCACAACTACTGAGCCCACGTGTCACAACCACTGAAGCCCACGCGCCCAGAGCCCGTGCTCCACAACAAGAGAAGCCACTGCAGTGAGAAGCCTGCGCACTGCAACGAAGCATAGCCCCCGCTTGCCGCAACTAGAGAAAGCCCACGTGCAGCAACGAAGACCCAACACAGCCAAAAATTAATTAATAAAAAAAGAAATTCCATTTTAAAAGACAAACTTCATTATGAAAACAGCCTGAGTGCAGAGCCAGAAGAGGAACCTAATTACCCTTTTGTCATCTTTTTCTCTATAACATAGGAATGTAATAGAAGACATTTTAAATTTTGTTAAGAGAAACTTGATAAAAGGCTATTACCTTCCTTCCTAAGTCAGTCCTTATTCACTTGAGCTTCTGTTTTTTCAGCTCAGATTCCAAATGAAAATGTTTGAGAACGTTGACTCTACAACTACAAGACCTGGCCCGGATCTTTGGGCTGAAATCTGTTCCTGTCTGCCACATCCTGACCAAGAGGATAGTGCCAGCAATGCTTTCTCAGACTCCTTTATGGATTCTTACCCTGCAGGCACAGGCCAGAGGGAGGCCCCAGACTTTGCTGTGCAGCCAGCTGTAAAGCCTTGGGCTCCCCTGCAGGATTCAGAAGTGTATTTAGCATCTCTAGGTAAGTTAGATGGCTTTTTTTTTTTTTTTAATCAGAAGCTGGTGGTTTTAAGGAAGCATGTTGAAGATCTGTTACATAAAACCTGGTTTTCTGTTCTCTGTTTTTTTGTTTGTTTTTTTGTCCTTACCACATGTATCTGTCAGATGTAATTCTAGGGGGTGTTTCAGGTTGGTTGTTGGGAAGGAGCCCCCTTTTCCTTGTATATCCCTTAACAGTCTTTGTCATCTCCTGCCTCTGACTGTTTCATCTCAATTCTGCTTTATTTATTGGCATTCTGTAGGACACTCTTGTTCACTCTTGGTGGCCCATGTATTCAGATAACCCCAAAGTGTCATACCTTATGCATCCTGAAAGAAGAAGGTCATGGTCCCAGAGCTACATGTGGATTTATGATGCTACAGTTTGAGAAATAGATTTAATAGATTGATGGTTGGGATGGGAGTATATTGACATAAAATTCATTCTGCCTCTTGTTAGCCATTTTAGTTTTTAAATATTTCCTGAACACATCTTCACTGCCCTGTCCTGTGGCCTTCCTTAAGTATTTAGAGAGACTCCTAACACAGGAAAGAGATTCAGATTGTCCCGTGCTAGGGGAAAGACAAATATCAGTCTTGGGCAGTGATCGCCAATCTTCAGAACTGAGTTAACCTTTATTATTAGACATCCATGAGACGCATTAATATGTCACAAAACCAAACCTGAGAATAATTATTTGAGGAAGGAAAGGCAATTCAGGAAGAAGAAGCATTTGAGGAAGGACAGAAAGAAGAGTCAGAATAGAGTTTACATGACTGCTAAGAAATTTCTTGGAAAAATAGAAGGAATTTGGTTAATGATGTACTGGAGGAAAAAAATATGAGAAAAACACAGGTGGAATGATGGCTAATGAGAAAGCTGAGGGTGTAATATGAAATTTGTTGGGAAGCCACCAGAGATAGTATAGTAATACTTGCAGCAGTGGCCGAGGAGGTTACCAATTCTGTTGTAGTCAGAATATCTGTTTAATGATGATAGGAGAAGAAGCCACAGTCTTAGGAAGCTGAAGAACCAGATCCTTCGGCTTGTTGGTGCTCTGTGCCCAGGGCATATAAGAAACTTTCATGGATTCAGTGATGTTTTTGATTGGTGAAGACTGGTTCAGAAAGTTAAAACTCCACGGATCTTTTCTAAACTCAGTTAAGATGATGATTAAAATGTCCTCCCCTGAAGAAAATAAGAGGGATTCCTGTTGCCTTTGGCAGAGTCTGGAAGATAATGGCAAGCGGGTTTGGAGGATGCAAGGCACCTATTTCTGCCTGATCACGTCTGATCAGGGACTCAGCACCCTCAGAAAGGGGAAGACCTTTTCCAGCCCAAAAGACTACCTCCCACCTTGACAATCAAGGCCTGACAACATAAAGATTGTTTTTATTGCCAAATAAACTTATATCAGAGAATCCACTAAGAGCAACAATTAAAAACTTTTAGCCAGTTCAACCTGAGATATACATAATCCTTTACCCATCCTCCAGGAGAAAAAAACTCCTCAAATATTTAACATTTATCAACTGTAGTTTTTTTTTTTTTTTTTTCCCCCATGGGTGAGCTTTTGGTGGTAACTTGTAGCAACAAAAGGTGTTTGTTTTGATCAGTGGGTTCCAGCTGATGCGGCTTGTTTAGAAATGAAAACAAGATTGCAAATCATAAAGTTTCTATTGGTGGGCTTGATGTCCACCCCTCCCCTCCAAAAAGTCATCATTTACCTATTTATTATAGTTGGAGGCAAGACTAAATTAAGGCAGAAGGCAAATGGTGATACCCTTACTTGTATTCTTTTAAAGGGGCTATCTGTTCATCAGTTATACTTAAAATGCAAAGAAGAGTAACTAAACATGTATCACCAGGAAGCCATAATGGATCACTCTCACAGGGATTACAAGATGTTTTGTTAGGCTCCAACATCCAGGCCACAAGCAGAACAACCTTCAAAAAAAACATTGGGAGATTCCTTTTCTTTAATCAAGAACTTAATCACACATAGAGATCTTAAAGGTCCATTATTATTGAGTTCTCATCAAGTCAATTTTTGTGTCTAATGAACCAACGAATCTCTCTTCACTTTATCTAATTCTTTCTCATGAGGTTTGGAAACCACTTTATGAGACTGTAACAAAAAAAACCATTTACTCCTCCGAGAGACTATTTTCAGGAGTTGAAAAAAGAAAATAGTATACACATGTCAAGCCAGGGAAAACAAGCATTTCTTAGAGAGATACCTGCTGGGCTTCTGTGATTTCAAAGAAACCATGCCATCAGTTTATTTATGAGAACCTATAAACCCCTTTTCTGGGGTTAAACAATTAAACAGTTATTTGGTACAATGCAGAGAGAAGGCATTGGGATGGAAAAAGAAAAATGTAGGTTTGTCCTCCTTAAAAAAATGAGATGTTTTTCAGGGAGTGTGCTTGTACTCATCAGTGAGAGAATTTTTAAGTTGACATTTTGCATTTTTGCTTTGTTTTGTTTTGTCTGGCCGCACTGTGTGGCATGCGGAATCCTGGTTCCCCAACCAGGGATTGAACCCATGCCCCCTGCAGTGGAAGCGCAGAGTCTTAACCACTGGACCTCGAGGGAAGTCTGGCATTTTGCATTTTAGATTAGTTTTGTTTCATACTCGCTTTCCTTGTTAAGTTCAACTTCCTCTTCCTTTAGAGAAGAAACTGAGAAGAATCAAAGGTTTACATCAGGAAGTGACTTCCAAGGACATGCTTCGTACCCTGGCCCAAGCAAAGAAGGAATGCTGGGATCGGTTCCTCCAGGAGAAGTTAGCATCAGAATTCTTTGTGGATGGACTTGATTCTGATGAGAGGTAATTGATTCTCAGTCCAGCTCCAGGTGACGGTCTATTTCACTGAAAGCATTTCTCTTCCTCTAAAGAAGTCAGGGAGAGCGACATCTGAGTCCAGATATAAGTTGATATCAACATCAGCTTTTCTGAGCTAAAATCATCCTTTGTAAGGTTGCTTTATTTGCTTAGTCCAGTGGCAGATTTTTGGGAATGAGTTTTTTTTTTTTTTGCGGTACGCGGGCCTCTCTCTGTTGTGGCCTCTCCCGTTGCGGAGCACAGGCTCCGGATGCCCAGGCTCAGTGGCCATGGCTCATGGGCCCAGCCGCTCCGCGGCATGTGGGATCCTCCCAGACCGGGGCACAAACCCGTGTCCCCTGAATCGGCAGGAGGACTCTCAACCACTGCGCCACCAGGGAAGCCCGGGGAATGAGTATTTTTGCCAAAAAGCAAATTCCCCACCTACATCTTTTTTTTTTTTGGCTGCATTGGGTCTTCATTGCTGCGTGCAGGCTTTATCTAGTTGTGGCAAGCAGGGGCTACTCTTTGTTGCCGTGCGCGGACTCTCATTGCGGTGGCTTCTCTTGTTGCAGAGCACAGGCTCTAGGTGCGCAGGCTTCAGTAGTTGTGGCATGCGGGCTCAGTAGTTGTGGCTCGCATGCTCTAGAGCACAGGCTCAGTAGTTGTGGCTCATGGGCTTAGTTGCTCCGCGGCATGTGGGATCTCCCCAGACTGGGGCTCGAACCCATGTACCCTGCGTTGGCAGGCGGATTGTTAACCACTGTGCCACCAGGGAAGCCCCCCCCCCCCACCTACATCTTGATCACAGGTTGAACAGAGTTGAGAATAAACTATTGTCTTCATTTTTAAGTACACACTGTGCTTGAGAAAGTAGTAATCAATCAACAACTGGAACCAAGTCTTACCTATCAATCTCCACTGCCTTACAGAGTTTCTGTCATATTTCTGTCAAATTTGAGTAGACACTCAAATTTGTGTAGACCAGATGAATGAATTTCTTAATCTACTATGAAGGCACTGTGCTTGATGTCGTAGGCATGGAGGGGAGATGTAAGGACGTTTTAGAGCCTTTTTTTGGTCCTCAGAACTAGGTGGGGAGAGCTGACAAATGTATATGTAGACATACCTAGCAAAACGAGGCAGCATAAGAAAAGAGCCAGATGAGTGGAAGTGACAACGTGCTTTAGGAGTTGAAAGACCATTGAGCTCCCTCTGGGGTCTGGTTTTGTACCAAAGGAGAACAGTATCTGCAGATGGGCTGGATGCAGAAAGGAGGAGAGGGCATTCTGCCACAAAAAGCAGGATGGTGCTTGACACCGGGCATAGGAGCTCTGCCACTTACTGGTTGTATGTTTCTAGGTGAGTAACCTGTGTGTGCCTCAGCTTCCTGCTCTGTAAAGCAGGAGTAGTACCTCTTACCTTATAGGGTTGTTATGAGCATTAAATGAGTTACTATGTATAAAGCACTTAGAACAGTGCCTGGCACAGGGTCAGTACTGTGTGTTAGCTCTTCTTAATATTATTCTTCCTAACAGAATCTTAAAATTCAGTAAGAAATTCTTCAAAATGAAAATCAGTGAGGGAAATAAAAACCTGAATTTTAACACAAGGTCTTAGGGGAATATGACTTAACCTAAGTTTACATCATAGCATTAACACTGATTTTGAGAGTCCCATGGTATCAGATGAAGATACTGCTGCTGAAATCATGGACAGTATGTGAATAGAACTTCATGGTTACATTTTATTTTTTAATTTGCAAAGTATTTTCACTTACATTATGTCAAATATTGCATCAGCGTGCCCCCAGATCCTTCAGAAATGAGTGTGGCATCTAAGGTCAGGTCAGCTTCCCTCTGAGGGTTCAGAAAATAATATACATTTTATTCTTTTCTTTTCCCAATTGAGCCTTAAACTGCCCCAAACACAAAAGATGAAGATGCACAGATTTCTGAGCCTCTAATAATTTGGTATTATATTCTCTCCTCTTCAATATTTCCTTCCTCTCCAGTTCTGAGAAGAAAAGACAACTTTCTCCTGCATAATTCTCAAATAGTAATTCTTCTTCTCAGAAATTAGATCAGCACCAAGACTCCAGTTTATGTTTCTGTGTATTTATTAATACCTAAAATAATGTGGGTTTCCCTTCCTTATAGAAATAACTGAAACAATTTTTGAAAAGTATGGTAGATGAAGATTAAATGCCCACATAGCACCTTAGTCCCCTGAGCTATGGGCACCTGTTGAGCTGTGGGCACCTGTTGCCCTGAGCCTACATCTGTGGGAATGCTTCTTTCTATCAGTGTTCAGAACAAGCGCCAGGAAACAGTAGACGTGCATTTGGTTTCAAACTTCAAAGTTTATGTTTTAAACACAGTCCATTTTGTAGTGGAATTGTGTGGTTCTTCACGTATGTGAAGGCCAGATGTGTGACCCTCCTTATGGCATGCTTTTGGCAAGGGAGCAATGGGCTGGGAAATCCTACTGTCCACAACATGATTCCCTCATTTTAGGTGTCTAAAATCTGCTGGTTATGGCCTTATTTCTTGGCTTACGATTTTTTGCTATTGAAGAGCACAGAATGAGGTTTATATTATTCCTAGTCATTTGCAATTTACTGTGGATGTCTAATAGCATTAGGGCGGAGATATCCTGGGTACTCAAGGAAGGTGGGAGGGGGACACTTCCGCCTCCCCACAGATCCAAACAAAAAAGAGCCCCCTGGCATAGTGGCATTCCTTTGTGGGGGACATTGCTACTCAGATGTTTCCATCTTGGCATCTTGCTGTAGAAAGAACTAAACAAACAAAAACACACGAAAAATCGTGTTTAGTACAACTAAGTGCTGTAAGTATAATTAAGCCTCAGACTACCTCAGGTATAAGAGATTTCAAGATGCTCAGGTTTCTGCCTCACTAATAATTTGGTATTTATTTGAATGTTTCCTCCCCTTGACGATTTCTCTTCTCTCCAGTTTTGAGGAAAAAAAGACGGGACTGAGACGTAAGCTCTTTAGCTGTTCTCATCAAGCCTTCAGAGACTCTGCATTCATTTGAAGGCGGCCTGGTGCTGCTTGTCGCCCAAGTGCCCACTAGGGGGTAAATTATGCCACGGAGCTGCCAGGATGCACAGCTGTCAGAGGAGTATCTGTGCTCCCCACGTTAGCAGTGAAAAACAATTACAGGAAGAAATTGGTGGTGGGCGGGAAGGCAGTCTTTGAGTAACTGAGATAATCATTGAGTAATTAACCAGTGAGGTCTGATGCAGCCACCCTTTTCTCCTGCTCTTTCCTAGCACCTTGGAACATTTCAAGAGGTGGCTCCAGCCAGATAAAGTAGCCATCAGTACGGAGGAGGTCCAGTATCTGATTCCTCCAGAGTCGCAGGTTGAGAAGCCAGCGCCCGGGGACGAGCCAGCAGCAGTGGAACAATAAATTACACACACACACACACACACATGCCCAGCAGCTGTCTTGGTTCCAGAGGGAACAGCAGAGAGCTCGGCAGCGGCAGCAGCAAGGAGAAATCTAGGGAGGGAAAAAGCCCAGCCTTCCACTCCACCAAGCAAGCAGCTGCGGGCCCCTGAGGACTTGCTGGGGGCTGGCACGTGTGACTGTCTTGGGTAAAGTGACTGACCCAGTGGGTGCTGGATCAAAATACCGCCTTCCTCTCTGTCTCACAGCTTGTCTGAGCTCTGTTGCTGCAGGTGAGAAGTCTGCTAAGAACCTAGTGAAGGACCAAGTGTGAAAGTATTTGGAGAAACTGATACCCTTGTGTATAATGGATAAGTTAAGTGAGCCATATTTTTTCTCGCCTCTTCTGGATGGTCCCACCTGTGTTCCAGGCGTTCCCTTGGTAAATTGTCAAGGATGCGTGGCACCGAAGAGAGTGAAGTCTGCTTCCTTGAATCCAAGACCCACCTGAGGCTTCTCTAACAAGTCCATAATAAATATAGGGACTTTAGGAAAAAGAGGCTGGGCCCTTCGTCTGATTTGTTTCTTGTGGGGAAAATGAACGAAAGAAGTGTGAAAATATAGGTGTTTCTGTGTATACATGTATATTTTTTATTTCATGCATGGTTTCTCCCCTGACTTCCTCTGGCACTTAAAAAGAGCCAGGTTCCAAAATAGACTTGTGTTTATGGTATTGGTATTTGAAACCACTCCTGAATAATTCCACGCCTACTCCTTGCGGCAGCTTTCCTGGCTAAGCCTATGCTTCCTACCTTGTTTATGGTGTTCTTGTTCAGTTGGTATTGTCCACATAAAACTTTTCTCATCAGACTAGCTGTGTGTGGTGCTATTAACCTGATTCCTCTCAGAGAGACACTCCTAGGCAGTCAGGAGGTAAACACAAATGCATGTCAACGCAGGAGAGCTGGTAACTTTTGCCAGATTCCTGTTTTTAACATGTGCCCTCTGACAAGCCAAACCTCGGTGCCCTGAGGGTAGGATTCTGAGGTCATGGCTCCAGTGGAGCCTCTTTCTGGGTAATAGGTTCCAAATCCCTAATGATGAGCAGGTGGCCATAAAAACCTTCAGAGAACATTTGCTCATTTCTAAATCAAGTAGATTGAGAAATTTTGCCTTGTCCAAAAAGATGGGAACCAACCAGGTGATTCTATATACTTGCTTAATTATATGAATATTTTTGTCGTAATTTCCAGATGGGTTTTCCTTTTTGTTTTGCCATTGACTACTGGTGTTAGCTTTATTCTTACTGCTTTTTATTAGTAGGATGCCTTTGACAGAGAGAGTGACCCTCTGTTCCCCAGACACTTTGAGCAAGCCAGACACTGACAGTCATCCAGCCCTGGACTAAGCTTGCAATGGATTCTGCCTGGGGTTCAGGTGCCAAACCTCACTCTTCCTACAGAGCCATCTGATGGCTTTCAGATGGATAGGCTTAGAAAGGAAAAAAACAAAAACAAAAAAAAAACACCTAAGATTTTCCTTCTCCCTGCATGATAAACAAAATTATTCTTCCTCAGTAACAACAATTTAAGAAAAAAAGCAGTAAGGTCTGAAAATACTCTCCCAAAGAGCAGCTGATCATGGGTGGTTAGAGAACGTTTCTATACCAGAAAACAGCGTTTCTGTCATTCAGGCAGGATTCCAACTTTGCCTTTTCCCTACCTCCCATTTTCGACCTAAGAAACAGAAATCTTAATATGAAAAGGTGGGGAGTTGATTCAGAGGAACTGAAAAGGAATTGTAGGACTGAAAGATGTTTAGCCCAGAGTGAAAACCCGGGGTGGGGTGGGGGTGGGGGGGAAGGCCCCAGATCTCTGCTGCCTTCTCACTTCACTCCTCTACAGAGACAGGCTTCCACAGAAGGGAGTCTAATGGGCTGTAACTATGGTTTCTTTTCTTTTTTTTTTAACATCTTTATTGGGGTATAATTGCTTTACAATGGTGTGTTAGTTTCTGCTTTATAACAAAGTGAATCAGTTATACATATACATATGTTCCCAAATCTCTTCCCTCTTGCGTCTCCCTCCCTCCCACCCTCCCTATCCCACCCCTCCAGGCGGTCACAAAGCACCGAGCTGATCTCCCTGTGCTATGCGGCTGCTTCCCACTAGCTATCTACCTTACGTTTGGTAGTGTATATATGTCCATGCCTCTCTCTTGCTTTGTCACAGCTCACCCTTCCCCCTCGCCATATCCTGAAGTCCGTTCTCTAGTAGGTCTGTGTCTTTATTCCTGTCTTACCCCTATGTAATGAGGTGGATAGACCTAGAGTCTGTCATACAGAGTGAAGTAAGTCAGAAGGAGAAAGACAAATACCGTATGCTAACACATATATATGGAATTTAAGAACTGTGGTTTCTTAATTGGTTTAGAGGTGACAACTTAAGTGATGGCTCTAAAAAAAAGGTGAAACTCTATTTACCAAAAACAAATTTGATATTAGTTCCCAAAGCTAACTTTTTAATATAAATTTAACTTAGGCGATTGATGTAGTACTAAATTTGAAACCAAGAGTCTTGGGTGCTATCTTTATCTGTGCTGTGGCTTACTGTGGGATCATAAATAAGTCAAATGACCTCTTTGTATTCCAGTTCCCTTTCAGAAATTGGACTAACCGTAGGAAAAATTGTATTGGCCAAAAATGCTGATCTGTTTCCTTTGATCCTGGAAACTCCCAAGGCGCTCCAGTTAAGACTTCCTCAAATCAGTAAACTTTATGAGCTGAGAGAGGCTTTCTTAGCACCCCTAACTTTCTTCCTTCCTCACGTCCTTAATGAAACAGACAGAAAGTTAGAGCACATGGAGCAATATTTACTGCTAAACCTTAGAGCCAGAGAAGGGCAATTCCCAACAGGGCAAAACAATAATAACTAGGTATATCCAGAGAAGGCTGGTTGGAGCCAGGGAGATAAGGTAAGTGACTGCCGCTGTTCTCTCCTGGCACAGGGCTTGGCAAGGTCAGTGCTGGAATGGCACAGGCTTGCATCCAGTACCTGCTCCAGAAATAGGCTCTGGATGTAGGCACAGCAAGTAAACAAACGTCCTACCAGCCGTTGCCGAGGTGTGTCCCTCTCAGGCAGGCCTGCCCACCAGGACTATTGCTGGAGGAGGGAAGATGCCCTGGAGCCACTCCCTGGCCCTCCCTTGGAATGAGTCCCCCAACGCTGGGAACAGCTCCAGCCACATAAAACAGCTGATATTTTCCTGAAATTTCCAAACTATCCCAGCCAGCTTTGGCCCTACCTCAGTTATAAGATTCAAGACAGGACACTGTCATCGCAATCTTAGGCTCGTGGGAGGGCTGTCTACTTGAACCTGGTGGGCTATTTAAGGCACAGGTTCGTTCATCTAACCAATGTTTTTTTGAGCCCCTGCCATGCTTCAGGCACTGTGCATGGTGGTGAATAAAATAAAACCGTATGTTCCCATACGGGTGGGGTGGGTTGATGGAGGGGCAGATACGGCCTAGTTAACTGGTGCTGTGGTCTCTGATTCTGTAGAGCCCTAGCACAGGCACACAGTGCTTTGAGAGCATATGGGAAGGAGATATGAGAGCCCTAGGCTAGCTGGGTGGGAGGTAGGAGAGAGACCGAGTTAGGGAAGCTGAGTCCCGAAAAATGAGTAGCAGTTGGAGAGAATAGAGGGATAAGAGCATGGGGGCAGAGAAAAGTCCCAGAAGAGGAAAATAGCAAGTACAACGGCCTGAAGGCAAAATAAAGTTTGGATACTGGAAAATGGTTCAGTGTAGCTGGAGCATAAAGGACAAAGGAGGAAGCATCAGAAGGTGACCTTAGAAATTAATAAACAAGACCAGGTGGGAAGGGCTTTATAAGCCATGTTAGGGAGCTTGGAATGTATTTGGGGAGCAACAGGGAGCTAAAGTGTCATTTTAAGAGGGGCAGTGACAGGACCAGAATTGCGTCTAGAAAGATGGTTATGGCTGCCATGGGTTTGACATGTTTAGATTGATGAGGGGAGCACAAATTCACACTTGGCAATGATCTGTCTACATGAAATAATGCAGTCAGATGGCTCGTGGTTTTCCTTTGTTTTTATTTTCTGGCTTGATTTCTTTGAAGTTATTTTTTTCACTATTACAGAACACATAGAATCATGTATGGCAGATTGTATTTTCCAAAGATGGCCATATCAATATATCACATCCCACACTTTCAACTTACAGTGTGGTGTGGACACTCTTCCACTGAGATGTTGGGTCAATATTCCCTCCCCTGGAACCTGGGTAGACCTACGTAACTGCCTTGCTAATAGAGTACAGCATGAATAATATGACTTCAGAGGCTAGGTCATAAAAACATTCCACCTGGGATCTCTCTCTTTCTCAATATGTTCCTTGGTAGTTCTGAGCCAACATGTAAGAAGTCTGGCTACCTTGAAGCCTCCATACTAGAGAGACCCCACCGAGAGCTAGAGGGGCTCCCGCAGTTTAGTCCCCAGCTGTTTGAGTCTTTCCCACCCCAGGCATGAGACATATAAGTGATTCAGATGATTTCAGGCCCTAGCCTTCAAACCACCCCAGCTGACACCAAGTGGAACAGAGACAAGCTGTCCCTGCAAGCCCTGTAGATTCACAAACAGGAAATATGTCATGGTTTAAGCCACTACGTTTTGGGTTGGTTTGTCACTCAGCAATAGAAAACTGGTACAACCATCACCTAGGTTTCAGTTTTTATGTAGCTAGTTTGAAGTATTTTATTTGCGGTCCCTTATAGTTTCTTATGGTCACAGAATTTTGAATACTTATGCTGGAGAGGAGCAAAATTGGGCGCAGGCACCAGCTGTTAGGTGTTTGCAGTTACCTAAGAAAGAGGTGACAGTGACTCGAGGACTTGTATTTCTACTGAGGATGAACAGCGCTGCAAGAAAACATCACTCCCACCTTAACCATGAGAAATAGCCAGAGAATCTACAAAATCATAGCTTTTCTTGAGCCCTCAGAAAGCTGAGGTCACAAGGC